>NC_140585.1:208758630-209358630 GCF_964204655.1 Triturus cristatus
ATATCGTTGTACTATTACAAATCAGGCATTAAACCTTTGATTAAGACGTCTTATCAAGGACTTTGTCACTCTGTTACGGACGATACAGTGTTATTAGCAGCTAAGTGGAGCCGGCTGCACTTATCTGAGATCTCAGTTTCAGCGATCCAGAGGGACTTAGAGATATTGGATTGTTCTGTATACTCTGTTAACTTAAAGCTACAGCAGTTGCACACCATATGATTTTTGTACTACACTCTGGATAAAATATCCAGATGGGGAATGAATGCTATTTCTGATAAGAATAGATGCTCAAAGTGCAAACTCCCAGCTGCTAATGTTGTACAAATATTTGCACTTTGACCTGCACTACAAGAATTTTGGGCGGGGGTTTATGTCCTCAAACTTGGGACGTTAAGTTTTATTATCTACTAAAGAGAAAATGATGTACAAGGGAGGTTTTCAGCGTTTAGTAATAATCATGCTGGTGTGTGCCTGACTTTGTTTTGCAAGGTCATGGGTCTCTGTGTTTGCCCCAAAGGCTGTTGAATAGTGTGCCCTCATCCATCAAATCTATGAGTCGGAGCTAGCTTTCGCTAAAGTTAGAGGTCCCCCCTCTGAAAAGTTTGAGAAGATCTGGAACAATCTCTGCCGGGACTTCCCTAATGACAACTGTTATTAATTGTTTTATGGTTTTTTTCTTGTCATTAGTTTATCTATTTCTTCAGTTCTAGATATTCTTTATATATTTTCTTTACCTATGTGTTCTTTTTCATTGTTTTGCCTTGATTTGTGTTGTGTATACTGTTTTATTATAATTGTGACTAACTCTGAATTGAAAAATATATTTTTTAAAACAAGTAATTTAAAATAGGCCAATCAAGTATATGCGTTTGCGTTTATTTAGTCTTTATTTCGATTATCAAATCATTAAAGACAACATACATCAATAAACTCATGTTATGGACCCTTAAATTTCATTACAAACTAATAATTGTAACAGCCCAATCATACGAATATTTTAAAATTAATAAAACCGATATACAAATTTCACATAAAACCATAAATTGATCCATCCGGCTGTGCATTCATATTTCCCATTCAGAAGGTAAAAAATTTGTAAAATCAATTACATAGAAACATTATTAAGATTGTCTTAAAAACTAACATGTATTTAAATGTAACTACAGTAACTTGATTATAAGCGAATTATCCCTTTGCATGTTGGCTACATTCCGAGGTTTGGCAATTTTGCTACGGATAGCCCACATCCAGCCTAAGAATTTCGCTAGGGCAATTATTATGGGCTCGCTTGTATCTGTACTTGAAATCCTTAGTGCCTCAGTACCTTCCCTGGTACCAAGGTTTAGACAGATTGGTTTGAGCCATCTGTATCGAGGGGCTTCATAGGCTGGGCAGACAAAGAGAACGTGTGCTATGGTTTCCCGCTGTGACAGACATGTGTTACATTTATCGTCATTCAGGGGTGCAGGTAAAAGTCTTTATTGGGAGTGAGCCCACCCTGTATTGATGGTACAATTTCCTGTCGAACAGGACCGTAATATAATCACAATACGGTTCATAACGGTACTCATGTTTCCTCTCAAGGAAATCCCTCGTCGGAGTTGGACCCGTGGCGGAAGAAAAACGTTTCTTCCTAACCATGTCCCAATAAGCTGTCTTAAACTCTTTCTTTGATGGGAGAGGGTTACCTTCAGGGTTTTCCCATATACCATTCATCCCCATGTCATTCAAGATGGTTTTAATCTTTGTCAGCCAAGAAATCTTACATGAGGTGTCAGCCTGCCTGATTTCTAACACTCCCCGGGCATACAAAGACAATTCAGGAGTAGCCCATAATCTTCTCCATAAAGCCACAGGTCAAAAATGAGCGATATCCTCTAGCTGGTTACAGCCCAAATCAATTGCTGCAGTCCTCTCTGGGTCTTTGATAGTATTAAGGTGTCGTTCGCAAACATTAACAATGGTATTTTCTGACCAGCTAAAGATGGAGCATCTGTTGGGTAGTTCGAATAGTATTTCACGACCCTGTTAATAAAAAGGGAGAACAGGGTCGGGGCAAGAACACACCCCTGACATACCCCCTTGGCAATGGGAAACGTGTTTGTGACTTCCCCATTCGCACCACAGCGCTCCTGAGCGAAGTTTGAATTGTGCAGGGTGATTAAAACAGCCAACAATACAGGCGGCATCCCCATATCATAAAAGGTGCTCCACATTTTATCTCGGGGCACCAAATCAAATGCCAATTTTAAATCAATGAAGGCTGCAAATAGTGACCCGCCCCCTAAGATCACCACCCTCCAGTAGATGATCACAAACCTGAGAACCTGGTCGATAGTGCCTGTATGTGGCCGAAACCCAGCTTGCATGGATGATAAAATGCCTGTTTCATTCATCCATGTCTGGATTCTCCTTAATACCAACCTGGCAAAGATCTTTTGAATACAATCAATAAGGCTTATAGGCCTATAATTGCCAGGCTTCGATCGATCCCCTTTCTTATAGATTGGGAGGATCTCAGCTCCAGACCACGTCTCTGGGATGGGGGCTCCACTTGCTATAGCATTAGCTAGGGTCTGAATGTAACTCACCCACTTATCTCTATTGTACATAAACAGGTCCGCTAGAATGCAGTCCAGTCCAGGTGCCCTACCTTTCGGGATTAGTTTGAGGGCTTTTTCAACCTCTTGTATGGAGAAGTGCAAGGTAATGGTAGGATTAGGTTTTGGAAATTGGGCTATATAATCACTACTAACGGCAAACTGAGCCTCAAAATGGGAGATCCACGCTTCAGGTGCAACGTGATTAATGGGAAGTGGTTTCAATATACCATTACCCCATTTAACAAGGTACCAGAAATTAGCCATGTTTTTTTCTTGGCGAGAGCTAAGCAGATTTGACCAATGTTGGTCATCCCATTCCTGTTTCGATCGTAATAGAATTTGTTTATATCCAGCCCTTGCCTCTCTAATCTCTTCCTTATTCCTTTATCTAATAGCTCTTGCTAATCTCCTGTATGCCTTTCTACATCATTTGTTATACCAAGGGGCTGCCTTTGGACTTAACTTCCTTGCCAGTTTCTTTAGCTTCTTTACAAAAAAGGGGTTGCGTTTGGAGAACAAGTCATTGTCATTGTGGACGTGCAGAATAATTGAGTTGATGTCCTCATGAGTGTCACAATTTTGGATAGTCGCCAGGGAACTCTCAACCAATGCCTCCATCTGTCTTAGATGTCCTTCATTGGCTGCGACACTAACCCACTTGACTCTCCTGCAATCATTGGTGGACTCCACTTCTGCTACAGCTTTTACTATTTCCTGAGATTCATTATTGGGTGGGCCTGGGACCTGCATAATCAATACTAATGGGTTATGGTCACTTTCGAGCCAATCCTGAACTTCCATATCCTGTAAATATTACCATAATTCCAAGCTAAGGAGAATATAATCAATCCTACTGCTTCTCGTGCCATTATTAAAGGTATGTACACCCTGCCTATCAGACGTGACCTCCCATTCACTGCCCTTAAGCACCGTTCTAAGCACAGACCTTTCAGCTGAAGCGCCAGTTCAGTCCTTTTTTTAATGAGTGGTAGATCAAGCAGTGGAATGTCCCATTGTGCATCCTCCTCGCTGCTCAGATTGCCATCTTCACAGTCAAGGGGCTCGAAAGTGCAATTAAAAGCCCCGACGATAATCATGCTACTACATCCCCTATGCCTATCCCAAACCCCATCCAGTGTTGTGACTGTACTTGATTCTTTGCCTCCAGGTGTCCCTCTAACATATACATTAATGAGCAGTATGTTTAAAACCTTGCCCATCCGCAGTCTTATGGCCGAAAGGTCCTCACTATCGGTTTTAATTTCCTCTACTTTGTATCCTACGTTCTGTTTAATCCAATTGGCTAAACCCCCTTTTGGTCTACCCCGTTGTCCCTTCTGTGCCGGTTTAAAAAAATGTAAGAATCCTGGGTGACAGATTTGGTCAAGCGCCCAGGTTTCTTGAAAAGCCCAGACGTCATATTTATCAATAAATGTTGACCATTCGGAGGAGTGGGTTTTGGTGGAGAGACCAGCAATATTCAGGGGACTGGGGCTGATGATACCTTGCCCGTATCGGCAGTTTCAGGATTCATTGGGAGCAAAATGGGTGGAATTGTAGAGCTGCTCGATAGGGCTGTGCTATTAACGACAATGCTCTCTGGGGGGGTCGAAGACACAAGACTGACCAAAGGTTGCAGTGGCTCTAACGATAATCTGCGTTCGGTATGCTGTATTTCATGTATCAAGGCAGATTCCGCCCTCAGGAGAAATGCATCCAATGTACCAATGACCCCAGGGCCCACTCTCCGCCTGTTCATGTTAAGTCGAGTTCAATAGTGAGCACAACAATGGATAGCACTACAGGTATGTACTGCAACTTGTGTTTGTTAGGGGGGTGACCCAGTCCAGTCTCTACCAGTCTCGGACGGCCTCAGACGGGCCCGCCCTTGGTCTGGGCTTCGTCCCGCGGGCATCCTGCGGCACGGGTGGGGAGGCAGCGCTTTAAGCACGATGGCCATGCCTCCCCCTCACTCGCGGCAGCTGTGGGTTGCCTGGTGCACCCTGGGAGCTGAAGTTCACACCCAGGGTGTTGGAACGCCGCGCGCAGGTTATGTGGCAGATTTGGCAGGGCAGATCCCAACAGGGCAGCGCAACGTCCTCCAGCAGCCCTCCTCCCCTTGGCAGGTAGTCTGGAATTACTTTGTCCGCAGTAGCAGCAGTGAGCACAGCAAAGGTCTCCGACGCCGCTGGGGAGAGGCAGCGCTTTAAGCGCGATGGCCACGCCTCCCCCTCACTCGTGGCAGCTGTGGGTTGCCTGGTGCACCCTGGGAGCTGAAGTTCACACCCAGGGTGTTGGAACGCCGTGCGCCGGTTATGTGGCAGATTTGGCAGGGCAGATCCCAACAGGGCAGCGCAACGTCCTCCAGCAGCCCTCCTCCCCTTGGCAGGTAGTCTGGAATTACTTTGTCCGCAGTAGCAGCAGTGAGCACAGCAAAGGTCTCCGACGCCGCTGGGGAGAGGCAGCGCTTTAAGCGCGATGGCCACGCCTCCCCCTCACTCGTGGCAGCTGTGGGTTGCCTGGTGCACCCTGGGAGCTGGAGTCCACACCCAGGGCGTTGGAACGCCGCGCGCCGGTTATGCTGCAGATTTGGCAGGGCAGATCCCAACAGGGCAGCGCAACGTCCTTCAGCAGCCCTTCCCCCCTTGGCAGGTAGTCAGGAATTACTTTGTCCGCAGTAGCAGCAGTGAACACAGCAAAGGTCTCCCATGCCACAGGGGAGAGGCAGTACTTTAAGCGCGATGGCCACGCCTCCCCCTCACTCGCAGCAGCTGTGGGTTGTCTGGTGCACCCTGGGAGCTGGAGTCCACACCCTGGGCGTTGGAGCGCCGTGCGCCGGTTATGCGGCAGATTTGGCAGGGCAGATCCCAGAAGGGCAGCGCAACGTCCTTCAGCAGCCCTCCTCCCCTTGGCAGGTAGTCGGGAATTACTTTGTCTGCAGTAGCAGCAGTGAGCACAGCAAAGGTCTCCAATGCCGCGGGGGAAGAGGCAGTGCTTTAAGCGCGATGGCCACGTCTCCCCCTCACTCATGGCAGCTGTGGGTTGCCTGGTGCACCCTGCAGCAGTGAGCACAGCAAAGGTCTCCCAGGTATATGCTAATCAATCTATGTTTGAAAGAGAGTGCACAAGCAGAGGAGAGGTCCAGGTCTACAGCACTGTTTTTCCATATAGCACAGAAAAAGCAAAAGTCCTGACCTACAGTCAGGCATATATGAATAGGGGAAACTGTGTCTGGGCTATACCGCTTCCTCACTATTTGAAGGGTGTGAATTCTCCCAGTGAAGGTTATTTAAAGTTACTCATTTTAGTCTACATCACACCTATATGTGTTTGCACACCTGCATCCTAGTTGCTGCTTTTCTTCTGTTTGATACTCGAAGAAGAAGTTATTCGTAGCCCAATACTTTAGTTTGTGTTATAATCAGAGTATTTACAAATTCACAAAGAGGAACACACTGACTGGCTCATGAATAATAATGGCCAGGAATCAGGTTTATGCCTAATTGAAGCAAAAATTACTGCTGGCAAACACTCCCTGGTATGGGAGAGGAGATCACTGTCTCAGGATTGGAATTTGCAATCGCACAGAAACTGTCATTCTCAGGAGCATCAAGAGCTAAATTAGACTGCTGTCTACCCTTGTAGATGCCCAAAGTCAATGTATCCGAAAATGGGATTGTACAGTATGTGAGCAGTTGATACCTAGTAATAACCGAGCATAGTCTGTACACCCTCCTCACCTTCCAGCTCAATTATGGCATACACTCATTTTTAATGTCATAAAGTTGCACTACTCAGCAAGACATCTATGGGCATATGTACAAAATATCCTAATAGGGATTTGCAAATTGCAACTCCATAGAAATCACTTTTTGGGAATGGTATATATGTAACCACTGATTCCACAAATAGCGATTCCTACGGATTCACATTTGCAGTTAGGAAATTGCAAAATAGGAAATCACAAATTAGAAAATGGAGCTTTCTGGATGCAGAATGATGATGTCATGCCAGGAAGTTTATAAATATTTAGTGGTCACAACCCAGAAGCTTAGGAAGGTGTTGGAAGTTAATAAATATGGGGTGGTCACAACCCAGAAGCCTAGTAAGGTAATGCAAGTGCTCCTGCATCACTACTGCCCGTGAATCACATGTTCCTGGAGAACACTATGTCTACAGAAGTTGGGTACAAGTACACAAGGAGCAGAAAGAGGAATATACAATTCTCACCAAAGAAGCTGGAGCTCCTGACAGAAGAATTTGTGTCCCATATGGACCAACTGTTTGGGATGTCTCCTTCACAGTACCAGAAAGCCAAAATATAAAAATCTAGACTAGCATGTTGGAGAAGGTGAACTCCCTAGGAGTCACCCCGAGGACCATCCTAGAGATACTCAAATGCTGGTGTGACCTGAGGTCTCGCATGAAGGAGAAGGTGGCCAGCATGATGGCTGAGGGTCATGGAATAGATGGTGGACCATCAAAACTCCCCCTTACCACTCCCATGGAGACACTCATCGAAGGGACCCTGGAACCAGAGAGTGTGGCAGGAGTGTCTGACATTGATACCTACAATCTAGCAGCTGCCAGCCAGGATAAGTCATCTTCCCTTTACTTACCTAACATACCATAATGTTAGCAAATCCATATATCATACATTCAAGCATGAATAACTCCATTGAGATGCTTCCCCTTTCCTGTGCAGAGACAGATGCTCAGGAAGTGCCTGGCAAGGTTTGATTAGTTAAACCATTCCATCAACCGATTGGCAGTAGCTACAACAACACTAGCAAGGCAGTCTGTGATTTTCCAGACTGACATGGTTTACTACTGACAGGACATTGCACGTGGGCTAGTGCTAGTGACTACAGCCTTAAAGAATGTATACACCCACAACCTCTGTATCCTTAACATTCTGCACATCCATTCAGGAATCCTGCAGTTCCAGGCGTTCACAGTGGCACACTTCTGGGACCAACAGGTCAACAGTCCCATGGCCCAGTGTTGCTGACAAGGCACCTAACCCCAGAGGCCAAAAGAAGTGAACTACTGAACACTTGGAGGAATGAGTCACCTTTGTTTTGTTTGGCATACCACACCTTGCTGATTATTTTTAAAAATGTTACATCCACAAGGATACAGTTGATCTTTGAGTGATTTTTTTTTGTCATAACCTGAATAAAAGGTGGTTTCTCAGTTATGCGCCAAGCATTACCATCAGCTGTGTTTTCTCATTATTATATTTTTTAATTACTCTTATCTCAGAAATGGATGTTTGTGATCTCTGTGCATTGTGCTCGTCCCTCTGATCGTGTGTACGCTTCTGCTGCACCTGTAGTGGTGGCAATTCTTCATCAGGCTCTACGGAGATGTCATGCAGACCCTTCTTCATTGCAATATTGTGCAGTATGACACATGCAGCGATGATATTCCAGCATGTCCAGTACTGTCCCACAGGTCTTGTGAAGGTAGCAAAACCAGGACTTCAGGATCCCAAAGCTTCTCTCTATTATTGAACGCATTGTCCTGTGTTCCTGTGTGCCCTGTTGTACTGTCTTTCACTTCTTGTCCTTGGAGTCAGGTTTGGTGTGAGTTTCCAGTGATACAAGGCATATGCACTGTCACAATAAGAGCATGAGAAGGGAAATCACTAGGTCACCTTACACACATCCCCCCGGCCATGGTATTCATTGAGTCTGTGATTCTCTTACCTATTAGGAAATCATCACCAAATTCACCCTGTGACAGTTCAATTTGTATTCCACTGTGGTGGAACATAAATGAGTTGTGGGTGGTGACTGGGAAGCTGGCCACAAGGTCTGTTGTGATACAGGAGGCATAACACATTACCTGCACATTAGGTGAATGTCAGCTTTTCCTGTTCTTGTATATCTATTCAATTTCTGAGGGGGGACATATGGCAATATGTGCCGATCAGCACAGCCAATGACATTGGGGAACTGTGCTACCCTGTAGAACATCGATTTGGTTTGTTCCAATAATTGGGGTGTATTGGGTAAAGATAAATATTGGTTGGCTTTACTAACTATAAATTCTCATCCTCCTTGCCAGAAGGTACAAAGTGGATTGACTTTCACAGATTGTGGGTTCCTTTTTATATTTTGTACCTGGTTTCGACCTGATCTAAATTTCTTAAATGGCCATGTTGCGACTAGTCTCAATTAGGAAAACCGTTGTTCATGTGGTTAGCTAGTCACAAATGGGAAATCCCTTTTAGCGATATCGTATTTTGCAATTTCTGAAATGCAATATTCAGTAGGTAGAAATCACAGTTTGAACCACCGCAAAGGCCTTTTGTACATTCCAAAATGGCATTTTGCATTTCCTAAGGGTACCAAAATTGCAAATCGCCCATTAGGAAATGCAAATACTCTCAATCTTACTCTTTTATTATATTTCTCCTGTCTGAAAAGTAACAGGCTGATATAAGAAAGTGCAGTATTATTTGGGCTGGATACGGTAGTCCTCCCCAAGTAATAATTTCACTCTTCTTTTTAATCCAAAAATGGTTTCAATAAGTTAAACATGAGCTCAATCCCAGGTAGCTATGGCACGGAGCAAGCATAATTAACTTAAGAAAATGAGTTAAGCATCTCGAAGTATCAAATTAGTTAGAAAGTTGAAAAGGTCTCTGGTTAGACAGATACTTTTGACACCTTCACTCAAGGATGATTTCCATGTCAGACTTAGTTACTTTATGCTAGCATGGGCTCCTCTAATAGGGGAAGGCGTCAAGCTGCAGCCAAACAGGGCTTGACAAGGCCGGATACCTTTTCCATGATTTCCAGCTGAAACAGATTTGCTTCTGTGAAAAAGCTCTGTGCAGGACCAATCTGAATCTTAGGCCCAGGGGCAACTCAACTTCCTTGGATTGACTTGTCAGGTTGGTCCAAAATGTTCCTAAGTCCCATGTTTTTCAGGCTACACAGTCAAGGGGCACATATCACAGGAACTCTACTCCGGTGGACAATACTCACTCCAGCAGAAGCCAAAAGGGAGCAAGGTAGGTCCAGTTGGAACTGGTCAGCTGGGCTCTTCAGGAAATAGGGCTTCTTGTGGAACTAATTTGTATGAGGTCAGCCAACCGATATTTAAAGTCCATTTTTTGACCTGGGTACAAATGGAGCAATTTGAGCCCTTCAGATCTCCTCACAGGACTCTACAGCAGGTGCAGTACTTATTTTATCTTCCATAGGTCTAGTAGTGTTCTGAAGGAGGTACCCAAGGGTGCCATATGTATACCTGGCCCTAGCTTAGTTTGTGGGTGACATAAACTCCTGCAACATCCATGACCAATAAGGAAAGAAATCCCAGGGGTCAACTTCTCACATTTGCAGCAGTTCCTGCTTGCCTTACCGAAACAATCCCACAGTGCATCTCTTTACCTAATTTCACATGGCAGAACCATTCTCCCTCAGTGCAGACCCTGTGTGCCTATTCAAGAGGTGTGTTCTTGGAAGTGCCTGCTTGACTGGGGCAACCAAAAAGAAGCCTGTCTAGATGTCGGCTAACATGTCTGTGACAAGTTGGCCTCTTGTAAGTTGCTCAAGTTCCTTGGCACAGCCCAGATGACCATTCTGCCAGAGACAAAGAGACACCTCCCCACACCCAAGAGGTGATGTCATTTTATTATTTTACAGGCTGAAGAAGAGTGAAGCACAAGTGAAGTACTGCTGCAGCATTTTTTTACTCAAAAAAAGGAGAGGTCAGTCCATGGAGGACAGTCATCGTGCCTTCCCCAGACGATAATTGAACAACAATAAAGGAGAGCGCCCACCTAATATACCATGCTCCTCGCTCACATCATCAAGTTCTTAGTGCAAATGCTTGTCGTTTTACAGGACCCTAATACACACAAAATGTGTGTGCCAATCTTCATCATCTGGTCCGCATCCAATGGTCTAATACACCTGATGGGCTCAACCCTAACTCATCACAATCAGGATGGAGAGCTCTTGCTGTTTTTATGTTGGTATCCTATAGTACATTTGAAATAGTCTCAAAGGCCTCTTACACTCCTTTACTTTCAAAGCTCTTTGGACTATATTAAAAGCAAAAAAGACATGGTTGGAGAGAATTACTTCCCCTGCTTCTATAGAAGCAGACATGTTTCAGCCAGTTTTTTCAAATGCTCATTGAATTAATCCAGCTTTCTTTAGAACCAGATGGATCCCTAAACCAATTCTGTCTAAACTTGTTTATGAAGTCCTCATTCAGTATTGCACAAGACACTCATGCTCACAAATTCACAATCCAACTCCCTTGGTTTTTGCTCCTTGCTGGTGGCATAGAAAATACCCGGAATCCCTATCTGATAAGCAGAAGAAACATTACAGATATTTCATTAGTCATTGGTGATCTGTTTTGAGTACACCCAACTGCGCTACACTGCACACAATATATACTGCGCTTCAAGAACATCTTGTATGTCATAGTCATGCCAGATTATTATATCTTCACCATCACGTGTGTATCTGGCTCCAGTGCAGTCTGCCTGATATTGCACCTCGGTCTGGTGTACCATGACCATTGCCTATTATTAGCTCTTTACTTTTTCTTTGTGCTTTTTCCACCTAAATCTTTCAAAAAATCATATCTTGAGTTCCCCTCATTGGATTTTAGTCATTTTAGTGTCATTTTGGTTATTACATTTCTATCACATTAGTATATATTGGGATTAATATTGTGTTGTGTTTTCAACTTTTTATCTGTTTTGATACTTCTAAATACTCTACACATTTTTGTAAAATTAAGCCTGTCTGCTTCAAGTGACAAAATATCTAGAATGGGAGGGAGTAATAACCAAGGAAGCACCATTGTGCGACAGCAACACACTATAACAGTAGGGCATATAACACTGGTTCCTCAGGTGGGACCCCATAGGGAAAAAGGGAGATATATGTGGAAATGGGGCTTTCATTCCTACAGGACACACTCAAAAAGAGGAGAAGTGAGGGAATGCCTGAGGCTAGCGGTCATATGCTGAAAAACGAATCTTACTTTATATGTGGGAGAAAGGGAGCTAGCTGAAAAACATTAAGGTATTTGTTGTCCTAGGATCAACAGTTGCAAAAAGGAGCGCTTCCTGGAGATGGGAGCGAGTGACTTGCAGAACATATGTTAGTAGGCAGAGGCTATGGACTGGTTCATGCTCACAAGGAAACAGGTCTGTGAAAGTTGAGGATGCCCATTGAAAAAGAAAAACATTTGGAAACCGTATAGTGAAATTTATCTGAGCATGTAGGGCATGAGATGTGGTTTTTGAATCCAGGTCAAGAAGGGACATGATACTCAAAGTAGGTTGAATGTGGTCATTCTCCCTCAACTAATGAATAGCTGCCAAAGACTTAATGTGTGTTAATGCAGGTGATGTGTTGCTCCTTCCATGAAAAAAACAACAATAAAATGTTTGCTTAAAAAAAGGCTGTCATCTCTGTGCCATAGCTACTTGGCAAAGAGCTTAGGCTTAAATTACCGAAACCTATGACTGGACCTAAGAGTATAGAGAATGCATTACTTGAGGTGGATTCCCATCCACCCCAAGTAATAAACCTCTTTCGCTCAACATTAGAAATTATTTTAAAGAAAAAACATGCATGTCTCCAAACTGAGTAATAATTTTAGCTCATGTCTTGATACCCCTTCTCTCAAATTGCTCTAAAACAGCAAAACAAAGCAACCAGCAAATCACAAAAACAATGAATTAATATCTTTGTACTTCTACCAATACACCTATGGAAAATATGACAGATAGTCATTCCCTGAAGAACCAGCAACAAAACAGCTCTAATTGGTCTTTCAGGGCATGTCTGTGATCCCACAAGATTAAAACCTTAATGGTTACTTCCCAAGTGACCAAAGAATTAGATTTAAATTTGCCAGCTTGGTGCAAGCTTCTTGTGTCGACTATTGGTTTAGATCCGTCTCTGGTTTAGCTCAATTCCCACTTCCAATTTTCCTCAAGGAGATCTTTGAAGTCCTTTCCAGAGTGGATTCGAGAAATAACGAAAGGTGTCATGTTTATCACGGTAGGCCCTACAAATAGTTGTTGCTTGTGTGTCCTCATGTTTGCTGACACCCCATGCTCAGCATATGGAAATCCATATAATCCCTATTTGAATAAGAAGGGGGTAACATGTGCCAGACTCTAATCCCAGCACCATTCTCTTTGTAAATGTGCTCATGCCCCGGCTGGAAGCGGCACTAAAGGCTTCATGGTGTTCATCCAGGAATGCTGTCTTCAGGCTTCCCTTGTAAATGAGGTCCAATGGCAAAGGGTGTAGGGCAGATGGAACCCCTCCCACCCCACTCTTTGGACTTATGATTTTGTATAATTGGAAATGCTTGCTGGCATTACGTACCTTTGTGTGTGGTATCAATGGTCAGGAGCTTTTAGAAGGACTGATTGCTTGAGAATGTCAGAACTTCAAACTATAAGCTGGAGACCCACTCCAGCTTATGACACATTTTCCTTAGCAGCAGACCTGTCTGGATCCCACTGCCGGTGCTTGCAGAATGTGAGGCAGCGCGCTATCTCCTCGTGACTCATCAAGGCAGTGTTATGCTGACATGCACTGGTGCTGCTGTTGGTCTTGCTTCCAAAACAGGGGCCACATTGCCCAAGGATTCCAGGGATGCAGCCAGAGTGCTTAGAAGACATCTTTAGCACTCATCAAAAATCAAATGATGGCTGCCTTAATAATCTATTGTTACAAAATGCATGTGAGTGGAGTGGGGAGTGTCCCTCAAATAACAATTTCTCCCTGCACCACTTTGTATGTCTTTATCCTGCTCATTAGCAAGAGCAAGAAGGACCTACATGGTCCAGTCTGCATCCTTTATGATATAAGTGAAGCAGAGGTGGCAGGCTGACCTCTCCATCACTAGAACTGCCCTCCACCAGGGGAGTGAGACATTAACTTTGAACCATTATGTACCCCAAGGAGAATTAAAAGCAACAGGCAACCTATTTATAACCCTTGTAATAGGCCATGATGCTTACGTTTGTGGGTATAATTGTACAAGTATGCAATAGAATATCTCTGTACTATCCACAGCATTCTACCATGTTAACGTCACCCAGACATGGTCTTGATCCAAAGATAGCCAAGACTACTTAATGTGTGCTAAAGGGGATGAACAGGTAGCACTGTGTTGTGTACCTACCCAATAAAAGTTAAATAGTGAAACCTGCATAAACGGAGTGCATCTTGGAAGCCAGTTGCAATAATGATAGCTTGTTTTTCATAATCGCGTTTCTACCTCTTCTAAGCACTGCAATTATCTCTCTACTTCTGACCAATAGGTGTGAGGCTCACATCTGTTGAACGAGTTCACCTCCTTCCATGCACTCAATGTTTGAAGTCAGGGCCACTGAAAAATTAGAATTAGCCGTCATGGATTTTTACGTTTGATTGTTTTTAGCCACTCTTGACATGTAATACATTTTGTGTTGCATACTTAAAATGTCTACAATCAGTGGGCTATTGTGCCTGACAGCTTCATAAAGTAAATTAACTGGTAAACTTTCAACTGTTGATTACAGAATATATGAATTTATAGGACTGGCAATTATGTTTACATAGTGCAAACCACCCTGTGATGTTGAAGGACTGGGCAGAATGAAACAAAAACATAAAATACTTAATTACAACAGGGGCAAACACATAATTCATGTTTACATGACAGACACAGTTCTCATTTCATCAATAATTTCAAGAGATCACGGCAAGCCTCTCTGTTTATAGTGTGATATTTTGATTAATTTAAAACGAACCAGCGAAACATGTATCTATTACATGGGCAGGCTTCTCCGTCAGAACAGAAGAGCGTTGCCCAGTGGTGGCCGGCATGGATCAGGGGTGGGGCTAGGAGGGAGGAAAGGTGAGGGTATAAAAAATAAAGAAAAAATCGTAATTTATCGCTCCATCCTTCCTCCATCTCTCATCCGCGTCCCACCATAACAGGAAGCACACAGTCTCCCTAAGCCAATCACAATACTGCAATGCAGTGTTTTGATTGGTCTGAGCACTGTGGTTCAGGTCCCAGCCAGGGAATGGAAGCCTGGGCATGTTCTCCACACAGGCTGTAATGCAGCCTGGGTGGAGAGCATGCAAAGTGCGCATGACTGTTTGGTCGGCCCCAGACCTTTTCAAAAAGGTTATACTATCCACCATTGGCAAAAACATGTAAATAACCCTCTCCACTCTACTTCATCAGAGGTCCAGTACCCTAGAAATAAATCAATACGTTTTTTTTCCGGTCTACATTATTGTAGCTCATGCTGGTAACATCTGTTGAGGAGGTATCTGATGATGAAGCATGTTACCGTTTAGTGGTGCAGAATTACCATCCTTAAGAGAAATAATCTCTCCTAATTAACAAACCCAAATTACTGCATCTCTCTTGTTTTGCTAGCTGGGTTGGTTTGAGTATGCATTGTTGGGATGTACCATTTTGGCTTTGCATTGTCCCCTCTCTGACAATTTTATATTAATTATTTTTAAGTACGAGCTGTTGGCTGTTCCAGAACAGCAAAATATGAAAAAATCGCAGGGAGTTTTTTAGAAGAAAGGTGGAAACCCTGTGAGTGCCATAATTTATTTCCAGTGGATGCATTGGGTTCACCGCTCTTCCCATGAAGTATTTTGTGTGTTGAGTATGTGTCAAGTTGAACTGATAGTTTGTTCTTTTTAGTCTAAATTTAACATGTTCTGGGAAGTTCTTTGTATTTCAGCAGTGAGAGCTAAGTGCTTTTTTGTTTTCCCACTTCTTTGACATATCTCAAACATGCACACACCCAAGTAATTATTTGCAAGGATGCTTTTGCCTTCTACGTAGGACAGAGTATTTCAGAAGGAAGATTTTAGACAGTTAACATAGAGGTTGTCTAAGTGGAAGGCTGCTGCCCAGGTTTTCTCTCAAATATGGGAGGACATCTCTGAGGCAAGATGTGTTACTGAGACACTATCAGCGGGAGAGCATAATGGAGCAGAATCAGGAAGAAATGTATCAGTCGGCAGAGTTCTATCTGATAATGACTTATCTTCCAATGATTTTGTGGAACATGGTCATGACAGTCATGATGTTCCTTCAGAAGCACAATTTGTGTAGCAGAGAGACAGTAGCAGGGTAGCCCAATCTGGAGTGTAGGCAATTATGATGCCAAGCACAGACAAAATGCTCTCTTGGCAGCCCTCAAATTTAGTTCATCCCTGATTTCCACAATTCACTGCACACACTGGATGTAAAGTCCATACTGTAAATGTAATGCCTATTGACTACGTCCATCTTTCTGAATTTTGAGTTCCTTGATGTAAATGTGCACCAAATAAATGTGCATACCAAAGAGTTTCTTAAGCCATTTGAGGACCTCCATCAAGGGCACACTGTTGGATTCCCACTTCACTTGGAGAGTTGAAGAAATTTCTACGCCTAATGCTCAACATAGCCGTAGTGTACAAATAAACAATGCAGTCCCATCAGTCGACTTGCATTGTAGAGGCAACAGACAGCTTCACCCCTGTCATGGGAGGAGATAGGTGTTACGGGAGATGGGGTATGGCACCTTCAAAATACAGTCACCACAAAGGACTGGCGTGTACTGGGAATATTGGTTTGTTGTAATAGGGTTTTATTTTGTCTTTCCTATTCTTTTTTTCCCCTTTTCTCATATCAATCTTGCGATAGCAATGCATTATTCAAGTTCACACCACACTGGCATTGCAGACATGGTGGAAGCTACAGAAACCTTGTCGTCAATTTGGTTCACCGTGTTACATATATACTAGAAAGTGTGTGAAGCTTTTCATGTTTCCCATTAATTAGAAGCTTAGATGGAGAGTGTCTCTGGTGCACCAGAGACTGTAGAATTTTACTTGGTATAAATACTGCTTTAAAGCTGTAATGCCTATATAACGCAAAGCAATGACTGTCAGCTAAAACATACCATATATGTTGAATTGTATAACCTATGGAAATTGTATCTATACATAACCAAAATGCAAATAAAGAAATAAAAATAAATAAAAAATGGAAGGAGATAGGTGTTTGGGCCCTTATTTACAGGATTTTGGTATGGGGCAGCACAGCAAGTCACTTTGCTGCACTGCCCTACACCAAAGTGAAAGGGCAGGAATGCACCGTATTTATGCAATACAGTGCATTCCTGTCCTTTCTCCCTGCTCTGGAGCCGTTTCAGCAGCCTAGCGCCAATGTACACACCCATGCACAATGGTGCAAGGATGCCTCCATTGCAGGCAGGGCAGTTTTTCTTGCATGAAAGGGCAAATTCCTGTACAGAAAAAATCCTCAAATGTATTATCCTCTTTCTATGTGTGCTGCAGAATGCAGCACATATAGAAAGTGGAAAAAACTAGGCGAAATCAAGATATTTCTCCTTGTTAAAACTCACCTAGGGAGGCAGAAGGATTTGGTGCTTCCCCAGGTTTACATGATTTTGTAAATCTGGGGCAGCGTCAAAATCCATTGGTGTTGCATGGAAACCCTACTGCAATACCCATGGAACGCATCCCGAGCAAGGCAATGCAGTGATATGCACTGCGTCAACTTACTCAAGATTTGTGATGCAACACTTAGCCATGCAGGGTGGCTTTGTGTGGTCTCATAAATATGCTTCAGGGCCCTGCGTCATGCATTTACCACTTTATGTAGCATATGCACTATTTCTGCAGCATTGCCCAGGAACATAATGACCATGACATGTTGTTTAATGTTGTGTCATGTTGTGGAACATTTGTCTGGCATACTCCTGAAAAGAATATAGTAGTTGATGAGTGCTTGATTCTGTTAAAAAGGATGAATGCTGTTCAGGCAGTACATATCAGGCAAAAGAGAACATTATGGCATCAAGATGTACATGATGTACGAAAGCTCTTCTGGTTGTATATACAGTGTGATTGCATCTACAAGGAACGATTCCTCTGTAAATCCGCAGGTTGCCTTTCCACATTAGGGATCATTTCAAAAATTGCATGACAGCCTTTCCAATCCCTCCTTCATAAAGGTAATAACTTTATGTGGAAAACTTGAACACAGGTGTCGAGCTGTTAACTGAGTGGAACAAATCTGGCACTGTGGCTTGTAAGATGTTGCTACCAAGAAGTCCCACAGGAGCTTGATTGTAAGAAGCTTCAAAAACCTGAAGGCACAGTATTGTATTCAAGCTTCTCAAAGTCAAATTTTCAGATAGACAGGATGTATTTGTGCTTATTGCAACCCATGATGAAAGCACATCTCCTGTAACACTTTGGTATCATTTGGTAGAAGTAACCAACTGTGTTCTTATTTATAACAATTACAATAGCAGAGTGGATGAGAAGGACCGTACTTCAGCTATATAATGTGAGTTGTAAAACTGACACATGGTATAACAAGTTTTTTACCCACCTGATACAATTGGCAAAATGCAATGTATATATGTTGTTTACTGTCAGACCACTGTCTTTCCTTGACTTTCACCTGACAGTCATTTTAAGTTTTACTGCTGCAGAAGCAGTAACCTCTACTTCTGCTTTGAAACCATGTTCCTGCATCAGATACAGACTCAACCATGTTGTTAATGCTGTGTTTGCTCTAAGCAAGGACAGAAGTATTAGAGTTCCTATAACTATTCCCTGTGCCTGTTTCTGCAAGGCCTAAGATTTCCAACTTTCCTCACCTTCAACTAGGGGACGGTGAAACTTTTGGAGTTCCTTGGAGTTACATAAAAACTCTGGGAGAATCCACGAAATTCCGTAAGCAGGCAGAATTAGGCACATCTTGCTGCTCATGCTGATATTTAGCGCCAGGAGCACGGGCGTTTCTTAAAAATCAGTGCAAACTGCATGATGATGCAAACCAGAGGGTGCTTCTTCTCAAGTTGATTTTGCTGCCACATGAGTAGATTTGCTACTTTCTGACCACAAACGATTACAACCGCCCGAGTTGTGGACGTTTCATTGGGTGCCCTTTTAGTGACCAAAAATTGCGATAGGGGATGCCAAATCTTACTTGCACGCACCAATTTACCATTGGTGAGCTCCTCACAAGATAAAACTCAGCCACGCGTCACTTGGCTGAATAGGGCCATAACTTCGCTTGACAATCATAATGCAGAGTGGTCAAAACTCTGTGAACTCCACCGATGGAGCGGAAATTATTGTCTAACCCTACTTTCAACCATCCAAAAATAAAGTTTTGGGAAATTTGATGAAGTGGAGCTGTCATACTGATACAGATGTACCTCTCAATGGCTACGCATGGGCATACACCTTGTATTGGCCACTACTTGACTAGGTAAGCATTCTTTCAAATTCTTCCCCTTCATTTGGAATGCCTGTACAATTTTATCTTGCTTATGATCTGTTTGCCACCTTCATTCATTGTCAGAACATGGCTGATGTTCTGTTTGCCATGTTACAATTCTGTTATTGTCACAGCACTGCACATTACAGTGGAATTTCTCTTTATGGACCTTAGAAAATGTGTTTATGTTAGTTTTAAGAATAGGTATGCTCACACTTTATGAAGGTGGAGTATTACGTGGTGATGCTGGTTATGCTGCATCATGCGATACTGTCACAAACCCCAAAGATGGTCCTTGAATTCACACTAATAAATTCTTAGCTCAATCCTGGTAGTTTTGCAAAGAGTAGTTAGGCTTTCCTAAAGGAACACGTTTTAAGCATGTCAGAGTAGCAACCAGGATGATGAGCAATTGACACGACTCAACAGAAATCCAAGACATTTTATGAAAATAGAGTGTATTTTTAGCGTAATTTAGTCACCAAAATTAATAGAATAGCATACATATAACCGGAGTTATATATTTTAAAATCGAATAAAATCAGTTGAAAATACTACAGCGAAAATTTTAAATTGTGGTCAATAGGAAAAACCATTAGTGACAATTGGTCACTTGCAGGTTGAGTTTCTAAGTACCCTTGCAGGGTAAAGATTATGCAGATCTCAAGACAAGGCCATAACAGTCAGTTCAATTTATCCAGGCCCGTGGACCCGGCTGGATGGGCGTGGCAGAGTTATCCGGCCTCTCTCTGGTGCTGAACAGGAGCCGCAGAGAGCTACTTTTCCACTTACACAGTGCTATGGGACAAGAAGATGCAAAAATAGAACAATGGGGTGGTTGCTGATGTCAGTCGAAGGTCCGATGGAGTTCCCTCAAGGTTCAGTGTTGAGTGAAGGGGTTTGTGACCAACGAGCCTTGGCATCGTTAACCTTTAGGAAAAAGTACTTCAACGTCCGGTGGCCCTGAGAATCAAAGAAGCTGCCTGTGACTTTGTGAAAAGCGTTACAACAAACAAATGATGGACGGAATGCTGCCAATGCAGACATTCTCCCCCAGTCAAGAGATCTGGGTTAAATCCATCGTTCTTTTGCCCACTACGCCACCCCAGTTTAGACATGGCCATATGCAAATCAGTCTTGACCCTGTGCCTCATGGGAACAGACCAGCCCGAACTGCCAAGCCATGTCTTCCCTGGACCGGAAACAAGCTTCCTAGGACCGGTTTCTGGCATTTCAGCCGTCTTCAGCCAGGCTTGCTTGAATCCAGTGGCAAAGTGAGCAAGGGACTCACGTCTGAGCATACCCTGCCAACTTATGGCGAACAAAGCAAAACCAAAGGAAAGGAAGTGGAGAAGTGTGGCTCACTGGTTAGAGTAGGCAGACCTGGAAGCAGAGGTCAGCCCGAGACCAGGGTTCAATTCCCGGCTCGGCTGGGTCTTGAGTCCATAAATTGTCCATGGACTCGATAATTCTCGCTCCAGTGCATACTCGATTCATGGGTTCACACTCTGCGACTCTGGGCAATAGCTTGCTTAATCTCCACAATGGCCCCTCGCGGCGGGATGCCTGGCTTTCACCTTGTGGATGCCCTGCTGGGTTATCTCACTGGGGAATACCAGGACGGGTTCCCTAAGCAAGCGCTTAGAGACCGGTTGGTGATTTGCGCTATATAAATATCTGTACATTTACATTTACATGGCCATATGCAAATCAGTCTTGACCCTGTGCCTCATGGGAACAGTCCAGCCCGAACTGCCAAGCCATGTCTTCCCTGGACCGGAATCAAGCATCCTAGGACCGGTTTCTGGCTATCAGCCGTCATCAGCCAGGATAGCTTGACTCCAGTAGCGTAGTGAGCATGGGTCCCACGTCTGGGAATACCCATCCCACTTAGGGCGAAAAGCGTTACAACAAACAAATGATGGACGGAATGCTGACAATGCAGACATTCTCCCCCAGTCAAGAGATCTGGGTTAAATCCATCGTTCTTTTGCCCACTACGCCACCCCAGTTTAGACATGGCCATATGCAAATCAGTCTTGACCCTGTGCCTCATGGGAACAGTCCAGCCCGAACTGCCAAGCCATGTCTTCCCTGGACCGGAATCAAGCATCCTAGGACTGGTTCTGGCTATCAGCCGTCATCAGCCAGGATAGCTTGACTCCAGTAGCGTAGTGAGCATGGGTCCCACGTCTGGGAATACCCATCCCACTTAGGGCGAAAAGCATTACAACAAACAAATGATGGACGGAATGCTGACAATGCAGACATTCTCCCCCAGTCAAGAGATCTTGGTTAAATCCATCATTCTTTTGCCCACTACGCCACCCCAGTTTAGACATGGCCATATGCAAATCAGTCTTGACCCTGTGCCTCATGGGAACAGTCCAGCCCGAACTGCCAAGCCATGTCTTCTCTGGACCGGAATAGCATCCTAGGACCGGTTTCTGGCTATCAGCCGTCATCAGCCAGGAAAGCTTGACTCCAGTAGCGTAGTGAGCATGGGTCCCACATCTGGGAATACCCATCCCACTTAGGGCGAAAAGCGTTACAACAAACAAATGATGGACGGAATGCTGACAATGCAGACATTCTCCCCCAGTCAAGAGATCTGGGTTAAATCCATCGTTCTTTTGCCCACTACGCCACCCCAGTTTAGACATGGCCATATGCAAATCAGTCTTGACCCTGTGCCTCATGGGAACAGTCCAGCCCGAACTGCCAAGCCATGTCTTCCCTGGACCGGAATCAAGCATCCTAGGACCGGTTTCTGGCTATCAGCCGTCATCAGCCAGGATAGCTTGACTCCAGTAGCGTAATGAGCATGGGTCCCACGTCTGGGAATTCCCATCCCACTTAGGGCGAAAAGCGTTACAACAAACAAATGATGGACGGAATGCTGACAATGCAGACATTCTCCCCCAGTCAAGAGATCTGGGTTAAATCCATCGTTCTTTTGCCCACTACGCCACCCCAGTTTAGACATGGCCATATGCAAATCAGTCTTGACCCTGTGCCTTATGGGAACAGTCCAGCCCGAACTGCCAAGCCATGTCTTCCCTGGACCGGAATCAAGCATCCTAGGACCGGTTTCTGGCTATCAGCCGTCATCAGCCAGGATAGCTTGACTCCAGTAGCGTAGTGAGCATGGGTCCCACGTCTGGGAATACCCATCCCACTTAGGGCGAAAAGCGTTACAACAAACAAATGATGGACGGAATGCTAACAATGCAGACATTCTCCCCCAGTCAAGAGATCTGGGTTAAATCCATCGTTCTTTTGCCCACTACGCCACCCCAGTTTAGATATGGCCATATGCAAATCAGTTTTGACCCTGTGCCTCTTGGGAACAGTCCAGCCCGAACTGCCAAGCCATGTCTTCCCTGGACCGGAATCAAGCATCCTAGGACCGGTTTCTGGCTATCAGCCGTCATCAGCCAGGATAGCTTGACTCCAGTAGCGTAGTGAGCATGGGTCCCATGTCTGGGAATACCCATCCCACTTAGGGCGAAAAGCGTTACAACAATCAAATGATGGACGGAATGCTGACAATGCAGACATCATCCCCCAGTCAAGAGATCTGGGTTAAATCCATTGTTCTTTTGCCCACTACGCCACCCCAGTTTAGACATGGCCATATGCAAATCAGTCTTGACCCTATGCCTCATGGGAACAGTCCAGCCCAAACTGCCAAGCCATGTCTTCCCTGGACCGGAATCAACCATCCTAGGACCGGTTTCTGGCTATCAGCCGTCATCAGCCAGTATAGCTTGACTCCAGTAGCGTAGTGAGCATGGGTCCCACGTCTGGGAATACCCATCCCACTTAGGCCGAAAAGCGTTACAACAAACAAACGATGGACGGAATGCTGACAATGCAGACATTCTCCCCCAGTCAAGAGATCTGGGTTAAATCCATCGTTCTTTTGCCCACTACGCCACCCCAGTTTAGACATGGCCATATGCAAATCAGTCTTGACCCTGTGCCTCATGGGAACAGTCCAGCCCGAACTGCCAAGCCATGTCTTCCCTGGACCGGAATCAAGCATCCTAGGACCGGTTTCTGGCTATCAGCCGTCATCAGCCAAGATAGCTTGACTCCAGTAGCGTAGTGAGCATGTGTCTCACGTCTGGGAATACCCATCCCACTTAGGGCGAAAAGCGTTACAACAAACAAATGATGGACGGAATGCTGACAATGCAGACATTCTCCCCCAGTCAAGAGATCTGGGTTAAATCCATCGTTCTTTTGCCCACTACGCCACCCCAGTTTAGACATGGCCATATGCAAATCAGTCTTGACCCTGTGCCTCATGGGAACAGTCCAGCCCGAACTGCCAAGCCATGTCTTCCCTGGACCGGAACCAAGCATCCTAGGACCGGTTTCTGGCTATCAGCCGTCATCAGCCAGGATAGCTTGACTCCAGTAGCGTAGTGAGCATGGGTCCCACGTCTGGGAATACCCATCCCACTTAGGGCGAAAAGCATTACAACAAACAAATGATGGACGGAATGCTGACAATGCAGACATTCTCCCCCAGTCGAGAGATCTGGGTTAAATCCATCGTTCTTTTGCCCACTACGCCACCCCAGTTTAGACATGGCCATATGCAAATCAGTCTTGACCCTGTGCCTCATGGGAACAGTCCAGCCCGAACTGCCAAGCCATGTCTTCCCTGGACCGGAATCAAGCATCCTAGGACCGGTTTCTGGCTATCAGCCGTCATCAGCCAGGATAGCTTGATTCCAGTAGCGTAGTGAGCATGGGTCCCACGTCTGGGAATACCCATCCCACTTAGGGCGAAAAGCATTACAACAAACAAATGATGGACGGAATGCTGACAATGCAGACATTCTCCCCCAGTCAAGAGATCTTGGTTAAATCCATCAATCTTTTGCCCACTACGCCACCCCAGTTTAGACATGGCCATATGCAAATCAGTCTTGACCCTGTGCCTCATGGGAACAGTCCAGCCCGAACTGCCAAGCCATGTCTTCCCTGGACCGGAATAGCATCCTAGGACCGGTTTCTGGCTATCAGCCGTCATCAGCCAGGAAAGCTTGACTCCAGTAGCGTAGTGAACATGGGTCCCACATCTGGGAATACCCATCCCACTTAGGGCGAAAAGCGTGACAACAAACAAATGATGGACGGAATGCTGACAATGCAGACATTCTCCCCCAGTCAAGAGATCTGGGTTAAATCCATCGTTCTTTTGCCCACTACGCCACCCCAGTTTAGACATGGCCATATGCAAATCAGTCTTGACCCTGTGCCTCATGGGAACAGTCCAGCCCGAACTTCCAAGCCATGTCTTCCCTGGACCGGAATCAAGCATCCTAGGACCGGTTTCTGGCTATCAGCCGTCATCAGCCAGGATAGCTTGACTCCAGTAGCGTAATGAGCATGGGTCCCACGTCTGGGAATTCCCATCCCACTTAGGGCGAAAAGCGTTACAACAAACAAATGATGGACGGAATGCTGACAATGCAGACATTCTCCCCCAGTCAAGAGATCTGGGTTAAATCCATCGTTCTTTTGCCCACTACGCCACCCCAGTTTAGACATGGCCATATGCAAATCAGTCTTGACCCTGTGCCTCATGGGAACAGTCCAGCCCGAACTGCCAAGCCATGTCTTCCCTGGACCGGAATCAAGCATCCTAGGACTGGTTTCTGGCTATCAGCCGTCATCAGCCAGGATAGCTTGACTCCAGTAGCGTAGTGAGCATGGGTCCCACGTCTGGGAATACCCATCCCACTTAGGGCGAAAAGCATTACAACAAACAAATGATGGACGGAATGCTAACAATGCAGACATTCTCCCCCAGTCAAGAGATCTTGGTTAAATCCATCATTCTTTTGCCCACTACGCCACCCCAGTTTAGACATGGCCATATGCAAATCAGTCTTGACCCTGTGCCTCATGGGAACAGTCCACCCCGAACTGCCAAGCCATGTCTTCCCTGGACCGGAATAGCATCCTAGGACCGGTTTCTGGCTATCAGCCGTCATCAGCCAGGAAAGCTTGACTCCAGTAGCGTAGTGAGCATGGGTCCCACATCTGGGAATACCCATCCCACTTAGGGCGAAAAGCGTTACAACAAACAAATGATGGACGGAATGCTGACAATGCAGACATTCTCCCCCAGTCAAGAGATCTGGCTTAAATCCATCATTCTTTTGCCCACTACGCCACCCCAGTTTAGACATGGCCATATGCAAATCAGTCTTGACCCTGTGCCTCATGGGAACAGTCCAGCCCGAACTGCCAAGCCATGTCTTCCCTGGACCGGAATCAAGCATCCTAGGACCGGTTTCTGGCTATCAGCCGTCATCAGCCAGGATAGCTTGACTCCAGTAGCGTAATGAGCATGGGTCCCACGTCTGGGAATTCCCATCCCACTTAGGGCGAAAAGCGTTACAACAAACAAATGATGGACGGAATGCTGACAATGCAGACATTCTCCCCCAGTCAAGAGATCTGGGTTAAATCCATCGTTCTTTTGCCCACTACGCCACCCCAGTTTAGACATGGCCATATGCAAATCAGTCTTGACCCTGTGCCTCATGGGAACAGTCCAGCCCGAACTGCCAAGCCATGTCTTCCCTGGACCGGAATCAAGCATCCTAGGACCGGTTTCTGGCTATCAGCCGTCATCAGCCAGGATAGCTTGACTCCAGTAGCGTAGTGAGCATGGGTCCCACGTCTGGGAATACCCATCCCACTTAGGGCGAAAAGCGTTACAACAAACAAATGATGGACGGAATGCTGACAATGCAGACATTCTCCCCCAGTCAAGAGATCTGGGTTAAATCCATCGTTCTTTTGCCCACTACGCCACCCCAGTTTAGATATGGCCATATGCAAATCAGTTTTGACCCTGTGCCTCTTGGGAACAGTCCAGCCCGAACTGCCAAGCCATGTCTTCCCTGGACCGGAATCAAGCATCCTACGACCGGTTTCTGGCTATCAGCCGTCATCAGCCAGGATAGCTTGACTCCAGTAGCGTAGTGAGCATGGGTCCCACGTCTGGGAATACCCATCCCACTTAGGGCAAAAAGCGTTACAACAAACAAATGATGGACGGAATGCTGACAATGCACACATTCTCCCCCAGTCAAGAGATCTGGGTTAAATCCATCGTTCTTTTGCCCACTACGCCACCCCAGTTTAGACATGGCCATATGCAAATCAGTCTTGACCCTGTGCCTCATGGGAACAGTCCAGCCCGAACTGCCAAGCCATGTCTTCCCTGGACCGGAATCAAGCATCCTAGGACCAGTTTCTGGCTATCAGCCGTCATCAGCCA
Source organism: Triturus cristatus (assembly GCF_964204655.1). Classification (NCBI taxonomy): domain Eukaryota; kingdom Metazoa; phylum Chordata; class Amphibia; order Caudata; family Salamandridae; genus Triturus; species Triturus cristatus. The sequence goes on from NC_140585.1 coordinate 208,784,875, forward strand.
GGATAGCGTGACTCCAGTAGTGTAGTGAGCATGGGTCCCACGTCTGGGAATACCCATCCCACTTAGGGCGAAAAGCGTTACAACAAACAAATGATGGACGGAATGCTGACAATGCAGACATTCTCCCCCAGTCAAGAGATCTGGGTTAAATCCATCGTTCTTTTGCCCACTACGCCACCCCAGTTTAGATATGGCCATATGCAAATCAGTTTTGACCCTGTGCCTCTTGGGAACAGTCCAGCCCGAACTGCCAAGCCATGTCTTCCCTGGACCGGAATCAAGCATCCTACGACCGGTTTCTGGCTATCAGCCGTCATCAGCCAGGATAGCTTGACTCCAGTAGCGTAGTGAGCATGGGTCCCACATCTGGGAATACCCATCCCACTTAGGGCGAAAAGCGTTACAACAAACAAATGATGGAAGGAATGCTGACAATGCAGACATTCTCCCCCAGTCAAGAGATCTGGGTTAAATCCATCGTTCTTTTGCCCACTACGCCACCCCAGTTTAGACATGGCCATATGCAAATCAGTCTTGACCCTATGCCTCATGGGAACAGTCCAGCCCGAACTGCCAAGCCATGTCTTCCCTGGACCGGAATCAACCATCCTAGGAGCGGTTTCTGGCTATCAGCCGTCATCAGCCAGTATAGCTTGACTCCAGTAGCGTAGTGAGCATGGGTCCCACGTCTGGGAATATCCATCCCACTTAGGGCGAAAAGCGTTACAACAAACAAATGATGGACGGAATGCTGACAATGCACACATTCTCCCCCAGTCAAGAGATCTGGGTTAAATCCATCGTTCTTTTGCCCACTACGCCACCCCAGTTTAGACATGGCCATATGCAAATCAGTCTTGACCCTGTGCCTCATGGGAACAGTCCAGCCCGAACTGCCAAGCCATGTCTTCCCTGGACCGGAATCAAGCATCCTAGGACCAGTTTCTGGCTATCAGCCGTCATCAGCCAGGATAGCTTGACTCCAGTAGCGTAATGAGCATGGGTCCCACGTCTGGGAATTCCCATCCCACTTAGGGCGAAAAGCGTTACAACAAACAAATGATGGACGGAATGCTGACAATGCAGACATTCTCCCCTAGTCAAGAGATCTGGGTTAAATCCATCGTTCTTTTGCCCACTACGCCACCCCAGTTTAGACATGGCAATATGCAAATCAGTCTTGACCCTGTGCCTCATGGGAACAGTCCAGCCCGAACTGCCAAGCCATGTCTTCCCTGGACCGGAATCAAGCATCCTAGGACCGGTTTCTGGCTATCAGCCGTCATCAGCCAGGATAGCTTGACTCCAGTAGCGTAGTGAGCATGGGTCCCACGTCTGGGAATACCCATCCCACTTAGGGCGAAAAGCGTTACAACAAACAAATGATGGACGGAATGCTGACAATGCAGACATTCTCCCCCAGTCAAGAGATCTGGGTTTAATCAATCGTTCTTTTGCCCACTACGCCACCCCAGTTTAGATATGGCCATATGCAAATCAGTTTTGACCCTGTGCCTCTTGGGAACAGTCCAGCCCGAACTTCCAAGCCATGTCTTCCCTGGACCGGAATCAAGCATCCTAGGACCGGTTTCTGGCTATCAGCCGTCATCAGCCAGGATAGCTTGACTCCAGTAGCGTAGTGAGCATGGGTCCCACGTCTGGGAATACCCATCCCACTTAGGGCGAAAAGCGTTACAACAAACAAATGATGGACGGAATGCTGACAATGCAGACATTCTCCCCCAGTCAAGAGATCTGGGTTAAATCCATCGTTCTTTTGCCCACTACACCACCCCAGTTTAGACATGGCCATATGCAAATCAGTCTTGACCCTATGCCTCATGGGAACAGTCCAGCCCGAACTGCCAAGCCATGTCTTCCCTGGACCGGAATCAACCATCCTAGGACCGGTTTCTGGCTATCAGCCGTCATCAGCCAGTATAGCTTGACTCCAGTAGCGTAGTGAGCATGGGTCCCACGTCTGGGAATACCCATCCCACTTAGGGCAAAAAGCGTTACAACAAACAAATGATGGACGGAATGCTGACAATGCACACATTCTCCCCCAGTCAAGAGATCTGGGTTAAATCCATCGTTCTTTTGCCCACTACGCCACCCCAGTTTAGACATGGCCATATGCAAATCAGTCTTGACCCTGTGCCTCATGGGAACAGTCCAGCCCGAACTGCCAAGCCATGTCTTCCCTGGACCGGAATCAAGCATCCTAGGACCAGTTTCTGGCTATCAGCCGTCATCAGCCAGGATAGCTTGACTCCAGTAGTGTAGTGAGCATGGGTCCCACGTCTGGGAATACCCATCCCACTTAGGGCGAAAAGCGTTACAACAAACAAATGATGGACGGAATGCTGACAATGCAGACATTCTCCCCCAGTCAAGAGATTTGGGTTAAATTCATCGTTCTTTTGCCCACTACGCCACCCCAGTTTAGACATGGCCATATGCAAATCAGTCTTGACCCTGTGCCTCATGGGAACAGTCCAGCCCGAACTGCCAAGCCATGTCTTCCCTGGACCGGAATCAAGCATCCTAGGACCGGTTTCTGGCTATCAGCCGTCATCAGCCAGGATAGCGTGACTCCAGTGGGCTAAAGAACGGTGATGGATCAAACCCAGATCTGTTGACTGGGTGTGAGTGTTTGATTGGTTCTGATGCTCCGTCCATCACCACCCCCTTTTGTACCGCTTTGTTCACCATAAGTTGGCAGGGTATGCTCAGACGTGAGTCCCTTGCTCACTTTGCCACTGGATTCAAGCAAGCCTGGCTGAAGACGGCTGAAATGCCAGAAACCGGTCCTAGGAAGCTTGTTTCCGGTCCAGAGAAGGCATGGCTTGGCAGTTCGGGCTGGACTGTTCCCATGAGGCACAGGGTCAGACTGATTTCCATATGGCCATGTCTGAACTGGGGTGGCAGAGTGGGCTAAAGAACGGTGATGGATCAAACCCAGATCTGTTGACTGGGTGTGAGTGTTTGATTGGTTCTGATGCTCCGTCCATCACCACCCCCTTTTGCACCGCTTTGTTCGCCATAAGTTGGCAGGGTATGCTCAGACGTGAGTCCCTTGCTCACTTTGCCACTGGATTCAAGCAAGCCTGGCTGAAGACGGCTGAAATGCCAGAAACCGGTCCTAGGAAGCTTGTTTACGGTCCAGAGAAGGCATTGCTTGGCAGTTCGGGCTGGACTGTTCCCATGAGGCACAGGGTCAGACTGATTTGCATATGGCCATGTCTGAACTGGGGTGGCAGAGTGGGCTAAAGAACGGTGATGGATCAAACCCAGATCTGTTGACTGGGTATGAGTGTTTGATTGGTTCTGATGCTCCGTCCATCACCACCCCCTTTTGTACCGCTTTGTTCGCCATAAGTTGGCAGGGTATGCTCAGACGTGAGTCCCTTGCTCACTTTGCCACTGAATTCAAGCAAGCCTGGCTGAAGACGGCTGAAATGCCAGAAACCGGTCCTAGGAAGCTTGTTTCCGGTCCAGAGAAGGCATGGCTTGGCAGTTCGGGCTGGACTGTTCCCATGAGGCACAGAGTCAGACTGATTTTCATATGGCCATGTCTGAACTGGGGTGGCAGGGTGGGCTAAAGAACGGTGATGGATCAAACCCAGATCTGTTGACTGGGTGTGAGTGTTTGATTGGTTCTGATGCTCCGTCCATCACCACCCCCTTTTGTACCGCTTTGTTTGCCATAAGTTGGCAGGGTATGCTCAGACGTGAGTCCCTTGCTTACTTTGCCACTGGATTCAAGCAAGCCTGGCTGAAGACAGCTGAAATGCCAGAAACCGGTCCTAGGATGCTTGTTTCCGGTCCAGAGAAGGCATGGCTTGGCAGTTTGGGCTGGACTGTTCCCATGAGGCACAGGGTCAGACTGATTTGCATATGGCCATGTCTGAAATGGGGTGGCAGAGTGGGCTAAAGAACGGTGATGGATCAAACCCAGATCTGTTGACTGGGTGTGAGTGTTTGATTGGTTCTGATGCTCCGTCCATCACCATCCCCTTTTGTACCGCTTTGTTCGTCATAATTTGGCAGGGTATGCTCAGACGTGAGTCCCTTGCTCACTTTGCCACTGGATTCAAGCAAGCCTGGCTGAAGACAGCTGAAATGCCAGAAACCGGTCCTAGGAAGCTTGTTTCCGGTCCAGAGAAGGCATGGCTTGGCAGTTCGGGCTGGACTGTTCCCATGAGGCACAGGGTCAGACTGATTTGCATATGGCCATGTCTGAACTGGGGTGGCAGAGTGGGCTAAAGCACGGTGATGGATCAAACCCAGATCTGTTGACTGGGTGTGAGTGTTTGATTGGTTCTGATGCTCCGTCCATCACCACCCCCTTTTGTACCGCTTTGTTCGCCATAAGTTGGCAGGGTATGCTCAGACGTGAGTCCCTTGCTCACTTTGCCACTGTATTCAAACAAGCCTGGCTGAAGACGGCTGAAATGCCAGAAACCGGTCCTAGGAAGCTTGTTTCCGGTCCAGAGAAGGCATGGCTTGGCAGTTCGGGCTGGACTGTTCCCATGAGGCACAGGGTCAGACTGATTTGCATATGGCCATGTCTGAACTGGGGTGGCAGAGTGGGCTAAAGAACGATGATGGATCAAACTCAGATCTGTTGACTGGGTGTGAGTGTTTGATTGGTTCTGATGCTCCGTCCATCACTACCCCCTTTTGTACCGCTTTGTGACTTTGTGAAAGGCAGGATTACAGTTCTACAATGCACCTGACAAATGGATTTGGGTGATCCCACGGAGGGCCTCATAGACAGCAATTGTTCAGATTTAGAGCATTTTTTACCTCCTGTTGGCAGGGGACTAGTGTAACTAGTACAGGGGAGGCTGAGGTTGCTCCAGGCTGCCACAGACGTCCCTCTGTCTCGGGGAACTAAGAGATAGACTAGGATGGACCTTCAATAAGGCCATTCCAAAGGTTTTGCCACAGGTGCAGATTATCACCCTTTTGCTTTGTGCAAGTCCTGTTGTCGCAGAAACGGGTTTCTTCACTTATCCTATTTGATGCAGGTTGTTCAGAACTGAGGCTCTGGAGTTAAAGGTCCTAGATTTAGGGGCATTAGGGGTGCGGGTGCAAGTGGACAATGTGCTGCTTGCCCCAACGGCTAATCCGTCCCTGAGACGACCACATTCAGGGATGTAGGCCATCTTGTCTACCCATAACCCTCTATTCTGCTACTTTTGAAAATGGCAGAACCTTTCTTTCAATGTAAAGACCAGGATGCCCATCCTGGAGGTGTGATTAGCTTTCTAGTGGCATACACCTCCTTGACTATTTAATTTCCCGCCTGCCCAATACAAATATGTCTGGGGCAGGGGGAGGTCTAGTTCCTCCTCTGAGAGTAAGCCCTGATGCATATCAGAGGAGGTGCAGCCTTTGAAGCTCCCCGACTGGATGTCCCATTTGAGATAATCTCCTTTTATTTCTCATATTCTCTTCCTGTGCATGCTGGCATGTCAGACATTATGCCTTTTGACTTATGTTCTCCCGATGTTGTTAGGGGTTACATTGGTGTGTTTGTAGATTGCAGCCTTGAAAAAGTCGCGGGATATTGCACTTGTGCGACGAAACATGTGTCGGCTGCTACTGTCTAAAGAGATCTTTCACCCTGGAGATACACAGGAAATAAAGAACAAGAAAACTTACATATGTCCAAGATAATTTATGCTTACTTCTTCAATTTGATTTCTGATCCAAAATTTATTGTTTTGACGTGTGCTGGGGATTTGTTAAAAGTCTTGAATGTATTTGTTGGCCTTGGTCACAAAGATTTTTGAGGAGGTTGGTGGTTCTCCCCACCCTGCAAGCACCGTCACCCAGATATTACTACCCTGAATAATTAACTAGTGGTATTCTCCTTAGTGGCGCCCTAACACCTACAACGAATATACCACTGTAGCTAGTCATTTGCGATTTAGTTGGGTAGCAATAAAGATCTGTTATTCAGTGCCATGATACCCTTGGGCGATACGTGTGCTTCACAAATACAAATGAATGAATGAAAGTGGTTTATTAGTCAATTAACACTATAAATATTGAAAGAATCATAAATTCTTGTATGTTTAGCTAAAATTGTCTAAACACAAAACTTACTATACCTCAGAGCAACCGTTGCACATCTTAATTAAAAGACAATTTCATTATTTGCTTCCCTTCATCATTATACAAGTAAAAAAAAACAGTATACTAAATGTTAAGAGAGACTGGATGAGGCGAACCAATAAGAACACTTACCTACAGATCTAAAAGTAACTCCTCATAAGCCAGTTTTTTCTCTGAATAGCAAGAATATATATACCTGACTGTGGCTAGATTTAAATCTACTGTAAATTGCCAGTGTGCAAGACTATAATACAATCGAAGTGCCAATGTGTAAGACTACAGAGCAGATAAAGTGCTCATATGAAATAAATAACTGCTTGTTAAGAAAATATGTCCATCACTTGATGGGATAGGGAGCAGCTTCTATCGCTTTCCCTATCAGCTCGTCCTTACACATCAATTTACCCATTCACATTTATTTACAACACTTGGCTAGATTGATCAAGCCTCTCATCAACTTCTTAGCAGCCCAGACCAACAGAACCATGTATCCACTGATTACTTATGGAATCAAATCAAATAAAATCAAATCTTTATTGTTTTAGTTACTTAAAACCATAACAATATACTACAAATAATTCTAATACATGTAAAAGAGTTATACAAAGGAGATTTCTTATTCTTTTAAAAACATCAATTGCTTCACAATACTTTAAATGCATTGCACATTTAAACATGAAAAGTGACAATTGCAATAAAATCAAGACACAGTAATCTTTTTATATAAAACTCAGTCTCAAGGGGTCCTGCTAGGGTAGAACCTTAATTTATGGTGCTTTTTAGCATATTAGTGTACATCCGTAAGCAGTAAAAAGATGGTCATTGTAAAACATAAGTCCTCCGTTTTCCTATTCTGTTTCTCCCCTTGGATCAGTCTTGACTAATTTACCATACAGAGTTAGAAATTTTACCAGGTTACAATTCAGCTGTGGGTCATTGGATCAAGGCATTTTAATATAGCTGCTCTGCAGGTGTAAATTCCACTTTCAATAAAATGTTTTTTCAATAACCAAATGCAATGTGATTTTAAGTTAGGGCAGACACAGCTTAGATGAATTAGATCCTGCTTTGGTGCACCGTAAAGACTGCATGCTTTAGAGTCTTTATATTGCCAACTTGGTTGATCAGCATTTGATGGAATTGTACCAAGACGTAGATGTAGACGTACTAGAAGTTTGTTTTCAAATGTGGTGCGTACGTCTGGCCAAGATGCGTTGCCGGTTTCAATTTTGTGTATAATTGCAGGACCATCCATGCGTGAGATCACTTACTCAGGCTTATTTTGTCCTCCATTAGTGAGTGCTTTGTAGCCGCTTTCTTTAGCACGAGCTGAAAGGAATAAAAGGGGAGATTCAATTGCCAGAGACTTGTAGTATTAGTGATTTTTAACGATGATCGTAAGTATTTGGTGTAGACGGATTCTGGGTCTTTACACAGCGCATTGTTGATTGGATTTTGCCTGTTAGTCCAGATTTTATACCGAGTTTTTATAGTTATATATCGCCATTGCACGAGCTGCTACTGCAGCCCAAATTCTAACATCACCTGTGCCGGGGAGGAGTTGCGTGGTAGGGAGAATATTATCTTGTAAGCTTTTTTTGTAAAGCATCCAGGTTTGCTGAGTCTTTCCCGTGATGGAATCACTGCACATCCCCCCAACAGCCACCCAGGACCGGACCTGTACTTCTGTCATGTTTTTGAAAACTGTCAGGAACTGCACTGACCTAATATTCAACATTATGGGGTATATTCACAAGAACGTGTGCTAAACATCACCAAAAATGCTAACGCAACTTTACACATCGCAGCCCATCGCGGGAAAAGTTACCCTGTGTTAACGCGGAATTCACAACACGGCGGTAGCATGCGATAGTTCACTGAAAACGCGGCCAATGTTTGCAATATAACCACCCCGATGGAGATAAAAAACACAAACCACAACACTAGAAAACTTGCGATGAGCCTGTAGGAAGGTGGAATCTGACTGCATGGTTGCCCCCACTTTTTTCCTGGTGTTTGAATGGTTTTTGACTAGTCTGGCTGGGATCCTGCTATCCAGGACCCGAGCCTATCTGCTTACTCCCTTAAATGACTGGTGTGCATATTAGATGCACTAGTGATTGGGTACTGTGGTACCTTATGAGCCCCTAGTATATGGTACCTTAGGTACCAAGGGCATAGGTACTTCACAGGCCTACCAGGGGCTGAAGCATGTATTATGCCACCCCTGGGAAGCAGACTAAATCTGACACCACAGGCCTGCCACTGCAGCCTGGGTGAGGTAGTGTTAGCACTCCTCACTGAGGTATAGGTTTCTATATCACACCATACACACACATATAAACCTATCAGCCACCCATATGGCAGGCCCTGTCAATCCTGAGGGCAGGGTGCTTGGTTTACAATGTGAGGGGGTGCCTCTGCCTGAGCAGGGCCCCTCTGCAGCTGGCAGGGTCTATTCCTTGGGGCTGTTTGTGGATGCGGTTAAACCATATACTCTTAGGTGCATTATAACCTCCCGGTTAATGCTAACTTTGAAATGACTGCATCAAAACATGTTGGTGTCAAACAACGTGGAATCATACCCCCACACCAGTAACTGGTGTGGGAGTATGATCCCACCCTTCTAGAGGGGACGACACGTACCTACTGTGGTAACAAGTTAGAAATCTGAAAGAGCCCTGGCATCACAAAATGGATGCCACCAGCACAGACACTGGGCTGCCTTCCTGCTGCTGACTGAAACTCGCAGTGGAGGAGGCCCAACAATAGCCATCCTGTCACAGGGAGGTGTCACTACCTTCCAGACAGGATTTAGTGTATTGAGGCTGGGTGGGTGCACTTCTAGAGTGCTTTGAAGTCCTGCACTGGGGGAGCAGTAGGCTCCTCTCTGCATAAGCCAGCTCAAACCGGTTCAGGGGCTACCTGTCCCTGCTCTGGTGCGAAACTGGACAAAGGGAAGTGGGTGTAACCACCCCCTACCCTGACCCTCCCAGAGGAGTGGTCCTAGAGCTAGTCCCTCTCCTATCTTCAGTATAAAATAGCAAACTTTGCCATTGCAGATAACCCTGGACAATGCTCTACAAAGAAGAATCCTGGCCCTTCGACGTTCCACTACCTTTGGAAGACAGAAGAATCTCCCTTGGAGTCAAGGAGTGACTCCCCTGCTTGGCAGGCACCAGAAACTCTAATCAACGGTCGCAAACTTTCCCACTCCCGCCGGAGTTCGAAGTCCCTGCAGCCCCAGAAGTAGATTTCCTGACTTCTCGACAGCCATTTTGAGTCCCCAGCAGAGCTGAGGTGAGTGGACCCCACGAGTGATGAGGAACAGCAATACCCGGGTACCGTGCACTATTGTTGAGTGCAACCCCTTCACGATGTTCTACAAACTTGTGCTTTGGACCACTTATGGCCCAAGTCTCCAGCAGATTTTGCAGCGACATTCAGAGGCCCGAAGACTTTCTGATCAACTCAAAGGGCTCCCCTAGTTGCTCCAGGCCTGCCTTCACTCACCCTTGCCGGGTGAGTCCCTCAGACCTTGCTGGTTTGCACCATCGACTTTGTTCACTCTAGACAAGACTTGCTGTTGCCAAGGCTTGTTGGCTCTAATCCGGTTGCTGACACTGCAGTCAGCTGCAGACGTCGTGGGACACTCTGAATCCAGCTGCTGGTCATCGTCGATCCTTCCTGGACTTCATGAGCGAAGAGTCAAAACACCCTTGATCACCTGAAATCACCCGACATCCGTGGGCATCCATCTTCCTGGCCCCGGGTCACTAGCAAGAGGTCATCTGCATCTAGAATCCAGCCTTGGATTCCACCGGACACTTCTACAGTCTTCGCAAGCAGCAAGTCTTCTTTGGTCTCCATAGAAAACAGCGACGCGACCCAACACCAAAAGACACCTATGCACCCGGCTTCCCTGGGTGAGGTAACTTGTGCACTCCGGTGCCCTAGTGTGTGTTGGCCCTCGAATTACTTACCTTGTAAGTGGCTTGCTTGTAGACTTCCTCGAAGTACCCTAAAACTTTAAAAATCAAACCGCGACTTGCTCCATTATAATCAATAGGGAACCCACGGTTGTGTTCACACACTGCATGCGTCTCCCGTGGGTCTGTTACTTACTTGCTTTCACTGCAGTAGTGAAGCCCCAGCGATTCTACAGGCCCTAGGCCTTCTTATTCTACAAGTCAACTTTCCTAAACCTCTTTTTTAGTAAATGGTCTGGTACGCCCCTAGGGCCCCAGCCATATTTGTGCTTAACTTATTGTGAAAGGTTGATATTTGAATGTGTTCCTGGCTTCTAATCTCATATAGAGATTAGTAGAGTGTGTGTAGTAATAAATACAGATATATTTGATATATATACCTGTGTGGTGTCCTTTCATTTTGTAATTCAAGAGATTATAAGGTAAAACAAGCTGCTTTACATTCCTCTGAGAATTAGCCTGAAGGCTGCTCTCCACAGCTACTACTAGGATAGCTTTCTTTAAAAGGTTGTCTTAAACCTATCTACCAAAAGAGTCGAATTGGACTGGTGCAAGGTGGCCACTATAACTAGTGACCAGCATATGCCAGGCCAACTTCTCACAGAGCCCATCCGCGATGAGGAAAGCAGGGGTAAGCACCACCAGGACCGCGAAACACACGGCAGGTGGTAATAAGCACAACAAAATCCTGAAAAAGTAAGACGGACCAAACAGAAAACAACAGCCAACCACAATGTAGGCAACCCGAGCCAGCAGACAACCCCACCAAACCCATTGGCAACAAAACATTGTACATGGCAGGCCAACTTGGACAAGATGAATGTAGCCCGAGGGCGGAGGAGGACGATGGCAGAAAACCAGAACTCCAGCAATGATGAGAAAGGCACAAACAAGCATAAACACGCCAACAACAAGAAGGCAGCAATACACACCGGAGGTGGGAGTCCAGCGCCACACCAGGAGCTGGATGACATGGATGAAATGATGTCCACCACATCAGTCTGTAGATGGTGGCAGGACTCGGGGACCGGAAACTGCACCAAACCACAGACACAACAGCAACAGGGCTGTGCTCCCTTTTGTGGTGCAGGCAGTTGTCCGACTTTGCACCAGGTCAGAGCACGTGTTATTTTCCTGCTGCTAGAGCACCTTATCACCGGTTTTGTGTTCTTATCGCTGTTCTGGCTGGTCGTTGTGAGTGTTGTTGTTACGGCTTTGGGCATGGGAACGCCTACTCTGCATCTCATTAGCGATAGTTGCGGAGGTCTTCTGTGGCGATGTTTTTTGCGGCTGCTATCGCGGGTAAACTGGTGCTGTGGGCTGTTAACACCAGCTTGTGAATGGGGTGATCGATTTATCGCAACTTTGGCTGCGATAAAGTGCCGTTAACTCGGCGATAGCTCCTTGTGAATATCCCCCTATGTTTCTTGGGTCCAATGACTCAATCAGTGCAGTCCTGCATATCCTGATTCCCAGATGAATGAACTCTATTCTCTATAGACTTAGTCGCTGATTAGCCAGTATCAACAGATGCATATGAAGTGCTGTAGAGTCTCGATCTCCTGATGGCATAGTCGGCAGCTCGTGTCATTGCCTAGGGTGCCTTTCCTCAATTTTGTCAGGAAGTTTAATGTAGGTATCTCGCCAAGTCTGAAGTCCAAGAAAGACTGTTTGACCTTCTAGTGGTAAGGCACTGCAAGTGGTGATTCTCTTAGGGATGACCAACACCAGCCACCCATGTAGACGCCTGGTTAACCTTTCTTTATCTGCAGTCCAACTTTACAGTTTAATCTACTTGTTTACCATTTTCTTTAAGGCTTGCCCAGATATATCACAGACTAATAGATCACCCAATTCTAGCATCCTAATACTATTCTCAAGAAATTTCTTGTATGCACCACTCCCCCGTTGTCAATTAATTTCAGACCAAAGTCAATTAGCCAGCATATCGTCGGCAGCTGCACCCAGTTTGTGGCACTGCATTAAAAATGCCTCATTGCCTAACATTATCTCTGACCAATACGTAAGGTTTGGTATCAGTTTGGCCTTCATTACTGTGCTCCCAGGGGTTTCAGGTCATGGCCTCGGATGGATCTTGCCAATTATGAGAATGCATGCTTGATTGCCTGCACTTTCCCCTTAATCACCTTTTTCTGCAGGGTAAATGTGCCACTTTCTTATTTTTTCACCCCTAAATAAACACAAGTGGCTGCCTCATCAATTTTGTTTGCACTGAGATGCCACTTGTGATTAACTTCCAAATAATTCTTATCTGCATATATATCAAGGCAGTTAAGAAGCCTTTGAAGGCCTATTTGAGTGTTACTGAGTAGAAGTAAATCATCTACATAGAGGATGTTTGACAGCTGATGACCACCCAAACTGGGTGCATGAGCTGCCTGCCCACCTAACTCTTTTGAAGGATCTACGATGTATAAGTTGAACAGAAGGGGGCTATGATGCAGCTTTGTTTCAGGCCTGTTGTAGTTTGAACTTTCTTTGATACGTGAGTACCATCTCCGATTTTTATCATGACCTATGTATCCGAGGATGTCCGGTGAAAACCCCATCGCTGGAGCTTGGCCCATAGCATGTTACGTTGAACACAGTCAAAGGCTGCCTTAAAATCTACAAAACACACTTGAAGCAATGTGCTGTTGCCTTTGCTCTATTTAAAATGAGGCCCAAAGTCATGAGATTGGTTACAGTGCCTTGACCCCTTATAAAGCCCGTTTAGAGCGAGTTTCCCATTTTGATACGCCTAGAATTCCAGATCGTGTAATAGCAAAGTAGAAACATATTTAAGCTCTACAAACATGAGAGGAATTAGATGCTAAATATTAGGCGAGTGTGCCAGTCCTCCTTTAAAAACCGGATGGATTATTTAGTCTCTCCAGCTTTCAGGTATAATATAATTTGCCAAAATGTAGTTAAACATTGGGTCCAAAAAGGCTGCTCACCTTGATGTAGAATGCTTAAAGAGTGCCTGTGGTAACCCATTTGGGCCAAGTGCACAATCAGCCCATGACTTTTTAACAACTTTCTCTTCCTCCCCCGAGATATATACATATGTTGCCAGGTTATCTTTGTAGGGCCATTGAAAGCTTATTACGTCCAAAGAACTTTCCTTAAAGTGTAGTTTTAGATATTGAACCCACTCCGCCTGACTGATGTTTTTCATTATTCGCTGCCCCAGAACCTTTCTCGATGTTATTGATGAACTTCCAGAATCTTTTTAAGTCGTTTATTTTTGTGGCATGTAACAGCTGGGCCCATAATGTTTCATGTTTGGCTTTTTTATAGACCCAAATCATTTTTTAAGCAACATTTCTGAGTGCGCAAGTGTTTTAGTAATTCTGTGTCCCGTAAATTTTGACATAATTATCGGACGAGCTTGTCTACCTTATTTTTTGCTTTTCAAATATGAATTTGCATAATTATATTTTTACAATGAGCATAGGGAGCTCCTTTATTCCGACTATTATCTTAATGGGTGTTGATCAAATTATTGGTGAATATCTCCCATTCCACTGTCAGATTAGAGGCAGTTGGAACTAAATCCTCCAGGCCTACTACAGTTTCCTCTGCTTAGCTCTTAACTGTGCTTGGTGACCACTTGAGACGTTTCAAATTTCCTGTTTCAATGTCCCCCTGTAGCATAGATACCGCTTCGTGTTCACCTATGCTTGTATCTACTGTTATCACCAGGGGATTATGGTTGCTTTCCACATGAAGGACAATGCTAAAATCGCATATCCGCTTAAATAGGGACAGCGTGTCGAGTTTGTACTCTAGAATGGAGACTACATTGCCCCAGACTCTTGTCCAGGAAGGAAGGAAGGATGTAACCTGACTTCTGACCATTCAGAACCAGTAGGCCCATTAGCTCACAGGATCTGATTATCTCTTCTCCAATTTTATCCTTCTGTTTTTTTTGGTGGAAATGCTTTAGGTGGCATTACTTGCACAGGGAGGATTCGAACTGCGTCCGTGTGTTCATCAGTTGGCTGATGGAATAAGTTGAGATTAAAGTCTCCTGTGACTAGCCAGTATGGTTTGTGATGAATATCTTTTAACTGGGTTCATTGAGCGACCATTCTTCTAGCTATGGCTGTTTTTTTCCTTGGATTGTTCTATAAATTAACAAGAATGATGGATTCTTCAGGATTGTTAGTCCAACCATCTATTTTCAATGCCAGCATACCTGGATCGTCCACTTACAGTTCTAGGATCTTAACCGATAGGCTAGTATTGAGGTACACTGTCAGGCCACCTTTCGCCCTTCCAAAGGTACTACTTCTTTTGGCCAATTTTGTGTGTTTTTTATATCCAAACAAGGGAATGATATCTTGAGCCCAGGTTTCCTGGAACATTGATATATCGAATGAACCCAGATATCATACAACTGCTGAGTCTGTGACTTTAGTCTGCAAACCGCTGATATTCCAGGAACAGATCGTCAGCCACCCTGTTTGCGTGCAGGTATCCACCCCGCCACTCAGGTATTAGTGCTCCCACCTCGCAACAAGGCTGTAGGTAACCAACTCCAGGTGTTTTGGTGTTCTTGATGAATTGCAATTCTTCACTGCATACCGGATTCTACTTAATCAGTTACACTAATTATCACCTTTGTGAAGTCCGGGCACTTTTATTACAACCCCTAAAGGATTGACCACCTTTTGCTCCTCTTATTACTGAAAATGTGGTCACTAGGTGCTCATATAGGGGTGGACCTATTAATCACACATGTTAGTATCTGTCCCTCTGATGTGCTATTACTTCAACCCCCAAGGCATTTAAATAATTTCTCTTCTACAAAACCTGGGACGAAAGGCCCAGTGTGGTAAAGGTTATTGGGATCCATATGCTGTCGTTATTTTGACACAGCAAACAAATGATGGCAAGAATGCTGACAATGCAAACATTCTCCCCCAGTCAAAAGATCTGGGTTAAATCCATTGTTCTTTTGCCCACTATGCCACCCCAGTTTGGACCCATCCATATGCAAATCAGTCTTGACCCTGTGCCTCATGGGAACAGTCCAGATCGAACTGCCAGGCCAGGTCCTCCCTGGACCGGAAACAAGTATCCTGGGACCGGTTTCAGGGTATGTCACCCTTCTTCAGACAGGCTAGCTTGAATGTTATGTTATGTTATGTTATGTTATGTTATGTTAGGAACATTTGTAGTGCGCACAGCTGCCCCAGCTAAGGGGCGTCCTGGCGCATGACAAGGTAAAACACAGCTAACACTGAGCATGGAAACAGAGAAAAGGGTGCAGCTAGTAAGAGGGAAAAAATTAAAACAGGAAGGTTTTTATGGCTTTACGGAACAAAAGAAGGTCTTCCATCGAGTGAATCTCAATCGGAAGAGAGTTCCAAAGCACTGCTGCTTTTACCCGGAAGGACCGGCCACCAGCTCAGCTGAGCTTAAACCTCGGGACCACAGCGAGCGCTTGGCCCAGTGATCTAAAAGAGCGGGTCGGAACATAGCAAGAAAAGAGATTCGAGAGGATCTGGGGGGCTGATCCCTTCAAGATCTTAAAAGCCAGACATAAAACTTTAAAATGAATTCTTGTCTTAACCGGCAGCCAATGCAAAGATCGAAGGGTACTAGAGACAGAGCAGGACCTGGGCAAGCCAACTATGGCTCTAGCTGCGGCGTTTTGGACACGTTGAAGGCGGGTGATTTCTGCCTGGTTTACCCCTACCAGGAGATAGCTGGCATAATCCAGACGAGATATTACTGTTGCCTGAACCACCAGCTGCCTGGTAGGGGGGTCAAAAAACTTCAGGACAGGTCTTAAGCCCCGAAGGACCCCAAAACAGCAGGCCGCGGTTTTCTTAGTGTGCCCGACGAAGCTAAGAGTGGGATCCAACCACACTCCCAAATTTCTCAACTCCTTTACCGGAATTGGAGACGGCCCAAGCTCCGGAGGCCACCATCTGTCCCCCCAGAGTTCCTTCCCCTTCCCGACAACCATGACCTCGGTCTTCTTGGCGTTGAGCTGGAGACAGTTGGCATTCATCCAGCTCGCCACCGCCCTCAGTCCGCTCTGGAACCTAGGGGCATCCTGCTCAGCATCCCCGCTGATAGTAACCGCTAGCTGAGTGTCGTCGGCATATGAGACCATAGTCATGCCCCACTGCTTGACGACATCAGCCAGCGGTCTCACGTAAAGGTTGAATAACGTGGGACTCAGCGAGGATCCCTGCGGCACCCCCAGGCCCAGAGGATGGAATTTGGACTGGTACGGTGGTATGGCAACGCAGAAGGAACGGTCGTCGAGAAAGGAACGGAACCACTGTAGGGCAAGCCCACCAATGCCTATCTCCTCCAGGCGATGCAGAAGGATGCGGTGTGAAACAGTATCGAAGGCGGCGCTCAGGTCTAATAATACTAGCGCTGCCGTCTGTCCCACATCCAGCACCATACGCAGGTGTTCGGCCATGGCGAGAAGGGCTGTCTCCGTGCTGTGCCCAGCACGGAACCCGTTCTGGGTAGCATCCAGAATGTTGGCTCGGGTAAGATGGTCAGAAAGAACCTGGTTGACGTGGGCCTCCACAGCTTTTGCCGGCCAAGGGAGCAAGGAAATGGGCCGGTAGCTCTCCGGTTTTAAAGGATCCAATGAGGGTTTCTTCAGGATAGGAGAGACCACTGGCCGCTTCCATTTAGCTGGAACCGTGCCCATAGCCAGCGAGATGTTAATCAGGGAGCATACCATGGAGCGTCCCACAAAAGACTGGTCCCTGAAGAGGGCAGGTCTTAACGGATCCAAAGGTGATCCAGATTTGATTTTCTGGGCCAACCTATCAAATCCCTCAGATAGAAGCAGGGGAAGAGAGTCCATAGTGGGGAGGCCAGGGATAATATCCAGAGCCCCCGGTGGTGGCCCCGTACAGGGAAAAGCCCGGTAGATGCCCTGCACTTTCTCCAGAAAGAAAGATGCCAAAGCCTCACAGTGAGAGGTAGAAGCCGTTGCCGGGGAGGAAATCCTTTTTGCCAAAAGATCTTTGAGGGCCTTAAATATGGATTTAGACAGGTTAGTACTGTTGCGGAATTCTACCGAGTAGAACGCCGCTCGGGCTCTACAGATGGCGCGGTGATAAACCTTAACGGAAGCCAGATACAACGCTTTCTTGGCAGTATCATAAGACCTCCGCCACTCTCTCTCGGCCCGCCTACAGCTCCCTTTCAAAGCACGAAGGGCGCTGTCATACCAGGGGCTCGACTCTCTGGAGCTAAGTTTGCTTGCCATGATGGGAATCAATGAGTCAAGCGCCCTGGTAATCCACTGACAGAACTGGTCATAACCCATTTCTACGTTGTCCAAGGGTCCTAGCGGATCTACAGCCAAAACGTGGTGTAGGTCCTCTAACCTAAGTTTGTTCCAGTGCCTTCTAGGGACTAATCTAGCTGGGGGAATAGAGGGGATCTCAGGCAAAGGGGCCCGGATAGCCACTAAAAAGTGGTCCGTCCACCCTAGGGGTGAGATGGAAGAGACTGTGGCTTCCGTTAGATTGGTAAAAAAGGAGTCCAGTGTATGCCCTCCTACGTGGGTGGGTTGTAATACCTTTTGAGACAGCTGAAGGGCCTCGAGATCAGCTAGAATATTGATGACAGCCGGCACGCTCTGATTGTCAAAATGGAGGTTGAGATCTCCCAGGATGGAGAAATTGGCGCAGCCAATTGCCAGAGAGCTAACGGCGTCAGGGAAAGCTTCTCTGAACGCAACGTCGCTGCCTGGGGGTCGATATACCACCATCCCCGAGATCGAGAACTGGGGGCTGATCAAGATCTTAAAAGAGACGCTTTCGCACCCAGCAATATATAGGGCATTCCAGCTACAGGAGAAGCTAGATTTAACAGCAAGGGCAACACCCCCTCCTCTAGTTGGACGATTTAGAGTGAAGATGGAGTACTCAGGGGGGAAGGCCAGGTTAATAATGTCTGCGTCGTCCTCCTGCAACCAGGTTTCCGTGATGGCAAATATATCTGGGGTCTCATCCTGCATGAGGTCCAAGATGGCTTGATGGTGTTGCACCAAGGACCTGACATTCAGGCTAAGTATTCGAAGTACATGCGCCAAGTCATTGCTCCGAGAGGCGGTAGTGGAAGGCCTCTGGCGGATGTGAACGGGAGAGGCAAGTGCCCGTCTCTTGCAGGCAAAACCAATATGGGCCGCTTAGAGGATGGATATGTCCCTGATCACACTTCGGAATGGTCAGTCCAATGGACCGCAGAGTCTCATTGGAGTAGGTGATCATCACAACACCAGAAAGAAAAGTGCCAAAGAGAAACCCGCTGCGCCCCGCGCGTCCCAAGCGCGGACGGGCGCAGACGGGCAGGACTCTGGCAAGACTCCGGCTAAGCGACGGCGTCCCACTGCGCGACCCCGCTGCGCGGGGGAGAGCGACTTTAAATAGGCGTCCCGCGAGGCTGTCCGAGCGCAAGAACGCTCACAATGGCACCCGCCGGGAGATGTAGTGCCCAAACAAAGATGGCGCCCAACCAGGACTACCCCCGTGACCCGGACCCACCAAAACGGCGGTGTTTTTTCAATCTATTATGTGCGGTAAGAGGGAGGGGGAGTGGTCCCAGTTAAAAGCAGGGACAAGTAAATTAAATTAAACACAAATGCAAAAAATGGGAATTTTTAAAATAACAGAGCGCTAGCAGCAGCGCGAGCGCAGCTATGCAGGTACCTTATCCAGTGGCACAGTGAGCAAGGGACCCATGTCTGGGCATACCCATCCCACTTAGGGCAAAAAGTGTTACAGCAAACAAATGATGGACAGAATGCTGACAATGCAAACATTATTCCCCAGTCAAAAGATGTGGGTTAAATCCATCATTCTTTTGCCCACTACGCCAACCCAGTTTGGACCCAGCCATAGGCAAATCAGTCTTGACCCTGTGCCTCATGGGAACAGTCCAGAACGAGCTGCCAGGCCAGGTCCTCCCTGGACCAGAAACAACAAGCATCCTGGGACTGGTTTCAGGGTATGTCACCCTTTTTCAGCCAGGCTAGCTTGAATCTAGTGGCACAGTGAGCAATGGGGATCCACATCTGGGCATACCCATCCTACTTAGGGCGAAAAGTGTTACAGCAAACAAATGATGGACGGAATGCTGACAATGCAAACATTCGCCCTCAGTCAAAAGATCTTAGGTAAATCCATCGTTCCTTTGCCCACTACGCCACCCCAGTTTGGACTCAGCCATAGGCAAATAAGTCTTGACCCTGTGCCTGATGGGAACAGTCCAGACCGAACTGCCAGGCGAGGTCCTCCATGGACCGGAAACAAGCATCCTGGGACCCGTTTCAGGGTATGTCACCCTTCATCAGCCAGGCTAGCTTGAATCAAGTGGCACAGTGAGCAAGGGACCCACATCTGGGCATACCCATCCCACTTAGGGCGAAAAGTGTAGCAGCAAACAAATGATGGACGGAATGCTGACAATGCAAACATTCTCCCCCAATCAAAAGATCTGGGTTAAATCCATCGTTCTTTTGCCCACTACGCCACCCCATGTGGGACCCAGCCATATGCAAATCAGTCTTGACCCTGTGCCTCAAGTGAACAGTCCAGACCGAACTGCCAGGCCAGGTCCTCCCTGGACTGGAAACAAGCATCCTGGGACCCGTTTCAGGGTATGTCACCCTTCATCAGCCAGGCTAGCTTGAATCCAGTGGCACAGTGAGCAAGGGACCCACATCTGGGCATACCCATTCCACTTAGGGCGAAAAGTGTTGCATCAAACAAATGATGGACGGAATGCTGACAATGCAAACATTCTCCCCCAATCAAAAGATCTGGGTTAAATCCACTGTTCTTTTGCCCACTACGCCACCCCATGTTGGACCCAGCCATATGCAAATCAGTCTTGACCCTGTGCCTCATGTGAACAGTCCAGACCGAACTGCCAGGCCAGGTCCTCCCTGGACTGGAAACAAGCATCCTAGGACCGGTTTTGAGGATTCACCCCTCTTCAGTCACAATCTCTGAGTGCTCAATGGTAGTAGTGGAGATCGGTCTAACAGATTTTGCCAGAGTAACCTTTTTATCAAATTACCTTTCGCAACCAGGGGCTGGCTTCACCCTTGATGTATACTACTCTGCAGGATCCTTCCCTAAGTGGAGTATGTCTTCCTGTTGTGTTATTGACGAGGTGGGTAAGTTTCCTATGGCCCGGGTGGGTATATATTCCTTTCCTTCCTTGCTCGTTTGCTTTCTCTTTTAGTATGTCGGTATACCATGAAGATTTTTTTCATTCACATTCAAGACTTCAGTTGGCTCTTTTTGATGCCTAATGTGGGTTTCCTTATTTTGCTCCCCTTCCTCCGTGCGTTCTTGTCCAGCCAGCCCTTGGGGAAGATCTTCCTGTCCCCCTTTGGCTGCCATCACCATGATTTTAAATTCCTCATTTTGTGTCATGGGAAGAGGTGTGGACTGAACCTCAGACGCAAGTAATTGCGCTAGTCTATCTAACACTTCCTTGAAAGACCAAATTGTGAAGTCATTGAGGTGAGTTATTTGAACCTTTGTGATCAGAGAGTTTAGTTTTTCAAGTTTCTCATCAATTCCTGACACGAAGATTGACATTGTGTTGAGTAAATCCACCTAAATGTCCATTTTGTTGGAGTGATGTCTCAGCACAGAAACTGTTGCTTGCATTGAGTTTACTATGGCAGGCCACAAGCTAGAGTAGATGTTACTAGAGTGCGATGTAGTTAAACATTCGTCTATCTGTACTCTCTGTTTTTGCTCTCTCTCTGGAGTAGCTCTCAGGATACCCTTGTGGTCCACTCCAGGCAGCTTAAGATGCTCTGCTTTGTTGGGCATGAATTGAGGGAATAAATAGAGCTTAAGAGAGTTTGCCAGTGCGTCTGAACCACTCTTTCGCCGATTAGTCCCACCTCCTATCGTGGTGTGTTGACGCTCATAATCTGTCTGTCCTGCCCACCCCTCCAGAAGCTCTGGTGCCATACTGATGGGCCTCACATCATTGGGCTTACATATCTAGCAGTATGAATGTGATTATATATTTTGTAAAATTGTGATGTTTGGTGATAGGGGGATGCAGGGGGGCTCCACCACTCTCTGCTGTTATGGTCAGGCCATGACATGGCTATGGTTCCTGCTAGTCACACCTAATTGCAGCATGCCAATTGTTTACTTATTGAGTGAAAAAGGTCAGTTATCTTTGATATTTTGGGTTGATCCTTTGACTCTTTATCCATCTCTATGGGCAGCCACAGTATCAAACTGCCATTGCATTGGGGGCTGGCTGATAACTTAAGGCTGGAATCAAGGTCAAGCTCAGAGTCATTTTTGGTGCTACTACTTGCCAAGGCAGAAGGGAGCCCCTTCTCTGTCTAGTTTGTTTTGTTTCTTGACCTCCCTTTTGCTGTTACTTCTCCTGACACAGACTCTCGCTTTCTTTTGTTTTCAATTTGTATCTTGCCACATGTTTTAACAGATCTCATCTTTGCTGGTTAGTTAGAGTAATAGTAGGCACTGATGGCGATACCAGTCACATTATTAATATAACAGGCAGCACTAGGTGCCTTTTTTGCACTTATTTCCTTTTAACCAATCTTGCCCCTTGCATTCATAGGACACTCTGTCTCAAGAGTGACCCTTTAAGCAATTTAATTCCAGAGCAGTAAGATGCAGCCCTTCTGTCCACTATGTCTATGTGCCCTAGGTGCCCTTTTCAAATTAATTGTCAGGGGGAGCAGGTGATTGGCAAGGTATGGCACTGTCCAATAGACTCCTATAGTAGGCTTGAAAGACAGCGGCCTGTTGAGAGTGAGGCAATAGGATAGCCCAAGGCTGTGACGAAAGGGCTACAGTGTAGCAAGACTTGAGGCACAGGAATGCAAGCTGAGGCACAGGAGGAATACAGGCTGAAGCCAAGGAGGGCTGAGCTGGAACTGAGGCACACCAGGCTGCCCACATGCCTCACCAAATCCTAGCTAGGCTGCCTCTGTGGGGACCCAGGCTCACACTCAGCGTGCAGTAGCTACTACTGCTGTGCTCGGGCCACGCCTTACCTACTGCTTGAATCCAGGTTCAGTTCCAGATCCTCCGACAACAATGGCTGGTCCTTAATGGGTCCTAAATAACTGCTGGAGACACTGGAGCAGCCCAGCACAGCAGCCGATCCGCTGCTGGTATCCCCCCTTGACCAGGGACCACTGAAAATTGTGGTCCACCGGCAGCCGATGGATGAATGATCACAGATCGAGGGGAGGCGGGAGTGGTGGAGGTGCAGGGACTCCAGGCGATAATCCTTCCAAGCTCTGTGCCCCGAATTATGAGCTACGAACACCACAAATATTCCATCATCTGATGTCCCGAGTCCAGCATCAGAGCAAACAACAGCGTCACAGCGTCACAGGAAGCAGGCTCTAGGAAGTTGACACCTTTGGACAGTTCGGTAGTAACCCAATTCATCTAAAAGGCTGGTGTTTAGGAGGTGAATGGCGGCCAATGAACTGGAGTAACAGGAGATGTGGGTAACGAGAGACACATAGCCCAGAGAGGTCACAGGGACATGAAAGGGAGACCTATGGCCAAATCTCTTCTCAATACAGAGCTTATTTATCCAGGAGATAACTGTGTCTGTAGCTCCAGCCCCAGGGTGACTTCGTCTTTGCAGTTTGCATATTAGCTTTGACCACTCTTCTCTCCTTTCACATGTTCCAATAATCTCCACCATAGACATGCATCCGGTTATGACCCGCCTTGAGGCCATAACAAATACAAAAGTTATGTTTACCACCCATGCCCTGGGTACCTCTGGTGTCATATATAAGGAACTTATAAGGGAGTAAAGTCCTTGTCAATTGAAGATGCCAAATTACACATAACAGCTTTAGAGAGACAGTGCTGGCACTAGGATCTCAATAGAGTCATAACCATAAGCATTGGAACAAAAAGTGTGGGGGTGACCATACAAAAAGGACACTTTACTACACACAGTCTGAGGAATGTTGGACAAGCCCAAAGGGATTGTGGATGGAGGAATGAGTGTGTATGGCATGTGAAAGGTGTGTGAATGGCCCATAAAGTGGCTAGCTCCTTGACGAGGCATTATGAATCACCTTCAGTAGTCATGAGTTCAGTATTCTGATAATGTTATTGATATTTGCTCATTGAACTTAGCATTCCTAGAGGTACTAAAACAAGCAATAAAAGTCTATGCTTGATTAGTGGATATCCAACAAGGAAACCTCCAAGAAATCAGAACACATCAGTGACAAAGTGAATTCTCTATGGTCTTTGCATGGTACCAAATGTGATCCGTTCCTGTGGCAGCTGGTACGCCCAGCCATGCAAGTTGCTTCTGTTTTTATTGGGAGGTGCATGAAAATGCTGGGTGGTATGAATTTTGTGGATCTGCACAGCTTACGAAATCTTCTGTTACAGAAATGTTAGAAAAATACCTATTCTTATCCAGCATTTGAAGTTTTCAAGACCTTATGAGTGGGGAAATGCCATTCTGGCTATTGTTGTTAAGGGACGTGGGAAATTATGTGAAATAAATGCCTCTTTCCTCAGTAGAGACCCGAGTCAAGCACAAAGTGAAGATATTAAATTTGAAAAATGGTTTATCAAATTTAATATCTGGTGATCACATTTAAAAAACATTCTAATATTACAAAAGCTATGGACTTGAATAAACATATTTATTTATGATGTGTTACCTTACAATCGTTTTCACCAAACGTTCAATGGATTATTGTAGTCAACTTACGGTCATTGTGTGTCAATGTCAATTTTGAGAAGTTTCCAAGAAGCTACCAGCGGGATACATTCAAAATTGCAGATCAACATTGTCCATTGTTACTTCCAAATTCAGGCACATGTGGAATATGTGGGTCTGTAAATTCTAACAAGGTGGCACAATTTTCTAATTCAATTATTTAAAGCATGGGATGGGGTAGTGCTGGGCAAGAGCATGCTTCTGCTATTCCACAATGTAATGAGTTTTATTCATTGTGACCAAGTGTAGTCTCATGAATAAATGTATTTATCCGGTGAAATCCTAAGGACATTAACATTTTCTACCCCTGTTCTGGAATATCACCTTGCATGAGACACTCATACACTGAGCACTTATTCACTTAAGTAAATGGTAAGAATATTGGGAAAACCAAGTGTTTTCAGTGTACATCAATGCCATGAATATACGTGTCTACGAAGATGGTAATATAAGCAATACAAAGGCAACTTACGGTACATTTTAATGATGATAAATGCCTTCTAAGCACTTGTTTATCAACATGCGGTTCAATTCACACCTTTGTTTCTAATTCCAACAAAAGTGTTGTTATTGTGGGGTACAAAATGTCTGTAGGAGAAAGTGTGAACACACTCTGTGCAATGTGTGAGCATAACGGATATGATAAAGTGTACTGAAAAAATGTAAAGCTTCTGTACATGCTTACACAGATTTTATGTATGTGTAGCACATCATGGCAGAATGATGGGTTTATCAGGAAACAACCTTTACCACACAGTATTTACTACACAGTAATATTACCACGTAGGCTTTACCATGCATATGTCTTAACAACGCATGCCTTTACCACATATATGCCTTTGCCACGTAAGGCGTTACCACGCTTGCCTTTTTACATTTATTTATTTTTTAAAGTTTTCTATAGCGCAAACATGACCACCAGGGGTATCAGAGCTCTTCACAGTAAGGCAGGGATGGATACAAGGGGTAAAAAACAGATCAACCAAACAAAAATTAGTCAAAACAGTCTCATAAAGCAAGGTGGCCTAGGGCGCAATGGAAACAATGAGCCCAAGGAAAAGTTTCTTCGTCCATAACGTTTATACTTCCTTGAGAAAGTATAGGGATAAAGTCTATGTTGCGTCCTTGGTTACAGGGGGTATCATAGCACGTTACCATATATCAATTGCAAGCGGAATGGAGCGGAGGTAATAGAGGACAGACAGATCGGCATGACAAACTTCTTTACCACACATTCCTTTACCACACATGTTTGGTAAGTATGTTGATAAGTATATATATTTATGGGCATTATTTGTTTTAAAATAATTTGATCCGTTTATATTTATATATTATATTTATAAATATATAGGGGCCGATTCTGATGGCCGATCGGACAGCTGTCCGTAGCCTTACCGTGTGACTGACATGTACCCAGAGCCGGTCCGTCCTGTATAGGAGGTACGATGCGCATAACTGCCAAAAACACGACCGACACGTAGGCTGTGAATCAAGCCCCATTCTCCGTCCGAGCCGTAACTCATAAAGAGGAACCGTGTCATCCGGAAGCAGTATCCATAGCAGTTTCCGGCATGACAAGCACGATGCGTACTTCCTACGTGCCGGACAGGTCGTCACGTACGGCACGTCACAGCACATCAAGCACATCAGCTACGATTCACACCACAAATCAATACACGGCTACGAGACGGACCAGCTTGCAGCGGGTACGAGACAGAGCAACAAGCAGCGTGTACGACGCAAACACAACATGAATCCCATCGCGCAGGTCATAAAAGTACTCTCCATCTATGACCGGATCAGGAACCGACGCCAACGGCGCAGGCGGTAAGTCAGACACCTACCACATAAACAAACGACACGTACCCGCAAAATGGCACACACACACAGGGGATCAGTATCCTGGCCACTAACAACAGGCCACCATAGGGGTTGCATGGCCAGCACCCCTGCCACCCCCACCCATAGGGACTATGTTGCCCATCACCCCTGCCACCCCCAACCATAGTGCTTATGTTGCCCATCACCCCTGCCACCCCCACTCACAGGGGACCTGTTGCCCATCACCCCTGCCACCCCCACTCACAGAGCTTATGTTGCCCATCACCCCTGCCACCCCCACTCACAGGGCTTATGTTGCCCATCACCCCTGCCACCCCCACTCACAGGGGACCTGTTGCACATCACCCCTGCCACCCCCACTCACAGGGCTTATGTTGCCCATCACCCCTGCCACCCCCACTCACAGGGACTGTGTTGCCCATCACCCCTGCCACCCCCACTCACAGGGGACCTGTTGCTCATCACTACTGCCACCCCCATCCATAGGGACTATGTTGCCCATCACCCCTGCCACCCCCACCCATAGTGCGTATGTTGCCCATCACCCCTGCCACCCCCACTCAAAGGGGACCTGTTGCTCATCACTACTGCCACCCCCACCAATAGTGCTTATGTTGCCCATCACCCGTGCCACCCCCACTCACAGGGCTTATGTTGCCCATCACCCCTGCCACCCCCACTCACAGGGACTATGTTGCCCATCACCCCTGCCACCCCCACCCATAGTGCTTATGTTGCCCATCACCCCTGACACCCCCACTCACAGGGCTTATGTTGCCCATCACCCCTGCCACCCACACCTATAGTGCTTATGTTCCCCATCACCCCTGCCACCCCCATTCACAGGGCTTAAGTTGCCCATCACCCCTGCCACCCACACCCATAGTGCTTATGTTGCCCATCACCCCTGCCACCCCCACTCACAGGGCTTATGTTGCCCATCACCCCTGCCACCCCCACTCACAGGGGACCTGTTGCCTATCACCCCTGCCACCCCTGCCACTTCCACTCACAGGGGACCTGTTGCTCATCACTACTGCCACCCCCACCCATAGGGACTATGTTGCCCATCACCCCTGCCACCCCCACCCATAGTGCTTATGTTGCCCATCACCCCTGCCACCCCCACTCACAGGGCTTATGTTGCCCATCACCCCTGCCACCCCCACTCACAGAGACTATTTTGCCCATCACCCCTTCCACCCCCACTCACAGGGGACCTGTTGCTCATCACTACTGCCACCCCACCCATAGGGACTATGTTGCCCATCACCCCTGCCACCCCCACCCATAGTGCTTACGTTGCCCATCACCCCTGCCACCTTCACTCACAGGGCTTATGTTGCCCATCACCCCTGCCACCCACACCCATAGTGCTTATGTTGCCCATCACCCCTGCCACCCCCACTCACAGGGCTTATGTTGCCCGTCTCCCCTGCCACCCCCACTCACAGGGGACCTGTTGGCCATCACCCCTGCCACCCCCACTCACAGGGCTTATGTTGCCCATCACCCCTGCCACCCCCACTCACAGGGACCATGTTGCCCATCACCCCTGCCACCCCCACTCACAGGGGACCTGTTGCTCATCACTACTGCCACCCCCACCCATAGGGACTATGTTGCCCATCACCCCTGCCAACCCCACCCATAGTGCTTATCTTGCACATCACCCCTGCCACCCCCACTCACAGGGGACCAGTTGCTCATCACTACTGCCACCCCCACCCATAGGGACTATGTTGGCCATCACCCCTGCCACCCCCAACCATAGTGCTTATGTTGCCCATCACCCCTGCCACCCGCAGCCATAGGATGGGTGATGCGCAACACATCCAGCATACGTACACATCAGGTATGTCCACAAAATACATCCCCCATGACAACAGTGTGTAGTCTATGACAAATGCCCACAACAGTGATTATGGCTACGAGCATACAATGTAAGTAACAGCACATGTGTGACCAACACATGAGTGTGACATACACAAGGCAAGCATCACCATAGCACTGTGGCAATGTAAAAGAACACCCCCTCACTGTGTGCAGCAGAAGTTAAGTGGGGGCTCACAAAATGCAGCAGATGTCGAGCATTGTGGTGATGGGGACCAAACCCCCTAAACACAGTGACCAAAAGCTAAGTGTCATCATGGTCAAAGCTGCAAATAACAAACAGCATGTATGATCCCTGCTCCCAACACATCAAACACTTCTGGGGCAAACTAGTGCTTGTGTCCCATACACACAGAGATGTGGTGAGGCTAACAGTGCTGTGAAAACATAACACTCTCGGCCATGTGCAGACAAGCACAACACATGGTGGCTGACAATGCACACAGCGTACAATGACACAACAGCAGAAGTGAGCATCACCAAGCATGCACACATCTCGAAAATAGACACACCAATCAAAACAACATGTGTAGACTGTAGGTGTCAGCTCACAAACTCACATTCCATGCCAGCAATGGCACCCAACAACCAGGATGAATGTGCACAATGATGTGAAATGACTCACAGGGACAGCAGGGAAAATCACAGAAACAGTATCCAGACCAAGGCCCACAACAGCAATAACAATGCACTGGTGCAGATGCACAAACAGGCAAACTCACACTGCACATCAAACACAACTTGTGTGTGTGTGTGTCACAGTATCCCCAGCCAACTACACAACACATGAGGGGGGCTGAACCACAGTGACACAGATGTGGACACAGTGCCATACAAAAGTAAACCATCATTGGGACACCCTCAGTGGGCAATGAGGCGTTGGGAGATAAGAGAAAGCACAACAGACACATGTGACACAAGCTGGAATGAACACAAACTAACACAGCAAGAGACTGACACACAACACCACTACCCCCAGGGAACAGACAGTAGGGTGACACAAGCATGCATGACACCTCCACTGTGATGACAAAGGCAGATGTTGTACAAACTGGGAAACCCAGACATGTGTCCTGTGCCACAAACGTACATCACACATACACTAATACAAATCATGGCCCCTCATCCATGGACAAACGGGAGCTAGGGGACCATCCATGCAAACATTCACATCAGTCCACCATCAACACCACACACCTGAACTGCAACAATGTGTATCTGTGAAGTCCACATGGACAGGTGACATTGCACATGCACCCATGACAAACACAGGAATGTTGCCAGGAACTAAGGTGCACACACACATCATACAAGGACTGTTTACAACCCTGGGGAATGACAGACACACTGCACAGTATACGGTACATGGCCATGACCTCAAAGGTCATTGTAGCCTTCAGAATCCCTGACACAGTCCCAGGACTATGCAGATGCCAAGGAGGAACACAAGGAAACCATGCTGACACCTGCCAGCATCGCTGCCGTGAACCCGACAAGTGGGAGCAGTCACACACACATACAAATGTCTCAATCACTGAAAACTACCACCTAGGGACAACTACATGATATTGCGAACAAACAAGTCCCTGAGGAACCCTGACTGTGTCCCATCTGTGTCTGACAACATCATCACCACTAACAAATCACAATGATGATACACCAATTAACAGTAGTGTGTCACGCACCCACACATCTGGTAGCCCATTAGAAAAGTAGTGGGATGAACCCAGCACCACTCAGCAAGCATCAACAACAGGAACATATCAAGGGAACCCTGTCTGTGTATGAACAGGAATGTGGACACACACACATGCACATACAACACACACCATGGGCCCAGGCCATGTCACTGGACAACACACTAACTTGAGGGGACACAACTCCTGTGGGAGCCCTAGCTGTGCCAAACATATTCACCGCAAGTCCCACTCATGTCTGCAGAACACTTGGTCAGTCAGCCATCAGTTACCACACAATGAAGGCTCTGGTCACAACAGCCTGGGTATGGGAGTCTCCCCTAAGTCAGCTGCACATACCCAAAACTTATGTCTAGCAAGTTGCACAGAGGACCCAGTTGCTCCTATTAAAATGATGCCCACACCTGTAGGGCCAGTAGTGAGGAGCACGAATTATGTTGAAGTGACAATTTGGACAATGGTAAGCACATCATATGTGCAGGGGTGCAAGCCATAGATGTGACCATGCCACTGAAATGCTCATAGAGAGATGTACACAAATAGTTGATCCAGACACACCCAGGTAGCTGCAAAGGAGGACATGGATACCCACCAGAATAGGATACATATCTCATGGACCACAGGGAGTACCTCACATCAACACATCAGTATGCAACATTGTAAACCAAACATTACAGGTGCAAGGGCATGTAAAACAACATCAACATCATGTACAGCTAAATTAAGTTCGCAGGGACAAAGTAAAAAGCGTTATTCAGCATATGAAAAGTGAAACGTCTGTTCCAACAAAAGGCCAATGGCCAGTCCATGTCCAAATGGCAAGGAGTGAACTAGAGTCACAAATTCAGTATATGAAATGCTAAACGTCTGTGCAACCAAAAGGCCAATGGCCAGCCCATGTCAAAATGCCAAGGAGTGAACTAGAGTGACAACTGTCACACCTTGCTTGCCTGCGCTGCTAAGGACCGGGGTCATCTCCTCGGAGGGGCATTCATGGGGGCAGGCCAGGCACCGCAGAGACAGGATCAGGGTGCAGCAGAAGGAGGCAGTGAAGAGGTGGGGGATGCAGGCGAGACACTTGCAACTGCAGTGGAGCTGACTGAAGTGGTGAGTGCTGTCACAACTGTGGGGCACAAGTCAGATGGGGTGGGTGCTGGCACAACTCCAGTGGGCAGGTCAGATGGAGTGGATTGGCTCACCACTGCAGTGCCCAAGTCAGACTGGGTGGTCATGGACTCCAAAGCAGTGC
This sequence comes from Triturus cristatus, assembly GCF_964204655.1. NCBI lineage: Eukaryota > Metazoa > Chordata > Amphibia > Caudata > Salamandridae > Triturus > Triturus cristatus. Next base: position 208,815,450 of record NC_140585.1, read on the forward strand.
CTACATCCATGGGAGCAGAATGGGGAACAGGTGAGGTCGGCAGGGTAGGGGGGGACACGGTCCCCACATCAGTGGCACCAACTGTCTGACCAGGTGTGGAGGAGCAAGTGCTAGGGGGGATGGCCTTAGCATATTGGGGATGGTGTATCTGTGTGTGGGGGAACCTGGGGCAGGGAGTGGCGGGGGAACCTCTGGAGTGGTGGCCTGGGGGATGGAGGACGGAGACTTTGCCTTGGAGCTGCGTGTTGGCGGGGGGGTCTTGCTCTTCTTGCACCGGGGGCACTTGCGGGTGGGCGTCTCGGTCTGACTGCGCCTGGGGGAGGGTGTCCGGGTGTGAGGGGTACTCCCTTCTGTGTGTGGGGACTTCCTCTTCCCCTTGTAATCAGGATCTGCTGGGTCGGTGGGGAAGAGGCCAAGGTCACAGAGGAAGAGCTTCTGGGGGGATGGGGTTGCAGGTGAGGCAAGGGAAGGGGGCTGGGAGGGAGAGGTCTCGGAGGACTGTGGAGTGGTTGTTGATGACTGTGTGTGTGTCAGCAAACCAGCCCCTGTGAGTGTGGAATCAGTCCCCTGCGCTTGCTTGTGTGCATGTCTAGCCCTTGGTTTGGGGGTTTCTGTGCTTGGGACAGGTAGTGTGCTAGGAATCATGGGTGGTGCAGGGGTAGGAGGGGTATGGGACTGTTAGAAGAGGGACACTTCCACCATCAGGAAGGAGGCCACAGACTGGTTGATCCTCTGTAGGACAGACATGCCCGAGGAAATGCCCTCCATGAATGACACCAGTTGTGTCAACAGACCTATGTGTGCATGGAGGACCTTCAGCATCGACGTCTGCCCTACATGGATCTGTCTAAGTAAGTCCACAGACTCTTCACTCAGGGCAGCAGGGGACACAGGGGCAGGGGGTGCGGTGCCTGGCACAAAGGAGACATGCTCACGAACACGGGAGCCCACAGGGACCTCTGGGATGGGAGCCGATGGGAGGGTGGTGGTGGTGGCGGAGACAGCCTCACTAGCAGGGGTTTGGTGACTGCTGACAACTGCCTCCACAGGAGAGTCATCCTCAGAGCTGCTGTGGCCTTCAGCTGGGGGGGATGGTGCTGACGACTCCTCTGTGTGGCTCAACTCACCCTCCGTGCCACTGGGTCCACCTGACTCCTCTCCTGTCCCTGTAAGCATCTGTGGCTCCTCCTGGTCCGTGGAGCAGTCCTCTCCTGTGGCCGTGGATTTATCTGGATAGGAATAGGAAGTAACAGAACTACATCAGTCACCTGCACCAACTGCACACACCACAGTGAGTACATCACATCACAGGGCATGCCCTGGCATCATCAGCTGAACACAGCTCAAAGTGCCAACACTGTTTAGGATGAGACAAATGTCATTCTCAACATCAACCATGGCACACATATCCCTCCTTGACTTTCACACATATGTCCGTTGCATGTTGGATGCTAACATACCAATGTGCCAACATGCACCACCCACACATTAGTTGGACATGCAAGTGAACATGTAGGAGTATGTCACTAGACCCACAGCACATCTCTTGCGACTGACTCAGTACAGGTGTCCGGATGAAGGGATGGGCAGAGTCTCATTTCACATGCTTGGGATGCATGCTAGCAACACACACTATGATGTACTCATGTCCTGATGGGCAAGGCCACAATGGGGTGCATGGTGCACACTTGAACACAATGCAGGCTCACTCATAGCAAGTTCAATGCCATGGCACTGGGATGCCCTGAAAGTCAGTCAACACTGTCTCCTGTCACAGGGGCAGGGCATCCAGACAACAACAATATGCACTGACTCACAATCCTAGCTCAGGGGTAAATCTAACTCTGCAGATGACCAGCGCACTTGCCCATCCCATGCAAACAACATATCCAGGACCCAGAAGACCCCACATCATGAAAATAATTAATATGAGTCTCAGCAAACATAAATCCATGTACATTAACACATCACAGTCTGCCATGCATATGACCCAGCTGCATGAGGGACACAGTTGCATACACCATTGTGCGCTGTCAGATGAACACACACCTATATGTCACACAGGTCTCGTCTCCCACAGTCACATTGCAGATGTCATGCTGACCCTCTGAATCATGGGCTCCCCAGTTGTACGTATCAACAAGCCACACCCTAATGACACAGAGGCAGACACCTGAGGGCACATGCCACTAAGCACAACCTACAATTTCATACACAGGAGTGGGATTACAGAGTGTTTCTGAATGCCCTTGAGGGGGCATGACTGGGCAGGACTAAGTGAAACAGTGTTTTGGCCCGGACAGTAGTCAGGTGGCTAAGCAATTGTGACATACTTGATATACATACTCCTGATGCCCAAAAATTGGAGGCCCCTGCTGCATGGTTTTGTTTTCAATACCCCAGAATCATGTTGCGAGTCAGACCAGTAATTGGTACACATCCCAAGGGCACACACAGTTCACATGTCAGATCTCAGGCATTGTGTAAACAATTGAACCACCCATGAAAAACACAACAGAGCCACAGGAACTGATGCTGACTGGTACCTGAAACATAGCTGACTAAAGGGACACAGTACCCTAGTGACACAAGCAACAGAATGCAGGGGCCACACCTGTGGAACAGATGAGGAGGGTGCATCACACAGACGAGGGGCCAGATTTTGGGACTACAAGACCTACGTAATGTGGAAGTGTGACCCGGACAAAAGACTTCTATTTGCATGTCAGGCATAGTACACAGATCAGGCATGGACTTACCCCCTTCCTGCTGCTGTCTGGCCTTCAGCTGACTATCCAGGTCTGGGAAGACCACCGCCAGTATCCGGAGCATGTGGGGAGTCAGGGTCCGGTGTCCGCCCCTCCTGCGTGGAGGTGACAGCTTCAGCTGGACTCTAGCTATCCTCCGGGTCCAGCCACGGAGGTCCTGCCAGCTCTTCTGGCAGTTGCGGATCCGGCACTTGTAGACCCCCACAGAACGAACAGCCTGGGCGATGGACACCAGATCTCCTGCTTCTGGTGGGCATCAACCTGTGAGGATGACAAAGTGAAAAGTACATTAACACACATGCCCCAGATTTGTGCAGCACACAATTGGATATACATGTCATCATCACAAAGGGAAATAAATTACACAGGTAGTGCAACCATGGGGAATGAAAACTCAAATGCATGTCTGACATGTTAACAATGCCTGGATAGTTTAAGCTTGCAATAATGCACTTTAGCAGCATGGAAACTTTTCATTACATGTACCTACACACTTTGGTGGATGAAAGTAGTCAGTGAGAATGCTTGCCAATGGTGTACTGCTAGTCAGACAACATGCATAATTAGGAAGGCAGTGGACAGCACACTCACCTGCTCCCCTGGTGTCCCATAGAGCTTTCTGTGCTCTGGAAGGAGCCCGTCCAGCAGGGCCTGGTTCTCCTCCTCAGTGAAGGCTGGGGCCCTCTCCAGTGTACGTGCCATAGCAGGAGCCAGAGGATGCATAGACAGCAGCAGTGGTAGCAGGGATGTGATCCAGTAGCATGTAGTGCAGGCAAGTGAGCTTCCTGGAGGCCAGCCAGACTTATATCTGTGCTGCAGAGGCAGACTCTGTGCCATGTGTCCCAAGTGATAGGTCCAACACGGTTGAATCCTATAAATCTGGCCAATCCATTCAAAAGTACAACTCATACACGCCTTCCGCATCGTTCAAATCTTTACCTTCATGGAACACTTGAAATTGCAACATTGTTGTAGGCATCCAACTGAATTTCCAGTACACAACTTGTACAAGTTTTGACTCCGCATCCGTCTCCATGACAGTCCTGAGCCAATGGGTGCGCCTGGCTCATTCAACTGACTGTACAACGCATATTTTGAATATACACATGCACCCGTTTCCATATGATTCAATGGCCAAGGTGTACGCCTGTCTCGGACCATGCCTGTCCGACGCGTATGCATGATAGTCACCCGCGTCGGACCTCATTGCATTCACTGACAAGGCGTATGCACGGCTCGGTCATGACCCGTGCAATGCGTACGCATTGTCACCTGCGTCGGACCTCATTGCATTCAATGACAAGGTGTACGCACGGCTCGGTCATGACCCATGCAATGCGTACGCATTGTCACCCGCGTCGGACCTCATTGCATTCACTGACAAGGCGTACGCACGGCTCGGTCATGACCCGTGCAATGCTTTCGCATTGTCACCCGCGTCGGACCTCATTAGTGTGACTATTAGACGGATGCAACACACATATACTGGCCATGGACACCTGCACACACCTGCCACACTATAGCATTGGCCACACAGTGTTCCATGGCATGTGAGGCTGGGTGTTTGAGGGGGCCACATCTGTTTTTTTTTCTGGCACTTTGTGCAGCCACTCCCAGACTGTTATCTTGTACATGGGGCAGAGTCCTTTGTGCGTTGTGCACATTTGCACTGTGATGTGCAGTTGGACAGTAATGGGCATGAGTGAAGGCCACAGTGTCAGGTTGGATATGTTTAAGACATGTCACATACACCCTGAGTCCTGGGGGTGATGGCATGTACGTCACAGTGAGACCTGTAGCGCCAATACGGATGTGCACCCACAGTCTGTGTGCATATTGTGTCTCAGATGTGTCTGATCACATGTTACCAATTAGGTGACAGTCTCTACATCCATGTGGTATATGCATCAACCTTCATGGGGTGTGTGTCTAAGAGACGTACATGTAGGGCCGGCATGAACAACAGTGGCCACTACCTGTGGGACTTACGCTTGCCTGGTGGTGTTTACGTGCTAAGCCATGTCCATTGCTGTGTTGATATGGCAATACAGGGACCCTGGGTTTCTGCATGGCAAAGATCTGTGATGCCTGGGAGACATGAATCCTCATTTGTCACTGGGGTGGGTTTTTTGAACATTGCAGCAGCACATAGGTTGGGTGACACAGCCAGATGATTAGCCCATTGCACTACATGGCACTCATGTGGACATGTGGAATTGAGATGTGAGGTGGTGGTCTTGTAGGTGACATATGTGTCCATACCCAATAGTACACACCTCAGTACATTGTGTAATGTCATGAACTAGCATGTGATAGTGATCGTGGTCATGGCCACATGGGTGGATGTACTGACAATCTTCCTTTGTGCATCTCTGTACTGCATGGCACCAGCTGTCCATCGGCCGTTCCCAGACCTTGCAACCATGCAGTAACGCGACAGCATCAGACGGTACCGCTTCACCAGGCCACTGATTGAGGAGTTGGCGGAGCAGTTGGCACCACATCTGCTACCTGGCCGGACATACCCTACAGCACTGACCCCAGAGGTGAAGGTGATGGCAGTCCTGCACTTCTTTTTTAAGTTTTAACATTTAAGTTTATTCATCAATATTCCAATGTAATACAAGGCAAGAAAACAACAAGTACATAAGAATATAATACATGGGAATGATAATGAGAAGCAATAAAGACAATTCAATAAAATCGTAGAGAGGAGAAAGAAAGGGGGGAGGGGGAGGGTAAAGAAAGGAGAGGGACAAGGGAAAGAAACACTATTATAATAAATGTAACCACTTCTTTGCTACCGGTACCTTCCAGTACACTGTGGCTACTGCTGGTGGTATGTCGCAAACGATGTTTAGTCGGGTGCTACGCGATGTCTTGGAGGGGATGTTGCAATTCCTCGACCTGTAGATCAAGTTCCCGAGCCAAGATGAACTCCCTGAAATAAAGGATGCCTTTTATACACTGGGGAGGATGCCAAACGTCATTGGATCCATTGACGGGACACATGTTGCCCTGATACCACCACAGGCACATGAGCAGGCATACCGGAACAGGAAGCACTACCATTCGATCAATGCTCTGGTGGTCTATCTTGCTGATATGTTGATAACACATGTGTGTGCACGGTTCCCTGGTTCGGCGCACGATGCCTACATTATGAGGAGTAGTCACATTGCAACGCTGATGTCACAGATGCCAGCTCAGCGTGCCTGGCTTGTCGGTGTGTACTGACTGTTTCTCATTGTGTGTGTTTGTCAGTGTTGTATTCCGCACTCCTACATAACTCAGCTACTTGTTCATTTTGTGTGTGTAGGTGACTCTGGATACCCCAACATGCCGTGGTTGCTGACACCCCTCAGGAACCCTGTGACACCAGCCGAGCTGCACTACAATGAGGGACATGGTCGGAGCAGAAGGGTGATTGAGCGGACATTTGGCCTCCTGAAAAGCCGCTTCCACTGCCTGGACAGGACTGGAGGGTCCCTCCCATATGAGCCTGCAAAGGTGTGCAAAATAATACTGGTCTGCTGCATGCTACACAATATGGCGGTGCGGAAGGAGGTGCCTCTCATCCAGGATGAGGATGACGACGACCAACGTCCGGCACCTGTGGAGGATCCCGGCCTGGGCCAAGATGCCAGTGATGATGAAGATGATGGTGACGTCCGCTCACAGCTCATCAACAACTTCTTCACCTGAATGTGAGTTTCCAGGGTTGTTATGTGAATGTATGGAGGTAGCCTGGAATGTGTTGAGCCAGCTCTGTTGCTGTCTGAGTGTGTCTGTGTGCCAATTGACTGGATGTGTGCTGTGATGTGTCCATTCAGGTGGTGTGTACTCCACAATAGGGTAGTACTGCTATCTAGTGTTTATGTAGATGTTTTGCTACATGTTTTGTGCATGTGTATTGCATTTCTCTCCTGTTCGTCTGTGCGTTTGACTGTATCTTGTCTGTCCTTCCCAGGGTACTTTGTCTGTTGTGTGGTCAACCCTGACCCCCAACACCCAGAAGCCAACACCAGTGTGGAAGTTGAGAATTCCCATCAACTGATGTACCACACATCCCTGGACTTCCATTCTCCAACACATTGTGAGCGTGTGTCCACTGTTACGTAGAATTACTGTGCAACTAGTGTGGAATAAACGTGTTGCTGATGTGTAATGAACCTGTGCTATGCTTTTTTATGTGCGTTGTCTGTCTTCCCACCTCTGAGTGACATCTGCTTACCTCACCTGTGGACTTGTTACCACTTACTGTGCTTAGTGTTGTGTCTGTGCATGCCAATGTGTTTCAGGTCAACATCATTGTGTGTGATGAGTAACATGGCCATAGTGAGTATGTGTTGTGTTGCCATAGTGGTGTGTCTCCCTCACATGTGTCACATCCCCATGACTCACCTTGCATTGGTCACATTGTTGCAGTATTTGGCATGCACTGTGTTGTGTAGCAGATCGACTTCGCCCTGAACATGACAAGTTGGAATCACAACAGGGGAAAGTATGGTGTACTGGTGAGTTTATTTACAAACATGTGTGAGTGAAGTGCACAGGATGGTGGGTGCTGTACAGTGGTTTGGGAATCCAAAGTTCACATTGGAGTTGGAAGTGCTGGTAGATGAAATGTCCAAAGTAAAGTCGTTTGCTACATTGGCCCAACATGAACCCTCCATGTCATGTGGGCGAGTTGTGTGCGATTGGACAAGGTGAACGGGTTGCGCACAAAGAACATTGTCCAGAACAGGTTTAGAGGCCCTGGGGGATGTGCTAGGACATCTGCCTCTCACATGTCCTTCTTCAGACGACCCCTCTTCTTCCGGGGGGGATCCTCATGTGCAGGCGTCTGCAGTGCAGGGGACTCTCTGCCAGAGTCCTCCTCCCTCCCTGGGGCGCTGGCAGATGGTGTTGCGACAGATGTTGTTGGCACACAAGGGGGTGGGGACAGGTTGGTGTTGATCTGGCGGAGGCATTGTAGTATGTCCCGATGCACCGCAGTAAGGGCATCCCACTTTGCCTCCATGCAGGCATGTTGGGCGACCTGCTCATGCTGCATGTCCTTGAGGATCCCCACTACCTGGCCAAATCCTCCGTTGCTATCCTGGTACGCGTCTAAGATGCTTGCCAGTTGGGGGTCATCATGCAGTCCAGACCCCTCTGCAAGGTACGCCCTGTGCCTCCCACTCCTCCCAGCACCCCTCTCCACACGGGCAGGACCAGCGGCGGTATACACAGGTGACACTGGACCCCTTGGGAGGTGTTGCTGGTGGTGTTGGCTGTAGCTTCCGGGGGGTCCTGTGTCCCTGTGCTGTGGGTGTTGATTGTCCTTGGTCTGTCTGTGTTGGCGAGGCTGCCCTGTCGGTGTCCAGATGCTGGAGGCGTGGGTACAGGGGGGGCAGATGTTACTGCTGCTATTGCTGCATGATGGCTCACACCGGAGGGGCCAGGTTGGTCGTCGTCATCCGAAGAGGACAGTGAGAGAGTCAGACCAGAGAGCTCAGTGTCCACCAGAGTCTGGGACTGGGTATCCTCGTCATTTGGCGCTGGGTGCCCAGCACAACCTGTGTTTGGAAGAGACACACAATGTGATTTATGTTTCTACATGCATCGTTGGTTCACAAACATTACATTTTCTACTTTTCAAACAGATGCCTGCCTGTACACTGCTTTTTCCCAGCTTGTCACAGACAGAGTTTGATCTTGTTTTTGGCCATATGCCAGCATGGCCTTGTGCTCCCCACAACAGATCCCAGTGTCAGACATCTTGTCAGTCCCTTCCCACTCCCTGTGAGGTGAGTATGGTTCAGTTTGTTCTTTCTGTGCCATGTGGGTGGGTGTAGGTTGTCTGTGACTGCGAGTCCCATCATACTCTTGGCTACACCCCCTTCCCAGTATACCCATGCCTCCTCCCGCTTGACTCTGCTTATCTGTGAGGGGGTGTGACATCAATGGCAAGATGGCTGACTGTGAAATCCTGGTGTTTGTTTGGCTACCAGTCCCAGCATGGCCTTGTGCTCCCCACAACAGAGCCCAGTGTCAGACATCTTGTCAGTCCCTTCCCACTCCCTGTGAGGCGAGTATGGTTCAGTTTGATCTTTCTGTGCCATGTGGGTGGGTGTAGGTTGTCTGTGACTGCGAGTCCCATCATACTCTTGGCTACACCCCCCTTCCCAGCATACCCATGCTTCCTCCCTCTTGACTCTGCTTTCCTGTGAGGGGGTGTGACATCAATGGCAAGATGGCTGACTGTGAAATCCTGGTGTTTGTTTGGCTACCAGTCTCAGCATGGCCTTGTGCTCCCCACAACAGAGCCCAGTGTCAGACATCTTGTCAGTCCCTTCCCACTCCCTGTGAGGCGAGTATGGTTCAGGTTGATCTTTCTGTGCCATATTGGTGGGTGTAGGTTGTCTGTGACTGTGAGTCCCATCATACTCTTGGCTACACCCCCCTTCCCAGCATACCCATGCTTCCTCCCTCTTGACTCTGCTTCCCTGTGAGGGGTATGACATCAATGGCAAGATGGCTGACTGTAAAGTCCTGGTGTTTGTTTGGCTACAAGTCCCAAGTGGGCCCCTGTGCTTCACATAGCAGCACCCAGTACGGGGTATCTTTTGCTGATATTTCAATGAGGTGTGTGTCAATGCATTTTACCAGGTGAGTTGTGTGGAGTTTGTGTTGGGGGGTGTCTCCCCATGCTGATTAGTATGGTCAGGGCTGTCAGTCCTCCTTCCCATCATGAAACGTGCTTCCATTGTAGGGCGTGCAAGCTGTCTTTCAGGATGTCAGTCAGTGGTGTCCTACTTCTGATTTGCACACAAGCCCTAGCAGGGCCTTGTGCTCCCCACAACAGGAGCCAGTGTCAGCCATCTTGTCAGTCATTTTCCACTCCCTGTGATGTGGGCATGTTTCAGAGGGGTCTTGATGGACCAATCATTATCTGTGACTACAGACCCCATCATGCTTTTGTCTACACTCACTTCACCTGCATCCCCACTATTCCTTCCTGACAGTCAGCTGCACTGTGAGGTGGTGTGTTTGTGGTGGCAAACTGTCTGGCTGGATGTATTTGGCTTAGTGCCAGTGGCTTGCTCTATTTGTTTGTAGGTTGGTGCATGTCATGACACAGTTCCCAGTCACTATGTGATGGCAGGTATTGTGTTTGTGTGACTGGCATACACATCTTGGGTTGATTATCTATTGGTTAGTGTAGGTTTGCTTGGGGTGCATGGTTTCACTGTCCCCTTGCCACACAATCTTGGGTATGTTGTTTGTGTACTCACCAGTCTCTGGGATGTCTGTTAGGCCATGGACGCTCTCTGGTGGTAGGATGTCCCGCACCTTCTCCTCCCAGGTCCTGAAGTAGACTGGTTTGGCAGGAGGGCCACCGCCGGTGCGCTGACTCAAGGCGTGATCTTTCTCGATGAGTTTCTTGACCCTCCTGCGCACGTCATACCACCGGTTCTGGATATCACCCTTTGTGCGCAACGTTGGTGCTTGTGCGTTCACCTTGTCCACAATCCTCGCCCACATCTTGGTTTTCTGTGAAATGGGGGTCCTTTGAACCAATGTACCAACCAAATGTGGCTCTACTCTGATGATCTCGTCTCCCAGCACTTCTAACTCACTATCTGTGAACTTTGGATTCTTCTTTGGAGGCATGGTGATGGGTGGTGGTGGTGAGGGATGTGTGTGTGAGGGTGCAAGTGATGTTGGTTTGGTGTTGGTTTTGCTGTGTGTATGTGTGTGTGCTTTTGTATGAGGTGCTGATGGTGTGTGAGTTGTGTGATGTGTGAGTTGTGAGTGTGTCTGTGGTTGCTGTGTACTGGTGTTTGCTGCTGGCTGTGTCTCCTGTTTGCAAGGGATGATGGTAGTGATTGTAGTCCCTTATATAGTTGGAGTTGTGGGTGTGTCTTTGTCCAATTGATTTTTTTGGGGTATTTATTGACTGTGGGCCCGATTCACAGAACAAACTTAAGACAAAATCCTAAACTTAGTACCATTTTGGTATTCACAGAATGCACTTACTACTTCTGGTATTCACAGAATGAACGTACTACTTTTGCGATTCACAGAATAAACTTACTACTTTTGCTATTCACAGAATGGATTTACGACTACTAACTTTACGTCCGCACTCGGGCCGGAAATTCCGTCGTGGAGGCGGAGCTTCCGGCCCGGAGGCGGAGCTTCCGGCACGGAGGCGGAGCTTCCGGGCCGGAGGCAGAGCTTCCGGCCCAGAGGTGGAGAGTTTGGCCATGGTTAAATCTCCGCCACTGGCCGGAATCCCCACCTCCGGGCCGGAAGCTCTGCCTCCGGCCTGGAAGCCCCGCCTCCAGGCCAGAAGCCCCACCTCCGGGCCGGAAGCTCCTCCTCCGGGCCGGAATTTCCACCCCGAGTGCGGACGTAAAGTTAGTAGTCGTAAATCCATTCTGTGAATAGCAAAAGTAGTAAGTTTATTCTGTGAATCGCAAAAGTAGTACGGTCATTCTGTGAATACCAGAAGTAGTAAGTGCATTCTGTGAATACCAAAATGGTACTAAGTTTAGGATTTTGTCTTAAGTTAATTCTGTGAATCGGGCCCTTAGTCATTGCTTGTTTGGTCCTTTTTTTGTGTTTTTTCCTTTGTGTTTTTGTGGGCATGAAGGAGATCGGCCCCATAATGTTTTTATATATATCATATGCACAACAAATTTAAAAAATAAACCTTTAGGAGGGGGAAGTAATAGATATAGGGGTAAAAGGGTGGGGAAGTGTATTAATACTTCGGTATCATCTGTGATACCTGAGCATTAAAATATTAATCTAAATAATATTAATTTAATTATTTTAAAAATAATTATTTCAAATTAATTTAAAAATATGAAACTAAACATTTAAAGTTCAGGATGCAGAGGAGGGGTAATTGATGTGGAAGTGTACTAACATTTAGGTATCAACTGTGATACCTGAGTTTTAAATGTGTAATCTAAGTGATAATTATCTGATTATTTTTAAAATAATTATTGCACATACATTTAAAAATATGAAAATAAGGTTTTAGGAGTATGATGCAAGGCATATAGGGATAATGGCTAGAAATGTGTATTAATACTCAGGTATCAACTGTGATACCCGAGTATTACATTTGTATTCCATTTAATAGGAAAGCAAATATTTTTAAGATAATTATTCCTAATTAAAGTTTTAGGAGCGAGATGCAAGGGATATAGGGGTAATGGGTGGGGAAGTGTATTATTACTCACGTATTAACTGTGATAACTGAGTATTATAAACTTAAGCCATTTAATAAGGCAAATATGTTTTACAAAATAATTTAAAAATATCAAAAAAAGCTTTAGGAGAATGATGCAAGAGATAGGTGGGGAAGGTATAAAAATATGATATACATGTTTAGAGTTAAACATTTTCAATCTAATAGTAAAAGGCAAATGTAGAAGGTGGTAAATACATTTTTTTTAAAGTACATTAATTTTATTTATAAAAATAAAAGAATGGTTTTAAGTATATTATTTCAAATTAATTCAAATTTAGAAAAGACACCAAGTTTATTTATCAAAAAATGATTATTGTGATTTATTATTTAAAAAATACAATGAAATATTATTTATTTTTTTAAAGTATAGAACACATGTTAACTTTAGGGTAAACATATGGGTACCGACAAGGCTAAGCTCTTCAAACAGTATTTTTATTGCAAGTGGCTTTGACGTATTTTGGCAGATCCAACTGCCTTGCTCAGAATACGTAGATGCCATTTTGATTGATGTTTACACATGGCCTTGTGTTGCATGCAGAGCAGCATAGGCATGAAAGAAATACTTTTACATATGCACTTCCTTCCACTGGTGTTTTTTCTAAAGTGCTCTATGTGCCCATATTTCATAAAATTTAAATAAACAATAACACATCATATAAAGTGTGTACCAATTATTCATGGTACCTTTATGTGGTTGTCAATCTGTAGCATGGAATAGTACTTTCACTCTACTGTGCACATCACCTCAACTGACATTGAGTTGCACGTGTCTTCCTCCCTAGTGGGTTTGGGTAACCACTAATAATCCACCAATATAAACAGCGGGGAAGTACATGTATACAAATAAAACAAATAGATGTCAAGGCAGGCATAGGGAAAACGAGCAGGACATAAAGCTTATTATCATCAATGCTGAATTGAATTCTTTCATATTGAGTCCAAGCCTATAAGCATTTCACTTCTGACACCGCTGGAACTCAGGGTTTCCTCTCACATCTCTGGTTTAATCATTTCAGGGCTACTCACCACTACCTCTTGACACATTGACTTTGCTCGTCTGAAGGTGAGGAGAGGTTTGTTTAGTACTGTCTGGCCTGTCACTGGATCACCTTTAATGAGAGGCCAATGTCTCGCTAGGACTTCCCTCATTTTCTGATGTTGTGTATTGAATCACAGGATCACTTTCTTGTCTCTTCTAGCAAACAACAATTGTTCCCTTTCTTTTTGACTGGCTTTCTTCTTGGCACTGTCAACTACCTCACAACTGGATAGAGACTAGCATGAACAATAGAATTCCCCGACGTATGCTTCCTAAATGTCATCACATGGATTTTTTTGGTGTTTCACAAATATGGCTAGATCTAAGAAATAAACATACAAAAAATCCGAAATCTCGGATAGAGGACCTAGTAGTAGGGGTTGATTTTCGCTCAGTTTGAGCTAGAAAATCTGGTACAAAAGGAAAGCTGTCCTTTCTTGAGTCCTTTTACTCACCGGGGTTTCCCCGCAGTGACATGCTTCATCATTGGTGCCATTTCAACCCGCTGCGGCTTGAGGCGTGCTACGACTTGTGTAATACATAGGAGCACGTCAGTGAGGAACTATGGGCCATATGTAGGTAATTTCTATTCACCGATTCCTAAATACCGAATTTTACCGATTCGGTATTTAAGAATCGGTAAATAGAATGTAGGTAAAAAAATCGGTAAATTTTACCGATTCGGTAATATTTGTTACTACCGATTCGGTATTTACCGAATTGGTAATAAGGCATACCTTCCCATTCATTCCTATGGGCCTGGAGGCCCATAGGAATGAATGGGAAGCCATTCACTATTACCGATTCGGTAAATATCGAATCGGTAATAGGGGGAGCATATTCAAGGGGGGCAGGGTGTCACATTGACACCTTGTTGCACCCCTGAATCGTGCATGTGTGCACATGTGGCGCACATACATGCCCTAAGGGCATGTATGTCTGCCACATGGCACTTTTAAAAAAGCACAAAATTGCTTTTGAAAAGGTATTCGGTATTTACCATAAACTTGTAGTTGGTGGTAAGTAACGAATCCTTAAACCAAAAATGCACTCACTTGAGTGCTCCCTACATAGGATTTAAAGATTCGGTAATTTACTGATTCGGTATTTTACCGATTTCTTAAAATACCGATTCGGTAAATTACCGAATCCTTAAAACCTGCCTCCTACATTAGAAAGGGCTAAATACCGGTCGGTAACGGGAAAATTACCAATTTTTGGCCGTTACCGGCCGGTATTTAGCTATCTACATATGGCCCTTAGTGTGGTGCAGTGGAGTATGTGTAGTGGAGTGACTTTAAAAATATCTAACTAGTGGGTGAATTTACTTTATTCTTGCTCCTAGTTGATATGATATGAGTAAAGAGGCGCTGTGAATCTCTCACGCCCCCTCCATTGACCATGAGGCAAAGCTCTGCCTTTTAATAAGTATGTCATATATATTCTATGTTGTTTGTCATGTACGTCATAACCGACTACCAGGAGGCTTAAATTTGCTTTTACCCGCAGCGGGTTGAGATGGCCCCAATGATGAAGCATGTCACTGTGGGGAAACCGCGGTGAGTGAGGGGACTCAAGAAAGGACAGCTTTCCTTTTGTACAGGATTTTTTAGCTCAAACTGAGCGAAAATCTACCCCTACTACTAGGTCCTCTATCCGAGATTTCGGACTTTTTGTATGTTTATTACTTTTTTTAGATCTAAGAAATGTCAGCTGTGAATAGGAGATTCTAATTGTTGTTGTTTAACTTCTGAGCAAATACCTTTTCTGTCAAAGGCGTGCCCTACCACAAAATCTAAACAATCATCTATGAAACGCCTCCAAAGGACTACGTTCTCTGACCATTCCAAGGCATATACTCTACTGTGAGCACCTGCCCATGTGGAAATAAGATTAGCTGGGGCAAAGCAGATGGCCTATGGCCATACCTCTCAATTGCCATTGTTATGCAGACCCCACTATGTTATTTCTAAAAGCATCTCAGTGTACTGAGGCAGATGGATGAGTTGCATCCTTAGTAAGTGTTTCATCGCTGTCAGACCATCTTGGTGGGGAATGGAAGTTACATCCATGGTCATAAAGACATACAGGTCTTCTAAAAAATCCCCTGTGTCCTGTATGTTGAATGGCAGGTTAAAGACATATTTTTGTAAGAAATGATTTATGAAGCTTGACGTGCTTTCAAACAAAACTAATGGCATGCAATAGCAGGTGTTAGAATAGCGCAATGAGGAGAAGTACATTTATTTCTCCTCGTTTTAGATCTTACTATGTGTGCTGCAGAAAGAGCAAAACGCCATTAATGATTGTTTATGTGCAGAAAGGTTCCCCTTCATGCACATAAACAATCAAATAATGTTGATTTGTTACTTCTATACGTGCAGAGTTCTACGTTTTGGAAATGTTGGAGCTCAGATTTCCAAATTTGGTGCAATGGTGCAATGGTGCCTGCATTGCATGGAATGATTTTTTCTTTGAAGGAAGGTGTCCCTTCCTGCACATAAACAATCAATAACGTTGATTTGTTTCTTATATGGGGTTGATTCCGATCCGGGTTGGACAGCTCTCCGAGAGCTGTTCGTAGCCTTACCTTGCGACCGACATGTTCCGGGAGCCAGTGTGTCCGGGCAATGAAGTACAATGCGCATAACTGACACAATTCCGACCGACACGTAGGCTGCGTTTCCAGCAGCATTTTCTGTATGAGCTGTACCTCCGATCACCGATTCGAGTCGCCCGGAAGCAGTTCTTACAGCAGTTTCAGGCCACACAAGTACGATGCGCAACTCATACGTCCCAGACGGGTCGCCATGTGCAGCACGTAACAGCATCCAGGAAAGCAGCATATCAGGTACGATTTGCACCAGAACACAATCCACGGCTATGAGACAGACCAGCCAGCAACGGGTATGAGACAAAGCAACAAGCAGTGTGTGTGAGACGAACACATCCTGAGTCCCATCGCGCAGGTCATACCAGTACTGTACATCTAGGACCGGATCAGGAACAGACGCAGACGGCGCAGACGGTAAGTCAGACACCCACCACACAAACAAACGACAAGTACCCGCCAAATGTCACACACACCCAGGGGATCCATATCCTGTCCACTAGCAACAGGACACCATAGGGGTTGCATGGCTATCACTACTGCCACCCCCACTCATAGGGGCTATGTTGCCTATCACTACTGCCACTTCCACTCATATGGGGCATGTTGCCCATCACTACTGCCACCCCCACTCATAGGGGACCTGTTGCCATTGAATACTGTCACCCCCACTCATAGGGTGTATGTTGCCTATCACTACTGCCACCCCCACTCATATGGGGTATGTTGCACATCCCTACTGCCACCCCCACTCATAGGGGACATGTTGTCCATCACTAGTGCCACCCCCACTCATAGGGGACTTATTGCCTATCACTACTGCAACCCCCACTCATAGGGGACCTGTTGCCCATGAATACTGCCACCTCCACTCATAGGGGGAATGTTGCCCATCACTACTGCCACCCCCACTCATAGGGGACATGTTGCCCATCACTACTGCCACCTCCACTCATAGGGGGTATGTTGCCCATCACCCCTGCCACCCCCGCTCATAGGGGGTATGTTGCCCATCACTACTGCCACCCCCACTCATAGGGGACCTGTTGCCCATGAATACTGCCATCTCCACTCATAGGGGGTATGTTGCCCATCACTACTGCCACCCCCACTCATATGGGACCTGTTGCCCATGAATACTGCCACCTCCACTCATAGGGGGTATGTTGCTCATCACTACTGCCACCCCCACTCATAGGGGACCTGTTGCCCATCACTACTACCACCTCCACTCATAGGGGTTATGTTGCTCATCACTACTGCCACCCCCACTCGTAGGGGACTTGTTGCCTATCACTACTGCCACTCCTACTCATAGGGGACTTGTTGCCTATCTCTACTGCAACCCCCACTCATAGGGGACCTGTAGTCCATGAATACTGCCACCTCCACTCATAGGGGGAATGTTGCCCATCACTACTGCCACCCCCACTCATAGGGGACTTGTTGCCTATCACTACTGTCACCCCCAATCATAGGGGACCTGTTGCCCATGAATACTGCCACCTCCACTCATAGGGGATATGTTGTCCATCACTACTGCCATCCCCACTCATAGGGGACCTGTTGCCCATGAATACTGCCACCTCCACTCATAGGGGGTATGTTGCCCATCACTACTGCCACCCCACTTATAGGGGACCTGTTGCCCATGAATACTGCCACCTCCACTCATAGGGGGTATGTTGCCCATCACTACTGCCACCCCCACTCATAGGGAACCTGTTGCCCATGAATATTACCACCTCCACTCATAGGGGGTATGTTGCCCATCACTACTGCCACCCCCACTCATAGGGTGCTGTGTGACTATCAATATCAACACCCACACACATAGGATGGGTGATGCACCACACATCCATCATACACCAACATTAGGTATGTCAGCAAAATACATCCCCCCTAACATCATCACAACAGTGTGTAGTCTGTGACAAATGCCCACAACAGTGAATATGACTTCGAACATACAATGTGACTCCCATCACACGTGCGACGAAAAACTGAGTGTGGCCTACACAAGTCAAGCATCCTAATAGCACTGTGTCAATGTGCACTAACCCCCCTCACTGTGTAGAACAAAAGTTAAGTGGGGTGTTCCAAACTGCAGCAAATGTTGAGCATTGTGGTAATGGGGTCTAAACCCACCATCATTACAGTGACCAAAAGGTAAGTGTCATCATGTTAAAAGCTGCAAATGCCAAACAGCATGTATGATCCTGGTCCCAACACATGAAACACTTTTGTGGCAGAGTAGTGGTTGTGTCCCATACCCACAGAAATGTGGTGTGGCTACCAGTGCTGTGAAAATCTAACATACTCTCGGCCATGTGCAGACAAGCACCACCCATGGTGGCTGACATTGCATACAGTGTACAATGACAAAAAAGCAGAAGTGACCATCATAATGCATACCCACATCTCGAAAATAGACACACAAATCAATACATCCTGCGTAGACTGCAGGTGTCAGGTCACAAACTCCCATTCCATGGCAGCAATGGGACCTAACAACCAGGATGAATGTGCAGAATGATGAGATATGACTCACAGGGACAGCAGGAAAACTCACGCAAACAACATTCAGCCAATGGCCCACTTCAGCAATACCAATGCACTGGTGCAGATGCACAAACACAAACAGGCAACTTCACACTGCACATCTGACACAACATGTGTGTGTGTGTGTCTCAGTATCCCCAGGCAACTACACAACACTTGAGGGGGGCTGAACCACAATGACACAGATGTGGACACAGTACCATACAAAGTAACCCATCAATTGGACACCCCTTAGTGGGCAATCAAGCATTGTGAGATGAAAGGGATCCCAACAGACACATGTGACACAAGCTGGAATGAACAGCAACTAAAACAGCAAGAGACTGACACACAACAGCACCACCCCCAGGGACCATACATTAGGGTGACACAAGCATGCATGACACCTCCACTGTGATGACAAAGGTAGATGTCGTACAAACTGTGAAACTCAGACATGTTTCCTGTGTCACAAACGTACATCACACCTACACAAACACAAATCACTCAGCATGGCCTGTCATCCAGGGACAAACGTGAGGTAGGGGCTGAGCCATGCAAACATTCACATCTGTCCACCCTCAACACCACACACCCTGAACTGCACCAATGTGCATCAGTGAAGCCCACATGGACATGTGACATTGCACATTCACCCATGACAAACACAGTAATGTTGGGAGGATCTAAGGTACACAGACTCATCACACAAGGACAGTCTACAACCCTGGTGAATGACAGACATACTGCACAGTATGCGGTACATGGCCATGACGTCAACGGTCCCGTAACCTTCGGAATACCTGACACAGTCCCAGGACAATGCAGAAGCCAAGGAGAACCACAAGGCACACATGCTGACACCTGCCAACATTGCAGCTCTGAACCTGACAAGTGGGAGCAGTAACACACACATACACATGTCTCAATCACCGAAAGGTACTACCTACGGACAACTATATGATATTGCGAACAAACAAGTGAGTGCCATGGGGACCCCTGACTGTGTCCCATCTGCGTCTGACCACATCATCACCACTCAGAACTGACAAATCCCAATGATGACACACCAATGAACAGTAGTGTGTCATGCACCCACTTATCTGGTAGGCCAGGACAAAGATGTGGGAAGAACACAGGACAACTCAGCAAGCATCAACAACAGGAACATATCAAGCGAACAAAGCCTGTGTAGAAAAAGGGATGTGGACACACACACACATGCTCACACAACACACACCATGGGCCCAGGCAATGTCATGGAACAACACACTTACTTGAGGGGACTCAACTCCTGTGGAAGCTCACCTGTGCCAAACATAGTCCCAGCAGGTCTCAGTCATGTCAGCAGAACACTTGGTCAGTCAGCCATCAGTTACCACCCAATGAAGGCTCTGGTCACATCAGCCTGGGTACGGGAGTGTCCCTTAAGTCATCTGCACATACTCAATACATAAGTCTAGCAAGTTGCACAGAGGACCCAGTTGCTCCTACACCAGTGATGTCCACACCTGCATTTCCAGTGGAGATGTGCCCACAGTCAGGGAAATAGACAAATTGGACAATGGGAAGCACATCAAATGTGCATGGGTGCAAGCCACAGATGTGACCGTGCAAATGAAATGTTTACAGAAATGTGCACAAATTGTTAATCATGACACACCCAGTTTGCTGCAAAGGATGACATGGATACCGACCAGAATAGGATACATATCTCATGGACCACATGGAGTACATCACATCAACACCTCAGAATTCAACATTAAAAATTCAGCATTTATAACAGCAAGGTCATGATAAACATCATCAACATAATGTACAGCCAAAACAAATTCACATGGATAACTACAAATGCTTTATTCAGCAAATTTGAAATTCAAATGCAAAGTCCATGCAAAACAAAGGCCAATGGCCAGTCCATATCCAAAGTCAAAATAGGGTGTGAGTGACAACTGTCACACGTTGCTTGCCTGCACTGCTAAGGACAGGGGACATCCACTCGGAGGGGCATACATGGGGGCAGGCCAGGCACCGCAGGGACAGGATCAAGGCTCAGCAGAAGGAGGCAGTGAAGGGGTGGTGGGTGCAGGAGAGTCACTGGCAACTGCAGTGGAGGTGTCTGACATAGTGGGTGCAGTCACAACTGTGGGGCACAAGTCAGATGGTGTGGGTGCTGGCACAACTGCAGTGGGCAGGTCAGATGGAGTGGACTCCATGGGAGAGGAATGGGAATCAGGTGAGGTCGGCAGTACAGGGGGGCCACGGTCCCCACACCAGTGGCAAACACAGGCTGACCGGGGGGGTGGGGGTGGAAGAGCAAGTGGTAGGGAGGGAGGGCCTGAGCATTTTGGGGATGGTGTATCTGTGGGTGGGGGAACCTGTGGCAGGGTGTGGCGGGGGAACCTGTGGAGTGGTGGCCTGAGGGATGGAGGACGGAGACTGTGTCGTGGAGCTGCGGGCGGGAGTGGGGTCTTGCTCTTCTGTGCCCGGGGGGACTTGCGGGTGGGGGCCTCAGTCTGCCTGCGCCTGGGGGAGGGTGTCCGGGTGTGAGGGGCAGTCCCCTCTGTGTGTGGGGACTTCCTTTTCCCTTTGTACACTGGATCTGCTGGATTGGTGGGGAAGAGGCCAAGGTCACAGAGAAAGAGCTTCTGGGGAGATGGGGTTTGCATGTGAGGTAAGGGATGGGGTCTTAGAGGGAGAGGTATCAGAGGACTGCGGAGTGGTTGTGAATGCCTGTTGATGTGTTTGCAAACCATCCCTTGTCAGTGTGGTATCAGTCCCCTGAGGTTGCTTGTGTGCACGTCTAGACATTGGTTTGGGTGTTTGTGTGCTGCCTGTGTCTGTGGGTTTGGGTGAATGTGGTGGTGTGTGTGTGCTTGGGACAGGTAGGGTGTTAGAAATTGTGGATGGGGCAGGGGTAGAAGGGGTGAGGGACTGTTGGAGGAGGGACACTGCTGCCGTCAGGGAGGAGGCCATGGACTGATTGGTCCTCTGTAGGGCAGACATGCCTGATGACATGCCCTCCATGAACGACACCAGTTGAGTCAACAGACTGGTGTGTGCATGGAGGACACTCAGCATTGATGTCTGCCCTACATGGATCTGTTGAAGCAAGTCCACATACTCCACACTCAGGGCAGCAGGGGACACAGGGGCAGGGGGTGCAGTGCCTGGCACAAAGGAGATAAGCTCCTGAACACGGGAGCCTCCACGGACCTCTGGGACGGGAGCCGATGGGAGGGTGGTGATGGTGGTGGTGGTGGCGGGGACAGCCTCACTAGCTGGGGTTTGTTGGCTGCTGACACCCGCCTCCACAAGGGAGTCATCCTCTGAGCTGCTGTGGTCCTCAGCAGGGGTGGATGGTGCCGAGGACTCCTTGGGGTGGCTCCACTCACCCTCTGTGCCACTAGGTCCCTCCAACTCCTCGCTTTCTGTCCCAGTCTGGCTCTGCGGCACCTCCTGGTCCGTGGTGCTGTCCACTCCTGTGGCCATGGATGCATCTGGAAAGAATTAGGAAAAACAGAACAACATCAGTCACCTGCACTGACTGCACACACCACAGTATGTACAGCACATCACAGGGCAAGCCCTGGCATCATCATCTGAACACTGCTCAAAGTGCTCACACTGTTTTGAATAAGCCAATTGTCAGTCTGACCATCAAACATGGCACTCATATCACTCATAGACTTGCACCCATATGTCTGTTACATGCTGGATGCTAATACCCCTATGTGCAGAAATGCACAGCCTACACAGTCGTTGGACATGTAAGTGAACATGTAGAAGTTTGTCAATATACACACATCACATCTCCTGCCACTGACTCAGTACAGGTGTCGTGGCGAAGGGATGGCCAGAGTCTCATTTCACATGCTTGTGATGCATACCAGCAACACACACTGTGATGTTCTCATGTCCTGATAGTCAATGCCACAATGGGGTGCATGGAGCACATTTGACTCCAATGCAGGATCCCTCTCAGCAAGTTAAATGCCATGGCACAGGCATGCCTGAAAAGTCAGTCATCACTGTCTCCTGTCACAGGGGCAGGACATCCAAACAACAACAGTATGCACTGTGTCACAATCCTAGGTCATGGGTAAAGAAAACTCTGCAGCTGACAAGTGCACATGTCCATCCCCTGCAAACAACATATCCCGGACTCAGATGACCCCACATCATACAAATCAGACATATGAGTGACTGCGAACACAGCTCCCTGAACATGAGCACCTCACAGTCTGCTGTGCATGAAACACAGCTGTCTGAACTTCACAGTTGCATACACCATTGTGCACTGTCAAGTGATCACACACCTATATGTCACACAGTTCTTGTCTCCTATAGTATGTCCTGCTGACCCTCAAACTCATGAACACCCCAGTTGTCCTGAAAAGGAAGCCACACCACAATGACACAGAGGCAGACACCTGAAGGCACATGTCACTAAGCACAGTCTGTAAGTTGATACATGGGAGTGGGAGTACAGAGTGTTTTAAAATGCCCTGGAGTAGGCATGACTGCCCAGGTCTACGTGAAACAGTGTATAGCCCTGGACAGTAGGCAGGTGGCTAAGCAAGTGTGACACACTTGATATACATACTCCTGAGGCCCAAAATTTGGAGTCACCTGCTGCCTGGGTGTGTTTGAAATACCCCAGGCACATGTGGCGAGTCAGACCAGCAATTGGAACACATATCAAGGACACACACAGATCACATGTTAGATCTCAGGCATTGTGTAAACAATTGACCCACCCATGAAACATACAACGGAGTCACAGCAACAGATGCTGTCCGCAACCTTAAGCATAGCTGACTGCAGGGACACAGTGCACTAGTGAAACAAGCCACAGACTATAGGGGCCACACCTGTGGATCAGATGAGGAGGGTGCATTACACAATTGAGGGACATGAGTCCTGGACTACAAGACTGATGTAATGTGGAAGTGTGACCAGGCCAAAAGACTGCAAATAGCATGTCAGACATAGTTCACAGATTAGGCATGGACTTACCCCCTCCTTGCTGCTGTCTGGCCTTCATCTGCCCATCCAGGTCCGAAAAGACCACCACCAGAATCCTGAGCATGTGGGGGGTCATGGTCCGGTGTCCGCCCCTCCTGTGTGGAGGTGACAGCTTCAGCTGGACCCTTGCGATCCTCCGGGTCCATCCCCGAAGGTCCTGCCACCTCTTCTGGCAGTTGCAGATCCGGTGCTTGTAGACCCCCACTGATCTAACTGCCCGGGTGATGGTCAGCCATATCTCATGCTTCAGGTGGGCATCAACCTGTGAGGATGACAAAGTGAAAAGGCCATTACCACACATGCCACATATTTGTGCTGCACACAGTTGGATATACATCTAGTCATCACAAAGGGAAAAGAGGTACACAGGTAGTGCACCCATGGAAATGGACAATTGCCCTGCATGTCTGACATGTTAACATTGCCTGGGAAGTTAAAGCTTGCACAAATGCACTTTTGCTGCAGAAGACCTGTTCATCACATATACCGGTTGAAAATACTCAGTGAGTACGCTTGCCACTGGTGTACACACTGCTAGTACTGCTAGTCAGACAACATGCACCATTAGGAAGGCAGTGGACTGCACACTCTCCTGTTACCCTGGTTTCCCATACAGCTTGCAGTAATGTGGAAGGAGCCCGTCCAGCAGGGCCTGGTTCTCCTCTTCAGTGAAAGCTGTGGCTCTCTCCAGAATACGTGCCATAGCAATAGCTAGAGGATACAGAGACAGCAGCAGTGGTAGCAGAGATGGGGTACAGTAGCATGTAGTGCAGGCAAGTGAACTCCCTGGGGGTCAGTTAGCCTTATATTTGTGCTGCAGAGGCAGAATCTGTGCCATGTGTCCTAAGTGATAGGTCCAACACAGTTTCATTCTATGAATCTGGCCAATCCATGGAATTGTACAACTCGTACGCGTCTTCCGCATCATTCAAATTTTCACCTTCATGACACCCTAGAAATTGCAACTCGTACAAGTTTTGAATACGCATCCGTCTCCATGACAGTCCAATGCCACGGCTCAGTCAACTAACTGTACAATGCGTAGTTTGAAAATCCACACGCACTCGTCTCAATATGATTCAACGGGCTATGCATGCGCATGGCTCGGTCCATTCCTGCATGACGCGTATGCATAATTGTCACACGCATCGGTTCACATTGCAGTCAATGGCCAAGGCGTGTGCACGGCTTGGTTCATGCCTGCGCGACGCGTATGCATAATAGTCACCCGCATCGGTTCACATTGCAGTCAATGGCCAAGGCGTGCGCACGGCTCGGTCCAGAACTGTGCAATGCGTCTCTGTAGAAGTCACCCGCGTCGGTTGACATTGGTGTGACTTGTTGACGGATTCCACACACAATTACTTGCCAGGGACTCAGGTGCACACCAACCACACCACAGCATGTGCCACACTGTATCCCATGGCATGTAAGGCTGCATTAGCTGTGTGTGTGTGTGTGTGTAGGGGGCAACATTTGGTTTGCTGTGCGGTACTTTGGTGCAGCCACTCCCAGGCTGTGCACGTGTTCATGGGGACAGAATCCTTTGTGTGTTGTGCACATTACCACTGTGATGTGCAACTGTACAGTTATGGGCATAAGTCATGGACACAGTTGCAGGTTGGATATGGTTAGGACATGTCACATACACCCTGAGTCCTGGGTGGGATGGTATGTACGTCACAGTGAGACCCATAGCCACAATTCTGATGTACACCCGCAGTCTGTGTGCATGTTGTCTCTCGGATGTGTCTGATCCCATGTGCCCAATGGGAGACAGTCTCCACATCCTTGTGGTTTGTGCATCATCATTGATGTTGTGTGTTTGTCTCAGAGACATCCATGTATGGCCTGCAGAGACAACATGGACCACTACCTGTGGGACTCATGGTTGTTTTGTGGCATGTACATGATACGCCATGTCATGCCAGTGTCCATGTGGCAATACAGGGACTCGGGGTATCTGCCTGTCAAAGAGTTGTGATGCCTGGGAGACATTAGTCCTCACTTGTCACTGTGGTGTGTGTTTGGAATGTGACAGCAGTACATAGGGACTGTGACACAGCCTAATGATTGGCCATTGCACTACATGTAAGTTATGTAGACATGTGGACTTGAGATGTGAGATGAAGGGCAAGTAGGTGACATATGTGTCCATACCCAACAGCACAAACCTTAGTACATTGTGTATTGTCATGATGTATCATGTGATATTTTGCTTGGTCATAGCCACATGGGTGGATGAATCGACAATCTTCCTTTGTTCATCTCTGTACTGCAGGGCACCAGCTGTCCATAGACCGATCCCAGACCTTGAAACCATGCAGGAACGCGACTGCATCCGACGGTAATGCTTCTCCAGGCCACTGATTGAGGAGTTGGCAGAGCAGTTGGCACCACATCTGCTACCTGGCCGAACATACCCTACACCACTGACCCCAGAGGTGAAGATGATGGCAGCCCTCCACTTCTTTGCTACCGGTACCTTTCAGTACACTGTGGCTACTGCTGGTGGTTTGTCGCAAACTATGTTCAGTCGTGTGCTACGCAATGTCTTGGAGGGGATGTTGCATTTCCTTGACCTGTACATCAAGTTTCCTAGCCCAGGAGAAGTGTGGCTCAATGGTTAGAGTGGCAGACCCTGATGCAGAGATCTGGCCCGGGACCAGGGTTCATTTCCCGCCTCGGCGGGTCTTGGGCTCACTTTCCTCGGACCTGACAATTCTCATCTTGGTGCCTACTCTAATCATGGGTCCCACTCTGCAACTCTGGGCAATAGCTTGCTTAATCTCCACAACGGACCCAACAGCGCTGGGGATGCCTGGCTTCACCTTGGAGGTGCCCAGGAGTGGACATTTCACAGGGAAAGCCAGGAAGGGTTCCACAGCGGTATGAGTACAAGCGCCAGGACGCCCCGTCGCTGGGGCAGCAGTGCGCTATACAAGTACAAAATTTCATTTCATTTCAGGTAAACTCACTGACATAAAGGCTGCTTTTTATACACTGGGGAGGATGCCGAACGTCATTGGATCTATTGATGGTACATATGTGGCCCTGGTACCACCACGGGCACATGAGCAGACATACCGGAACAGGAAACATTTCCACTCCATCAATGCTATGGGGGTATGTCTAGCGGACATGTGTATCACACATGTGTGTGCACGTTTCCCCGGTTTTGCGCACGATGCATACATCATGAGGAGTAGTTGCATTGCAACGCTGATGTCACAGATGCCAAACCAGCGTGCCTGACTTGTCGGTGTGTACTGACTGTTTACCATTGTGTGTGTTTGGCAATGTTATATTCCACCCTCTTTCAAAACTCAGCTAATTGTTCAATTGTTTGTATGTAGGTGACTCTGGATACCCCAACATGCCGTGGTTGCCGACACCCCTCAGAAACACTGTGACACCAGCCGAGATGCGCTACAATGAGGCACATGGTCGGACCAGGAGGGTGATTGAGCGGACATTTGGTCTCCTGAAAAGCCACTGTAGACACTTGTGTCTACAGTGTCTATGACAGTGAGTGGTGTGTGGTGTGAAGGATGCATATGTTGCAGAATGATGTAGGAGTGGAATGCAGCTCACAACAGCACCTAGTGTGAATGAGACCATGCTACGGTGTCAGCTATATTGGTGTATCCATTCCATTTACTGTCAGATGTCCCCTGTCAATGATGTAAATGTGAGTTCCTGTGTGTTTTGTTCTATGTACTATATATGGATCTCCACACTTGTCATCTGTAAGACACACATCTACAGCCAGGCCAGGGAGCACCCCTGGACACTGCATCCCCAGACAGTGAGTTTGAACATACGTTGCAATGGCTGTGTGTGCGAACGTGTTTGGGTTGGCCAGTGCATATGTGTGATTTGCAGCCACATCATTTATCAGGCCCATGTGTCAGCCATCTTGCCCAGGCATTTACTTTGTGAGTGACTGGTACCACGTGTGCAATGTGTTTTAGCAGAGAAGGTGTGTATGGCCAGCATTGGTGTTATTTGTTTTCAAGTCAGGACCTCCTTCTCCCCCAAGGCCAGTTATCCCATCATGAATCGTGCCACCATTGCAGTGGGTGCAGGTTAACTTTCAGGATGTCAGTCAGTGCAGTCCTGTTGTTTGTTGGTGCCCAGTTCCCAGCAGGGCCTTGTGCTCCCTACAACAGAGGCCAGTGTCAGACATCTTGTCAGTCCATTTCCACACCCTGTGAGGTGAGCATCGTTCAGTGTGAACTTGCTGGGTCATGTAGGTGGGTGGGGATTGTCTGTGACTGCAACTCCCATCATGCTCTTGGCTACACCCCCCGTCCCAGCATGCCCATGCTTCCTTCCTTTTGACTCTGCTTCCCTGTGAGAGAGTGTGACAGAAATGGCAAAATGGCTGGCTGTGCAGTCCTGGTGTTTGTTGGTGCCCAGTTCCCAGCAGGGCCTTGTGTTCCCCACAACAGAGCCCAGTGTCAGACATCTTGTCAGTCCATTTCCACTCCCTGTGACGTGAGCATCGTTCAGTGTGAGCTTGCTGGGCCATGTAGGTGGGTGGGGATTGTCTGTGACTGCAACTCCCATCATGCTCTTGGCTACACCCCTCTTCCCAGAATGCCCATACTTCCTTCCTTTTGACTGCTTCCCTGTGAGGGAGTGTGACAGCAATGGCAAGATGGCTGACAGTGCAGTCCTCGTGTTTGTTTGGCTACAAGTCCAAAGAGAGCCCCTGTGCTTCACACAGCAGTACCCAGTGTGGTGTATCTTTGGGTGATATTTCAC
Source organism: Triturus cristatus (assembly GCF_964204655.1). Lineage (NCBI taxonomy): Eukaryota > Metazoa > Chordata > Amphibia > Caudata > Salamandridae > Triturus > Triturus cristatus. Next base: position 208,843,463 of record NC_140585.1, read on the forward strand.
TACAGTGTCAGTCAATGCATTATCCCAGGTGAGTTGTGTGGAGTGTGTGTTGAGGGGTGTGTGTGTCTAAACATGCTGGTAAGTATGGTCAGAGCTGTCAGTCCTCCTTCCCACCCAGCCAGACATCCCACCATGAAACGTGCTTCCGTTGCAGGGCGTGCAAGTTGGCTTTCAGGATGTCAGGCAGTGGTGTCCTGCTTCTGATTTGAGCACAACCCCTACCAGGGCCTTGTGCTCCCCACATCAGGACCCAGTGTCAGCCATCTTTTCAGTTATTTTCCACTCCCTGTGATGTGAGCATGGTTCAGAGAGGTCTTGATGGGCCAATTGGAAGGGGGACCATTATCTGTGACTACAAACTCCCTCATGCTTTTGGATACACTCACTTCACCAGCATACTCACTATTTCTTCCTGTCAGTCAGCTTCACTGTGAAGTAGTGTGTTTGTGGTGGCAAAATGTCTGACAGTCTTTATTTAGATTTGTGCCACTGCCTTGTGTAGGAGAGTAGGGTCTGCAATCCTATGATCACCCAGATTTTTTGCTTTTGCTTCATTGGTTTACGACTTTCCCTGGCTGTGGGCCTGCCAATCAGACCCACAGCCTAGCTGTTCTCTCTCGAAATTAACACACATGTACATAAGGTGCATCCACTAATTGGAACTGGGCCGCCGTATCAGTCCCTGTATCAGCATACCACAGGTATCCAGGGCATCGGTGTACCCAGGGCCTACCAGGGGCTGCAGCATGTATTATGCCACCCCTGGATGGCCGCCCAAATCTGACACAACTGGCTGCGCGACAGCTGGGGCAAGGTGGTGTAATCACCCGTTGCTATAGGTGTAGTATTCCTATGCCTAACCCTAAAATGGACACATGGATTCCTGTCAGTCACTCCTATGGCAGGCCTTATCAATCCTGAGGGCAGAGTGCTGGGAATCATGTGGGATGGGGCTCTGGCACGAGCTGAGCCCGTCGACGGCTTGCAGAACCAAGTCCTAGTAGCCGTTCCATGGTGACGCGTGCCGACTACCTTAAAATGCATTATAATCCTCGCGGTTATTTGCTGACCTTGGCATCGCATCACCCACACATATCGAGTAAGGTGTCATACGAATTGGAATACGAACCCCTCGCCAATTCTGGTGACGGGGTTAGCATTCCCCCCTTTTAGAGGGGCACGACATGGAAGTAACCTTGAACCCCGGTTAAAAGTTGACTCAAGCCTCAGCATCACAAAATGGATGCTGCCACCAGACACAAGTCTGACCTCCAGCTGCTGGGAGACCTTCCAGCGGAGGGAGCTTGGACAAAGGGTTTCCTGTCGAGGGCGGTGTTAGCACCATCCCAGACAGGGTTTGTGTATCCCAGGTAGGCAGGGCTGAAAGGAAGGTGATTGCAAGTGGCACCCCGGTGCTCACTGTGCATAGCCCGGCTCAAACCAGTTTCGGGGGCAACCCTGCCCCTGAGCTGGGGCGAAGCCGGACAAAGGATAGGGGTGTAACCACCCCCCTCCTGGCCCCACCCATAGGTAGGACCTAGTCACGGGCCAGCCCCTTTTCTTAGAATAAAGGTAGGAGCGAGTCCCCTTCCCAAATTGGATAATTCTGAATCTTGAACTACTTTCCACAAAAGGAACTCTTGACTTTTTCTGAAGACTCTCCCTTGTGGCTAAGGAGTAGCCACCCTGCACCAGCAGGCACCACCTAAGCGCTTGCGGTTTGCTGTACGTCTCTCCTATGGATCAAGACTGCCCAGCTCGACGAGACCCGAGTTCCCTGCCATCTCTGACCTCTACCTACATCGTCAGCCCAGCTGAGAGTCGTAGGTGTGACGAGACCTGCGGGACCGGCTATCTTCAGAACCTGCACGACGCTTATCTAGCACACCCACCGAGGGACCCTCAAGTGAGTGTACCTAGGGTTTGAGAAGCCCTAACCCTAAGCAGCTCCAGCACCGAAGTCTGCCTCCCCAGCATCCCCGAGATCTGCGTGGGGGCCCTTCCGCTCCTTGCTGTTCACCGCGTTGTCCGGCCACTCGCCGACCGGCTGTGGCCCCCTTCACGACGCACCACGATAGTTTTTCATCACTGGTCTGGTTGCTTCAGACTGGCTCTTGCTCACCTTCAACAGAGGAGTACCACGGACCCTCCTGGTCCACTCCAGACGCCATCTTGACTCCACCGCGTGGGCTTGCCACTGCCAAGACCTGCTGCCCCACTCCTGGGCCCAGCCTCATCGACAGCAGACACCTGCGTGGGACAGCTCGCCCTCCATCCTGGTCGCCGCCGCTCCTCCTGGTCCGAGGAACAGCCGAGTCCGACATCACCCACTCACCTGGTCGAGGTGACTTCAGCCGGTACCCGCCTGGTGCCCACACGATCGCTGGCTAGCAGTTGAGAACTGAGTCCCCTCTGCTTTCAGGTTTCCTTCATCACCGATCCAGGCTTGGATCTCGCTGAATATCGACACTGGTCGCCTGCCAGCAACTTCTTCTTTCAGGCTCCTGAGACTACAACGAGGACTCCCGACATCTTGCCGAACCTCACGCAGCCGCAGCCTCTGGGCTAGGTAACTCGAGCATTTCGGTGCTCCATCGCAGGTTCGCTCTCCAAGTGTCCAGCTCCTTTTTCGTTTAGTCCCACTGATCGGATCACTCCGGAATCAGTAACTCCAGACTCTAACCATTCGCATCCCACTGTTAGTGTAGATGGTTTTTCATGCCCCTCGGGCATTTGTGTAAATTTTGCCACTTGATGTATTTTCATAAGAGTTTTGTAGTGTGCTTCGCTCCCTGACTCATAAAGAGCCAGGGTAGTCGTGTTATAAATAAATACCCTTTATTTTCATAACAACTTGTGTGGTGTCCTTTCACGCGGTGTTCAAGGGGTAAATGTGGTGGTAAAACAGCTGGCTTAACACGCCCTCTAGAGTTTAGCCTAAAGACTGCTCTTGTCCATGCTACTAGGATAGCTGGTCTATAAGGTTGACTTACAACCAATCATCAATAAGGGTCGTTTGGAATGATACACAGTGAATAGTGAGCACTACATATCAGGCCAACTTCTCACATTGGTGAGCAGCGGTTGGGATTTGAGCTTGCTGTTGTTTTACCACACACGTATCCTAAGAATATCGAAGTGAAAGATCACATAAGTACCCAGGTACATATAACTTAACTTAGAATACTCTGAGTTCTACTGAACCAGCTGTTGCAGTGTAACAGGGCTTAGCACACCCTGACTACAACTCTTAGCAAGGGATCAGTAGGTAAACACATAGTGTAGGTAGGTGCATCACTTACACCTCACTAGAAAGCATGTCGGTCCACGGAGAGTCTGTGGAGACTCCCTTAGTGGTCAGTGACCCTCCACAGGTCGTGTCACGATATGCAGCCCTTAGGAGATGAGACAACTGTGTGCCTCCAGGAAGCTAAACCAGGGTTCTAACCCTACCATCACATTTCTGATAGGTCGCTTAGAGACTTACGATGCTAGGAGGTCCTCTATCACAGGTCCCCCCAATGCTGATGGGAACATGCCTCCCTTAGAGGGAACCCTTGGTGACCCCGACCTCGACCTCCATACAGAGGAGGAGGACGAGGAGGAGTTATCAGGAGACGAGGCAAACAAAGGTCCAGTGGTAGTCAGCAGGCTTACAAGGACCAACTTAAGCAGGCATGAGAATAGAACTGGGGGAGCCCCGAGCCCACGCTCAAGCAGGCCTAACCTTGGGAACGGACGAGCTAGGTCTCTCTCCAGAGGCTCTAACAGATCTGTTCGTACACATGTCTCTCAGGCATCTTCTCAGAGAGGAATGACGTCCCCTCAGAGAAGGGAGCATGAAGCGAAGATGAGGGAAGTCAATCTGAGGATCGAGCGGGAAGAACTTGCCCTCGCGAAAGAAAGACTTGCCTTGGCCCGAGGGCAGAAATGAAGTGGGTTAGATCCCACTGGTGGCAGCATTCTCATTAGAGAGAAAGACAGGGGTATAGACACTAGACACCTGAGTAAAATAGTGCCCCCCATTAAACAAGGGGACGACATCCACAAGTGGATAACTGCTTTGGAGAGGGCCTGCACTGTCCAGTGCGTCCCCCCGAGTCAGTGGGCAGCTATACTGTGGCTCTCCTTTGAAGGTAAAGGGCGAGACAAGCTCCTCACTACTAGAGCTGAGGATGCAAACAACTACCAAGTCCTGAAGAATACACTGATTGATGGGTTTGGCTTAACCACGGAACAGTACAGGTTGCTGTTCAGGGACACCCAGAAAATTCAGTCTCAGGATTGGACTGACTTTGTCGATTGTGCCACTAAGGCTTTGGAAGGCTGGTTGCTGGGTAGCAAGGTTACTGATTACACAGGATTGTACAATCTTATCATGAGAGAACAGATTTTAAACAACTGTCAGAACCAATTGTTGCATCAGCACCTTGTCGACTCGGATCTGACCTCTCCCCAAGAATTGGGAAAGAAGGCAGACAGATGGGTTAGAACAAGGGTCAAGCAGAACCAGAACCAGAACCAGGGTGGTCAGAAGAAAGCAGACCAAAAGGGTAGTAACAAGAACGAACAAAATGACCAGAAGTCTTCGACAGGTCCCCAACAAACCAAAGAGGGTGGGGGTCAGGCTTCACAGAAGAAGAAGACTCAAGAAGGCCAGTCAAAAAGGTGGTGCCAATACTGTAAAAGTAAGACTCACTGGTTTAGTGAGTGCACCAAGAAAGGAGGGCAAACTCCTGCCACTGCAGCCCCTAAGGCACCTGCACCCCCTAGTACAGTCAGCAGTGGTAGTGCACCTCCCAAGGCATTAGTTGGGTTAACCTTGGGAACCGAGGGGAGTAACGACTTAGTCAGCACGCTCACTCAGGCCGTCCTTGTCTGTACAGGGGATATGGATATGTCCCCTGATGCCAGTCCCAATACTTTGGGCAAATACAGACAGACACCTTTGATCAATGGAAAAGTGGCTCAGGCCTACAGGGACACTTGTGCCAGTGTCACCATGGTGACGCCTAACTTTGTGGACCCTGGACAGATCATGCTAGGTACCGATTACCTAGTGACCAATGCCAGCAACGTCACTACCAATCACAGTATGGCAGTTGTTGATTTCTCCTGGGGAGGGGTAAGTGGCCCGAAAAAGGTTGTGGTTAGTTCAGACCTCCCCGTAGAATGTCTGTTGGGCAATGATTTGGAAACGTCACAATGGTCAGAAGTGGAGCAGAGGACTCACATGGAAATGTTAGGCTTGCCAGCACATGTCCTTGCTGTGACCAGGTCACAGGCCAAAAGATGCCCCACTGAACAGGTGCTGGATCCTGGAAGAACGGACCAGACACCTTCCAAGAAAAGGAGCAGTAAGGGTAAGGCTTCGCCTTCCCCCTTGCCCCAGGTCGTGGATCAAGTCTCTGAGGAGGCTGACCTTAAAGAACTGAGGGAAACTGAGCCGAAAGAGCTTGAACCTGGTCAGGTTGAGTTTCTGGGCTCAGAGGGACCCTCCAGGGAAGACCTGGGGAAGGCACAGTTAGACTGCCCCTCACTTGAACCCCTCAGACAGCAGGCTGCTGCTGAGGCTGCAGGGAACGCCACAGGTACCCACAAAGTGTACTGGGACGATGGACTCCTGTACTCCGAGGCAAGAGACCCCAAACCTGGCTCGACCAGGAGGCTGGTCATCCCCTTGTCTCTGAGAGGTTTCCTTCTTACCTTGGCCCATGAGATTCCCCTTGCAGGTCACTTAGGCCAGAATAAGACTTGGGACAGAATTGTGCCACACTTTCACTGGCCCCACATGTCCGAAGATACGAAGGAGTTTTGCCGCTCCTGTGTCACTTGCCAAGCCAGTGGTAAGTCAGGTGGCACGACAAATGCCCCCCTAATACCACTGCCGGTGGTGGGGGTACCCTTTGAACGAGTGGGGATCGACATTGTCGGACCAATGGAACCCCAGACAGCATCAGGGCACAAGTTTATACTGGTGGTGGTGGACCACGCCACCAGGTATCCTGAAGCTATTCCCCTTAGGACCACTACAGCACCTGTGGTGGCACGGGCCCTAGTTGGAGTGTTCTCCAGAGTGGGCTTCCCTAAGGAGGTTGTCTCAGACAGAGGTGCAAACTTTATGTCGGGATATCTGACTGCAATGTGAAAGGAGTGTGGTGTCAACTACAAGTTCACCACACCCTATCACCCACAATGCAATGGGCTTGTTGAGAGATTCAACAGGACCCTAAAAGGGATGATTCACGGACTACCTGAAAAGCTTCGGCGGAGATGGGATGTCCTGATACCCTGCCTCTTGTTCGCCTACAGAGAGGTCCCGCAGAAGGGGGTTGGCTACAGACCTTTTGAGCTTCTGTTTGGACATCCTGTAAGGGGACCCCTTTGTTTGGTAAAGGAAGGATGGGAGAGACCTCTCAGAAAGCCGGCATCAAACATTGTGTACTATGTGCTCGGTCTCCTCTCGCGGATGGCGGAGTACATGGAAAAGGCATCTAAAAACCTTGAGGCGAGCCAAGAATTACAAAAAGCTTGGCACAACCAAAAGGCTGTCCTGACTGTGTACCAGCCTGGACAGAAGGTGTGGGTGCTGGAGCCAGTGGCCCCAGCAGCACTCAAAGACAAATGGTCTGGGCCCCACACGATCATTGAGCAAAAGGGAGAGGTCACCTACCTGGTAGACCTGGGAACTCCCCGGAGCCCCCACAGGGTGCTCCATGTAAACAGGCTCAAGGCATATGTCGACAGGGAGGGCATGGGCTTGCTCATGGCCACAGATGAGGGACAGGAGGAGGAGAGTGACCCTCTCCCGGACCTGCTCTCTCAGAACCCTGACGATGGGTCAGTAGATGGTGTTGTCTTTTGTGGCAGCCTCTCTGGACATCAACAAAGGGATTGTAAACAGGTTCTTCAATCCTTTCGACATATGTTCTCTCTGACGCCCAGTCAGACCAATTGGTGTACCCATGAGGTCGACACTGGGGACAGTCTGCCCGTAAAGAGTAAAATCTATCGGCAGCCTGATCATGTCAGAGACTGCATCAAGACAGAGGTGCAGAAAATGTTGGAGCTGGGAGTCATTGAACCCTCGGACAGCCCCTGGGCTAGTCCCGTAGTTCTCGTGCCGAAACCTCACACCCAGGGCGGTAAGAAAGAGATGAGGTTTTGCGTGGACTACAGAGGTCTCAATGCAGTCACTAAGACTGACGCCCACCCGATACCAAAAGCAGACGAACTTATCGACCGGTTGGCTTCGGCCAACTACTTAAGTACGTTTGACCTGACAGCTGGGTATTGGCAAATCAGGTTAGCTGAGGAGGCCAAGCCCAAAACAGCATTTTCTACCCCGGGTGGGCATTATCAGTTTGTGGTAATGCCCTTTGGTTTGAAAAATGCACCTGCCACCTTCCAAAGGCTGGTGAATCGAGTTCTCACTGGGTTGGACGACTTCTGTGCGGCATATCTGGACGATATCGCTGTCTTTAGCGCCACCTGGGAGGATCACCTGGTCCACCTGAGGAAAGTGTTAGAGGCCCTGCAAAAGGCAGGCCTCACTATCAAGGCCACTAAGTGCCAGATAGGGCAGACACAGGTTGTATACCTGGGCCACCTTGTAGGTGGAGGCCAGGTTCAGCCATTGGAGAGCAAAATACAGGCCATCCAGGACTGGGCTCCTCCAACCACCCAGACTCAGGTTCGAGCTTTCTTGGGCCTGACTGGTTATTACCGGAAATTTGACAGAAATTACGGATCCATTGTGACCCCGCTAAACGACCTGACAAGTAAAAAGATGCCAAAAAAAGTTCAGTGGACAGCGAGCTGTCAGAAGGCATTCGATGACCTAAAGCAGGCCATGTGCACAGCACCTATCCTAAAGAGTCCAGACTACTCCAAAACATTCATTGTCCAAACAGACGCTTCTGAGTTGGGTGTGGGAGCTGTTCTATCTCAACTGAATTTTGATGGTCATGACCAGCCCATAGCTTTTATTAGCAGGAGGCTGACCCCCAGAGAGAAGAATTGGTCAGCTATTGAGAGGGAGGCCTTTGCTGTGGTTTGGGCCCAGAAGAAGTTGAGGCCATACTTGTTTGGCACTCACTTCAAGATTCAGACCGACCATAAGCCCCTCTTGTGGCTAAATCAAATGAAGGGTGAAAACCCCAAACTACTTAGGTGGTCCATTTCCCTACAGGGGATGGACTTCACAGTGGAGCATAGACCTGGCACTGATCATGGCAATGCAGATGGGCTCTCCAGGTATTTCCACTTAGAGCAAGAAGACTCACCTGGTCAAGGTTAGCTTATTGTCCCAAAGTTTGGGGGGGGTCATGTAGGAGAGTAGGGTCTGCAATCCTATGATCACCCAGATTTTTTGCTTTTGCTTCATTGGTTTACGACTTTCCCTGGCTGTGGGCCTGCCAATCAGACCCACAGCCTAGCTGTTCTCTCTCGAAATTAACACACATGTACATTAGGTGCATCCACTAATTGGAACTGGGCCGCCGTATCAGTCCCTGTATCAGCATACCACAGGTATCCAGGGCATCGGTGTACCCAGGGCCTACCAGGGGCTGCAGCATTTTATTATGTAAGGGTGGGCGTAGTGGGCGTAGTGGGGCTACGTGAAGCAGCACGTAGTGTGCCCAAATCTACGCACACTACGCGCTTCGCGTAGCCCCACTACGTGCCACCCACCTCCCGCCCGCCCTCCTTTTAAATAATATCAGCAATGTAAAATAAATTAAAGTAAAGAGACTTACCTTAAGCGCGGCGTCTCCGGGGCTCCCTCTTCTTCGTTTCTAATTTCTTCTGACAAATGCGCATGCGCGGACGCCCGCGCATGCGCATTTTTTGCAAGAAATGCGCATGCGCGGGTGTCCGCGCATGCGCATTTGCCAGAAGAAATTAGAAACGAGAAAGAGGGAGCCCCGGAGACGCCGCGCTTAAGTTAAGTCGCTTTACTTTAATTTATTTTTCATTGCTGATATTATTTAAAAGGAGGGCAGGCGGGAGGTGGGTGGCGGGTGGCAGGCAGCTACGCTTCGCCCTCGGCGTGTGCGTAGCGCTGCCCTGCTTCGCCTACTTCGGAAAGTGCGAAGCAGGCAGCGCTACGTACACTACGTGGGCGAAGCGTAGTGCTACGCCCGGGGTTAGTATTATGCCACCCCTGGATGGCCGCCCAAATCTGACACAACTGGCTGCGCGACAGCTGGGGCAAGGTGGTGTAATCACCCGTTGCTATAGGTGTAGTATTCCTATGCCTAACCCTAAAATGGACACATGGACTCCTGTCAGTCACTCCTATGGCAGGCCTTATCAATCCTGAGGGCAGAGTGCTGGGAATCATGTGGGATGGGGCTCTGGCGCGAGCTGAGCCCGTCGACGGCTTGCGGAACCAAGTCCTAGTAGCCGTTCCATGGTGACGCGTGCCGACTACCTTAAAATGCATTATAATCCTCGCGGTTATTTGCTGACCTTGGCATCGCATCACCCACACATGTCGAGTAAGGTGTCATACGAATTGGAATACGAACCCCTCGCCAATTCTGGCGACGGGGTTAGCATTCCCCCCTTTTAGAGGGGCACGACATGGAAGTAACTTTGAACCCCGGTTAAAAGTTGACTCAAGCCTCAGCATCACAAAATGGATGCTGCCACCAGACACAAGTCTGACCTCCTGCTGCTGGGAGACCTTCCAGCGGAGGGAGCTTGGACAAAGGGTTTCCTGTCGAGGGCGGTGTTAGCACCATCCCAGACAGGGTTTGTGTATCCCAGGTAGGCAGGGCTGAAAGGAAGGTGATTGCAATTGGCACCCCGGTGCTCACTGTGCATAGCCCGGCTCAAACCAGTTTCGGGGGCAACCCTGCCCCTGAGCTGGGGCGAAGCCGGACAAAGGATAGGGGTGTAACCACCCCCCTCCTGGCCCCACCCATAGGTAGGACCTAGTCACGGGCCAGCCCCTTTTCTTAGAATAATGGTAGGAGCGAGTCCCCTTCCCAAATTGGATAATTCTGAATCTTGAACTACTTTCCACGAAAGGAACTCTTGACTTTTTCTGAAGACTCTCCCTTGTGGCTAAGGAGTAGCCACCCTGCACCAGCAGGCACCACCTAAGCGCTTGCGGTTTGCTGTACGTCTCTCCTACGGATCAAGACTGCCCAGCTCGACGAGACCCGAGTTCCCTGCCATCTCTGACCTCTACCTACATCGTCAGCCCAGCTGAGAGTCGTAGGTGTGACGAAACCTGCGGGACCGGCTATCTTCAGAACCTGCACGACGCTTATCTAGCACACCCACCGAGGGACCCTCGAGTGAGTGTACCTAGGGTTTGAGAAGCCCTAACCCTAAGCAGCTCCAGCACCGAAGTCTGCCTCCCCAGCATCCCCGAGATCTGCGTGGGGGCCCTTCCGCTCCTTGCTGTTCACCGCGTTGTCCGGCCACTCGCCGACCGGCTTGTGGCCCCCTTCACGACGCACCACAATAGTTTTTCATCACTGGTCTGGTTGCTCCAGACTGGCTCTTGCTCACCTTCAACAGAGGAGTACCACGGACCCTACTGGTCCACTCCAGACGCCATCTTGACTCCACCGCGTGGGCTTGCCACTGCCAAGACCTGCTGCCCCACTCCTGGGCCCAGCCTCATCGACAGCAGACACCTGCGTGGGACAGCTCGCCCTCCATCCTGGCCGCCGCCGCGCCTCCTGGTCCGAGGAACAGCCGAGTCCGACGTCACCCACTCACCTGGTCGAGGTGACTTCAGCCGGTACCCGCCTGGTGCCCACACGATCGCTGGCTAGCGGTTGAGAACTGAGTCCCCTCTGCTTTCAGGTTTCCTTCATCACCGATCCAGGCTTGGATCTCGCTGAATATCGACACTGGTCGCCTGCCAGCAACTTCTTCTTTCAGGCTCCTGAGACTACAACGGGGACTCCCGACATCTTGCCGAACCTCACGCAGCCGCAGCCTCTGGGCTAGGTAACTCGAGCATTTCGGTGCTCCATCGCAGGTTCGCTCTCCAAGTGTCCAGCTCCTTTTTCGTTTAGTCCCACTGATCGGATCACTCCGGAATCAGTAACTCCAGACTCTAACCATTCGCATCCCACTGTTAGTGTAGATGGTTTTTCATGCCCCTCGGGCATTTGTGTAAATTGTGCCACTTGAAGTATTTTCATAAGAGTTTTGTAGTGTGCTTCGCTCCCTGACTCATAAAGAGCCAGGGTAGTCGTGTTATAAATAAATACCCTTTATTTTCATAACAACTTGTGTGGTGTCCTTTCAAGCGGTGTTCAAGGGGTAAATGTGGTGGTAAAACCGCTGGCTTAACACGCCCTCTAGAGTTTAGCCTAAAGACTGCTCTTGTCCATGCTACTAGGATAGCTGGTCTATAAGGTTGACTTACAACCAATCATCAATAAGGGTCGTTTGGAATGATACACAGTGAATAGTGAGCACTACATATCAGGCCAACTTCTCACATTGGTGAGCAGCGGTTGGGATTTGAGCTTGCTGTTGTTTTACCACACACGTATCCTAAGAATATCGAAGTGAAAGATCACATAAGTACCCAGGTACATATAACTTAACTTAGAATACTCTGAGTTCTACTGAACCAGCTGTTGCAGTGTAACAGGGCTTAGCACACCCTGACTACAACTCTTAGCAAGGGATCTGTAGGTAAACACATAGTGTAGGTAGGTGCATCACTTACACCTCACTAGAAAGCATGTCGGTCCACGGAGAGTCTGCGGAGACTCCCTTAGTGGTCAGTGACCCTCCACAGGTCGTGTCACGATATGCAGCCCTTAGCTTCAAGGAGATGAGACAACTGTGTGCCTCCAGGAAGCTAAACCAGGGTTCTAACCCTACCATCACATTTCTGATAGGTCGCTTAGAGACTTACGATGCTAGGAGGTCCTCTATCACAGGTCCCCCCAATGCTGATGGGAACATGCCTCCCTTAGAGGGAACCCTTGGTGACCCCGACCTCGACCTTCATACAGAGGAGGAGGACGAGGAGGAGTTATCAGGAGACGAGGCAAACAAAGGTCCAGTGGTAGTCAGCAGGCTTACAAGGACCAACTTAAGCAGGCATGAGAATAGAACTGGGGGAGCCCCGGGCCCACGCTCAAGCAGGCCTAACCTTGGGAACGGACGAGCTAGGTCTCTCTCCAGAGGCTCTAACAGATCTGTTCGTACACATGTCTCTCAGGCATCTTCTCAGAGAGGAATGACGTCCCCTCAGAGAAGGGAGCATGAAGCGAAGATGAGGGAAGTCAATCTGAGGATCGAGCGGGAAGAACTTGCCCTCGCGAAAGAAAGACTTGCCTTGGCCCGAGAGCAGAAATGAAGTGGGTTAGATCCCACTGGTGGCAGCATTCTCATTAGAGAGAAAGACAGGGGTATAGACACTAGACACCTGAGTAAAATAGTGCCCCCCTTTAAACAAGGGGACGACATCCACAAGTGGATAACTGCTTTGGAGAGGGCCTGCACTGTCCAGTGCGTCCCCCCGAGTCAGTGGGCAGCTATACTGTGGCTCTCCTTTGAAGGTAAAGGGCGAGACAAGCTCCTCACTACTAGAGCTGAGGATGCAAACAACTACCAAGTCCTGAAGAATACACTGATTGATGGGTTTGGCTTAACCACGGAACAGTACAGGTTGCTGTTCAGGGACACCCAGAAAATTCAGTCTCAGGATTGGACTGACTTTGTCGATTGTGCCACTAAGGCTTTGGAAGGCTGGTTGCTGGGTAGCAAGGTTACTGATTACACAGGATTGTACAATCTTATCATGAGAGAACAGATTTTAAACAACTGTCAGAACCAATTGTTGCATCAGCACCTTGTCGACTCGGATCTGACCTCTCCCCAAGAATTGGGAAAGAAGGCAGACAGATGGGTCAGAACAAGGGTCAAGCAGAACCAGAACCAGAACCAGGGTGGTCAGAAGAAAGCAGACCAAAAGGGTAGTAACAAGAACGAACAAAATGACCAGAAGTCTTCGACAGGTCCCCAACAAACCAAAGAGGGTGGGGGTCAGGCTTCACAGAAGAAGAAGACTCAAGAAGGCCAGTCAAAAAGGTGGTGCCAATACTGTAAAAGTAAGACTCACTGGTTTAGTGAGTGCACCAAGAAAGGAGAGCAAACTCCTGCCACTGCAGCCCCTAAGGCACCTGCACCCCCTAGTACAGTCAGCAGTGGTAGTGCACCTCCCAAGGCATTAGTTGGGTTAACCTTGGGAACCGAGGGGAGTAACGACTTAGTCAGCACGCTCACTCAGGCCGTCCTTGTCTGTACAGGGGATATGGATATGTCCCCTGATGCCAGTCCCAATACTTTGGGCAAATACAGACAGACACCTTTGATCAATGGAAAAGTGGCTCAGGCCTACAGGGACACTTGTGCCAGTGTCACCATGGTGACGCCTAACTTTGTGGACCCTGGACAGATCATGCTAGGTACCGATTACCTAGTGACCAATGCCAGCAACGTCACTACCAATCACAGTATGGCAGTTGTTGATTTCTCCTGGGGAGGGGTAAGTGGCCCGAAAAAGGTTGTGGTTAGTTCAGACCTCCCCGTAGAATGTCTGTTGGGCAATGATTTGGAAACGTCACAATGGTCAGAAGTGGAGCAGAGGACTCACATGGAAATGTTAGGCTTGCCAGCACATGTCCTTGCTGTGACCAGGTCACAGGCCAAAAGATGCCCCACTGAACAGGTGCTGGATCCTGGAAGAACGGACCAGACACCTTCCAAGAAAAGGAGCAGTAAGGGTAAGGCTTCGCCTTCCCCCTTGCCCCAGGTCGTGGATCAAGTCTCTGAGGAGGCTGACCTTAAAGAACTGAGGGAAACTGAGCCGAAAGAGCTTGAACCTGGTCAGGTTGAGTTTCTGGGCTCAGGGGGACCCTCCAGGGAAGACCTGGGGAAGGCACAGTTAGACTGCCCCTCACTTGAACCCCTCAGACAGCAGGCTGCTGCTGAGGCTGCAGGGAACGCCACAGGTACCCACAAAGTGTACTGGGACGATGGACTCCTGTACTCCGAGGCAAGAGACCCCAAACCTGGCTCGACCAGGAGGCTGGTCATCCCCTTGTCTCTGAGAGGTTTCCTTCTTACCTTGGCCCATGAGATTCCCCTTGCAGGTCACTTAGGCCAGAATAAGACTTGGGACAGAATTGTGCCACACTTTCACTGGCCCCACATGTCCGAAGATACGAAGGAGTTTTGCCGCTCCTGTGTCACTTGCCAAGCCAGTGGTAAGTCAGGTGGCACGACAAATGCCCCCCTAATACCACTGCCGGTGGTGGGGTACCCTTTGAACGAGTGGGGATCGACATTGTCGGACCAATGGAACCCCAGACAGCATCAGGGCACAAGTTTATACTGGTGGTGGTGGACCACGCCACCAGGTATCCTGAAGCTATTCCCCTTAGGACCACTACAGCACCTGTGGTGGCACGGGCCCTAGTTGGAGTGTTCTCCAGAGTGGGCTTCCCTAAGGAGGTTGTCTCAGACAGAGGTGCAAACTTTATGTCGGGATATCTGACTGCAATGTGAAAGGAGTGTGGTGTCAACTACAAGTTCACCACACCCTATCACCCACAATGCAATGGGCTTGTTGAGAGATTCAACAGGACCCTAAAAGGGATGATTCACGGACTACCTGAAAAGCTTCGGCGGAGATGGGATGTCCTGATACCCTGCCTCTTGTTCGCCTACAGAGAGGTCCCGCAGAAGGGGGTTGGCTACAGACCTTTTGAGCTTCTGTTCGGACATCCTGTAAGGGGACCCCTTTGTTTGGTAAAGGAAGGATGGGAGAGACCTCTCAGAAAGCCGGCATCAAACATTGTGTACTATGTGCTCGGTCTCCGCTCGCGGATGGCGGAGTACATGGAAAAGGCATCTAAAAACCTTGAGGCGAGCCAAGAATTACAAAAAGCTTGGCACGACCAAAAGGCTGTCCTGACTGTGTACCAGCCTGGACAGAAGGTGTGGGTGCTGGAGCCAGTGGCCCCAGCAGCACTCAAAGACAAATGGTCTGGGCCCCACACGATCATTGAGCAAAAGGGAGAGGTCACCTACCTGGTAGACCTGGGAACTCCCCGGAGCCCCCACAGGGTGCTCCATGTAAACAGGCTCAAGGCATATGTCGACAGGGAGGGCATGGGCTTGCTCATGGCCACAGATGAGGGACAGGAGGAGGAGAGTGACCCTCTCCCGGACCTGCTCTCTCAGAACCCTGACGATGGGTCAGTAGATGGTGTTGTCTTTTGTGGCAGCCTCTCTGGACATCAACAAAGGGATTGTAAACAGGTTCTTCAATCCTTTCGACATATGTTCTCTCTGACGCCCAGTCAGACCAATTGGTGTACCCATGAGGTCGACACTGGGGACAGTCTGCCCGTAAAGAGTAAAATCTATCGGCAGCCTGATCATGTCAGAGACTGCATCAAGACAGAGGTGCAGAAAATGTTGGAGCTGGGAGTCATTGAACCCTCGGACAGCCCCTGGGCTAGTCCCGTAGTTCTCGTGCCGAAACCTCACACCCAGGGCGGTAAGAAAGAGATGAGGTTTTGCGTGGACTACAGAGGTCTCAATGCAGTCACTAAGACTGACGCCCACCCGATACCAAGAGCAGACGAACTTATCGACCGGTTGGCTTCGGCCAACTACTTAAGTACGTTTGACCTGACAGCTGGGTATTGGCAAATCAGGTTAGCTGAGGAGGCCAAGCCCAAAACAGCATTTTCTACCCCGGGTGGGCATTATCAGTTTGTGGTAATGCCCTTTGGTTTGAAAAATGCACCTGCCACCTTCCAAAGGCTGGTGAATCGAGTTCTCACTGGGTTGGACGACTTCTGTGCGGCGTATCTGGACGATATCGCTGTCTTTAGCGCCACCTGGGAGGATCACCTGGTCCACCTGAGGAAAGTGTTAGAGGCCCTGCAAAAGGCAGGCCTCACTATCAAGGCCACTAAGTGCCAGATAGGGCAGACACAGGTTGTATACCTGGGCCACCTTGTAGGTGGAGGCCAGGTTCAGCCATTGGAGAGCAAAATACAGGCCATCCAGGACTGGGCTCCTCCAACCACCCAGACTCAGGTTCGAGCTTTCTTGGGCCTGACTGGTTATTACCGGAAATTTGACAGAAATTACGGATCCATTGTGACCCCGCTAAACGACCTGACAAGTAAAAAGATGCCAAAAAAAGTTCAGTGGACAGCGAGCTGTCAGAAGGCATTCGATGACCTAAAGCAGGCCATGTGCACAGCACCTATCCTAAAGAGTCCAGACTACTCCAAAACATTCATTGTCCAAACAGACGCTTCTGAGTTGGGTGTGGGAGCTGTTCTATCTCAACTGAATTTTGATGGTCATGACCAGCCCATAGCTTTTATTAGCAGGAGGCTGACCCCCAGAGAGAAGAATTGGTCAGCTATTGAGAGGGAGGCCTTTGCTGTGGTTTGGGCCCAGAAGAAGTTGAGGCCATACTTGTTTGGCACTCACTTCAAGATTCAGACCGACCATAAGCCCCTCTTGTGGCTAAATCAAATGAAGGGTGAAAACCCCAAACTACTTAGGTGGTCCATTTCCCTACAGGGGATGGACTTCACAGTGGAGCATAGACCTGGCACTGATCATGGCAATGCAGATGGGCTCTCCAGGTATTTCCACTTAGAGCAAGAAGACTCACCTGGTCAAGGTTAGCTTATTGTCCCAAAGTTTGGGGGGGGTCATGTAGGAGAGTAGGGTCTGCAATCCTATGATCACCCAAATTTTTTGCTTTTGCTTCATTGGTTTACGACTTTCCCTGGCTGTGGGCCTGCCAATCAGACCCACAGCCTAGCTGTTCTCTCTCGAAATTAACACACATGTACATTAGGTGCATCCACTAATTGGAACTGGGCCGCCGTATCAGTCCCTGTATCAGCATACCACAGGTATCCAGGGCATCGGTGTACCCAGGGCCTACCAGGGGCTGCAGCATGTATTATGTAAGGGTGGGCGTAGTGGGCGTAGTGGGGCTACGTGAAGCAGCACGTAGTGTGCCCAAATCTACGCACACTACGCGCTTCGCGTAGCCCCACTACGTGCCACCCACCTCCCGCCCGCCCTCCTTTTAAATAATATCAGCAATGTAAAATAAATTAAAGTAAAGAGACTTACCTTAAGCGCGGCGTCTCCGGGGCTCCCTCTTCTTCGTTTCTAATTTCTTCTGACAAATGCGCATGCGCGGACGCCCGCGCATGCGCATTTTTCACAAGAAATGCGCATGCGCGGGTGTCCGCGCATGCGCATTTGCCAGAAGAAATTAGAAACGAGAAAGAGGGAGCCCCGGAGACGCCGCGCTTAAGTTAAGTCGCTTTACTTTAATTTATTTTTCATTGCTGATATTATTTAAAAGGAGGGCAGGCGGGAGGTGGGTGGCGGGTGGCAGGCAGCTACGCTTCGCCCTCGGCGAGTGCGTAGCGCTGCCCTGCTTCGCCTACTTCGGAAAGTGCGAAGCAGGCAGCGCTACGTACACTACGTGGGCGAAGCGTAGTGCTACGCCCGGGGTTAGTATTATGCCACCCCTGGATGGCCGCCCAAATCTGACACAACTGGCTGCGCGACAGCTGGGGCAAGGTGGTGTAATCACCCGTTGCTATAGGTGTAGTATTCCTATGCCTAACCCTAAAATGGACACATGGACTCCTGTCAGTCACTCCTATGGCAGGCCTTATCAATCCTGAGGGCAGAGTGCTGGGAATCATGTGGGATGGGGCTCTGGCGCGAGCTGAGCCCGTCGACGGCTTGCGGAACCAAGTCCTAGTAGCCGTTCCATGGTGACGCGTGCCGACTACCTTAAAATGCATTATAATCCTCGCGGTTATTTGCTGACCTTGGCATCGCATCACCCACACATGTCGAGTAAGGTGTCATACGAATTGGAATACGAACCCCTCGCCAATTCTGGCGACGGGGTTAGCATTCCCCCCTTTTAGAGGGGCACGACATGGAAGTAACCTTGAACCCCGGTTAAAAGTTGACTCAAGCCTCAGCATCACAAAATGTATGCTGCCACCAGACACAAGTCTGACCTCCTGCTGCTGGGAGACCTTCCAGCGGAGGGAGCTTGGACAAAGGGTTTCCTGTCGAGGGCGGTGTTAGCAACATCCCAGACAGGGTTTGTGTATCCCAGGTAGGCAGGGCTGAAAGGAAGGTGATTGCAAGTGGCACCCCGGTGCTCACTGTGCATAGCCCGGCTCAAACCAGTTTCGGGGGCAACCCTGCCCCTGAGCTGGGGCGAAGCCGGACAAAGGATAGGGGTGTAACCACCCCCCTCCTGGCCCCACCCATAGGTAGGACCTAGTCACGGGCCAGCCCCTTTTCTTAGAATAATGGTAGGAGCGAGTCCCCTTCCCAAATTGGATAATTCTGAATCTTGAACTACTTTCCACGAAAGGAACTCTTGACTTTTTCTGAAGACTCTCCCTTGTGGCTAAGGAGTAGCCACCCTGCACCAGCAGGCACCACCTAAGCGCTTGCGGTTTGCTGTACGTCTCTCCTACGGATCAAGACTGCCCAGCTCGACGAGACCCGAGTTCCCTGCCATCTCTGACCTCTACCTACATCGTCAGCCCAGCTGAGAGTCGTAGGTGTGACGAGACCTGCGGGACCGGCTATCTTCAGAACCTGCACGACGCTTATCTAGCACACCCACCGAGGGACCCTCGAGTGAGTGTACCTAGGGTTTGAGAAGCCCTAACCCTAAGCAGCTCCAGCACCGAAGTCTGCCTCCCCAGCATCCCCGAGATCTGCGTGGGGGCCCTTCCGCTCCTTGCTGTTCACCGCGTTGTCCGGCCACTCGCCGACCGGCTTGTGGCCCCCTTCACGACGCACCACGATAGTTTTTCATCACTGGTCTGGTTGCTCCAGACTGGCTCTTGCTCACCTTCAACAGAGGAGTACCACGGACCCTACTGGTCCACTCCAGACGCCATCTTGACTCCACCGCGTGGGCTTGCCACTGCCAAGACCTGCTGCCCCACTCCTGGGCCCAGCCTCATCGACAGCAGACACCTGCGTGGGACAGCTCGCCCTCCATCCTGGCCGCCGCCGCGCCTCCTGGTCCGAGGAACAGCCGAGTCCGACGTCACCCACTCACCTGGTCGAGGTGACTTCAGCCGGTACCCGCCTGGTGCCCACACGATCGCTGGCTAGCGGTTGAGAACTGAGTCCCCTCTGCTTTCAGGTTTCCTTCATCACCGATCCAGGCTTGGATCTCGCTGAATATCGACACTGGTCGCCTGCCAGCAACTTCTTCTTTCAGGCTCCTGAGACTACAACGGGGACTCCCGACATCTTGCCGAACCTCACGCAGCCGCAGCCTCTGGGCTAGGTAACTCGAGCATTTCGGTGCTCCATCGCAGGTTCGCTCTCCAAGTGTCCAGCTCCTTTTTCGTTTAGTCCCACTGATCGGATCACTCCGGAATCAGTAACTCCAGACTCTAACCATTCGCATCCCACTGTTAGTGTAGATGGTTTTTCATGCCCCTCGGGCATTTGTGTAAATTGTGCCACTTGAAGTATTTTCATAAGAGGTTTGTAGTGTGCTTCGCTCCCTGACTCATAAAGAGCCAGGGTAGTCGTGTTATAAATAAATACCCTTTATTTTCATAACAACTTGTGTGGTGTCCTTTCAAGCGGTGTTCAAGGGGTAAATGTGGTGGTAAAACAGCTGGCTTAACACGCCCTCTAGAGTTTAGCCTAAAGACTGCTCTTGTCCATGCTATTAGGATAGCTGGTCTATAAGGTTGACTTCCAGCCAATCATCAATAAGGGTCGTTTGGAATGATACACAGTGATCACTAGAATAGTGAGCACTACATATCAGGCCAACTTCTCACACCTTGCTTTATTTGTTGGTAGGTTTGTACATGTCATGACACAGTTACAAGTCACTATGAGATGGCAGGTATTGTGTTTGTCTGACTAGCATACACATCTTGGGATGATTATCTATTGGTTACTGTGGCTTTGCTCACGGTGCATTGTTTCACTGTCCCCTTGACAGTGATGGGTGTGTATTGCCACACAATATTGAGTATATTGGTTGTGTACTCACCAGGCTCTGGTATGTCTGATAGACCATGGACGCTCTCTGGTGGTAGGATGTCCCGCACCTTCTCCTCCCAGGACCTGAAGTATACTGGTGTGGCAGGAGGGCCACCACCAGTGTGCTGACTCAAGACGTGATCCTTCTCAATGAGTTTATTGACCCTCCTGCGCATGTCATACCACCTGTTCTGGATGTCATCCTTTGTGCGCAACATTGGTGCTTGTGCGTTGACCTTGTCCACAATCCTCGCCCACATCTTTGTTTTCTGTGACATGGGTGTCCTTTGGACCAATGTACCAAACAAATGTGGCTCTACTCTGAAGATTTCATCTACGAGGACTTCTAAATCACTATCTGTGAACTTTGGATTCTTCTTTGGGGGCATGGTGACGGGTGGTGGTGGTGAGTGATGTGTGTGTGAGGGTGCAAGTGAGGGTGGGTGAGTATCAGTTTTGCTAGGTGTATGTGTGAGTGCTTTTGGAGGGGTGCTAATGGTGTGAAAGTTGTGTGATGGGTAAGTTGTGAGTGTGTCTGTGGTTGCTGTCTGATGGTGTTCTCTGCTGGCTGTTCTCTTGAATTTGCAAAGGATCATGGTAGTGATTTGTGGCCTTTATATAGGTGGAGTTGTGGGTGGGTCTTTGTTCCAAGTTCTTTTGTTATATTTCTTGACTTTGTCATTGCTTGTTTAGTTCTTTTTTTTGTATTTTTTCCTTTGTGGTTTTTAGGCATGAAGTAGACGTTCTGACCGAGACAGATGCTGATGTTGGCTCGTGCGGGCTTCTCCTGTCTTTCACGCTGACTTTCTTCTGTGTTTCATACGCGTCGGTCGCAGAGATCTCTATTACTTCAGATCCCTGTTTTCTGTGCGTGTCGGTCATGTGGCTTGGGCTCCGTGTGAGTCGGTCTGGTTTTACACACATTGCATCGTACTGCACGGGTCTGACATCTCGGGTACGTGTCGGTCGGGTTCATTTATGGTGCGTGTCGGTCGGTGCGAATCGCGTACCGTTTTCTGGCCAACCACTGGTTTCCCTACGGCTCGGTCGTACGGCTTGTATTTCGTACGTGTCGGTTGTAATTCACACGTGTTGCATCGTACTGCATGGGTCGTACGGTGCCAGTCCGTGTCGGTCGGTCTCTGTTCCCGGTCCATATTGGTCGGTACGATTTACGGCCGGAATCGGAATTGGCCCCTCTGTATTTTGCAGGATGCAGCACACATAGAAAAAGCAAACACGAGGAGAAATAAAAGTATTTCTCCTCGTTTCACCATCGTAAAGCCTGCTCTTGCATGGCATTAGTTTTTGGTGCTGTCTCAGATTTACAAATCCTTGTAAATCTGGGGCAGCGTCAAAAAGCAATGGGTGTTGTGGTGTAACACTCATTACATGCCCCTATCATGCATGAATCATTAAGCTCAATGCCACTTTGTAAATTTGGAGCAGGGCAATGCGCCACAGGAACGTTGTTAAAAGTGACATTCCTGTGGCACAATGCCCTTGTAAATATGCCCCTGTATTTGCCACCTCAAAATCAAAAATGCGGTCTGAATGGGAGAACACTTCATTTGGATGGGTAATTAATTAATGTGGTTTTCCTCAAGTAGATATTTTAGCATGGTTAGATGGATTTTGCTTCATTCAAAGGGAATCAATATTATCCTAATTGGGAACAGTTTAACTTGGGTACACCTAAATAAGGTAAGTGGAAATATGTCAAAATTCAGGAGGCTTTTTGTTCCAGCCACCTTCTTCGGCACCTTCTTAATAGAATGGCAGTGTATAATTGACATCTTGCTGTCTGGCAGTCCTCCAAATTTGACACTAAGAGGCAGAGTTTATACGCTTTTATGTATGCATTACTGCGTTAAGTGAAAGGAAGAGCACAGAACAGCTCCATATCCATGAATACATAGTGATGTTGCTCTCTCTCCTCCAGTGCTTGGTGCCTTGCGCTGGCGCATAAAGCATTGAACCATAGTGCAAAGGTGTGAGCAGGTATGATGTCAAGTATAGGTTTTGTATTATGCCTACTTCGAGGTGGTGTTACTATTTGGTGCAAAGTCCTCTCTACCTTTTTAGGTAAATAGGACTTTGCATTAAAATCCATGGGTTATTGTATTTGAATGTCCTTGTACCTCCCAAGGGCTCAAAGTAGTGCATAATAGAGTTAGGGCAACATTCTAATTCATATCAGGAGTTGCACTGGGAAGTAAATCCCAAAATACCATGCTGGGCCAAATATCACAAACTGTAAGTACATCTCCACCATGGACTACTGTAACTTCTATCTGATAAGACCTTGGAGAAGGCGGTTTTCAGTCAATCAACACTTTTAGGTGCATTGCTTTCGCTAACTTCCACTACTAAACCTAGATAGTAGAAAATCATTTCCCACATTATTTGAATTTTATTGTCTTTCACAGTGATACATTATTTCACAAGACATGTTTCTACTGGCCTTTCTCCTGACTTGGGATTTTAACCCCCAGTGTTCATGTTTGTGCTTTCTTTGGAAAGGAAGGTGTAACATATCCACACTAACATAATATTTTATTCTTGCAACAGCAGAAACCGTGTGTGAATGCTTTGAAAGGAGGCAACCAGACCGGAATAATTGAATTTATCCTCATGGGACTCACCGATAACCATAGAATGCAAATTCCTCTCTCTGTCTTCTTCCTGATGGTCTACCTTGTCACTGTGGTGGATAATATTGGAATTATCCTCATATGTTACTTTGACTCTCATCTCCACACACCCATGTACTACTTTATAAGTAACTTATCTTTTGCAGATCTCTGTTACTCCTCCACGATCACCCCCAAGATGATTACTGGCTTCTTGGTGGAAAGGAATGTGATATCCAAAAAGGGATGCGCTCTACAACTTTATTTCTTCTCCACATTCGGCATTGCTGAGTCTATTCTCATCTCAGTAATGGCTTTTGATCGCTATGCAGCCATTTGTAAGCCACTGCATTACACAACCATAATGACAAGAACATTGTGTAACCAGCTGGTAGCCGGTCCCTATGTAAGTGGACTGCTATCTGGAGTAGTATACATAATTGTCACATTTAGGCTTTCATATTGTGGGAACATGATTCCCCACTATTTTTGTGACATGCTGCCACTCTTCAGTCTCTCTTGTGAGGACACCTGGCTCAGTGAGATGATTGTATTTATAATAGTTGCCAGTTTAGGGTCTTGCAATATCCTTGGATTGATAGTGTCATATGCTTGTATACTCATTGGTATTCTCAGAATTCGTTCGTCCAGAGGCAGACAGAGAGTCTTCTCCACCTGTTCAGCCCACTTTGTCTCTGTTACCCTCTTTTATGGTACTGGCCTTTACATGTATCTACGACCTGATGCCAGAAAGTCAGATGAAAAAGGCAAGGTAATATCCGTGTTTTACACCATCATAATTCCGATGTTGAATCCTATGATCTACAGCTTCAGGAACAAGGATGTGAAAGCTGCTGTCGGGAGAATCCTCACTATCAAATGGACTTTCAATGAAGGTTAATATGGACTTGCACTAACAGCGAATATTATTATTATGGTCTTTGCATAAGAACAACCAGCTCTGTGCCGAAAGCCACACTGTAAAGGATGGAGAAGCTCATTCGCTTATAAGACGCTTTGAGTTAGCTGATGGCAAGTTTTTCCATTATTTTCCCTTAGTAGGGAAGCAGTAGAATTGACCAAATGTTAGAAGGCAACTTGAGTTGAGGGAAGACCTTTTAGCAAGGGTTTCACAATTGTCTACTTCTACTCATCAGGGACTAGTGCTTGAGAGGGGGAGCAATTAAAAGTGTCAGCAGATGTTCTTTTCAAGAAAGGGGAGAGGTGTTAGTTCTGGGCTGAAAGGCATGGGTTGCATGGGGAGCCTGATGGATGGCTATATTTCTGTTAGCTGAGCTTCCATCTTTAAGATTGAGAATTTGATGTTGGATTTGCCTGAAGGAATAACTACGGCACAGGCATTAGGTAATGAGATATTTGTGTTCAAGATGGAAATTGTTTCCTAGAAGTACAATGAGAGCTTTTTACAAAGCTGTATGATGGGTAGCAGAAATGGAATCTCAAGGAAGCTAATTCAGAGACAATTCTAACAATTTCCCCAGAGACTTTGGAGCACAGGCAATGCAAAGGAATTAAAATAACTTTTTATGCTCCTGTGTTCAAGGACATGTGTTGGAGATAAGGCACTTTAATTTCAGCTGCATAATTCACTGTCAGGAACACTGCCAGGAACAGGAAGGGATCGATTAATCTATAGACCTAACATGAACTATGGTACAATAACTACTCCACCTCCACTTGTTGTCTCTCTCTGCCCTTAAGATTTAAACGTTGCAATGTAATGTTAAGTTGCAATATAAAGTTGCAGTTATAATACGCTCATATCAAATTGACTGACTACAATAAGCACCAAATGCTGATTAGGTTAATGCTGTAGTTGAGCCAAAGAGATAATATTAGCCAGACAATCTCTCAGCTGACTCCGTCAGGGAGGAAATTTGCTTTAAAATTGGATCCTTCAACTTTAATAAAATCAGGAATTTGCGTTCTGTATGCCTATCCCTGAGGACTACCAGATACCTTGAGGAACAGGAATACATCCATATAATATCCAGGCTCACACTCAAACTCAAATCACAATGAGGGAAGGCCTTCTCTAATTGAGGCCCATATTTCAGGAATTCTGCTATCAAACATTACCCATTGTTTGTTTTGCTCCAAAGAGCACAAAGATCCGTCTCTCCAGGTAGTGTGCCCCGCATAAAAATATGTAGATGCCTTTCATCTAGTAGCTAGAGCATTTGCATTTGTTTCTGTTAGCTTGGTATGTTTTCCTCCTTCGGGCTCATTAACCATGCATTGTGTTACAGTCTATGCAAATGACCTGCACTCATCCATTTTATATTTTCAATGCAGTGCAATGGGGAGATGAGGTATCTCTTAGAACGTTTTACTCTATTTTTAAACTTTGGGGACATTGTCTTCCAAAACGAAATATTCAAATAAAGGCTTTCAGATAAACCATCCAAAAATTATTAAAACATCTTTTCTACAGGTCTGCACAGTTTATAAATTTTCTGACTGGACAGTTTTGAAATGTTTCTCATTTTTCACCCTTAGCAATACTTGCCACATTTTCTAGTTTGTCTCTTTCAAACATGCAGGTGTCTCTATGAAACGTGTATGCAGTCTTTATCGCTGCATGTTTACCAGGACTGTTTGTTAGTGTTAATATTGATAAATGCAAAATAATTTACCACAAAAGTCATTATTTTCACAAAAACATAATGCTTAAACTTTACAAATGAGGATGAGCATCCTGTTTTCATATTTATAGATTCTCACAAATCTGTTAGGGATTCAAGTGTCATACAAGGTGAGCACACCATATCAAGTCAGTACTAGGCAGTCATATATATAGAAAAAAGGTTACTGTCATAGAAATAAATTGAATGAAAAATAAATGTATACATTTGCACTACTTCCCTGGGATGTCTAGGCACTGCTGCTCTGTGAGGAGAAGAAAAGAAAACCTAAGAAGAAAAAAGCAGATCAACTGCAAAAAGGATCATAGAATAAAAAGCCAGGTTTTTAGGGATTCATGTATGGAGAGTAAATCTGACTTATTTTTAGGATCCCACGGCATAGAATTTCACAATCTAGCCGTGCAGGTAATGAAACTTCTTCCTCCCTAGTTATTTCTCCTGAATGACAAGATTGAATGCTGTGGAGGAACGGAGAGGTCTGCTAGGGACATATCATTGAAAAAAAATGTTTCTAAAAGTATGGTCCCAAGTCATGTAGGGCTTTAAAAACCATTCAAAGGGCTCTAAATGCAATCCTTCTCTTAACTGGTTGTCGATGTAGGAGTGGAAGATTATGGGATACAGAATGATATTTGGGAATACCCAAAAAAAGCCAGGCAGCCGTATTTTGTAAGATCTGCAGTTTGTTTAAAAATCTTTTCGGAATATTGGTAAGTGTACAGCAGTAATCAGCATTTGACAGAACGAGAGCAGATGTCAGTGCCATCTGCAATTCGGGGGGGTGTAGGGAAAATTTTTTCTATGGGCTTTAAGTACAAAAAAGTCTGCTGAAGTGATGTGTTGGACCTGACCCTTTTTGCAGGGTCATCCCAGAACTTTTTGTCTTCCTCCTGTATTTTTTATGACCTGTCTTTGGTGGTTTTATGACTCTGGGCACTTTATCACTGCTGATCAGTGCTAAAGTGCATGTGCTCTCTTTGGTAAACATGGTAAGATTGGTCTACAGCTGTTTGGCATATTTAGTTTACCTATCAGTCCCATGGTATCCCGTATACCCAGGGCCAGTAAATTAAATGCTACTGGTGGGCTTGCAGAGCTGCTTGCGCCACCCACCAAAGTAGCCTTTCAAATCTATCTCAGGCCTCTACCACTGCACCGCAGTTTACTGCCGCTGTGATATGGTACATAAAGTGATTGCCACATCTGTGACTCCCCTTTTACCACATATCAGTCACCCCTAAGGTAGGCCCTAACTGGCCCTATGGGCAGGGTGCAGTGTAGGTAAAAGGTAGGGCATGTGCATTAACTGTGTGGCATGTCCTGGTATTTACAAACAGCCTATTTGGTTTCTCACTGCTGTGAGGCTGCTCTCTCATAGGCATGCATTGGGGATTCCCTGATATGTGCTTCAGTGGTAATTCCTTACATGAGAGGGGTAGCGTGATCAAGTTTGGTATGTTTGGAATAGTAGTGAGAAATTCTGCGTATTGGTGTTTGTGGATTTATCATCACTATTTTAGAAAGGCCACTTTTAAAAGTAGGCATTTCTGTGTGCTATGTGTCTTTATGCCTGCCTGTTGGGTATTAACTGTCTGGCCTTTGAGTGACAGGGGCTGGGGAGATGCAGTGGCTCCAGAGAATCTGGATGAGTCAGCGCTAGGCTTAATAGGCCTGGTCTGTATTTGGAGTGATAGGGGGAGTAGTACCAGCACCTGAATAGGGCTGTGCCTGCTTTACGATGATGGCTGCACCCCCCTGTGGTGTATCTCGGGCCGGGGCTTACACTTACAATAGGGAGTGTTGTGCACTGTAAATTATACTTTTTAAGTGCCACTTTGTGGAGTATAAGTATTGGGGCTGTGACTCTATGTTTTTGGAACTGTGCTTACTTGGAGCTGGATGAGACTGCGTGGGGTCAGGGGTTTGATATGCTGCCAGGGGACCACCATCTGGACTTTGCAGGTGTGCTGGCCTGAGCCTGCCCCCTTGCTCGGTGCCCCCAGTCATTCCTACGGCTGTGTGGCTGTTTCTGGGTGAATTCATCCCAGGGTGTGGGGAGCGCTTTAGATTTTGTGCTTTTCACGTTGGATGCCCAAGTGTGGGCTCCTGCTTCAGAGGAGTGCGTGGAGCCCTTCCTTACTACGGTTTCCTGGTTTTGGGCGGGGCTTTATTCAAGGAAACAGAAAGTCACCTGGGTTGCAGAAGCAGTGGGAGAAGACTTGACAGTGTCAGATGCGCACTACGCCTCATTTGTTTGCCAGAAGCCAGGTGGCTGTTGCATGGTTGTGGGATGGGCTCACAGCCACAAGCCATCCAGGGCAGAAGGTAATCCGACGTAGGCATCATGCCATGTTTGGAAGACCGACCTCAGGATTCTGACTCCCCCCGGAGGGAGGGTGAGTCTGAGCATTGCGGGCAGCTGCCACTGGTAGAATTGTCTCAGCAGGGGGTGGAGGGAGACATAGTGAGGTCTTCCAGCCCTATGGGGCATTGTGCTGCCTGTTGGTGGCATTGTGGGGATTACCCCAACCTTGGACCCGAGACCGGGAGAGGTCTCCAACATATGTGGCACCAGCAGCTGTGCCTTGGAGAGTCGCAACAGCTGCCAGTTGAATGCCCTATTAGGGGCCTCTTTTTGTTCCTCTGAGTCCAAAACGGGCCCCGCCTCAGTTACCACGGCAGCTGCACCACGGGTGGTGGGCAGCTGCCTCTCACTAGTGGGGCAATTTGGTGTGAATTAATGTCCTAGTGAGCACTCACTATGATGCCCTGCTGATGATATATATGCATATGTGCTATGGTAAGTGTCGTTATTTGGTTTGTGCTTGATGCTTTGTGCTAAGTGCCATATTACCAGTAGTTACTGGTCACCCTAACTAACTGTGATTGGTGACGATTATGACAATGGCCCAATTGCCCAAGTGATTTATGTATTCCCTGTAAATTCATGACAAGCGCCAGGTGGCACAGTGTATATATGTCATGGTGTTCAAATGTGTTTTTATGGATAATACAAAGGCTATTTTTATATAACCTTGTGTGGAGTTACTTTTGTGGTGTGCCTAGTGTGTCGCTGCTGTTTGAGTGTGCTGCGTAAACGCTTTACACATTGCCTCTGGGATAAGCCTGACTGCTCTGTCAAGCTACCAAGGAGGTAAGAAGGGGTTATTTTCAGTGTGTAACTCCCTTGCCCTAACTAGAGTGATGGTTTCTGCCTGGCTTAGGCGCATGCACTGGCCAACCAGAAATCCCATCTCTAACATGAAATTAATGTGGCCTTCAAAGGAGAGTTTATTGTCAAGATAAGCCCCAAAGTATTTTTCCTTTAGGAACTGGGGTAAGTAGATGCCCCCACCCAATTCCTGAGGCCAACACCTAGGAGACCAAAATGATGCATTAGACCCAAAGAGTAGAACCTCAGTTTTTGCCAAATTTAATTTTAGACAATTGTTGCCCAATCTGCTTCCCAATTTGGAGCACGCAATCGTGAATCTTATGGCCATATCATCAGGATTGCTAACTATCAATACCACAAATTCGGTGATATATCAGTACTGCAAAGCTAAATGATCTTATGAGGTTGGCCAGGGGAGTCACATACAAGTTAAAAAAGGGTCAGGCACAAAGGCAATCCATGAGGGTCCACACAAGTCAAAGAGAAAGTGGGAGATTTGAAATTATTAGGCTCGACAAACTGGTCTCTGTCTGAGATAAAAAGAATTGAGGAGCTTAAGTGCCTTCCTCTGATGTCAGTGGTGAAGGGATGATCAATGAGATGTCTGTGGTTAACAGTGCCAAATGTTGCTGAGAGGTATAATAAAATCTGAGCAGCATTATCTCCTTTTTCCAGGGTCTGTCTAATTTGCTCAGATGCACTAATCAATGCTAATTCGGTTTTGTGTTGGCTTCTAAAAGCGAACTGCACAGCATCAAGAAGTAAATTGTTGGTAAGAAATTGAGATAGCTCCTGATTGGCCTGCGATTGCTGGGGTCATTGCAAACTCAGATAGCTTTTTTAAGAAAGGCAGGATAGAAGCTTTTTTGCATTCCTTTGGAAAGTAACCCCAAATAAACATCCTGTTACAGATGTCCTTAAGATACTTAGAAATAACTGCTGGCGCAAGTTGAAGAATCCGAACCAGACATGGCTTGGCACATCATGGACAGGACAGATTCCTCAGATTGAGGGGAAAAGGATGTTAGAATAGATTTCCCAGTGGGATCTGAAGGAGAGACATCCAGTAAAATGGTAGATGAATCAGACGAGATTACCGCAGAATCAGAAAAGCGTGAAGGACGGTCATCTATTGAGTCACTGTTATTAATCTCATCAATCTCTGTGTGTAGAGCCTTGACAGAGTGATTAGCAGAGAACATGCTGTAGACTGCTTCTACCTTATTTTGAAAGAAGATGGCTAATGTGATACACAATGCTCGGCTGGCTGACTTACTTTTAGATTCTGGAACATTACATGTACTGTAGCAAAAAGTTCCTTTGGAACATTCGAAGAGGATTTAATTTTAATCATAAAATAGCTGGATTTGGCTTTGAAAAACATGTTTTTGTGAAGCCCTAGATCCTGTTTATAAGCCAACTGCTCACTAAGGTTATAATTAGAGCCCCATTTCCGTTCTAGATTTCTAAAGGCTTATTTTTAACTCTAAGATTGTTATGGAACCAAGGTTCAGAGAGGGAGTTTCTGTGTTTTTTTTATTTATTTTAGGTGGAGCCAGCAAAAAAATGCTAGAATCAATGCATCTAAGATAATTTACGGCAGCTTGATCGAGGTCTGACGTGATTTCTGCCCTAGATTGCCCTTAACATAAATTGAATGCTTCCAAGTTGATTTTAAGTCGGACCAAAGCAGTGGAAGAAAGTAAGTCACGTGGAGAAAAGGATTGTTGGGAAAAAAAACTTCAAAAGAATGGCCAGCTGAATGCGTGAGTCTGTTGACCAGTGTGAAAGGCCTAAGTTAGACATCAGGTCGAGGGGCTGAGAGGATTTTTTATCTGATGAGTTCTTGAGCTGAAAAATAAAATCACGAAGAATGGTGAAATCTGAGTGGTTAGCTTTGCTATCCCACAACTTAGAAGTGGGGGTCTCTAGTTGGCAGAGGCATGTACATTTGTCCAAATAGGGACCCTTGCTTCTAGTCAGGGTAAAGGGGATACAAACTTAAGATAACCCCTGCTCACCCCCTAGGTAGCTTGGACCAAGCAGACAGACTTATCCCTAAGGCAATGTGTAAGGTATTTGCACTCAAAACACACAGTAATACAGTGATAACACCACAAATGGACACCACTCCAGTTTAGTAATATCAAGTATCTTTATCTAAACTCAACAAGACCAAAACTACCCAAATCTGACATTCATGTAATAAAAATATGATTTTAAAAATGTTTCAAGAAACTTGGTCCTTAGATAACTTCGGATGCCGGATTCCTCTCAAAGTACCTGTAGTTGTGAAAAAATTCACAAGGCCAAACAGCTGCAGAGATGAGAAGCATTGAAAAACAAAGCTGCGTCAGTTCCTGAGACCATGGGGAGGCAATGCGACAGTTCTGCTGCATGCAGGAGAAGTGATGCATCAAATCCAGTCTGTAGGGGGAAGTGATGCATCGATTCCAAGACGGCTCTGTCTGCAGGTGATGTGTCAGGAAAACTTGCCGCACAGGTACGATGCGTGGAAATCTGGGATGCGTCGCAAATTGATGCGGCTTTGTTGATCGGTGCTATATCAATTTCTTCAGCCGCGATCCCTCGTTTCGTCGATTCCTGCAGCGTTGACAGGCGCTGCATTGGTTTAGGCAGCGGCACGGCGATTTGTGGAGATTCTTCTTGCACATCAGTACTGCGCTGAAAAAACAGCCGCAAGAAGAGCGATGCATCGAATTTCTTGTAGTTGCATTGCATTTCCAACTCCCAACAGCAGGGAAAACCTCCAGAGGCCCAACTCAGTCAAATGCACTTCTTGGCCGGTCAGAACTCCCAGAAGGAAGTTCAGGGGAGCTGGAGGTGAAGTATTTGTGTCCCTGAGACTTCGGAACAGGAGTCAAGCTCTACTCAAGCCCTTGGAGATCTTCCTCAAGAAGGGGGGCACAGCACACAGCAAATTCCTTGCCCTTTCCTTGGCAAAAACAGCTACTGCAGACGAATCCCAGACAGCACACAGCAAAGGGACAGTACTCCTCCTCCGGTTTCCCCAGCTCTTCTCCTTCATAAAGGTTCCACTTGTTTCGAGAAGTAGTCTATAGTTCTGGTGTTTTAGGTAAAATACTTATACTCCAAAATATCTTTGTTCTCTTTGTGCAAGGGTCTCTGAGCCTAGTCTAAACCAGTTCTGTCCTCACTGCTGCAGTATGAACACCAGGGGTGGAGCAACATTGTGCAACGGAGACACGCCCTATTCAGGTGCAAGGAAATCTCCCCCTACTCTAAATTCAGCCAAGGTTTATTCAGCTCAGCTCCGAGACATCCAGGAAGGGCCAGGCACATCTCAATTCCCCCGTGTCTGTCTACAGTGAATGCAAATCCCCAGCCCCTGTCACTCCAAAACCAGACGGACAATAGACAAACAGGCAGAATCACACAGAATGGTTAAACAAGAGAATGCCCTCTTTCTTAAAGTGGCATTTTCAAACACAAAATTTAAAAACCATCTTTACTAAAAATTTGCTATTAAATTCTGAGTTCCCAGAGCCTAGACTTTAATTCTCTATCTTGACCAAATGGGAAATTATACTTGTAAGATGTTACAAAGCATTTCTCATTCTATCCTATGGAGCAAGATAGCCTTTTAATAGGGAAAAATGAAATTGACAGTATTTCACTATCAGCACATCTCACACACACCAGTACATGTCTATCCTTTCACATACACTGCACCCTGCCGAGCGGGGTACCCTTGGCCCACCATAGGGGTGCCTTACGTGCAGTGGCAGGTCTGAGATACCTTTTCACGGGCTACTCATGTGGGTGGCAAAATCAGTGCCCAAGGCTAGCTAGTAACATTTGATTTACAGGCCATGGCATACTTCAGTGTACTTTACTACGGGCTTACCAGTAAATCAAATATGCCAATCAGGGAGAACCAATTGTGACAACAATTTACACAGGGAGCATTTACACTTTGACACTGATCAGACTGGCAAAGTGCCCAAAGCATCTAAGCCAGCAAAAATGAAATAAAGCACAGCATAAAAAATACAGGAATTAGAGACAAAAAGTCATGGGAAACCACACCAGAGCTGCCAAGTCTAAAACCTGTCCCCTCCAGCTGAAAGGTGGGGATAACTACCCACTCTCTTCGGAGTTCTTATCACTAAGGAGGAAGAATCTGGACAGACCATCAGCATTGGCGTGTTTTGTACCCGGGTGGTGTTCCACCATAAAGTCCCTTCCCTATAGAGAGATGGACCACCTCAACAGTTTTGATTCTCACCCCTCATCTGCATTAACCAACTGAAGGGGGGGGGGCTATGGGACTTCCAAGATTACTGAAACCCTTTCAGATCGTGCTCTTACTATGGAGCCAATGCTAAATATAAACTACCAGCTCTGGATGTTTGAGGTGAATTTACCTCAAGACGACCAATACTAATACTGTGGATCATTGACTTTGGAAATTTTCTATGCATGTGGGATTTCGTCACATGGCACTTCGCTTCCATTTGCCATAAAGAATTGAATTTGCCTTGAAAAAGTTCCTGTGTGGAACGAAACGCGTTAGCTGAGTCTTTTAAAGAAAATAAAAGGGAATACTAAAGATACCTGTTTGGATTTGGACTTCTTTTGACTGGTGCACCTTCCTCTTTTGTTTTCTCTATCTTCATCTGACCTTCAGTGGAGTTGTCCTACGGCGTACTCCGGAAGATTTGTGCACAGGAATTGAATATTAACCTTGAGACTTTGGGATTTTAAGTGCTAAACTAGTAGTCAGTCGTAGTTTCTTTTTGCACAGGGGCTGGAAGTCCCTGAACTGGTTTGAGCTGGATTATGCACAGGGACACCAAATGTGCCCTCAGTGCAGGACTTCAAAGCACTAAGAGAGTGCTCCCACTCAGCCCCAATTCACATAAGCCTGTCTGGGAGGTGGTTACACCTCCCAGTGACAGGAAACCTATTGTCCAGGCCTCCCCTGCCGGAGTTTCGGTCAGCAGTAGGAGGTCAGACTTGTGTCTGTGGCTGCAGCATCCATTTTGTGATGCCAGGGCTCTATTAAGTTTGTACCGGTTATACCAGTGCTGCCATGTCTCTCTCCCTCTAGAAGGGTGGGATCATACTCCCACACCAGTTACTGGTGTGGGGGTATGATTCCAAGATGTTTGACAACAAACACAGCATGTTTCCGTGCAGCCAGTCCAAAGTTAGCATTTACCGTTTGGTTATAATGCGCTTAAGAGTATATGGTCAGGCTGCACCACTGAAAACCCCGGAGAAGAGATTCTGAAGGCTTCAGAGGGGTCAGCTCATGCCTGGGCACCCTCTCACATATAACCAACCACCATGCCTTCAGGATTGATAAGGCCTGCCATAGGGGTGACTGATAGGTTACTATGTGCAGTGATAGGTGAGGTATAGTGAACCTATACCTCAGTAAGGGGTGCATGCACCACCTTACCCAGGCTGCAGTAGCAGACCTGTGATGTCATTTTGGGTGACTTTCCAGGGGTGGCATAATACATGCTTCAGCCCCTGGTAGGCCTCTGGGGTACCTATGCCCTGGGTACATGTATACCATATACTAGGGACTCACAAGGGTACCTCAAGATCCAATCTGTGTTGTACCTAAAGTACAGGGAATCAATTTAAAAGAGAAAGCAGATAGGCTGGGGACTCGAAAAGCAGGTTCCCAGCCAAACTAAGTCAAAAACCATCAAAACACCAGGAAAAAAGTGGGGCAACCATTCAGTCAGATTCCACCTTCCTACAGCATTTACAGCGCCAGTAGCTCTAATTGTCGCAAATGTGAAACCTATTACATTGCAACCACTTCTTTAACTAGTAGTCAGGTTTGCAGAGTGGTGGAGAAAGGGTGCTGGGCCTCTGACCAGCGCTCAGGAATTCCGCTGCATAGGGCTTACAGGAGGTACCAGGAGGGCTTCTGGCCCCCAAAGGCCCTCAAGAGTAAATTGGACTTCATCCCCATCCCATAGTCGGCCAGGAGGCGCGTTTGAAGAGTGGTGGAGAAATGGGTGCATGGCCTCCGAAGACATCTTAGCAATCCCACTGTGTGGGTCTTACTGGAGGTAACAAGAGGTGTAGCTGGCCCCCAAGGACCTTAGGTGGCAACTATCCCTCCTATTACCTCCAAAATGTCCCACACAGAAGGATTGCTAAGTTATCAGAGCAGGCCACACCCCCTTCACCCACCACTCTGCAAACACGCTCCACGGCGCAGTATTGGGTGGGGATTGAAGTCCCCTTCGCTGCAGGAGGTCCTTTAGGGGCCAACTAACCTACCTCTTACCTCCAGTAAGCCCCACACAGTGGGATTGCTGAGAGGTAGACAAAGGCCACACCCCCTTTCCCCACCACTCAGCAAATGCGCACCCTGGAACGTTCTAAGTTGGGTTATTAAGTCCCCTTCATTCATGAGGGTCCCTGGGGGCCAGCTGGCCCACCAGGTACCTCCAGTAAGAGCCACACAGCTGGATTGCTGAGAGTGGTCTGAGGCCACGCTCCTTTTTTACACCACTCTGCAAACGTGGCTCCCGGTGCACTGGGATACCTCTTCTCCTGGCTTCCTGTATCTCTAAACTCTACCAGTAAATGTATCCCCAGCTCCATTTTAAGTAAGTGACATTCCTGGATTACTATAAACTGCCCTGCTTGGCTTAAGCTGGGTCACTTTCAATCAATCAATCATTCAGGTGGCTTGTAAAGAATGAATATTTACCCGTAAGGGTTTCAAGGCACTGGGGGTGCTGCTGGTCCATTAAAGGCGATGTGGTTCCGCCGAAAAGCCAATTCTTGAGGTCCTTCCTGATTTGAGGCAGTGATGGTGATTGCCTGAATTGGAGAGGGTGTTCCAGGTCTTTGCTGCAAGGTAGGAGAAGGATCTTCCTCCAGCTATCGTTTTGCAGGTACGTGGGATGGTAGCCAGGGCCAGTAGGGCAGAGCGAAGGGCTCTCGTGGGTGCGTGGCATGCGAGGAGGTGGTTGAGGTACGCAGGTCCTGTGTTGTGTAGGGCTTTGTAGGTGTGTGTGAGGAGGTGGAAGGTAATTATTATGTTGACTGGGCGTCATTGGAGGTCTCTCGGGTGGCTGGTGATGTGACTGCAGCAGGGAATGTTGAGGAGTCTGACAGAGGCATTCTGAATCCTGAGGAGTTCCTGGGTGATGCCGGAGTAGAGTGTGTTGTCATAGTTGACTTTGCTCCTGATGAGTGTGTGGGTGATTGTCTTTCAGGAATCGGTGGGGATCCACTTGAAGATCTTTCAGAGCGTAGCGTGTGGAAGGAGAATGATGAGATGGTGTTGATCTGGCGACTATTTGTGAGTCCAGGATGATGTCGAGTTTTTGTGCATGGTTTTGGGTGACTGGAGGTTCCAAGTGCTGCGCGCCACCAGGAGTCATCCCAGGCAGATGGGGTGGCACCCATGATGAGGAATTTGGTTCTCTGAGTTGAGCTTGAGGCACCTCTTCTTCATCCAGGTAGCGACAGCTTTCATTCCATCGTGGGAGTTGTTCTTGGTGACTGTGGGCTCATTGGTGAGGGAGAGAATCAGCTGGGTGTCATCGGTGAAGGAGATGATGTTGAGTTTGTGGTTCCTGATAACGGCCATGTTGATGTTGAAGAGAGTGGGGCTCAGGGAGGAGCCATGAGGCCCTCTGCAGCTGATCTCTGTAGGTGCTGAGAGGAACGGTGGTATTGTGACATTCAGTGTTTGGCCGATGAGGAAGGAGCAGATCCATTACATGGCTTTGTCAAGATGCTGGCATCATGGAGTCTTGTGCACAGGGTCTGGTGAGAGATGGCATCGAAGGTGGCCGAGAGGTCCAGGAGGATAAGGGCTGTAATTTTGCTTTGGTCGAGGAGGATGCGGGCATAGTATGTGGCGGCGAGGAGGGCAACATGGGTGCTGTGGTTGCATCGGAAGCCAGATTGGGAGAGGTCCAAGATGTGGCTTGCTTCAATGAACTCAGAAAGTTGGGCATTGACGGCCTTCTCAATGACCTTGGCTGGGAAGGGGGAAGAGAGATGGGTGTGAAGTTCTTGAGGTTTTTTTGGGACGGCATAGAGTTTCTTCAGCAAGGGGTTGATCTCTGCATGTTTCCAGTCTTCCGGGAAGGTGGTGGAGTTGATGGAGCAGTTAATGGTGCAGCAGAGTTGCCATGGTGGTGCCTGCTCTGTTGAAGATGTGGTGCGAGCAAGGGTCCAAGGGTGCTTCCGAGTGGATGCTCTTCATGATCTTGAGGGTCTTGTACATGGTGAGGGGAGTCCAGCTGAGTAGGGTCTTTTGGGGTCTGGTGATGTTGAGTGCAATGGTTTTGGGTGGGGTGTTATTGAGGCTGGGAAAATTGTTTATATCTCCTTAATCTTGCAGTGAAAAAAGGTGCCGAGGTTGTTGGAGAGGCCTTGGGACGGTGGGATGTATGCTTGATCTGGCACATTTTTTGACCACAGTAAAAAGTTCTTTAGTTTTGGGTGCATTGGCATTAATCCTTTCTTGTAGGGCTGCTTTCTTTTTTCTTCTGAAGAGATGGTGGTGTGCAGTGACAGCGGTCTTGGAGTTTCGTTTGGCTTTGGGCTTTCTTCAGGGGAGACAGAGTGACGGAGCAGTTGGAGATCCATCGGTGTAGTCACTGGGTGAGAAGATGTTGTCCAGCATGTGACCCTTTGTGGGTTGGGGAGGTGACCAGTTGTTTGAGTCCACTGGGGAGGTGACCAGTTGTTTGAGTCCAACGGTGATGAGGTTCTCCAGCAAGGATAAAATGTTTTTGTTGTTGGAGTTGTCAAGGTAAAATTTGAGGTCACCTAGGAGGATGTAGTCTGTGGAGGCGAGATCGTGGGGTGCTATGAAGTCAATGATGGAATCGCTGAAGGGTAGGCTTTGTCCAGGGGGTCTGTAGATGAGGGTGCCTGAGTGGGTAGTGTTTAATTTGGTCTGGACCCGGAAGTGGAAGTAGAGGTGCTCCATGGTGGTTGTGTTCATCCGCGTAGGTGGTGAGGCGGAGGATGCTTTTGTGTATGATGGCGATGCCACCCCCTGGTTTGTTGATGTGGTCTCTGTGAATTAGCTTGTAGCCATCCGGGATGGCAGTCGTGATGTCCAGGGAAGAGGTAGAGTTCATCCAGGTTTCCGCAGGAAAGGCAATGTTGGGGTTGACTGAGTCAAGCAGGTCCCAGAACTCCACAGCGTGTTTATGAAGGGAACGTGTGTTGAGCAGGATGCAATTGAGTCGGTCAGGTACTGTATTAGTGGCTTGTGCAGAGGGTGAGGCAGGTGTGAGGGGGCAGGTGAAGGTGCAGCTGCAGTTCCAGCAGGAAAAAGGGCCCTGAGTGTCATTTGGCGATGCCTGGCTGCAGACTACCCTTCAGGGACACCATACTAATGTGTAAGCTGCACTGGCATATTAGACCTTTAGTCAGCTTCCCACTTTTCTCTATTCTCCTGTGGGTAAAGTTTTCACAAATATCCATATTCTGTTCAACCTTCCCAGATGCAGACTATCCTATTCTGAATATTCAAGACATAAATCGAAGTGAACCAACTTCACAGCCCCTTCCAAGCACTGCCTAGTTACAATAAAGCAGACAGGTTTTGAGGCAGTAAAATTGAGATTGGTTTGGCAATTAGGGAGGACTCCTAACAATAAGAATATGAGTCAAGTCCTATTAAAGAGTTTTCTCTACAGCAACAGAAGCCGATGTGTGTTTCGCGACTTGTGAATAACCATGTCGCTTCATCAGGAGAAAGTCACATATAAACAGTTTTGTTTAGGGCAAATGGTCCAGGACAATCTTGATGAGGAAATCATTGAATACAGACTTCGATGGTTGCACTAAAAAATGACTATGAACAAATTGAACTATTAAAAGACACTGCAATGTTGTGTGAAAAGGTAAAGTTATATGCATTATCCTGAGGGCAATTTGGTAATTCAATAACGATTTGGCTGTATGATAGCAGCTGCTTTACAAAAACCTGGCCTTGTGAACTTCATAATTGAAGGCTGTTTTTGGAGGTTCCTTTCCATTTGTCTTGCAAAACCTCACTTTCTACCAGTTGTGGCTATTATTATGGGTGCTTCCCCTCTATCCTGTTACTACTGTCAATACATGTAGCTCACTGCACTGTTTACTGCCCATGACCCTTTTGCTGCTGTCTGCAGTACCCTTCAGCATTGAACTTGGCCTGGAGCAGAGTAGCCTAGTTTGTGTATGTGGTGATTTGACAGAGCCCATCGTATTCTGCTTACCAGATCCCTACAGAAGTGCAGTAACACTACAGCCAACTATTTTCTGTCCTGCTTCAGACATAGAGCTTGGATACCTGTCTGAAGTGGGACATGAGGCAGTAAGTTTTGCCACA
Organism: Triturus cristatus; assembly: GCF_964204655.1. Taxonomy (NCBI): domain Eukaryota; kingdom Metazoa; phylum Chordata; class Amphibia; order Caudata; family Salamandridae; genus Triturus; species Triturus cristatus. The sequence goes on from NC_140585.1 coordinate 208,882,403, forward strand.
CATTCAAAGTCACCATTTCCAACCTTTTTTGCAGGCTGGCATGAGCTCAGCTACTTTGCTTCCACCACCACAGCCAATGGTGAGAAATAATGGAATGAAAGGAATGTCTCCAACACCAATATCCTGATTATATGGTTCTGAGTAGTGGGTGGGAATTTCCTCCAAACCCTCACATTGCTGCACCCACCTCCTTCCCAAACTCATAGCCATACAACTTTCCATATCCTGAGCCATGCACTATTTTGACACCCATGGAAAATAGGGCACCGGGGTCCGCACACCCAGAGGACACCACAGGCAGAAAGCTGTAGAAACATTATAGAGCTGTAGAGGTGTCAGGTTGTGGTCACCTTGAAGGTAGATAATAGATACGTTGAGCATAGGAAGGAGCAGAGACTTGAATGTATGTGTGTGTAAGCCTGTGTGAGTGAGAGTGCACATGAATGTGTATCACTATATGTATATTTGTGTGTGTGTGCATTCCGGTCGTTTTAGGCAAAATACTGTCTATCTCTCACATAAAGGTGGACTCTTTTTGTTAAATATTTGTGGGCTTTCTTGGAGAAATCCTGCCTAACCCTTCCAGAATGGTAGCCATTTCATGACCTCCTTTCTGCATTGTCTACAACTGACACAGTGGCTTCCTATCAATGAGGTTTTGTGAGCATTGTAGGTGGCATGCTGGCTATGATTTATATAAATGCTAATGGATGCTGTTAGACTTGGTCTTTGCTGCAGAGTAATCCCAGATGTTGCCTTTCTTTTCCTTCCCTTGCTGCACTCGTTTTTCTTGTCTTTTAGCCCTTATAACCTGTGATAAAGTGCTTGTGGTCTCTCTCTAAAACATGTTCAAATTGGCCTACACCTGATTGGTACATTTAACCCCTTCAGTGCCATGCCCTTTCCCCCTCCTGTGCCGGGTGTTACATTAGCAGGCGGGGTTCATGACGAGATAGTCTCGTCATGGGCACAGCGCAACCGTGCTCCATGACGAGACTATCTTGTCATGGGCACAGAAGCGGTTAATTTGATCTTGTCAGTAAATTACTTCCCTTGCAGCATAGTTCCGCCTGGTAGCTCTTGCCGATCTGAACTTTCCTGGTGCTGTGTTCGAGACCCCTGATCCCTGGTGGTCCAGTGCATTTTTGCTCCTCTGCTCTTTTTTCACCTTCTTTTTCATCTACCTGTTGCTTTTCTTATCTATTATTGCTTTCTTTCTCTTTCTGCTAATTCTTCTCTTTTTTGCCTTTTTTCCCTTTCCGTGCCATAACCGCTGCTCGTCCCCCGCCGCCTGATGCCCTCCAGTGCCATTTTCTCACTTCCAGCTTCTCGCCTCCTGCCTACCAGCTGTCCAGCCCTCCCAAACACTACTTAATAGCTCCCACTGAGCAGTGAAGGAGCAATCTTTCTAACCATATCAGTAATTTGCTTCCCTCACTGCACAGCTCTGCCTGGTAGCTGTTGCCCTAACTCTACCAGGCCCTGTGTTTAAGGCCCCTGAGCTCTGGTGTCCAAGTGGGGAGCATCTCTGCTCTGCTGCAATTCTCTTCCCTCTGTTTTTCTGTTTTCTGCCTATTTGCTCTTTTTTCACCTTCCTTTTCATCTATCTTTTGCTTTTCTTATCTATTATTGCTTTCTTTCACTTTGTGTTTTTTCTCCTCTTTTTTGCCTCCTCCAGTGCTATTTTGCCACTTCCTGCCTCCCAGCTATCCAGCCTTCCCCAAACGCTATTAAATGGTGCTTGATTCGCAGGCATGCAGTGGGTGCAGTTAGCTGTCGTTGCTGATGTGTCAAACATGTGCCAAAGGCAAGCTCTTCTGTGCCCGTCCATGTCTGGGCCGGCCAGTGCCAAACACCCTGGTTCCTGGACCATCTACCACTACGACTCCCGCACCCTCCATGCCAGTCACATCGAACCACTCACCGCCTGCCACCTTGTATCACCGAAGAACACCAAAGGCCCAACTGCAACTGCACCTTTGCCAGCCTACACACACCATCACTACCAATCCCACGACCTGGAGGAACTGGACCCGACCTTATCAGTTGCATACTGCTTAACACCTGTACCCTCAGAAGACAGGCCATGGAGAACTGGAACCTGCTTGACTCAATCTCCCCGACGTTGTCTTCTTTACAGAAACCTGGATGAACCCCACCTCAGCTCGGACATCACAACCACCATTCCCAAAGGCTGCAAAATCATTCACAAGGACCACGTCAACCAATTGGGAGGAGGTATCACCAACGCACACAAAAACATACTTTGCCTCACAACCAGTACCAGCGACCACTCACCTGACATGAAACACCTTCACTTCCAGAACCCGACCAACCTGAATGCCACCGTTCATGGCACCCTCATCTACAGACCTTCTGGAGCCCGTCACCCCTTCAGCGAAGCCATAGCCGACGGCATTGCTCACCATGCTCTCACCTCATTGGACGACATCTGCCTCAGCAACCTCAATTTCCACATGTACAACCTTGACAAGCACAACACCTCATCCCTACTGAAGAACCTCGCCACCTTTGGACTTCAACAGCTGGTCATAATGCCAATCCACTCAGCAGGACACATGCTCAATCTCATACTTTCTCCATGCAAAAACATCCCCTTAAACCACACCTCTGAACCATACTGCAGCGATCACCACTGCTTCCGCTTCTCCTTCACCAAACTCACCATATGTCACTACACCCACCAAGATCCTAGCAGACGCTGGAACAAGGTCACCAAAGACCAGCTCACCACCTGCCTCAGCAAAATCCCACCACTGACATCCATGAACACCAACACCTCAGCACACAACCTCCACCACTGGATATCCAACTGCACCAACAAACTAGCCCCTCAGGAAACCTTCCGCCAAGCAGACCTCCAAGAAATCCAGTCAGTTCTCTCCCTCCCTCCAAGAGTCCAGCCGCAACTGAAGACAACTTGAGAAAAGATAGAGGAACAGCAAGATCATGGCCGACCATGCAGCCTTCAAATCTGCCGTCACCACACATCACCACCTCATCAGAGCAACAAAGAAAGCAGACATCCAAGAATGCACCAACGCCAATGCACACAACAGCAAAGAACTCTTCACCATGGTCAAAGGGTTTGCCAGATCCAGCACAGAGACAGCAGGCATTCTGCCTCTCAAGACCTCTGCAACAACGTCACCACCTTCTTCCACCACAAGCTCAAGGAGATCTACAACAGTTTTGCGACCCAAGACTCACAACATCTAATGGCTCCAGCCCTCAGCAGACCTTGGCCAACTGGGCCACCCTTACCTCGCACAACACACTCAGGATCATGAAGAGCATACACTTCAGACCCACCTCCGATCCCTGCCCTCACCACATCTTCAACAGAGTTGGCACCTCGATTCCACCTGCACTCTGCAGCACCATCAACTGCTGAAGAAACCCTCTGCTAACCTGATGTACCTCAAGAACTACAGATCCAACTCTCTGCTTCCCTTTCCAGCCAAAGTAATTGAGAAAACAATTAGCGCCCAACTCTCCAAGTTCATCAAAATGTACCGCATCCTGGACCTCTCCGAATCGGGCTTTAGAAGGAACCACAGCACCAAGACCACTCTCCTTGCCACGACAGATGACCTACGCACCATTCACGACGCAACACAACTGTTGCCCTCATCCTCCGGGACCTCTCAGCCGCATTCGATACCCTCTCCCACCACACCCTCTGTGCAAGACTCCACGATGCCGGCATCTGCGACCAAGCCTTAGAATGGATCCGTTCCTTTCTCACCAGCCAAACACAGAAAATCAGACTTTCACCGTTCAACTCAGAACCCAGAGAGATCAGATGTGGGGTGCCTCAGGGATACTCCCTGAGCCCCTACCTATTCAACATCTACATTGGACCACTTGCAGCCATTGCCAGCAGCCAGGGACTCAACATTGTCGCCTATGCCGTTGACACCCAGCTGATTCTCTACCTCACAGACGAACCCACAGCAGCCAAGAGCAACTTCCACAATGGACATCTGCCTCAATCTTAACTCAGACAAGACCAAAGTCCTTATCCTCGACACCACCCCCTCTGCCTAGGATGACTCCTGGTGGCCCGCAGTGTTTGGAACCCCTCCACACCCATAAACCAGTCATGAAACCTTGGCATTATCCTGGATGCCTCACTCTCAATGAACCACCAAATCAACAATGTTCCGTCCTCCTGCGTCCACACCCTCTACCTGCTTCATAAGATCTTCTGTGGATCCACACTGAGTCCAGGAAAACTGTCACCAATGCACTTATCAGCAGCAGACTTGACTACGGCAACACACTCTGTGCCATTACCACCCAGAAACTCCAAAATAAACTGCAGAACATCCAGAGCACCTCATCCAGACTTATCCTGAACATCGCACACCGCAGCCAGATTACTGGCCTCTTGAGAGAACTCTACTGCCTTCATATCAACAACATAATTACCTCAAGCTCCTCACGCATACCTACAAAGCCCTCCACAGCGCCAGACCTGCATACCTCAACGACCACCTCTACTTCTACACTGCCACCAGATATCTCCGCTCCATCCAACTGGCCCTAGCCACCATTCCACAGATCCGCAAGACCACATTTGGAGGAAGAACTTTCTCCTACGTCGCTGCAAAGTCCTTGAACTCCTTGCTCTGCACCTCAGGCAAGCACCATCGCTTCAGACCTGGGTGATCGACTGAACCGCAGACCCCTCCTCCCAGTCATCGCCTTGAAAGCTTCTCAGGTGAGTAGTCATACTTTATACAAAACCTGATTGATTGATTGATTAAATTTACTGTTATATCCTTATAATATTATAGTATGTGCACCAAGGGCCTGTGAATTAAATGCTACTAGTGGACAGCAGCACTCCTTGAGCTGCACTCTTGAGAAGCCCTCTAAGACACTGCTCATGCCTGCCACTGCAGCCTTAGTGCAGTTTTAAACTGATATTTCGATCTAGAAAAATAAACCTTATGCTAGGCCTAAACTCTGCTTCTTAATACTTGTTAGCCAACCCTAAGGTAGTCCTGTAGTCTCATAGGTCCAGGTGCATGACATTTAAAAATTAGGACATGTTGGATTACGTTTTACATGCCCCTGCAGTGAAAAATTACGTAAGTCATTTTTCACAGTTGGAAGGCCTTCTCACCCATAGGCTAACACTGAGTTGCCTTATTACACTTAACAAGTGCTAACTTCAGATTGGGAGCAAATAGAGAAATTAAGTATACAACTGAAATTAATGTTATGCAATACTCTTTGATCGTAATGTCAGATTTTAAGTTATCATTTTGAAAATGCCCCTTTACTAAAGTTGGCATTTTTCTGTCAGAACCATCTGTGCCTTTCTGCCAGTGTAATACGGTCACATGACTTTAAAAAGCTCTGCTGTTGTGAGTCGTGTATTGCAGTCAGACAATGAGAGAAAACGGAAACTAGGTGTGAGGGGAGAGGGTCTTCCTGACAGGATGGGTGGGAAAGAGCTGTACCTTGCCCTGAATACATTTCAAAGTGCCCTGCCTGCAGCAAAAACAAAGGAACCTGATACTATGCCTGCCCTTGCCGTTGTCACCAAAGTCAGTTTGGAGCTCGGACCATGAGAAGGGGAAAAACTCACCAGAATCAATTTTGGGAGTGATCTGGTATTTCAAGCACACAAAGGCTGACAACAGGTAGAAAAAGGGGACATTTAGAACATCTCATCAAAACAAATCTGGACCTGGGGAAGATTCAGAAAAAAGACTGCCGTGCTGCGTGAAGGATTTCCTTGCTGTCTGAAGAAGGAAGATTGGACCTGCTTACCTCGAGCCGAGGCTACTCCAAGGGTCTTTTGTCCGACCTCCTGTGTGAGCTATATGACACCACAAGCTACCAGATGCGTCCCTTCAACTGCCCAGCTGACCAGCACCAACTGAACTGCTAACCAGATATTTGTGGTACCGTAATGAGCGCCTGCGGTGCTTGACTTTTGTCCCAAAAGACTCATCCTCATGGCCCCTTCCAAAACAAACTGAACTTTTAATTTCAGACTCGAGAAGATGACTCTTCAGCGGGTCTAACGTGTTTCATGATTCCAACCCGTCAACCCATCAATCATGGATGGAAGAAGCTTGTGACTTTCTTTTGGTCTAGTGGAACCAGATAGGCGCGAGTGCCGCTTTCTGCTTCTTAGTGCTATCTTCACAAAAATATTCCAGTTATTTTGGTTGAATTTAATTAGTTTTGGTGTCATTTTATGTATTAGACTATGTTCTATGTTTCTAGATTGGTTTGAGATTTTTCTTGTGTTGTTTTTTCACTTTATTATTGTTTGTGTGCTGCATACATACTTTACACATTGCCGCTAAGTTAAGCCTGACTGCTTTCGTGAAAGCTAATAGGGGGTTATGCCCTGGTTAATTTAGTGACTGTTTTTATTTCACCCTGACAAGGATTGTGTTTATTATTTGAGTAAGTCTTTCACCCCATTTTACAGCATTCCCTCTGTTTTTAGCTGAATGTTTCAAACTGATTTTCCAATACTGAATTAACATAACAGCGAATTGAGAAAATAATGTTTTTTCTCGCTATTAAATATGAAAGAATTGAATGTTTCAAGAAAGTCTACCGTTCATTAATTGTTAGCAACAGTAAAGAAATACCTAAAAAGATAAATTCAACATTTTCAGTTCTATGAAAGGTACTTAAAATTCAATCATAGACAATGTGTATGTCAAGTATGTTCAGCAATTACTTCACAATGGATTTCCTGACTTTATATCCTAGTGCAGGCATCTTTCTGTGATGTGTTCTGGAGCAAAGCCTGTTTGGTAACCTTCCATCTCCCCAAATTGAAAGACCAATTATTGTTAAACACTGGCACCTCCAAAGCCATCCAAATGCTTCAAACACTAACAGCAGATCTGAGAGAGCGCAACATTTAATGTGAGTATAACACTCAGACATGGTAGAACTCAGAGGGAGATATTTACAAGAAAATGCCAGGGCACAGTGTTAACTCAAATTTAGCAATGCCGCATGTTGACCTTTTTAAAACGCAAGGATGCATTATATTTACTAAAATACGGGGCACCCCTGTGTTTCCCCAGGCACTGGTGCTAAAAAGATGCCTAGCCAAAACATAAGGAGAAATTTATAATTTCTCCTCGTATCACCATCCTAAAACCACATTTTACCTGGCCTTAGATTCTGGCACTGCCCCAGCTTTGTAAATCTGGGGCAGAGTCAAAAAGCAATGGGTGTTGCGGTGGAACACCCACAGAAACAACCATTGCCCGCCCATTTGCTACAGCGGACTGCTGCAGAAAGGGGGATTTTTACAAGGTGGTGTTAAGTCACATTAAGTGGTTCAGCACCACCTTGTAGATATGGGGAAAGGTGCAACGCCACAGGAGCATCAGAAAAAGTGATGCTCCGGTGGCGTTAGGGACTTATAAATATGCACCTCAGTGTGCAGAGAAAAGTGTGGTATTACTTTAGTTTACCATTTTGGGCTAGTGTGGTTGCAATTTAGAGTAGTTAATGAGGAATGGCCACATATGTTTATGTCTTATGAGCCTCACCATAAGCAGAAAGTTCAATAGTAGTCGTTTGCTTATTAGACCTGAGTCATAAATTAGTAAATACACACAGTGTTGATTTCCATAGGTGCATTTTGTTACTGTACCTGGTCGTTATCCTTCGGATTGTAGTCATACGGGCATTCTTCTGGATAAGAAATAGGGGCCCTGCACAATTTTAATATTCTTTTTTTTCCCGGTTGAAGAAATCTACACCCACCACCACTTAAATGATCTGATGTGTTTAAATGACATTTACAGTCTAAATGAACACGTGTCCTAACATTTTATTTAAACATTAGGATAACTTGAACAGGACATGTCATGTTTAACACTGTGGGAAATACAGATGCCTGGTGATTTTTTCCCCACTTATTGACCTACAAATAACAACAGATGAGAACAAGGGTACTTTCACAAATTTCACATACGTTTGAAAAGATTTTATCGCAAAGTTTACGCACAGTTTTGTAGTTCAACATAGTTCTAATGGCACATATATTTACCCTGGTTCTTTTCTTTTTTCTTTTTTTGTCCTCATCTTACCAAGCTTTTCTATGCGGATCTTACAAAGCCTTTTTAACACTCTGAGGGCCTCCTGGCTTTACCGCAATCACCTTGGTCTCCGACCAAACCCCTTAGCTTAGGGTAGCTTGATGTAATCATTAGACCAATTCTATTAACCGGAGACTACGTCCCCAACAAATAAGAGGATACCAGACATTAGATGGCTTGTCTGCAGCACTTTCGTACTCCAAACGAGCCATACTAAATGAGGCCCTGAGCCAGTTCTCCCTTGTTGGTGGTTGGGGGTCTTTCCATTTCTTGCAGATCTCTCTCCGGGCCAAGAGAACCAAGTATAGCAAGAGGCCTCTCTGTAGTGGAGTGACTATATGACTTGTTTAGCCCATCATCTCCAAAGAACACGAATGACAAATTAATGCTAATGTTGATCTTAAAAATATCTTGAAGTGAATCTCCGACCTCTTTCCAGAAGTTCTTCAAAACCGGACATTCAATTACTGGGTTGAATCCGTTGGGTTACTCTGTTGCCATTATTTCTGTTTCTGAGAGTGCACTGTCAAATAATAATTGCTTTTGACGATCTGTTAGAAGTTGATATAATGAGGTTGTGGTATGGCCACAGTTTTGGAGATGTCCAACACCGGAACCTTCTGAGGTTGCTGAAGGGTCCTGATGGTGATTCTTAACATGAGAAGCTAGAAGCAATTTTTGCTTTTTCGAATTCTTTTTAATGCAGCTTTCACATCCTGGTTCCGCAAGCTATAGATCAGAGGGTCGAGCATGGGGATGATGATGGTGTAAAAGACAGATAAGACTTTGTCAGTTTCATCTGAACCTCTGTTGCTGGGGCGCAGATACATATTGAGGCCGGTGCCATAAAAGAGAACCACACAGAGGAGGTGGGATGAACAGGTGGAGAATGCTCTGCGCCTCCCTGCGGATGAATGGATACTAAGGATGGTGATGGCAATATTGGTGTAGGATACTCCGAAAGGTATCACATAAAAAAATCCAAAAATTGCTATTGTTGAGTATACTATGATCTCATTAAGGGAAGTATCCAGGCAGGAGAGCTTAAACAATGGGAAAATATCACAAAAGTAGTGAGAAATGTACTGCCTACAAAAATAGAGCCTAAATGTTATAAATGTATACATCACTCCATATATCACACCCCCTGCATAGGGTACAGCTGCAAGCTGGTTACAAAATTGATCTGTCATTAGAATTGCATAATGTAATGGTTTACAAATCGCGGCATAGCGGTCAAATGCCATGACCGAAATGAGGAGGGGCTCAGCAACAACTAGGCTGATGTAGAAAAATAGCTGAGTGGCACATCCACTCATGGATATTACATTCTTCTCAACTAAGAAGCTCATCAGCAACTTGGGAGTGATGTTTGAGGAGTAACAAAGGTCCACAAAGGAAAGGTTACTGATAAAGAAGTACATGGGTGAGTGAAGATGAACATCGCTCCAATACAGAAAGATTATTCCGATATTGTCCACCACGGTGATGACGTAGACCAGCAGGAAGAAGAAAAAGAGAGGAATCTGCATTTTAGGGTCAGCGGTGAGTCCCGCAAGGATGAACCTCATCACAGTGGTCTGGTTTCCAACTTCCATGTCATTGGTAAATAAAACCTGCTGGGATACACTACGTCATATATATTATCAATTTGTGATAATTTCTAAAATAAGGCACACTTTTCTATATGAATTATGAGGTTTATTATAGCAAGTGATAAAAATCAATATATTACAATCCAATATTTGCATTTACAAAAAAAATTAACTCAGATAGGACAAGTACTATTACTAGGAACATGAACTCACCTCAATGTAGAAACTCAAAGCACCAGAAAACCCGGGTCTAATGAGAGAACTGAATTGTAATTAGAATTCTAGAAAAAACTACATACATTTAGGACAGACGTACAGGTTGTAACTCTCTCCACATTGTGGGTATTCATGAGATGATGTCCATTGCCTTACTGAATAGTGGTAATCAATGACAAAATTGAGGCATCCATGGGATGATGCCGAATTGTCTATCTCTGGTAAAAACAAGGCCATATATAATTGTGTAATTCATGGAAACGTGTGGGCATCCTTGGGATTATGACCATTGCCCAGCATGGTAAAATAATGGATTTGAGATGATGGCAGCTTGTGGATATCAATGGAATGATGCTCATTCTCGTCCTGGTAACATGCTGGCCTTGACACAAGGGTAGAAGTCTGTGGATGTCCATTGCCTACCTGTGGTAAAATGCTGCTGCTTGCATAGTTCCTTGTTAGAAAATCACTACTATCATTTCACTTTCAACATTACTTTATATTCCACTGGCATTTTTACTTTACCTTATATGTTTCTTGCGCCTTCTGTGAGCTCTCGAATTGTTTTACTTACAGGTAAATGTGAGAATATGTATGAAATAGACATTTACACCTTGCCATTTATGTCAGGCACACATCTCAATGGTTGTTTTCACATTGTCCCATTTGTTTAGCACAATCAGATATTGAAGTTTTCACATTGCTCTTTTTGTGATGCACAAATGACCTTACTATTCCATATTTTCCTTCAGCTCTACTTTGAACATGTCTTAGTCCTCTGTGTGGCCTGTCAGTAAAGGACATATTATCCCTTATTGGGCTTGCAGCTTTCACACAAGTGCTCAAATAACAGCTTTACTTTCTGGCCTCTGCTCACCCATTTTCAGTGAGAGAGGAAGCCATGAAGATCAACAGCCATTATTTGGAACCACAGTCTATAATTATGTGGTAAAGAAAGACTGTGTGCTTAGTGCACAGATCCCCTCTAGTCCGAGGCATACAAACATGACAACACTACATATCTCACAACATTCATTCAAGCTTTGGCTGGGTTTCACTGGGCATATTTGTTTTGCACTCTGTCAGCAGCTCTTGCACTGCATCAGCAAACAGGCTTTTGCAAAGCCAGGTGTTCTCCCAGATCGAATTCCAACAACTCGGAGCCCTCCATTGTCACAAGCTCCAGGTCATTGGTTAAAGAGAATAACATGTCACTGCTAAAACATATCAGTATCTGTCAGAGGGAATGATTCACAAAGGTATGTGTAATACTACACCTATGTGAGTGATTTGCTATTCACTATTCCTAATTGTAGTTATTCACCATTTCTGAGTGTAGATTTACACCTATGTATACCACTACCATATATCCACACTGCCTACAACACAATTTGTATTTATTACTATCCGTAACTTTCCACCTGCAGGTGGAGATCAGAAAATAGCAGCTATCGTAGTAGGCCTCCTCACTATCTTACTGACAGCTTCCCAAGGCTTGGAAAAAAGCATATATCTTTCCATTGATAACAAATCTTCTCTGGTCCCCAATGAGGCCAAAAGCTATTGTCCCATCTCACGTCTTCCAATGACAGCTAAAATCTTGGAAAGACATCTAAATTATGAATTCTCAATTATCTTAGGCACAAATTGTGCATTGCACGGAACACAATATGGATTCAGGAGAAACCAACATACTGAATCAGTACTTATAGTCACTACTGATGAAGTTAGATCAATTGTGGAGTATGGAGGAAAGGCTGCAGTGATCCTGTTCGACCTATACGCAGCCTTTGACACAGTAAGTCACACGGTGCTAGTGGCCTGACTCAAAGCCATGGGCATTGGGGGTTCAGCCCTCAAGCTCTTGCACTCATTTATCTCAGACTGAGAACAATCCATCTCTTTGATGAATTTACAGTGGAACCTTTTTAACTGCTGTGTGGTGTTCCTCAGGGTTCCTCCTTGAGTCCCACCCTTTTTAATATTTTTGTTGTTCCTTTGGCTTGTTGATTTGATCCTTTGGTTTTTCCACAAACTATTACGCAGATTATATAAAAATTCTGTTGTCTATTTCAACTGATGTTGATGACATTGCTCAATGTTTTAATAACTGCATGACCAAAGTAGTTCGATGGATGAGCAACGACTGTCAAATTCAGAGAAAGTGGACGTTCTTCTGTTTGGGAAAGACACTTCCTATTGGGATATATCATGCAGTGACAGCCAGTGCAGGTGAGAGCGGTGGGGCAGTGGGGAGCGCAAGGTAAGTGTATTTCCTTTTAATTTTTTTTTATTTTCCCTCATCACTGTCTGTCGATTCCCCCCGCACCATCGCTTTTACCTGCACCGTCCGTCACAGCATCTTGGTGGCCCCAACATCTAGGCCCACTCCCAGTGCCGGTTCACCAAGTTAGGAATCTGGGGTAATCTCCAAAGCTAAACCTACCTTCTCTGGAAAGATAACTAAATTCAACTCATCCTGTTTCTTCTTGTTAAAATCCCTGATGAAGGTTCACCCATTTATACCATCCGATATACCGAAATTTGTAATCATTACCTTTGGGCTTTCCAGGTTAGATCACTGTAACACTCTTTATATGGCATCCACCAACAATATCTGAATAAATTGCAAATTGCAAATTGCAAATTTTACAAAACACAGCAGCCCATGTTCTAGTAAATTCCCTAAATTTAAATCTGTCTCACTTGTCAGAATTACACTGACTTCCTTTTAGGATACGAGTAGCTTTTAAGACTTTAGTCATGGCTGGCAAAGCCCTTGACGATATATGTGCTGAGTACCTTAAGAAGAATTTCAGATGATACACTCCAATAAAATCTCTTCAATCAACCATGTCAACAAAAGTAGAAGTACCCAAAATGATTTAGACATCTTGGGATGCCAGAAGCTTTACTTTCTCAATGTGCAAGCTTCTGAATAGAATGCCTCGGCATCTAAGAGCCTAATCCAATGACAAAAACCTGGCTTTTTTATCCACATGCTTATTTAGGGCCCACATAGTGTTACTTCTAGCTGGAAATGAGCGCCAAGACGCCCCTTGGCATTCGCACACTTTAAAAACATTTAGAATTTAACTATTTGTGCAGGGTCAAGTTTACTGCTGAACCTGTGCTCCTCCAAACATTAGGTTTAATGTTTCTGTTGTATGACCAATGAGCAGTTGGTCATTGGAAAAGGCAACTTGTGCTTGGAATAAAGTGATAACTTCAGGTGGTGCAGCACCAGTTTCCCTAGCTGCCACAATTGGTTAAAACACCTCCAAAAGTTCCTGAAATCTGTCCATGCTTGGAATGTATGGGTAGAGGAGCAGAAGTTGTCCTTAATATGTAAACCTATGAATACTAGTTTTATGGTGTGCTAGATGTCACTGCCATTTACAAGTTAGATGAAGTTCAGTTCTTCTTAGGCAGGTATGCCTTGGAGAGTTGTCCGATATCTTCCATGTTAATATATTTCTTTATTGTGAATATCTTGACGCTTAAAGAGTTGACCTAATGTAAGTATTCCACTTATATACCTCTATATGTTGTGTTTATTCTGTCCATCATGGTCTTCAGCATGTCATTTCTTCATTTATGTCTCCCCTCATCCTGTTGATTGAGTGTGTAGGAAATGTTTTCTCTTTTGCTTGGGAGAGCACCTTGGTCTTATATTGAGATCTGCTTTGTGCATATAGTCGATTGTAGTTCATTTTCAGTTGTAGTCCTTTCATGGGATAATGTCTGTCCTGGAGCCCACCTGTGAGCTCAAGTATCTTATGTGCTGGTATTATGAGTGGTGTCTACATGGGGTATGTAAAGCATTCATCAGTGGAACTTTCCTATTTAGGACTGATATGTGTACTTGCGCAGGACTTTGTTTAATGTGTTTTTGCTCAACAGAAGGAAAACTGCTTTTGAACTTCAAAATCTAGTTGGTGGATTTGCTCATCTTCTCTGACTTTTGTGGTTTGGTTGATCGCGGTTGATCAGGGGCGTTGTATTCGCCAACTTCCACATACTCAATCGCTAATGACGTTAGAGCAGATTTAATAATTGAAATGCTAGCCTTCCTGTGTGGATGTTTCAGTTAGCATGACCAGTCATCACGTCGATGTCGCTAGGTCTTCGAATACCAGTAATGCTGGTTTATACAGACAAATTTAAAGCCCTGCCGCAATTATTTTCCATCAACTAGAAAATAGTTGAAATAGGATTTGTTTTGAAGTGCGACTTCCCCTTCTGTATAGAACTTGTGCTTTGAAAGAAGCCATGATGGAGACGCTCCTGTAATCTTGCAAATGGCCAAGCCTGGTGCTGATCTCAGTCCCACCCATTTATTTATTAATTTATATAAATTATCATTTAGTAGAGCAATGCCTTTCCCCTAGTATGTAGGCTAACAGATACATTATATTATTAATATTTATTCAGTCGCCTGTTTTACAAAGCACAATGTCCAAAATACTCTCTGGTTTATGGGATGTAGCTTTATTAGTTCAGTCCTCGGAAACTACCCACCTTACGCTGAGAGCATTCTCATTCACTCCTCTGAACTATAAAAAGTACCTATTCTGGGATGAGTGCCACACTTTTTGAGACTTTTATCAAGCATGTCCTTATAACGGACGGGTATTTGATTTATATTATTCATGTGCCTTCATTCTTGCCTTTAAATTGAGCAGCCCCTATGTTAGTTTGTTATTACATTCTGTACATTTTTGATATTTTGCTGCTTTCATACTTAGAATCACTGTATTGAACTGTTACTTGATTATGTACTTAAAATATTTTTTATTGCCAACGTTTTTTGTCTATTCTTCATGTCAAAACCTTTGCTTGTAAGCTATATTGATGCTGATTTAACCTGACTAACTAACTTCCTCTTGCTTTCTGTGGTGATGCTTAAATTTTAAAAACACCTTCATGGTTTTAACTTTGAATAGAGCCCTGCATTAGTTGCGGTTATTTGTCTTGGGCCCTCATTCTTTGGGACTCAGACGGCACCAATCCTGCATATCAGCCCTTTTATAAAATATTGATGGAAAGGGCCAACAGCCCCTGAGCAGCCCCTTTCATTAGAGATTGTGCATTTCATCCGTACAAATTATTATGTAAAAAAAGAATGTGGTATATGTTGAAATGAAAGAACATTTTGAGTCTATAATAGAAACAATAGAAATGATGGGGGCTATGTGACTAGTCCTAAATGAATGCCAAGAGCATTTTCATTTCTAAAATGTGAACCCCTCAGGCAACTGTTAATCAAATCGATATTACGGGTCTTAGAAACCACTTTTAACCAAAGATGTCAGCGTATCTTATCTTAGAGCCTTATTATGAGTTTGAACTGCCCACCAGATTAGGAGTTTTCTCCTCTCTAGCGGGCTGCTCTTTGGTGTTCACAAGGCGGTGCTTATGAAATAGGCACCGCAATGGGAACTTCAAAGTAAGTACCTGCATGGCATTACCACTGCAGTGCATGCCATGTAGGTACTGGTGTGTATGCAAACAGGAGGTCACATGCTGTGCCCCCCTGTCTGCATCCACATGACATGAGGCACCAGCGGGCCCCATGGTATTCGGAACTCCATGAAATGTGTGGGGGTGAGAAAACTCCTAATATGCTTTGCAGGTCGCAGCGGCCCTACCAAGCATATGCACCCTCAAGACCACCACTCCACCACCAGGGATCTCTGATCCCTGGAGGTTGCGGTTGACCCAGATCAGCCTGACCGCCCTGGTCATAATGGGGCAGTGGGAAGATTGCCACTGCAGCGCACCCGCGAATTTGGCGGTCTGTGAACCGCCAGACTCATACTAAGGCCCTTAAACAAACAGACTTATCCTAATTTACTGTTCTGAGAACCTTACATTAAACCATAAGTGTAACCAGTCTCCTGCATTATTCATCATAAAGACAATGAAAAGCATGTATTAAAGGACTATGGCTAATTAACACATACTACCATTAAACCAATCATGTGAATAACACAAATGACCAGTTGGATAAGGATAATATGTGCAAGGGCATATATTGCACATTTTTTATTTTATAACAAATGGCATTAATATAGGTGATGTCAGTGATTCACTTCTTCTAACCCACACAACACTTAAAATATGAAAAAAGTGTCAGAACCAAAGTAGTCAAAGGATAATGCCATATGTGAGACACATTACACTCTGCAGGACAAGCAATGGAAAAATGAATCAATAACTATTGTGCACAAATAAATGGAAATCGGACCATTCACCCACCTCTCTGTTAATCAAAATAATAATCTGTGTAATCTCAAATAAAACACCATGAGCTACAAATAAAACAACCTCACCTAGGTCACAGATGCATCTGACCCACAAACTGGTCTGAATACATCTTTGGTACGGCTGTGTCATTTAAATATGTGCCAATTTCCTTGTGAGACGTAATATTCGCTAAGGTACCACTGCTTCTGTGTTATCAATGTTCCCAATGGAGCCAATTAAACATGCTACAAATGATACCCTTTGGTTATGAACAAGCCTTGCAAATCATAACTCAGATTGCCATTTTTATGTCTTCCCTAGAGAAAGGTGTATGTGCCTGGCAGGAATTCATGTCCTCTCAAACACAACAAACACCACACTCCAAACACAACATGCAACATATGCATACAGAAAGGGGCTTTAGGACTCCCCATTGAGCGAATGACCCCAAAACAGCTATTTCCTTCATGATATAATTGAGACATGCTATTGTTATGATCTACACAACCCTGCCATAGAAAACCAATTATTAGAAAAAGAACGAGAGATGTTTGTGCATAGACAAGTACAGTCAAACTCATTGTCTGGACAGAGGGGCTCATTTAGGTTTCAGTGAGCAGGACACTGTGCCACAAACAGCAAGAGCACTATGTACGCTAAACTCACAGTCTGCCACTCTATTTAGAGTTAAGTGAACCATTGAATTTCCATCATTGGAGGCCCTGATGGCATAGCTGGAAGAAAACAAGCAATGGCCAGATGGACTTTGGCTGTCAGTGTGAGTCAGTTTAGACAGTCTGCCCTATTTAGGCTGGGCGTTTCATGTACTTAGAACAGTACTTAGAACACTTTCCCCATACTCTAGAAAAAAATGCTGGTAGTGTCAGGGTCAATAGGTGTGTGTTTTTCCAAAACAAACTCATGCTTTGTGGGTTTTGGTGCATTTGTATAAAGCATGACAGAAGCTCAGCAAGAGGAACCTCTGTGACAGAGGCGTCTTTGAAGGCATAGAGCTCTTCACAATGTTGGCAAAGATTGCTAACTATAGTGGGCTGCCATGCAGTGATCAGCAAGAGTTTGGAGGCTATCATCTCAGCTTGTTGGCTGGCCACCGATCATTCTTTAAATGAAGCTCAGAGTCTGACCACTCACCTGTTGGGCTCAGACCAAAGTTCCAGAAGCAACTGCTGGTGGCACTTCACAAATTTGACTATTGATAACCTAATAATCAGATCAAAGATTACAGAGGTAAAAACAGGGTATGGTACTCCAAATGAAAGATCTGTGGACAACCTAAGAACCAGGTAGGAAGCACTCAGATTGATCATTCGGGATGCATGTATTCCGAAGCAATTAGGAGCTCAAAATGTGATCTCTTCTTAAATTAGAGAACAGACTGGAGACCTATCCCTCCTAGAAGCCCCAGTGTAATACTACAGAACTTTATGGGAAGGTATATAAAAAAAAGATTGATGGGTACATATGCTGTTCCTAGATATTTCAGTTAGTGGGATGACTAAGGAACATTTTTATCTATATAATACCTTGTGATTACCATAGAACTACAAGCATGCATACTTTGTCAAGATGTCTCTGCATGGAGCCAGAGTTTCAGAACTTAAGGACTTCTGCTGTCAGTGAATGCAGACAATACAGAACTTTTCCAGGGACTAGTTGTCCCATCTTTCACCTATATTTTGCAAACCAATTAAATTTAGCCCACTGACAGCCATTATGTTAAATTTGTGGTAATCAATGATATTTCCATTGACATCCAAAAGGATACAATTTGTGTTGTGATGTGCACAGCATCAGTCATTAATGCGCACTGGGAAATAGACTGTGTTGTTAAGGGCATGAACAAGCAGAATCAGTAGAAATCTGAATTCACCTGCCACTGTTGATAGCAAGGAAAGCCTTCAATAACCTTGTTCGTAGTGCCTTAACCTCAGACTGACAATTTTTCATCAACATGAAATCCTTTTGTAATCAAAGTTGATTAAGTGCGTAAAAAACAGCACATTAAATGAAACATGTTAACACAACCATTTAAAATCATAGGTTTTACAGCAGCATCAAAATGTGAGCTATCCAATTTGGGCACACAGGCACCCTGTGCCACTACTGCTTTCATCCTCTCCCGTTTATACCACATCTAGAAGTAGAAGTAGACATTACATACCCATTTACTTTAACCATGACACTAGATCACCTTTTAAGAAGCCCAGAGATGTATCCAACCCACTGGCCAGTACAGGATTGGAGTGCCAAAAAATAAACAAAATAAAGAGAAGCTCAAATCTGTACTTGCCTGCCCCACATGTCCTGGATAGTCCTTCCATAGCAGATTTACTAGAAATTAAGGCAAAAAGACAGCTAATGAAATTATATGAGATATCTTTAGAATTATATTCCCTGATGGTACATTTCTACCTTAAAAGATAACATATATTTATGGAAAGAGGTCCTAATTATAAGCTAAATGTCTTCCCTTAATCCTACCTGATTGGTCCTGACTCACTAGAAAGGGTACAAGACTCTTTGAGGTTGGTGGATAACTAGAGGTACTAACACCATTACTATGTATAGATAGTAGACAGCTGCTTGTAAGAAAAACTCGTTGGTTTGTTTCCGTGACACAGTATGTCAACAAGCTTCCATATGGCCTGGCTTTCATACTTTGCCAATATCTCATTATTTGCTTGGAAGTTGTCTTTTATGTCTCATTACTAAAGAGGTCAATCAAAATATATGGCTGTCAGGAGAATAAGCAACTGTGTAGTCTAAAATCAAATAAAGTCACATAGATGATCAAATCATGAATGGATTTATGGCAAAACTAGACCCATATTTGAATTCCAGCCCGCTCATTTGCTGCATAGCAGAATCATTGAACGTTGTACCGCAAGCCAACCTGGAGATATAATCACAATTCAACCTATAAAGTGTAAAGTGAAATATTAGACATGATATACCTTATCCGGAACAGTGGTGCCATTCCTGCCAGTCTCCTATAAAATCATGCTAATTTAGGATAGGCTGCCTTCGGTCCCAGTGCTATCCACGCCCACATGCCTGACTATCTCAGGTAGAGGTTTTTATGTGTCAGCATACGTTAACGCACAACCTCCCTAATCCCTGTATCCCAGCGATTCACAGCTGCTTATCTCATTTTTCATGGTGGGCATTGAAGGTTACAGCTCAAATCTGTCTTATAAAGAAAGAATACAGTGGGTGAGATGCCATTAGTGGGCTCTAGCTCACAGCAGAGGTTCAAAATGTTTTAACAAATGTGTGTTTTAATGGGTGGAATTCACTTCCTTAAGGAAACCTACAAGAGACAGCATTAAATAATGCAGTCATTGTGTAATAATGCAAAAGCAATAATAATTTACCATACTATACATGAGTTGGTCAATAAGATATCCGTCAATGAGTAATCAGTAGTTACCATTTCGTCTAACCTGAACGACTGACACCAGTACAAAAAGCAGACTGTTTTTTAATTCAAACTTTTTTACATATTTTTGTTCAGCGAACATGAAATGCTTATGACAGTAATTTAATTTCACTTTATTCTAATTGTTGCATTTTCATTTTGTGGGAAATTTGTAAATGTTTTTACAATATGTCGACAAGAGACGATATTTTTTCCCAAAAGAAGCAATTATATATTACAAGTGTGGTTCACTGTATACATTGATGAATATTTGTGGGCTTTCTTGGTGAAATCCTGCCTAACCCTTCCAGAATAGTAGCCATTTCATGACCTCCTTTCTGCATTCTTGGCAACATATTGTCTACAGCTGACTCAATAGTTTCCTGTCTATGTGTCAGGATCCCTAATACCCTGTCGGCCTTCTGCACGTCCGCGGAAGGAAAATGCTTTGACACGCAGCGGTACTGCGTGAACCGCTGAAGAACTACACCTCCCATGAGCAGGAGCGGCAGGGCAGCAGACGCGCGCAGGAGCGGAAGGCTTCATAGAGCACTTCCGCCCTGGCGGCGGTGCCGATTATTCTGTGTTCGCAAGCAACGCCAGAGACGGGAGAGTCTGTTCCTGTTCCCGCTTTTGTTTGTTCCGGTGATTGCAGGCGAAAACCTTCCCACTGCGACGTAGGGACAGCGGCCATTCTCATAGTTCCGGTGAGGCGAAACCGGGAAGACATTTCCATTTGGCAGGCTCAAACCGGTACGGTAAGGGTTGGATTCCCTAAACGGCCACCCTGGGCTTGTGAAGGTCGTGGGGGAGACATACAAATGCCCTGCAAACTCAGAGGAGGTGTAAGACTCGAGGGCTCCAGGAAGTCGCTTTATTCTCTGCCTGTTATTACGTTCAGTGCACTAGGTGTCCCTCCTCGCTGGCGAGCCACATGTTTGTCGGCTCTTGCGAGTAGAAGGGATACCAGTGCCTGGTCCTAGGAAATACATTTTCTGACGCTGTCAAAAAACATGTGGGAGAGATACGAACATGATGTGGAATGAGCAAAGACTGTCTGTATGTTCAGACTGAATTGTTCGTCGATCGATGGGCGGGTCCCATTTAATCTCAATGGATGAGAGATAACTAATCATTGTGTTTTGTTGTGTTTTCTTAGCAGGGGATTGTGGGTGAGATGAGGCAATCTCATACAACCTCTGTGACGTATGATCAGAGATAAATCTGGGTAGGTCAAACAAAGAGCAAGGGTCCCATGGGGACCGGGGCTACGCAGATAAAACCTGATAATAACGCTGTTTTCTCCATCTTAGTGTTACGTGTATGTTCTGGAGTACTAAGAGGCCTTGTCTGACTGGTCTCAGGTTCTTTGGCAGAGAGCGTGATCTGCACCTAGGAGCCACACATATCCTTCTTTTTCTTTACAGGTGATTACCCTTAACACTGGCACTCACACACGGGGTCAGGGTAGAGACAGAGTGGTGGGGACACTAGGATTATAACGTTGTTGTTTTCTTGTGTCTTTTCAGGTCTCCTTCCCCGCTGTCCCCTCCCTTTCCTTCCCTCGCTCGATCGCTTCACTGATCTGCGCCTATAATAGCCCTCAGACTTGAAGCTATCGAGAGGGGGACCATATTGAGCATCGATCCGATCCCGAGGAGTCGAAGAGCACGACACTATGAGGTTTTGTGAGCACTGTAGTTGGCATGCTGGCTATGCTTTACATAAATGCTAATGGATACTGTTAGACTTGGTCTTTGCTGCAGAGTAATCCCATATGTTGCCTTTCTTTTCCTTCCCTTGCTGCACTAGTTTTTTCTGTCTTTTAGGACTCTGTGCACTTTACCCCTTCTAACCTGTGATAACGTGCTTGTGGTCTCTCTCTAAAACATGTTCAAATTGGCCTACACCTGATTGGTACATTTAATTTGACCTTGTCAGTAAATTACTTCCCATTGCAGCATAGCTCCGCCTGGCAGCTCTTGCCCCCTGAACTTTCCTGGTGCTGTGTTCGAGACACCTGATCCCTGGTGGTCCAGTGGGGTGCATCGCTGTGTTTCTGTTTTCTGCATTTTTGCTCCTCTGCTCTTTTTTCACCTTCTTTTTCATCTACCTTTTGCTTTTACTATCTATTATTGCTTTCTTTCTCTTTCTGCTAATTCTTCTCTTTTTTGCCTTTTTTCCCTTTCCGTGCCGTAGCCCTTGCTGCTCGCCCCCCGCTGCCTGACCCCCTTCAGTGCCATTTTCTGACTTCCACCTTCCTGCCTCCTGTCTACCAGCTGTCCAGCCCTCCCCAAACACTACTTAATAGCTCCCACTGAGCAGTGAAGGAGCAATCTTTCTAACCTTGTCAGTAAATTGCTTCCCTCACTGCACAGCTCTGCCTGGTAGCTGTTGCCCCTAACTCTACCAGGCCCTGTGTTTAAGGCCCCTGATCCCTGGTGTCCAAGTGGGGAGCATCTCTGCTCTGCTGCAACTCTCTTCCCTCTGTTTTCTGTGTTCTGCCTTTTTGCTCTTTTTTCACCTTCCCTTTCATCTATCTTTTGCTTTTCTTATGTATTATTGCTGTCTTTCACTTTATCCTTTTTCTCCTCTTTTTTGCCTTTGTTTTCCTTTCTGTGCCCTAGCCGCTGCTTGTGTCCAACATTCCTGCCTCCTCCAGTGCTATTTTGCCACTTCCTGCCTCCCAGCTGTCCAGCCTTCCCCAAACTCTATTAAATGGTGCTTGATTCGCAGGCATGCAGTGTGTGCAGTTAGCTGTGCGTTGCTGATGTGTCAAACGTGTGCCAAATGCAAGCTCGTCTGTGCCTGTCCATGTCTGGGCCGCACCCAGCGCCACACGCCCTGGTTCCTGGACCATCTACCACTATGACTCCCGTACCCTCCACGCCAGTCACACTGAACCACTCACCGCCTGCCACCTTGTATCACCGAACAACACCGAAGGCCCAACTGCAACTGCACCTTTGCCAGCCTACACACACCATCATTACCAATCCCATGACCCAGAGGAACTGGACCCGACCTCATCAGTTGCATTCTGCTTAGCACCTGTACCCTCAAAAGACAGGCCGTGGAGAACTGGCACCTTCTTGACTCAATCTTCCCGATGTTGTCTTCTTTACAGAAACCTGGATGAACCAGACCTCAGCTCGGACCTCACAACTACCATCCCCAAAGGCTGCAAAATCATTCACAAGGACCATGTCAATCAATTGGGAGGAGGTATCACCAACGCACACAAAAACATCCTTTGCCTCACAACCAGCACCAGCGACCACTCACCTGACATGAAACACCTTCACTTCCAGATCCCGACCAACCTGAACGCCACCGTTCATGGCACCCTCGTCTACAGACCTTCTGGAGCCCGTCGCCCCTTCAGCGAAGCCATTGCCGACTTCATTGCTCACCATGCTCTCAACTCATTGGACGTTACAACAAACAAATGATGGACGGAATGCTGACAATGCAAACATTCTCCCCCAGTCAAGAGATCTGGGTTAAATCCATCGTTCTTTTGCCCACTACACCACCCCAGTTTAGACATGGCCATATGCAAATCAGTCTTGACCCTGTGCCTCATGGGAACAGTCCAGCCCGAACTGCCAAGCCATGTCTTCCCTGGACCGGAATCAAGCATCCTAGGACCGGTTTCTGGCTATCAGCCGTCATCAGCCAGGATAGCTTGACTCCAGTGGCGTAGTGAGCACGGGTCCCACGTCTGGGAATACCCATCCCACTTAGGGCGAAAAGCGTTACAACAAACAAATGATGGACGGAATGCTGACAATGCAAACATTCTCCCCCAGTCAAGAGATCTGGGTTAAATCCATCGTTCTTTTGCCCACTACACCACCCCAGTTTAGACATGGCCATATGCAAATCAGTCTTGACCCTGTGCCTCATGGGAACAGTCCAGCCCGAACTGCCAAGCCATGTCTTCCCTGGACCGGAATCAAGCATCCTAGGACCGGTTTCTGGCTATCAGCCGTCATCAGCCAGGATAGCTTGACTCCAGTGGCGTAGTGAGCACGGGTCCCACGTCTGGGAATACCCATCCCACTTAGGGCGAAAAGCGTTACAACAAACAAATGATGGACGGAATGCTGACAATGCAAACATTCTCCCCCAGTCAAGAGATCTGGGTTAAATCCATCGTTCTTTTGCCCACTACACCACACCAGTTTAGACATGGCCATATGCAAATCAGTCTTGACCCTGTGCCTCATGGGAACAGTCCAGCCCGAACTGCCAAGCCATGTCTTCCCTGGACCGGAATCAAGCATCCTAGGACCGGTTTCTGGCTATCAGCCGTCATCAGCCAGGATAGCATGACTCCAGTGGCGTAGTGAGCACGGGTCCCACGTCTGGGAATACCCATCCCACTTAGGGCGAAAAGCGTTACAACAAACAAATGATGGACGGAATGCTGACAATGCAAACATTCTCCCCCAGTCAAGAGATCTGGGTTAAATCCATCGTTCTTTTGCCCACTACACCACCCCAGTTTAGACATGGCCATATGCAAATCAGTCTTGACCCTGTGCCTCATGGGAACAGTCCAGCCCGAACTGCCAAGCCATGTCTTCCCTGGACCGGAATCAAGCATCCTAGGACCGGTTTCTGGCTATCAGCCGTCATCAGCCAGGATAGCTTGACTCCAGTGGCGTAGTGAGCACGGGTCCCACGTCTGGGAATACCCATCCCACTTAGGGCGAAAAGCGTTACAACAAACAAAATAACCATGTATGACATTGTTCTGCATTCTGTCCATCAATTGTTATTTTTGCATTTGTCACCCCGAGTGGGAAGGGTATGCTCAGACGTGAGTCCCTTGCTCTCCATGCCACTGGAATCAAGCTATCCTGGCTGACGAGGGCTGAAAGCCCGAAACCAGTCCTAGGATGCTTGTTTCCAGTCCAGGGAGGACCTGGCTTGGCAGTTCGGGCTGGACTGTTCCCATGGGGCACAGGGTCAAGACTGATTTGCATATGGCTGGGTTCAAACTGGAATGGCATGGTGAGCAAAAAAACGATGGATTTAGGCCCAGATCTCTGTACTGGGGTGAATGTATGACATTGTTCTGCATTCTGTCCATCAATTGTTATTTTTGCATTTGTCACCCCGAGAGGGAAGGGTATGCTCAGACGTGAGTCCCTTGCTCTCCATGCCACTGGAATCAAGCTATCCTGGCTGACGAGGGCTGAAAGCCCGAAACCGGTCCTAGGATGCTTGTTTCCAGTCCAGGGAGGACCTGGCTTGGCAGTTCGGGCTGGACTGTTCCCATGGGGTACAGGGTCAAGACTGATTTGCATATGGCTGGGTTCAAACTGGAATGGCATGGTGAGCAAAAAAACGATGGATTTAGGCCCAGATCTCTGTACTGGGGTGAATGTATGACATTGTTCTGCATTCTGTCCATCAATTGTTATTTTTGCATTTGTCACCCCGAGTGGGAAGGGTATGCTCAGACGTGAGTCCCTTGCTCTCCATGCCACTGGAATCAAGCTATCCTGGCTGACGAGGGCTGAAAGCCCGAAACCGGTCCTAGGATGCTTGTTTCCAGTCCAGGGAGGACCTGGCTTGGCAGTTCGGGCTGGACTGTTCCCATGGGGCACAGGGTCAAGACTGATTTGCATATGGCTGGGTTCAAACTGGAATGGCATGGTGAGCAAAAAAACGATGGATTTAGGCCCAGATCTCTGTACTGGGGTGAATGTATGACATTGTTCTGCATTCTGTCCATCAATTGTTATTTTTGCATTTGTCACCCCGAGTGGGAAGGGTATGCTCAGACGTGAGTCCCTTGCTCTCCATGCCACTGGAATCAAGCTATCCTGGCTGACGAGGGCTGAAAGCCCGAAACCGGTCCTAGGATGCTTGTTTCCAGTCCAGGGAGGACCTGGCTTGGCAGTTCGGGCTGGACTGTTCCCATGGGGCACAGGGTCAAGACTGATTTGCATATGGCTGGGTTCAAACTGGAATGGCATGGTGAGCAAAAAAACGATGGATTTAGGCCCAGATCTCTGTACTGGGGTGAATGTATGACATTGTTCTGCATTCTGTCCATCAATTGTTATTTTTGCATTTGTCACCCCGAGTGGGAAGGGTATGCTCAGACGTGAGTCCCTTGCTCTCCATGCCACTGGAATCAAGCTATCCTGGCTGACGAGGGCTGAAAGCCCGAAACCGGTCCTAGGATGCTTGTTTCCAGTCCAGGGAGGACCTGGCTTGGCAGTTCGGGCTGGACTGTTCCCATGGGGCACAGGGTCAAGACTGATTTGCATATGGGTGGGTTCAAACTGGAATGGCATGGTGAGCAAAAAAACGATGGATTTAGGCCCAGATCTCTGTACTGGGGTGAATGTATGACATTGTTCTGCATTCTGTCCATCAATTGTTATTTTTGCATTTGTCACCCCGAGTGGGAAGGGTATGCTCAGACGTGAGTCCCTTGCTCTCCATGCCACTGGAATCAAGCTATCCTGGCTGACGAGGGCTGAAAGCCCGAAACCGGTCCTAGGATGCTTGTTTCCAGTCCAGGGAGGACTGGCTTGGCAGTTTGGGCTGGACTGTTCCCATGGGGCACAGGGTCAAGACTGATTTGCATATGGCTGGGTTCAAACTGGAATGGCATGGTGAGCAAAAAAACGATGGATTTAGGCCCAGATCTCTGTACTGGGGTGAATGTATGACATTGTTCTGCATTCTGTCCATCAATTGTTATTTTTGCATTTGTCACCCCGAGTGGGAAGGGTATGCTCAGACGTGAGTCCCTTGCTCTCCATGCCACTGGAATCAAGTTATCCTGGCTGACGAGGGCTGAAAGCCCGAAACCGGTCCTAGGATGCTTGTTTCCAGTCCAGGGAGGACCTGGCTTGGCAGTTCGGGCTGGATTGTTCCCATGGGGCACAGGGTCAAGACTGATTTGCATATGGCTGGGTTCAAACTGGAATGGCATGGTGAGCAAAAAAACGATGGATTTAGGCCCAGATCTCTGTACTGGGGTGAATGTATGACATTGTTCTGCATTCTGTCCATCAATTGTTATTTTTGCATTTGTCACCCCGAGTGGGAAGGGTATGCTCAGACGTGAGTCCCTTGCTCTCCATGCCACTGGAATCAAGCTATCCTGGCTGACGAGGGCTGAAAGCCCGAAACCGGTCCTAGGATGCTTGTTTCCAGTCCAGGGAGGACCTGGCTTGGCAGTTCGGGCTGGACTGTTCCCATGGGGCACAGGGTCAAGACTGATTTGCATATGGCTGGGTTCAAACTGGAATGGCATGGTGAGCAAAAAAACGATGGATTTAGGCCCAGATCTCTGTACTGGGGTGAATGTATGACATTGTTCTGCATTCTGTCCATCAATTGTTATTTTTGCATTTGTCACCCCGAGTGGGAAGGGTATGCTCAGACGTGAGTCCCTTGCTCTCCATGCCACTGGAATCAAGCTATCCTGGCTGACGAGGGCTGAAAGCCCGAAACCGGTCCTAGGATGCTTGTTTCCAGTCCAGGGAGGACCTGGCTTGGCAGTTCGGGCTGGACTGTTCCCATGGGGCACAGGGTCAAGACTGATTTGCATATGGCTGGGTTCAAACTGGAATGGCATGGTGAGCAAAAAAACGATGGATTTAGGCCCAGATCTCTGTACTGGGGTGAATGTATGACATTGTTCTGCATTCTGTCCATCAATTGTTATTTTTGCATTTGTCACCCCGAGTGGGAAGGGTATGCTCAGACGTGAGTCCCTTGCTCTCCATGCCACTGAAATCAAGCTATCCTGGCTGACGAGGGCTGAAAGCCCGAAACCGGTCCTAGGATGCTTGTTTCCAGTCCAGGGAGGACCTGGCTTGGCAGTTCGGGCTGGACTGTTCCCATGGGGCACAGGGTCAAGACTGATTTGCATATGGCTGGGTTCAAACTGGAATGGCATGGTGAGCAAAAAAACGATGGATTTAGGCCCAGATCTCTGTACTGGGGTGAATGTATGACATTGTTCTGCATTCTGTCCATCAATTGTTATTTTTGCATTTGTCACCCCGAGTGGGAAGGGTATGCTCAGACGTGAGTCCCTTGCTCTCCATGCCACTGGAATCAAGCTATCCTGGCTGACGAGGGCTGAAAGCCCGAAACCGGTCCTAGGATGCTTGTTTCCAGTCCAGGGAGGACCTGGCTTGGCAGTTCGGGCTGGACTGTTCCCATGGGGCACAGGGTCAAGACTGATTTGCATATGGCTGGGTTCAAACTGGAATGGCATGGTGAGCAAAAAAACGATGGATTTAGGCCCAGATCTCTGTACTGGGGTGAATGTATGACATTGTTCTGCATTCTGTCCATCAATTGTTATTTTTGCATTTGTCACCCCGAGTGGGAAGGGTATGCTCAGACGTGAGTCCCTTGCTCTCCATGCCACTGGAATCAAGCTATCCTGGCTGACGAGGGCTGAAAGCCCGAAACCGGTCCTAGGATGCTTGTTTCCAGTCCAGGGAGGACCTGGCTTGGCAGTTCGGGCTGGACTGTTCCCATAGGGCACAGGGTCAAGACTGATTTGCATATGGCTGGGTTCAAACTGGAATGGCATGGTGAGCAAAAAAACGATGGATTTAGGCCCAGATCTCTGTACTGGGGTGAATGTATGACATTGTTCTGCATTCTGTCCATCAATTGTTATTTTTGCATTTGTCACCCCGAGTGGGAAGGGTATGCTCAGACGTGAGTCCCTTGCTCTCCATGCCACTGGAATCAAGCTATCCTGGCTGACGAGGGCTGAAAGCCCGAAACCGGTCCTAGGATGCTTGTTTCCAGTCCAGGGAGGACCTGGCTTGGCAGTTCGGGCTGGACTGTTCCCATGGGGCACAGGGTCAAGACTGATTTGCATATGGCTGGGTTCAAACTGGAATGGCATGGTGAGCAAAAAAACGATGGATTTAGGCCCAGATCTCTGTACTGGGGTGAATGTATGACATTGTTCTGCATTCTGTCCATCAATTGTTATTTTTGCATTTGTCACCCCGAGTGGGAAGGGTATGCTCAGACGTGAGTCCCTTGCTCTCCATGCCACTGGAATCAAGCTATCCTGGCTGACGAGGGCTGAAAGCCCGAAACCGGTCCTAGGATGCTTGTTTCCAGTCCAGGGAGGACCTGGCTTGGCAGTTCGGGCTGGACTGTTCCCATGGGGCACAGGGTCAAGACTGATTTGCATATGGCTGGGTTCAAACTGGAATGGCATGGTGAGCAAAAAAACGATGGATTTAGGCCCAGATCTCTGTACTGGGGTGAATGTATGACATTGTTCTGCATTCTGTCCATCAATTGTTATTTTTGCATTTGTCACCCCGAGTGGGAAGGGTATGCTCAGACGTGAGTCCCTTGCTCTCCATGCCACTGGAATCAAGCTATCCTGGCTGACGAGGGCTGAAAGCCCGAAACCGGTCCTAGGATGCTTGTTTCCAGTCCAGGGAGGACCTGGCTTGGCAGTTCGGGCTGGACTGTTCCCATGGGGCACAGGGTCAAGACTGATTTGCATATGGCTGGGTTCAAACTGGAATGGCATGGTGAGCAAAAAAACGATGGATTTAGGCCCAGATCTCTGTACTGGGGTGAATGTATGACATTGTTCTGCATTCTGTCCATCAATTGTTATTTTTGCATTTGTCACCCCGAGTGGGAAGGGTATGCTCAGACGTGAGTCCCTTGCTCTCCATGCCACTGGAATCAAGCTATCCTGGCTGACGAGGGCTGAAAGCCCGAAACCGGTCCTAGGATGCTTGTTTCCAGTCCAGGGAGGACCTGGCTTGGCAGTTCGGGCTGGACTGTTCCCATGGGGCACAGGGTCAAGACTGATTTGCATATGGCTGGGTTCAAACTGGAATGGCATGGTGAGCAAAAAAACGATGGATTTAGGCCCAGATCTCTGTACTGGGGTGAATGTATGACATTGTTCTGCATTCTGTCCATCAATTGTTATTTTTGCATTTCTCAACTCATTGGACGACATCTGCCTCAGCAACCTCAATTTCCACATGTACAACCTTGACAACCACAATACCTCATCCCTACTGAAGAACCTTGCCACCATTGGACTTAAACAGCTGGTCATAATGCCAACCCACTCAGCAGGACACATGCTCAACCTCATCCTTTCTCCATGCAAAAACATCCCCTTCAACCACACCTCCGAACCATACTGCAGCGATCACCACTTCGTCAGCTTCTCCTTCACCAAAGCCACCATATGTCAATACATCCACAAAGATCCTAGCAGACGCTGGAAGAAGGTCACCAAAGACCAGCTCAACACCTCCCTCAGCAAAACCCCACCACTGACATCCATGGACGCCAGCACCTCAGCACACAACCTCCACCACTGGTTCTCCAATTGCACCAACAAACTGGCCCCTCAGGAATCCTTCGGCCAAGAAGCCCTCCAAGAAAGCCAGTTTGTTCTCCCCCTCCCTCCAAGAGTCCAGCCGCAACTGCAGACAAATTGAGAAAAGATAGAGGAGCAGCAAGATCATGGCCGACCATGCAGCCTTCAAATCCGCCGTCACCATTCATCACCACCTCATCAGAGCAACAATGAATGCAGACATCCAAGAATGCACCAACGCCAATGCACACAACAGCAAGGAACTCTTCGCCATGGTCAAAGGGTTTTCCAGACCCAGCACAGAGACAGCAGGCATTCTGCCTCTCAAAACATCTGCAACAACCTCGCCACCTTCTTGCACCACAAGCTCAAGGAGATCTACAACAGTTTTGCAACCCAAGACTCACAACATCTAATTGCTCCAGACCTCAGCAGACCTTGGCCAACTGGGCCACCCTTACCTCGCACAACACCCTCAGGATCATGAAGAGCATACACTCCAGACCCACCTCCGATCCCTGCCCTCACCACATCTTCAACAGAGTTGGCACCTCAATTGCACCTGATCTCTGCAGCACCCTCAACTGCTGAAGAAATCCTCTGCTAACCTGATGTACCTCAAGAACTACAGATCCATATCGCTGCTTCCCTTTCCAGCCAAAGTAAATGAGAAAACAATTAGCACCCAACTCCCCAAGTTCATCAAAACGTACCGCATCCTGGACCTCTCCCAATTGGGCTTTAGAAGGAACCACAGCACCAAGACCACTCTCCTTGCCACGACAGATGACATCCGCACCATTCTCAACTGAGACACAACTGTTGCCCTCATCCTCCTGGACCTCCAAGCCGCATTTGATACCGTCTCCCACCACACCCTCTGTGCAAGACTCTGCAATGCCGGCATCTGCGACAAAGCCTTAAAATGGATCCGTTCCTTTCTCACCAGCCAAACACAGAAAATCAGACTTCCACCGTTCAACTCAGAACCCACAGAGATCAGATGTGGGGTGCCTCAGGGATACTCCCTGAGCCCCAACCTCTTCAACATCTACATAGCCCACTTGCAGCCATTGCCAGAATCCAGTGACTCATCATTGTCTCCGATGCCGATGACAACCAGCTGATTCTCTACCTCACAGACGAACACACAGCAGCCAAGACCAACTTCCACAATGGACATCTGCCTCAATCTTAACTCAGACAAGACCAAAGTCCTTATCCTGGACACCACCCCCTCTGTCTGGGATGACTCCTGGTGGCCCGCAGTGTTTGGATCCCCTCCACACCCATAAACCAGTCATGAAACCTTGGCATGATCCTGGATGTCTCACTCTCGATGAACCACCAAATCAGCAACGTTTCATCCTCCTGCGTCCACACCCTCTGCCTGCTTCATGAGATCTTCTGTTGATCCACACTGAGTCTAGGAAAACAGTCACCAATGCACTTATCAGCAGCAGACTCGACTACGGCAACCCACTCTGTGCCATTACCACCCACAAACTCCAAAATAAACTGCAGAATATCCAGAGCACCTCCTCCAGACTTATCTTGAACATCCCACACCACAGCCAGATTACTGCCTCCTGAGAGAACTCTACTGCCTTCATATCAACAAAATAATTACCTCAAGCTCCTCACGCATTCCTACAAAGCCCTCCACAGTGCCAGACCTGCATACCTCAACAACCACCTCTACTTCTACACTGCCAGCAGATATCTCCGCTCCATCCAACTGGCCCTAGCCACCATTCCACAGATCCGCAAGACCAGAGTTGGAGGAAGAACTTTCTCCTACGTCGCTGCAAAGTCCTTGAACTCCTTGCTCTGCATCTCAGGCAAGCACTATCGCTTCACACCTGGGTCATCGAGTGAACCGCAGACCGCTCCCCCCAGTCATCTCCTTGAGAGCTTCTCAGGTGAGTAGTCATGCTTTATACGAAACCTGATTGATTGATTGATTACATTTAATTTTATATCCCAATAATATTAAAGTATGTGCACCAAGGGCCTGGGAATTAAATGCTACTAGTGGACAGCAGCACTCCTTGAGCTGCACCCTTAAGAAGCCCTCTAAGACACTGCTCATGCCTGCCACTGCAGCCTTAGTGCAGTTTTAAACTGATATTTTAATCTAGAAAAATAAACCTTATGCTAGGCCTAAACTCTGCTTCTTAATACTTGTTAGCCAACCCTAAGGTAGTCCTTTCGTCTCATAGGTCCAGGTGCATGACTTTTAAAAATTAGGACATATTGTATTACGTTTTACATGCCCCATGCAGTGAAAAATTACGTAAGTCATTTTTCACAGTCGTAAGGCCTTCTCAACCATAGGCTAACACTGAGTTGCCTTATTACACTTAACAAGTGCTAACTTCAGATGAGGAGCAAATAGGGAAATTAAGTTTACAACTGAAATTAATGTTATGTAATACTCTTTGATCGTAATGTCAGATTTTAAGTTATCATTTTGAAAATGCCCCTTTACTAAAGTTGGCATTTTTCTGTCAGAACCATCTGTGCCTTTCTATCAGTGTCTTGGGTCACATGAATTTAAAAAGATCTACTGTTGTGAGTTGTATATTGCAGTTAGACAATGAGAGAAAACGGAAACTAGGTGTGAGGGGAGAGGGTCTTACTGACAGGATGGGTGGGAAAGAGCTGTACCTTGCCCTGAATACATTTCAAAGTGCCATGCCTGCAGCAAACACAAAGGAACCTGATACTATGCCTGCCCTTGCCTTTGTCACCATAGACAGTTTGTAGCTAGGACCATGAGAAGGGGAAGAACTCACCAGAATCAATTTTGGGAGTGATCTGGTATTTCAAACACTCAAAGGCTGACAACAGGTAGAAAAAGGGGACATTTAGAACATCTCATCAAAACAAATCTGGACCTGGGGAAGATTCAGAAAAAAGACTGCCTAGCTGCTTGAAGGATTTCCTAGCTGTCTGAAGAAGGAAGATTGGACCTGCTTACCTAGAGCCGAGGCTACTCCAAGGGTCTTTTGTCTGACCTCCTCTATGAGCTATATGACACCACGAGCTACCAGATGCGTCCCTTCAACTGCCCAGCTGACCAGCACCAACTGAACTGCTAACCAGATATTTGTGATACAGTAATGAGCGCCTAGGGTGCTTGACTTTTGTACCAAAAGACTCATCCTCATGGCCCCTCCGAAACAAACTGAACTTTTAATTTCAGACTCGAGAAGATGACTCTTCAGCGGGACTAACGTGTTTCATGATTCCAACCCGTCATCCCATCAATCATGGACGGCAGAAGCTTGTGACTTTCTTTTGGTCTAGTGCAAGTAGATAGGCGCGAGTGCCGCTTTCTGCTTCTTAGTGCTATTTTCACATAAATGTATATTCCAGTTATTTTGGTTGAATTTGATTAGTTTTGGTGTCATTTTATGTATTAGACTATGTTCTATGTTTCTAGATTGGTTTGAGAATTTTCTTGTGTTGTTTTTTCACTTTATTACTGTTTGTGTGCTGCATAAATACTTTACACATTGCCGCTAAGTTAAGCCTGACTGCTTTCGTGAAAGCTAATAGGGGGTTATGCCCAGGTTAATTTAGTGACTGTTTTTAGTTCACCCTGACAAGGATTGTGTTAATTATTTGAGTAAGTCTTTCACCCCCATCTTACAGCATTCCCTCTGTTATTAGCTGAATGTTTCAAACTGATTTTACAATACTGAATTAACATACCAGCGAATGGAGAAAATAATGTTTTTTTCTCTCTATTAAAAATGAAATAATTGAATGTTTCAAGAAAGTCCACCTTTCATTAATTGTTAGCAACAGTAAAGAAATACCTAAAAAGATAAATTCAACTTCTTCAGTTCTATTTCAGGTATTTGAAATCAATCATAAACAATGTGTATGTTAAGTATGTTCACCAATTGCTTCACAATGGATTTCCTGACTCTATATCCTAGTGCAGGCATCTTTCTGTGATGTGCACTGGAGCAAAGCCTGTTTGGTGTCATTCTATCTCCCCAAATTAAAAGACCAATTAATTGTTAAACACTGGCACCTCCAAAGCCATCCAAATGCTTCAAACACTAACAGCAGATCTTAGCGAGCGCAACATTTAAAGTAAGTGTAACACTCAGACATGGAAGAACTCAGAGGGAGATAATTACAAGAAAATGCTGGAGCGCAGTATTAACTCAAATTTAGCAACGCCGCATGTTGACCTTTTTAAAACGCAAGGATGCATTGTATTTACTAAAATACGGGGCACCCCTTTGTTTCCCCTAGCACTGGTGCTAAAATAACTGACTAGCCCCAGCGCAGGCACTAAGCTGCCATGTTGCAAGGGTGCCTGCACTGCAGGGGCCATTGTTTATGTGTAGGAAGGTGCCACCTTGCTGCACATAAACACGCATTCAAGGTGATTTGCTCTTTCTATGTGTGCTGCAGAGTGAAGCACACAAAGAAAGAGCAAAACACAAGGAGAAATTTATAATTTCTCCTCGTATCACCATCCTAAAACCACATATTACCTGACCTTAGATTCTGGCACTGCCCCAGCCTTGTAAATCTGGGGCAGAGTCAAAAAGCAATGGGTGTTGCGATGGAACACCCACAGAAACACCCATTGCCCGCCCATTTGCCACAGCGGACTGCTGCAGAAAGGGGAATTTTCACAAGGTGGTGTTAAGTCACATTAAGTGGTTCAACACCACCTTGTAGATATGGGGAATGGTGCAACGCCACAGGAGCATCAGAAAAAGTGATGCTCCGGTGGCGTTAGGGACTTATAAATATGCACCTCAGTGTGCAGAGAAAAGTGTGGTATTACTTTAGTTTACCATTTTGGGCTAGTGTGGTTGCAATCTAGAGCAGTTAATGAGGAATGGCCACATATGTTTATGTCTTATGAGCCTCACCATAAGCAGAAAGTTCAATAGTAGTAGTTTGCTTATTAGACCTGAGTCACAAATTAGTAAATACACACAGTGTTGATTTCCATAGGTGCATTTTGTTACTGGACCTGGTCGTTATCCTTCGGATTGTAGTCATACAGGCATTCTTCCGGATAAGAAATAGGGGCCCTGCACAGTTTTAATATTCTTTTTTTTCCCGGTTGAAGAAATCTACACCCACCACCACTTAAATGATCTGATGTGTTTAAATGACATTTACAGTCTAAATGGACACGTGTCCTAACATTTTATTTAAACATTAGGACAACTTGAACAGGACATGTCATGTTTAACACTGTGGGAAATACAGATGCCTTGTGATTTTGTCCCCACTTATTGACCTACAAATAACAACAGATGAGAACATGGGTACTTTCACAAATTTCACATACGTTTGAAAAGATTTTATTGCAATGTTTACACACAGTTTTGTAGTTCAGCATAGTTCTAATGGCACATATATTTACCCTGGTTCTTACGATTCCTGGGTTGAATCCGTTGGGTTACTCTGTTGCCATTATTTCTGTTTCTGAGAGTGCACTGTCAAATAATATTTGCTTTTGACGATCTGTTAGAAGTTGATATAATGAGGTTGTGGTATGGCCACAGTTTTGGAGATGTCCAACAACTGAACCTTCTGAGGTTGCTGAAGGGTCCTGATGGTGATTCTTAACATGAGAAGCTGGAAGCAATTTAGCTTTTTCAAATTCTTTTTAATGCAGCTTTCACATCCTGGTTCCGCAAGCTGTAGATCAGAGGGTTGAGCATGGGGATGATGATGGTGTAAAAGACAGATATGACTTTGTCAGTTTCATCTGAACCTCTGTTGCTGGGGCGCAGATACATATTGAGGCCGGTGCATTAAAAGAGAACCACACAGAGGAGGTGGGATGAACAGGTGGAGAAGGCTCTGCGCCTCCCTGCTGATGAATGGATCCTAAGGATGGTGATGGCAATATTGCTGTAGGATACTCCTAAAGGTATAACATTAAAAAATCCAAAAATTGCTATTGTTGAGTATACTATGATCTGATTAAGGGAAGTATCCAGGCAGGAGAGCTTAAACAATGGGAAAAGGTAACAAAAGTAGTGAGAAATGTACTACCTACAAAAATAGAGCCTAAATGTTATAAATGTATACATCACTCCATATATCACACCCCCTGCATAGGGTACAGCTGCAAGCTGGTTACAAAATTGATCTGTCATTAGAATTGCATAATGTAATGGTTTACAAATCGCTGCATAGCGGTCAAATGCCATGACCGAAATGAGGAGGGGCTCAGCAACAACTAGGCTGGAGTAGAAAAATAGCTGAGAGGCACATCCACTCATGGATATTGCATTCTTCTCAACTAAGAAGCTCATCAGCAACTTGGGAGTGATGTTTGAGGAGTAACAGAGGTCCACAAAGGAAAGGTTACTGATAAAGAAGTACATGGGTGAGTGAAGATGAACATCGCTCCAATACAGAAAGATGATTCCGATATTGTCCACCACGGTGATGACGTAGACCAGCAGGAAGAAGAAAAAGAGAGGAATCGGCATTTTAGGGTCAGCGGTGAGTCCCGCAAGGATGAACCTCATCACAGTGGTCTGGTTTCCAACTTCCATGTCATTGGTAAATAAAACCTGCTGGGATACACTACGTCATACATATTATCAATTTGTGGTAATTTCTAAAATAAGGCACGCTTTTCTATATGAATTATGAGGATTATTATAGCAAGTGATAAAAATCAATATATTACAATCCAATATTTGCATTTACAGAAAAAATTAACTCAGATAGGACAAGTACTATTACTAGGAACATGAACTCACCTCAATGTAGAACCTCAAAGCACCAGAAAACCCGGGTCTAATGAGCGAACTGAATTGTAACTCAAATTCTAGAAAAAAATACATACATTTAGGACAGACGTACAAAGGACAGGTTGTAACTCTTTCCACATTGTGGGTATTCATGAGATGATGTCCATTGCCTTACTAAATAGTGGTAATCAATGACAAAATTGAGGCATCCATGGGATGATGCCGAATTGTCTATCTCTGGTAAAATCAAGGCCATATATAATTGTGTAATTCATGGAAATGTGTGGGCATCCTTGGGATTATGACCATTGCCCTGCATGATAAAATAATGGATTATAGATGATGGCAGCTTGTGGATATCAATGGAATGATGCTCATTCTCGTCCTGGTAACATGCTGGCCTTGACACAAGGGTAGAATTCTGTGGATGTCCATTGCCTACCGGTGGTAAAATGCTGCTGCTTGCATATTTCCTTGTTAGAAAATCACTACTAACATTTCACTTTCCACATTACTTTATATTCCACTACCATTTTTACTTTACCTTACATGTTTCTTGCGCCTTCTGTGAACTCTCGAATTGTTTTACTTACAGGTAAATGTGAGAACATGTATGAAATAGGCATTTACACCTTGCCCTTTATGTCAGGCACACATCTCAATGGTTGTTTCCACATTGTCCAATTTGTTTAGCACAATCAGATATTGAAGTTTTCACATTGCTCTTTCTGTGAAGGACAAATTACCTTACTATTCCATATTTTCCTTCAGCTCTACTCTGAACATGTCTTAGTCCTCTGTGTGGCCTGTCAGTAAAGGACATATTACCCCTTATTGGGCTTGCAGCTTTCACACAAGTGCTCAAATAACAGCTTTACTTTCTGGCCTCTGGTCACCCATTTTCAGTGAGAGAGGAACCCATGAAGATCAACAGCCATTTTTTGGAACCACAGTCTATAATTATGTGGTAAAGAAAGACTGTGTGCTTAGTGCACAGATCTTCTCTAGTCCGAGGCATACAAACCTGACAACACTACATATCTCGAAACATTCATTCAAGCTTTGGCTGGGTTTCACTGGGCATATTTGTTTTGCACTCTGTCAGCAGCTCTTGCACTGCATCAGCAAACAGGCTTTTGCAAAGCCAGGTGTTCTCCCAGATCGAATTCCAACAACTCAGAGCCCTCCATTGTCACAAGCTCCAGGTCATTGGTTAAAGAGAATAACATGCCACTGCTAAAACATATCAGTATCTGTCAGAGGGAATGATTCACAAAGGTATGTATAATACTACACCTATGTGAGTGATTTGCTATTCACTATTCCTAATTGTAGTTATTCACCATTTCTGAGGGTAGATTTACACCTATGTATACCACTACCATATATCCACACCGCCTACAACACAATTTGTATTTATTACTATCCGTAATTTTCCACCTGCAGGTGGAGATCAGAAAATAGCAGCTCTCGTAGTAGGCCTCCTTATTATCTTACTGACAGCTTCCCAAGACAAGGAAAAAAGCATATATCTTCCCATTGATAAAAAATCTTCTTTGGTCCCCAATGAGGCCAAAAGGTATTGTCCCATCTCACGTCTTCCAATGACAGCTAAAATCTTGGAAAGACATCTAAATTATGAATTCTCAATTTTCTTAGGGACAAATTGTGCATTGCACGGAACACAATTTGGGTTCAGGAGAAACCAAAATACTGAATCAGTACTTATAATCACTACTGATGAAGTTAGATCAATTGTGGACTATGGAGGAAAGGCTGCAGTGATCCTGTTCGACCTATACGCAGCCTTGGATGCCATGGGCATTGGGGGTTCAGCCCTCAAGCTCTTGCACTCATTTATCTCAGACTGAGAACAATCCATCTCTTTGATGAATTTACAGTGGAAACTTTTTCACTTCTGTGTGGTGTTCCTCAGGGTTCGTCCTTGAGTCCCACAGCTTTTTTACCTTTTTGTTCTTCCTTTGGCTTCTTGAATTTCTCCTTTGGTTTTTCCACAAACTAGTACGCAGATTATATAAAAATGTTGTTGTCTATTTCAACTGATGTTGATGACATTGCTCAATGTTTTAATAACTGCATGACCAAAGCAGTTCAATGGATGAGCAACAACTGTCAAATTCAGAGAAAGTGGACGTTCTTCTGTTTGGGAAATACACTTCCTTTTGGGATATATCATGCAGTGACAGCCAGTGCAGTTGAGAGCGGTGGGGCAGTGGGGAGCGCAAGGTAAGTGAATTTCCTTTTAAATTTTTTTTATTTTCCCTCATCACTGTCTGTCGATTCCCCCCGCACCACCGCTCTTACCTGCACCATCCGTCACAGCATCCTGGTGGCCCCAACATCTAGGCCTACTCCCAGCACCGGTTTACCAAGCTAGGAATCTGGGGCAATCTCCAAAGCTAAACCTACCTTCTCTGGAAAGATAACTAAGCTCAACTCATCCTGTTTCTTCTTGGTAAAATCCCTGATGAAGGTTCACCCATTTACATCATCCGATATTCCGAAATTGGTAATCATTACGTTTGGGCTTTCCAGGTTAGATCACTGTAACGCTCTTTATATGGCATCCACCAACAATATCTGAATAAATTGCAAATTGCAAATTTTACAAAACACAGCAGCCACGTTCTAGTAAAATCCCTAAGTTTAAATCTGCCTCACTTGTCAGAATTACACTGACTTCCTTTTAGGATACGAGTAGCTTTTAAGACTTTAGTCATGGCTGGCAAAGCCCTTGACGAAATATGTGCTGAGTACCTTAAGAAGGATTTCAGATGATACACTCCAAGAAAATCTCTTCAATCAGCCACGTCAACAACAATAGAAGTACCCAAAATGATTTAGACATCTTGGGATGCCAGAAGCTTTACTTTCTCAATGATCAAACTTCTGAATAGAATGCCTCGGCATCTTAGAGCATAATCCAATGACAAAAACCTCGCTTTTTTATCCACATTGCTTATTTAGGGTCCACATAGTGTTACTTCTACCTGGAAATGAGCGCCAAGACGCCCCTGGGCATTCGCACACTTTAACAACATTTAAAATTTAACTATTCGTGCAGGGTCAAGTTTACTGCTGAATCTGTGCTCCTCCAAACATTAGGTTTATTGTTTCTGTTGTATGACCAATGAGCAGTTGGTCATTGGAAAAGGCAACTTGTGCTTGGAATATAGTGATATCTTCAGGTGGTGCAGCATCAGTTTCCCTAGCTGCCACAATTGGTTCAAACTCCTTCAAAAGTTCCTGAAGTCTTTGGCAAGATCATCTCTGTCCATGCTTGGAATGTATGGGTAGAGGAGCAGAAGTTGTCCTAAATATGTAAACCTATGAATACTAGTTTTTTGGTGTGCTAGATGTCACTGCCATTTACAACTTAGATGAAGTTCAGTTCTTCTTAGGCAGGTATGCCTTGGAGAGTTTTCCGATATCTTCCATGTTAATATATTTCTTTAATACGAATATCTTGAAGCTTAAAGAGTTGACCTAAAGTTAGCATTCCACTTATATACCTCTTTATGTTGTTTGTATTCTGTCCATCATGGTCTTCAGCATGTCATTTCTTCATTTATGTCTCCCCTCATCCTGTTGATTGAGTGTGTAGGAAATGTTTTCTCTTTTGCTTGGGAGAGCACCTTGGTCTTATATTGTGATCTGCTTTGTGCATATAGTTGATTGTAGTTCATTTTCAGTTGTAGTCCTTTCATGGGATAATGTCTGTCCTGGAGCCCACCTGTGAGCTCAAGTATCTCATGAGCTGGTATTATGAGTGGTGTCTACATGGGGTATGTAAAGCATTCATCAGTGGAACTTTCCTATTTAGGACTGATATGTGTACTTGCGCAGGACTTTGTTTATTGTGTTTTTGCTCAACAGAAGGAAAACTGCTTTTGAACTTCAAAATCCAGTTGGTGAATTTGCTCTTCTTCTCTGACTCTGTTTTGTGGTTTGGTTAATCGCGGATGATGAAGGGCGTTGTATTCGCCAACTTCCACATACTCAATCGCTAATGACGTTAGAGCAGATTTAATAATTGAAATGCTAGCCTTCCTGTGTGGATGTTTAAGTTAGCATAACCAGTCATCACGTTGATGTAGCTACGTCTTCGTTTACCAGAAATGCTGATTGATACAGCACATTTAAAGACCTGCCGGAGTTATTTTCCATCAACAAGAAAATAGTCAAAATAGGATTTTTTTTGAAGTGCTACTTCTCCTGCTGTATATAACTTGTGCTTTGAAAGAAGCCATGATGGAGACGCTCCTGTAATCTTGCAAATGGTCAAGCATGGTGCTGATCTCAGTCCCAACCATTTATTTATTCATTTAAATAAATTAATATTTAGCAGAGCAATGCCTTTCCCCTAGTATGTAGGCTAACAGAGACATTATAATATTAATATTTAGTCAGTCGTCTGTTTTACAAAGCACAATGTCCAAAGTACTCTCTGGATTATAGAATGTAGATTTATTAGTTCAGTCCTCTGAAACCACCCACCTTACCCTGAGAGCATTCTCATTCACTCCTCTGAACTATAAAAAGTACCTATTCTGGGATGCGTGACTTTTATCAAGCGTGTCCTTATAACGGACTATTATTTGATATATATTATTCATGTGCCGTCATTCTTGCCTTTAAATTGAGCAGTCCCTATGTTAGTTTGCTATTACATTTTGTACATTTCTGACATTTTGCTGCTTTCATACTCAGAAGCACTGTATTGAACTTGATTATGTGCTTAAAATATTCTTTATTGCCAACGTTTTTTGTCTATTCTTCATGTCAAAACCTTTGCTTGTGAGCTATATTGATGCTGATTTAAACTGACTAACTAACTTCCTATTGCTTTCTGTAGTGATGATTAAATTTTAAACAAACCTTCATGGTTTTAACTTTGTATATAGCCCTGCATTAGGTTTGGTTATTTGTCTTGGGCCCTCATTCTTTGGGACACAGACGGCACCAATCCTGCATATCAGCCCTTTTATAAAATATTGCTGGAAAGGGCCAACATCCCCAGAGCAGCCCCTTTCATCAGAGATTGTGCATTTTATCTGTACAAAATATTCTGTAAAAAGTATTTGGTATATGTTGAAATGAAAGAACATTGTGAGTCCATAATAGAAATATTAGAAATGATGGGGGCTATGTGACTAGTCCTAAATGAATGCCCAAGGAATTTCGGTTCTCAAATGTGAACCCCTCAGGCAGCTGTTAATCAAATTGATATTACAGGTCTTAGAAACCACTTTTAAGCAAAGAGGTCAGCGTATCTTATCTTAGAGCCTTATGAGTTTGAACTGCCCACCGGATTAGGAGTTTTCTCCTGTATAGCGGACTGCTTTTTGGTGCTCCCAAGGCGGTGCCTATGAAATAGGCACCGCAATGGGAACTTCAAAGTAAGTATCTGCATGGCATTGACTACTGCAGTCCATGCCATGCAGGTACTGGTGTGTATGCAAACAGGAGGGCACATTCTGTGCCTCCCTGTCTGCATTCACATGACATGAGGCACCAGCGGGCCCTTTCTATACTCACTGCCGCACTTTTCATGGCATTCGCACCTCCATGAAATGTGAGGGGGTGAGAAAACTCATATTATGCTTAGCAGGTTTCAGCAGCCCTGCCAAGCATATTGCACCCTCAAGACCGCCACTCCACCACCAGGGATCTCTGATCCCTGGAGGTTGCGGTTGTCCCAGAGAAGCCTGACCGCCCTGGTCATAATGGGGCAGTGGGAAGATTGCCACTGCTGCGCACCTGCCAATTTGGCGGTCTGTGAACCGCCAGACACGTACTAAGGCCCTTAAACTAACAGACTTATCCTACTTTACTGTTTTGAGAACCTTACATTAAACCATAAGTGTAACCAGTCTCCTGCATTATTCATCTTAAAGACAATGAAAAGCATGTATTAAAGGACTATGGCTAATTAACACATACTACCATTAAAACAATCATGTGAATAACAGAAATGACCAGTTGGATAAGGATAATATTTGCAAAGGCATATATTGCACATTTTTTATTCTATAACAAATGGCATTAATACAAAATAATAAAGAAAAACTTACCAAAAGAAAAAACAAAACTACATTAAGTTTATTTGAAATTCTGGTTTTATCACCAGCCAAGAAACAAAACTGCGAGGTGATGCCAGTGATTCACTTCTACTAACCCACACAACACTGTAAAATATGAAAAAAGTGTCAGACCAAAGTAGTCAAAGGATAATGCTATATGTGAGACACATTACACTCTGCAAGACAAGCAATGGAAAAATGAATCAATAACTATTGTGCACAAATAAAGGAAAATCGGACCATTCATCCACCTCTCTGTTAATCAAAATAACAATCTGTGTAATCTTCAATAAAACACCATGAGCTACAAATAAAACAACCTCACCTATATCA
The DNA here is from genome assembly GCF_964204655.1 of Triturus cristatus. NCBI lineage: Eukaryota > Metazoa > Chordata > Amphibia > Caudata > Salamandridae > Triturus > Triturus cristatus. The sequence goes on from NC_140585.1 coordinate 208,925,589, forward strand.
TAGATGCATCTGACCCACAAACTGGTCCGAATACATCTTTGGTACGGCTGTGTCATTTAAATATGTGCCAATTTCCTTGGGAGACATAATATTTGCTAAGGTACCACTGCTTCTGGATTATCAATGTGCCCAAAGGAGCCAATTAAACATGCTACAAATGATACCCTTTGGTTATGAACACGCCTTGCAAATCCTAACTCATCTTGCCATTTGTATGTCTTCCCTAGAGGCAGGCTTATGTGTGGTTGGCAGGAATTCATGTCCTCTCAAACACAACAACCACCACACTCCAAACACAACATGCAACATCTGGATACAGAAAGGGACTTTAGGACTCCCCATTCAGCGAATGTCTCCAAAACAGCTATTTCCTTCATGATATAATAAAGACATGCTATTGTTATGATTTCCACCCACCATTATGGGGCAGTGATTTGAACCTTGTCCTAGGCCCCAGGCTAGATAATGTTAACTCAAGCACACACACCATCACCAGCGGATACACTGCAATAGCGTAAACTATGGGCCTGATTTAAATTTTGGAGACCGGGTTACAACGGTGATGGATATCTCTTATGGGATTTAGACATAGGCAGCTGGAATATCTGTCACTGTTGTGACAGAGTAATCCGACTGCTGGAATCTAAATCAAGCCCTATATCTCCATGAAGTAGAAGGTATCTGAATGGACAGATATCTACACAAACCTGCCATAGAAAACCAATTATTAGAAAAAGAACGAGAGATGTTTGTGCCTAGACAAGTACAGTCAAACGCATTGTCTGGACAGAGGGGCTCATTTAGGTTTCGGTGAGCAGGACACTGTGCCACAAACAGCAAGAGTACTATGTATGCTAAACTCACAGTCTGCCACTCTATTTAGAGTTAAGTGAACCATTGAATTTCCATCATTGGAGGCCCTGATGGCGTAGCTGGAAGAAAACAAGCAATGGCCAGATGGACTTTGGCTGTCAGTGTGAGTCAGTTTAGACATTCTGCCCTATTTAGGCTGGGCGTTTCATGTACTTAGAACACTTTTCCCATACTCTAGAAAAAAATGCCTGTAGTGTCAGGGTCAATAGGTGTGTGTTTTTCCAAAACAAACTCATGCTTTGTGGGTTTTGGTGTATTTGTATAAAGCATGACAGAAGCTCAGCAAGAGGAACCTCTGTGACAGAGGCGTCTTTGAAGGCATAGTGCTCTTCACAACGTAGGCAAAGATTGCTAACTATAGTGGGCTGTCATGCAGTGATCAACAAGAGTTTGGAGGCTATCATCCCAGCTTGTTGGCTGGCCACCGATCATTCTTTAAATGAAGCTCAGAGTCTGACCACTCACCTGTTGGGCTCAGACCACAATTTTAGAAGCAACTGCTGGTGGCACTTCACAAATTTGACAATTGATAATCTAATAATCAGATCAGAGATTACAGAGGTAATAACAGTGTATTGTACTCCAAATAAAAGATCTGTGGACAACCTCAGAACCAGGTAGGAAGCACTCAGATTGAGCATTCGGGATGCATGTATTCCGAAGCAAATAGGAGCTCAAAATGTGATCTTTTCTTAAATTAGAGAACAGACTGCAGACCTATCCCTCCTAGAAGCTCCAGTGTAACACTACAGAACTTTATGGGAAGGTATAACAAAAATTTAAATTGATGGGTAAATATGCTGCTCCTAGATATTTCAGTTAGTGGGATGACTATGGAAAAATGTTATCGAATCTAATACCTTGTGATTACCATAGAACTACTAGCATGCATACTCTGTCAAGATGTCTCTGCATGGAGCCAGAGTTTCAGATTCTAAGGACTTCTGCTCTCAGTGAACGCAGACAATACAGAACTTTTCCAGGGACTAGTTGTCCCATTTTTCACTTATAATTTGCAAACCAATTAGATTTAGCCCACTGACAGGCATTATGTTAAATTGGTGGTAATCAATGATATTTCCGATTACATTGAAAAGGATAACATTTGTTTTGTGATGTGCACAGCATCAGGCATTCATGCTCACTGGGAAATAGACTGTGTTGTTAAGGGCATGAGCAAGCAGAATCAGTAGAAATCTGAATTCACCTGCCACTGTTGATAGCAAGGAAAGCCTTCAATAACCTTGTTCGTAGTGCCTTAACCTCTGACTTACAATTTTTCAGCAACCTGAAATCCTTCCATATTCAAAGTTGATTAAGTGTGTAAAGAACAGCACATTAAATGAAACATGTTAACACAACCATTTAAAATCATAGGTTTTACAGCAGCATCAAAATGTGAGCTATCCAATTTGGGCGCACAGGCACCCTGTGCCACTACTGCTTTCATCCTTTCCCGTTTATACCACATCTAGTAGTAGAAGTAAACATTACATAGCCATTTACTTTAACCATGACACTAGATCACCTTGTTAAGAAGCCCAGAGATGTATCCAATCCACTGGCCAGTAGAGGATTGGAGTGCCAAAAAATAAACAAAATAAAGAAAAGCTCAAATCTGTACTTGCCTGCCCCACAGCTCCTGGATAATCCTTCCATAGCAGATATACTAGAAATTAAGGCAAAAAGATAGCTAATGAAATTATATGAGATGTCTTTAGAATTATATTCCCTGATGGTAAATTTCTACCTTAAAAGATAACATACATTTTTGGAAAGAGGTCCTATTTATAAGCTAAAAGTCTTCACTTAATCCTAACTGATTGGTCCTGACTCCTGAGGTTGGTGGATAACTAGAGGTACTAACACCATTACTATGTATAGATAGTAGACAGCTGCTTTTAAGAAAAACTCCTTGGTTTGTTTCCGTGACACAGTATGTCTACAAGCTTCCATATGGCCTGGCTTTCATACTTTGCCAATATCTCATTATTTGCTTGGAAGTTGTCTTTCATGTCTCAGTTCTAAAGAGGTCAAGCAACATATATGGCTGTCAGGAGACTAAGCAACTGTGTAGTCTAAAATCAAATAAAGTCACATAGATTATCAAATCATGAATGGATTTATGGCAAAACTAGACACATATTTGGATTCCAGCCCACTCATTTGCTGCATAGCAGAATCATTGAACGTTGTGCCGTAAGCCAACCTGGAGATTTAATCACAATTCAACCTATAAAGTGTAAAGTGAAATATTACACATGATATACCTTATCAGGAACAGAGGTGCCATTCCTGCCAGTCTCCTATAAAATCATGATAATTTAGCATAGGCTACTTTCGGTCCCAGTGCTATCCACGCCCACATGCCTGACTGTCTCAGGTAGAGGTTTTTATGTGTCAGCACACGTTCACGCACAACCTCCCTAATCCCTTTATCCCAGCGCTTCACAGCTGCTTATCTCATTTTTTAAGGTGAACTTTGAAGGTTACAGCTCAAATCTGTCTTATAAAGAAATAATAAGGTGGGTGAGATGCCGTTAGTGGGCTCCGCCTCACAGCAGAGGTTCAAAATTTTTACAAATGTGTGTTTTCATGGGTGGAATTCACTTCCTTAAGGAAACCTACAAAAACAGCATTAAATAATGCAGTCATTGTGTAATGCTGCAAAAGCAATAATAATTTACCATACTATACATGAGTTGGTCAATAAGATATCCGTCAATGAGTAATCAGTAGTTACCATTTCTTCTAACCTGAACGACTGGCACCAGTACAAAAAGTAGACTGTTTTTTAATAAAAACCTTTTTTACATATTTTTGTTCAACGAACATGAAATGCTTATGACAGTAATTTAATTTCACTTTATTCTAATTGTTGCATCTTCATTTTGTGGGAATTTTGTAAATGTTTTTACAATATGTTGACAAGAGACGATATTTTTTCCCAAAAGAAGCAATTATATATTACACGTGTGGTTCACTGTATACATTGTTGAATATTTGTGGGCTTTCTTAGTGAAATCCTGCCTAACCCTTCCAGAATAGTAGCCCTTTCATGACTTCCTTTCTGCATTCTTGGCAACATATTGTCTACAGCTGACTCAATGGTTTCCTATCTATGTGTCTATCCCTAATGCCCTGTCGGCCTTCTGCACGTCCGCGGAAGGAAAATTATTTGACACGCAGCGGTACTGCGTGAACCGCTGAAGAACTACACCTCCCATGAGCAGGAGTGGCATGGCGGCAGACGCGCGCAGAAGTGGAAGGCTTCATAGAGCACTTCCGCCCTGGCGGCGGTGCTGATTATTCTGTGTTCGCAAGCAACGACAGAGACGGGAGAGTCTGTTCCTGTTCCCGCTTTTGTTTGTTCCGGTGATTGCAGGCGGAAAACTTCCCACTGCGACGTAGACACAGCGGCCATTCTCATAGTTCCGGTGAGGCGAAACCGGGAAGACATTTCCATTTGGCAGGCTCAAATCAGTACGGTAAGGGTGCAGTGCACCAGTGGGATTCCCTAAACGGCCACCCTGGGCTTGTGAAGGTCGTGGGGGAGACATACAAATACCCTGCAAACTCGGAGGGGTTGTAAGGCTCGAGGGCACCAGGAAGTCGCTTCATTCTTTGCCTGTTATTACGTTCAGTGCACTAGGTGTCCCTCCTCGTTGGCGAGCCACACGTTTGTCGGCTCTTGCGAGTAGAAGGGATACCAGTGCCGGGGCTACGCAGATAAAACCTGATAATAACGCTGTTTTCTCCATCTTAGTGTTACGTGTAGGTTCTGGAGTATTAAGAGGCCTTGTCTGACTGGTCTCAGGTTCTTGGGCAGAGAGAGTGATCTGCACCTAGGAGCCACACGTATCCTTCTTTTTCTTTACAGGTGATTACCCTTAACACTGGCACTCACACACGAGGTCAGGGTAGAGAGAGTGATGGGGACACTAGGATTATAACGTTGTTGTTTTCTTGTGTCTTTTCAGGTCTCCTTCTCCGCTGTCCCCTCCCTTTCCTTCCTTCGCTCGATCGCTTCACTGATCTGCGCTATAATAGCCCTCAGACTTGAAGCTATCGAGAGGTGGACCATATTGAGCATCGATCCAATCCCGAGGAGTCGAAGAGCACAACAGAATAATCGGCCCATGGGTTTTAGTCCTCCTGATCGAATACTTTGCTTACGTATGGCTACCCTTGAGGATGTGGTGGCTGCTTTACAGATAGTGCAGCAAGAACTGGCAGCCTCCAGAACAGAAACAGCGAATCTACAATCTAAGGTAGACCACTTACAAAGGAACCCTTTCGATGCAGGGGGGTCTTCCCTGTTTCAGACTCATCCCATTACAGTCGAGGTACCCACGCCAATCCCTTTAGCACCCCCAGAAAGGTACTATGGAGACGCTAACAAAATACAAGTCTTCCTGACGCAGGTCATGTTACACTTTAAGTGCAAGGCTAAGGCATTTACCACCAATCAAGCAAGGGTGGCATTCCTTATTTCGTATCTGGCAGGTGATGCGGCTCTGTGGGCAGTCCCGTTGGTTCAGAGGGATGACCCGCTCCTTTACGATTGGGACTCATTTAGAGAGGAATTCAAAAACATTTTTGACCGTAGGTCCCATACCCTCTCTGCAGACCATGAATTGCTCGAACTGCGACAAGGAAACAAAGAGCTAGTGGTATATCTCACCACATTCAGGCGCCTAGTGGCAGAAACCAAATGGCCTGAAGACAAGCAGTTTGCCATTTACTATCCAGGATTGAGAAACGACCTAAAAGATATCATCGCTCAGATTGATCACCAGCCGACAACATGTACGGAGCTTATCAACTTGACCCTAAGATTGGAACACCGTATGAGCGACAGGAAGAACGATACTCGGAAGAAGGAACGTGTACCCCCACGAACTGAACGTTTCAACACCCGAGAGCCTCCTCGATGTTACACGGAACCTATGGAGATAGGAGCAGTACGTGCTCCACTTACCGTGGAAGAAAGAAACTCAAGAAGGAGGAATGGGCCGTGCCTCTATTGTGGGAAAAGAGTGCATTTTGTCAGAGACTGCTTACAGAAACCCCAGAACCCACAGGAGAGGGGAAAGGAGGCAAACATCTATGGCAAGAAAACTCCGGAAAACTAGACAGCTCGGGGGACGTTGGAGGGAAGCTCTCGAGCACGACATATCTACCCTCTTTGAGTGCTGAAGAAATGAACCGGTTTTTCTATATCCCGATACACATTCGAATCGGCGACGAATGGAGAGCGGTCCAGGCCCTGGTGGACTCCGGAGCAACGGGTATTTTTATGGCTGACTCTGTAGCCCATAAAATGGGGGTTCGTCTATTGAAGAAAACTGTACCAGAAATCGTGATCGCCGTGGATGGGCGGATGCTGGATTCCGGACCAATTCAGTACATCACAAACATGGTGGAAATCAGATGCAACTCACACCATGAAGAAGTAATGGAGTTCAACATAATATCGTCCCCCCAACATGGGATTATCCTGGGCCTCCCATGGTTACAGAAACACGACCCACGGATTAGTTGGGTAAACAAGACACTCCATTTTGTCTCGGATTACTGTTCCAACCATTGCTTCAACAAGGGGGCACCACCTGCACAGACGCGGCCAGCAACGCATTGGATCGCGACGGCTGCCGAAAAAGATACCATCCTACCCAAACAATATGCCGGTTTCCGTGATGTGTTTAACGAAGTGCACGAAGAGACCCTGCCGCCCCATCGACAGTACGACTGTCAGATCGATTTTGTAGCCGGAGCTGTAGTACCATGCGCATGAATATACGCCCTTACGGAAAAGGAGAACGAGCATTTGAGGAGTTATTTGGACAAATACCAGGCATTGGGGCTTATACGCCCTTCCAAGTCACCGGCAGCCTCCCCTCTGTTTTTTAATCCGAAAGCCAATGCATAGACTTGCATAGACTTCAGGGCTTGAACGACATTACGATTAAGAACCGATACCCTCTTCCCTTAATCCCAGTTTTATTGGAACAGATAAAGAAGGCGGTGATTTACACCAAGCTAGATCTTAAGGGAGCCTACAACCTAGTGAGGATGAGAGCCGGAGATGAATGGAAAACCGCCTTCAAAACAAGATACGGGCTATACGAGTATCTAGTGATGCCATTCGGTCTCTGCAACGCCCCTGCGGCCTTTCAGTTTTTTCTTAACGAAGTGCTACGCAACTTCATGGACAAATACGTCGTTGTTTACATCGACGACATTTTGATTTATTCATTTTCCAAAGAACAGCACATCCAACAAGTAAGCACGGTTTTACAGGCATTGCGCAACAACAAGCTGTTCTGTAAACTTAGTAAGTGCGAATTTCATGTGGACATTGTCGAATTCCTGGGTGTTATGCTTACGCATAGAGGGCAGGTGATAGCAGAAAGGAAAGTACAAGCAGTGAAAGAATGGCCAGAACCACAGAACGTTTGGGACATACAGTGCTTCTTGGGATTCCCCAACTTTTTCAGGAGATTCATTGACCAGTTCTCCAAGACAGTGACTCCTATAACTAAGTTATTACGAAAAGTTTCAGTGGTCCGACGAAGCCCAAACCGCCTTTGATGAACTAAAAACGGCATTCGTAACCGCCCCCTTATTGGCACATCCCAATCCGGAGAAACCCTATATAGTGGAAGCAGACGCTTTTGAGGTTGCCATTGGAGCGGTCTTGTTGCAAAGACACGACGCCACGGGACAGTTGCATCCCATAGCGTTCTTGTCCCGGAAGCTGAACGAGGCGGAGATAAACTATACCGTAGCCGAGAAGGAATTGCTGGCAATTAAGGAAGCTTTCACCGAGTGGCGCCACCTCCTCTTCGGAGCCAAAGAAAGAGTAACGGTGTACACCGACCATAGGAAGCTGCAGTTTATGAGGTCCACAAGGCACTTAACACCGAGACAGCTACGCTAGATGCTCTTCTTTGAGGAATTTGATTTCGTTGTAACCTACCTACCAGGGAAGGAGAACAGGAAGGCGGACGCCCTCACCCGCCAGGAATCCAGCAGAGAAGAAGAAGAACGTGTGGAACACGCCATCATTCCCCCACATAAAGTCGTGTGTGCCCCACAAACCAGCGATTTCCTACAGAAAGTGGCCAAAGGAACCCAGACGTGCACATGGAGAACATGGCTGAGATTCCACACAGAGTGCAAGGGAAAACAAGGCATTGTCCTAAAAGGACACATGATGTTGGTACCCACGAAAACCCTGCAGAAACAAGTGTACATACCAAGTTCTGGACACAATGGGGTATACAAAACCTTAGAGCGGATCGAACGACAGGTCTGGTGGCCTAGTGTTCGAAAGGACGTTACACAATGGATCAAAGAATGCGATACATGTTCTCGAATGAAGACAGACCACACCAGGCCACAAGGATTGCTTCAACCCTTACCCACACCCATGGCTCCCTGGGAGCACATTTCCATCGACTTCATCATAGGACTTCCTAAAGACCAAGGGTATGATACAGTAATGGTAGTGGTTGATTATCTCACTAAAATGGGACATTTCATTGCCTGTCACCAGATACCCTCAGCAGGGCTCTTAGCAAAACTACTGTTGCTACACATAGTCAGATTGCATGGCCTTCCACATCGTATAGTGTCCGATAGGGGAACGCAATTCACAGCTCAGTTCTGGAAGGTGTGGTGTAAGGCTCTACAGATTCAGGTGGCTCTCTCTACAAGCTTCCATCCCCAAACTGACGGGCAGACCGAAAGGGTCAATCAAACCCTTAAACAATACCGAAGGTGTTACATAGATTCCACAACTGAAGTCTGGGTGGATAGGTTGTGGGTGGCAGCAGTGGCTTATAACAGTGCCATACAGAGTTCCACTAAAACCGCCCCCTTTTATAACACATACGGGTTTCACTAGAGGTTTCTTCCTTTGCTGCACCCAGGAGGGGATACCAACATGCCCGAGGTACACAACAGGGTAAAACACATTCAGGACATGTTAAAAAGAACCCAATCTCAGCTGCAGGTAGCCAAACAAAAATATAAACAGGGGGCTGACAAACATCGTAGAGCAGGCCCCACATACCGATCAGGTGACATGGTGTGGTTATCCACAAAAAATATCCACTTTAAACGACCATCAATGTTCAACCCTAAGTTTATCGGACCTTATAAGGTGGTTAAACTGATCAACCCTGCGGCCGTGAAACTAGCCCTGCCGGCTTCTATGCGCATACATCCTGTGTTCCATGTATCGCTCTTAAAGCCCTTGGTCACACCCATGAAAAAGAGACCACACCCTGTGTGGATAAACAATGAGAAAGAATACGAAGTCGCAAGAATCTTAGATACCAAAACAAGAGGCCGAAACAGTTTGTATCTAATATCCTGGAAGGGATACGGGCCAGAAGACAATTCCTGGGAACCAGCTGGTGCCATACACGCCCCTACTTTACTTGCCGCGTTCCATAAAAAGCATCCCCTGCCACAGAAAGGAAAGAACCCCACGTAAAGAGGGATGTACTGTCAGGATCCCTAATACCCTGTCGGCCTTCTGCACGTCCGCGGAAGGAAAATGCTTTGACACGCAGCAGTACTGCATGAACCGCTGAAGAACTACACCTCCCATGAGCAAGAGCAGCAGGGTGGCAAACGCGCGCAGGAGCGGAAGGCTTCATAGAGCACTTCTGCACTGGCGGCGGTGCCGATTATTCTATGTTCGCAAGCAATGCCATAGACGGGCGAGTCTGTTCCTGTTCCCGCTTTTGTTTGTTCCGGTGATTGCAACAGGAAACCTTCCCACTGCGACGTAGGTACAGTGGCCATTCTCATAGTTCCGGTGAGGCGAAACCGGGAAGACATTTCCATTTGGCAGGCTCAAACCGGTACGGTAAGGGTGCAATGCACAAGTGGAATTCCCTAAACGGCCACCCTGGGCTTGTGAAGGTTGTGGGGGAGACATACAAACGCCCTGCAAACTCGGAGGGGGTGTAAGACTTGAGGGCTGCAGGAAGTCGCTTCATTCTTTGCCTGTTATTACGTTCAGTGCACTAGGTGTCCCTCCTCGTTGGCGAGCCACACGTTTGTCGGCTCTTGCGAGTAGAAGGGATACCAGTGCCTGGTCCTAGGAAATACATTTTCTGATGCTGTCAAAAAACGTGTGGGTGAGATACGAACATGATGTGGCATGAGCAAAGACTGTCTGTATGTTCCGCCTGAATTTTTCGTCGACCGATGGGCGTGGTCCCATCTAATCTCAATGGATGAGAGATAACTAATCATTGTGTTTTGTTGTGTTTTCTTAGCAGGGAATTGTGGGTGAGATGAGGCAATCTCATACAACCTCTGTGACGTATGATCAGAGATAAATCTGGGTAGGTCAAACAAAGAGCAAGGGTCACACGGGGACCGGGGCTACACAGATAAAACCTGATAATAACGCTGTTTTCTCGATCTTAGTGTTACGTGTATGTTCTGGAGTACTAAGAGGCCTTGTCTGACTGGTCTCAGGTTCTTTGGCAGAGAGCGTGATCTGCACCTAGGAGCCACACATATCCTTCTTTTTCTTTACAGGTGATTACCCTTAACACTGGTACTCACGCACGGGGTCAGGGTAGAGAGAGAGTGGTGGGGACACTAGGATTATAACGTTGTTGTTTTCTTGTGTCTTTTCAGGTCTCCTTCCCCGCTGTCCCCTCTATTTCCGTCCCTCGCTCTATCGCTTCACTGATCTGCGCTATAATAGCGCTCAGACTTGAAGCTATCGAGAGGTGGACCATATTGAGCATCGATCCGATCCCGAGGAGTCGAAGAGCACGACACTATGAGGTTTTGTGAGCACTGTAGGCGGCATGCTGGCTATGCTTTACATAAATGCAAATGGATACTGTTAGACTTGGTCTTTGCTGCAGAGTAATCCCATATGTTGCCTTTCTTTTCCTTCCCTTGCTGCACTCATTTTTCCTGTCTTTTAGGACTCTGTGCACTTTACCCCTTCTAACCTGTGATAAAGTGCTTGTGGTCTCTAAAACATGTTCAAATTGGCCTACACCTGATTGGTACATTTAATTTGACCTTGTCAGTAAATTACTTCCCTTTGCAGCATAGCTCCGCCTGGCAGCTCTTGCCCCCTGAACTTTCCTGGTGCTGTGTTCGAGACACCTGATCCCTGGTGGTCCAGTGGGGTGCATCGCTGTGTTTCTGCTTTCTGCATTTTTGCTCCTCTGCTCTTTTTTCACCTTCTTTTTCATCTACCTTTTGCTTTTATTATCTATTATTGCTTTCTTTCTCTTTCTGCTAATTCTTCTCTTTTTTGCCTTTTTCCCTTTCCGTGCCTTAGCCGCTGCTCGTCCCCCACTGCCTGACCCACTCCAGTGCCATTTTCTCACTTCCAGCTTCCCGCCTCCTGCCTACCATCTGTCCAACCCTCGCCAAACATTACTTAATAGCTCCCGCTGAGCAGTGAAGGAGCAATCTTTTAAACCTTGTCAGTAAATTGCTTCCCTCACTGCAAAGCTCTGCCTGGTAGCTGTTGCCCCTAACTCGACCATGCCCTGTGTTTAAGGCCCCTGATCCCTGGTGTCCAAGGAGGGAGAATCTCTGCTCTGCTTCAAATCTCTTCCCTCTGTTTTTCTGTTTTCTGCCTTTCTGCTCTTTTTTCACCTTCCTTTTTATTATCTTTTGCTTTTCTTATCTATTATTGCTCTCTTTCACTTTATCCTTTTTCTCCTCTTTTTTGATTTTTTTCCCCTTTCTGGACCCTAGCCGCTGCTTGTGTCCCACGGTCCTGCCACCTCCAGTGCTATTTTCCCACTTCCTGCCTCCCAGCTGTCCAGCCTTCCCCAAACGCTATTAAATGCTGTCTGATTCGCAGGCATACAGCGGGTGCAGTCAGCTGTGCATTGCTGACGTGCCAAACATGTGCCAAAGGCAAGCTCGTCTGTGCCCGTCCATGTCTGGGCCGCACCCAGCGCCATACACCCTAGTTCCTAGACCATCTACCACTGCGACTCACGCACCCTCCACACCAGTCACACCGAACCACTCACCGCCTGCCACCTTGTATCACCGAAGAACACCTAAGGCCCAACTGCAACTGCACCTTTGCCAGCATCCACACACCAGCCCTACCAATCCCACGACCCGGAGGAACTGGACCCGACCTCATCAGGTGCATCCTGATGAGCACCTGTACCCTCAAAAGACAGGCCATGGAGATCTGGGACCTGCTTGACTCAATCTACCCGACATTGTCTTCTTTACGGAAACCTGCTTGAACCCCACCTCAGCTCGAACCTCACAACCACCATCCCCAAAGGCTGCAAAATCATTCACAAGGACCACGTCAACCAATTGGACAGAATAGTAGCCATTTCATGACCTCCTTTCTGCATTCTTGGCAACATATTGTCTACAACTGACACAATGGTTTCCTATCAATGAGGTTTTGTGAGCATTGTAGGTGGCATGCTGGCTATGCTTTACATAAATGCTAATGTTTGCTGTTAGACTTGGTCTTTGCTGCAGAGTAATCCCAGATGTTGCCTTTCTTTTCCTTCCCTTGCTGCACTCATTGTTCTTGTCTTTTAGGACTCTGTGCACTTTACCCCTTCTAACCTGTGATAAAGTTCTTGTGTTCTCTCTCTAAAACATGTTCAAATTGGCCTACACCTGATTGGTACATTTAATTTGACCTTGTGAGTAAATTACTTCCCTTGCAGCATAGCTCCACCTGGTAGCTCTTGCCCCCTGAACTTTCCTGGTGCTGTGTTCGAGACACCTGATCCCTGGTGGTCCAGTGGGGTGCATCGCTGTGTTTCTGCTTTCTTCATTTTTGCTCCGCTGCTCTTTTTTCACCTTCTTTTTCATCTACCTTTTGCTTTTCTTATCTATTATTGCTTTCTTTCTCTTTCTGCTAATTCTTCTCTTTTTTGCCTTTTTTCCCTTTCCGTGCCGTAGCCGCTGCTCGTCCCCCGCTGCCTGACCCCCTTCAGTGCCATTTTCTCATTTCCAGCTTCCTGCGTCCTGCCTACCAGCTGTCCAGCCCTCCCCAAACACTACTTAATAGCTCCCACTGAGCAGTGAAGGAGCAATCTTTCTAACCTTGTCAGTAAATTGCTTCCCTCACTGCACAGCTCTGCCTGGTAGCTGTTGCCCCTAACTCTACCAGGCCCTGTGTTTAAGGCCCCTGATCCCTGGTGTCCAAGTGGGGAGCATCTCTGCTCTGCTACAACTCTCTTCCCTCTGTTTTCTGTTTTCTGCCTTTTTGCTTTTTTTTCACCTTCCTTTTCATCTATCTTTTGCTTTTCTTATCTATTATTGCTTTCTTTCACTTTATCCCTTTTCTCCTCTTTTTTGCCTTTGTTTTCCTTTCTGTGCCCTAGCCGCTGCTTGTGTCCCAGAGTCCTGCCTCCTCCAGTGCTATTTTCCCACTTCCTGCCTCCCAGCTTTCCAGCCTTCCCCAAACACTATAAAATGGTGCCTGATTCGCAGGCATGCAGTGTGTGCAGTTAACTGTGCGTTGCTGACGTGTCAAACGTGTGCCAAATGCAAGCTTGTCTGTGCCCGTCCATGTCTGGGCCGCACCCAGCGCCACACGCTCTGGTTCCTGGACCATCTACCACTACGACTCCCGCACCCTCCATGCCAGTCACACTGAACCACTCACCGCCTGCCACCTTGTATCACCGAAGGCCTAACTGCAACTGCACCTTTGCCAGCCTACACACACCATCACTACCAATCCCACGACCCGGAGGAACTGGACCCGACCTCATCAGTTGCATCCTGCTTAGCACCTTTACCCTCAAAAGAGAGGCTGTGGAGAACTGGAACCTGCTTGACTCAATCTCCCCGATGTTGTCTTCTTTACAGAAACCTGGATCAACCCGACCTCAGCTCGGACAACCACCATCCCCAAAGGCTGCAAAATCATTCACAAGGACCACGTCAACCAATTGGGAGGAGGTATCACCAACGCACACAAAAACATCCTTTGCCTCACAACCAGCACCAGCGACCACTCACCTAACATGAAACACCTTCACTTCGAGATCCCAACCAATCTGAACACCACAGTTTATGGCACCCTCGTTTACAGACCTTCTGGAGCCCTTCACCCCTTCCGCGAAGCCATAGCCGACTTCATTACTCACCATGCTCTCACCTCATTGGACGACATCTGCCTCAGCAACCTCAATTTCCACATGTACAAACTTGACAACCACAATACCTCATCCCTACTGAAGAACCTCGCCAGCTTTGGACGTAAACAGCTGGTCATAATGCCAACCCACTCAGCAGGACACATGCTCAGCCTCATCCTTTCTCCATGCAAAAACATCTCCTTCAACCACACCTCCGAACCATACTGCAGCGATCACCACTGCGTCAGCTTCTCCTTCACCAAACCCACCATATGTCACTACATCCACAAAGATCCTAGCAGACGCTGGAACAAGGTCACCAAAGACCAGCTCAACACCTCCCTCAGCAAAATCCCACCATTGACATCCATGGACGCCAGCACCTCAGCACACAACCTCCACCACTGGATCTCCAACTGCACCAACAAACTGGCCCCTCAGGAAACCTTCGGCCAAGCAGTCCACCAAGAAAGCCAGTCTGTTCTCCCCCTCCCTCCAAGAGTCCAGCCGCAACTGCAGACAAATTGAGAAAATATAGAGGAGCAGCAAGATCATGGCCGACCATGCAGCCTTCAAATCCGCCGTCACCACACATCACCACCTCATCAGAGCAACAAAGAAAGCAGACATCCAAGAATGCACCAACGCCAATGCACACAACAGCAAAGAACTCTTCGCTATGGTCAAAGGGTTTGCCAGACCCAGCACAGAGACAGCAGGCATTCTGCCTCTCAAGACATCTGCAACAACCTCGCCACCTTCTTCCACCACAAGCTCAAGGAGATCTACAACAGTTTTGCTACACAACACTCACAACATCTAATTGCTCCAGACCTCAGCAGACCTTGGCCAACTGGGCCACCCTTACCTCGCACAACACCCTCAGGATCATGAAGAGCATACACTCCAGACCCACCTCCGATCCCTGCCCTCACCACATCTTCAACAGAGTTGGCACCTCGATTGCACCTGATCTCTGCAGCACCCTCAACTGCTGAAGAAATCCTCTGCTAACCTGATGTACCTCAAGAACTACAGATCCGGGGAGGAGCCTAGCGCGGTGACCAAGATGGCCGCATGAGCACAGAGCTCCCGCAACCCTCGTTCCCTCCGGCAATTATCCTGGAAAAATCCTGTGTCAAATATCCGGAATACTGGAGATGAACTACTGCTGAGGCGAGAGTCATTGTCCGGACTGAAATCGTACACCGGAGACCGAAGTTGTGACAGGTTGAAGTTTGCGGCCTATCCCCCGGGAGGTGCCCGGGTCTCGCGTTGGCATGGGCCCGGACACTAATTGAACAACAGCGGCCGTGTGCGGTGCGGATCATCGGAGGGGGGCTGTTTCCACTTTCACTTTCGTTTTCTCTCACAATTACGTGCCTCGGCCCGTGAGTGTCTTGGACAACAGTTGCCTCTAGCTCGGCCTGCATATGCATGGGCTTGCATCGGAGACCCGGATCCAGCGGACCTCGTGTCAATTGCGTGGCTGAGCGGCCTGTTTTTGACGCTGACTGTTCTGGGGTTAGGATGTCGACCAAATCGGAGGCCGACAAACAGAAGCCCAAGAATACCAGGCGGGGGGGCTACACCCAAACCAACAATATGGATCGCTATGCCCAGCAAAAGGGATCGCCAAGCGGACCGGGGAAGCTACAGGAATCATCGGGAGACGGCTCGGTCCCCGCACCGGAATTGACACTGCAAGATATTATGGGCGCCATTGAGGAGATGAAGTCCTCTATTGGGCAACAGTTTGAGGCCCTGGCACACAAAGTGGACACCATCTCAGTCGACGTTAATTTGCTCCGCGCTGACCTGGGGAAAACTAATGTGAGAGTAAAATCATTGGACCAAAAAACCACTAGCCTCACGGGGGACGTCTCTGATCTGCAAATAGAGGTCCGCACGCTGAGGACTACCAACGACCTAATTGCCCGCAAGATGGAGGATTTTGAAGGCCGGGCGAGGCGCAATAACGTGCGCATAGTTGGCGTTCCGGAGAAATCGGAGGAGCAATCGGCGGACCTGTTTGTCGAGGACTTGGTGCTTAACCATCTGGCGCCTAAGGGCCTCAGCAAGTTCTTTGCGGTCGAGCGGGCCCACCGAGTCCCGGGCGGGAGGCCCAAGGTGGGAGCCCCCCAGAGACCGATCATCGCCAGGATCTTCAACTTCAGGGACTGCGATGCCATTCTGCAGGCGTCACGGGGGTCCGGACCGGTTACTTTCCAGAACACTGCAGTGAGTTTTTATCCTGACTTCACCCAGGCGGTGCAGAAGCAACGGCAGAGTTTCCTGGGGGTCAAGAGGAGGCTACGTGAGAGGGGCCTGAAGTATGCCATGCTCTTCCCAGCCAAGTTGCGCGTCGAATACGAAGAACGAACCTTTTTCTTTGACTTGCCAGACGAGGTTGGGGAATGGCTCGACACATTGCCTCAGCGGCGGACTAGCGGGGATCATGCTGGCAGAGCGGAAGGAGGCCATGTCGCAAAAGAGTGAGGACTCTGGTGATCGACCATTCTGGTCAAGCTCGGGACAGTGGTTCGCTGATTTGTTTTCATTGCTAGCTATTGTCCGGGGGTGGCGAGGGCGCAATGGGATCTTTTTCCTCCTACGGGGTTTCTTCTTGTAGATTAGCTTCTGCTAGGGCGACAGGCACACTGCAAGTTGGGGGACTTTTAGGCTTATGCAGGGGTGCAGGGTGGGGGGTGGTTTGGGCTTGTTGGAGTGTTTGTTGTTGTTTTTCGTTTTGCAAGGTATCGCAATGCAAGTCTCGTGTGCTGCTCTCGGGGATGGGCGGGGGTCTCCTGCCAGTTTGTGATGGGGGTAGGGGTTTGAATATACTTAGTTGGAATGTTAATGGCTTGGGGGATCGTATTAAGCGGGGGATTGTTCTGCAATTTCTGAAGAGGTGCTCTCCTGACATAGTTTTGCTGCAGGAGACGCACCTGATAGGCAACACGTGTCATGCTCTCAATAGAAAGGGTTATAAATTCATTGCCCACTCTGGGTTTTCCTCGGGATCTCGGGGGGCAGGAATACTTGTTAGGACCTCGCTGCCGTTGGAGATTGATTCTACTACTGTTGATGAGAGGGGGCGCTTTGCGGCGGCTGCGTGGAGATGGGAGGGCAGGACACTGGTTTTGGTTTCTGTTTATGTCCCTCCTGGCCTGCAGGCCGCCACATTTGCCGACTTGGGGAGGGCCATGTTGGATCTCCCCGAGGGTGTGTTGGTAATGGGTGGTGACTTTAATGCAGTTGGTTCCGGATTACTAGACAGACATCCGCCAAGGGACCCCGGGGGGGCGCAGAGATGGCTCCCAGATTTTACTGATACACTAGGTTTGGTTGAGTGCTGGAGGCTGCTGCACCCCGCTCAGCGGCAGTATACTTTTCACTCTGGGGCGCACGGCAGTCTCTCTAGAATAGATTATGTTCTCACCTTGGCTGCCCACGCTTCCTTGGTGTCTGAGGCTAGGCACATGGCCAGGGGCATCTCCGATCACTCGCCGGTGTGGATTAGTATGGATTTTGGCCGTGGCGCGGCAGGTAGGGTTGCCCCTATTAACCCCTGGTATTTCCGTGACCCTAAGACTCGTGGAGCGTTGTTGAAAGCGGTTGATCTTTACTTTTCGGAGAACCTTGGCTCGGTTACCTCCGCGGTGTCTTTGTGGGAAGCGTTTAAAACAGTACTGAGAGGGGAGGCCCTCTCCTTGATAGCGGATGTCAAACGTCGGAGAGATGCGGAGGTGGCGCAGATCGAGGCTGAGATAGTGGCATTAGAGTCTGTCCTGGAAGACGAGGTTACGGCGGAAACACTGCATAAGTTGAGATTAAAACAGTCTGAATATAAAGCACTGGTGACAAACGCGGCTAAGGTTCTTAGCAGGGACCAACAAGGGCGATTGTATGATGTGGGCGACAAGGCTGGGAAATTAATAGCGTGGTTAGACAGGAAAGAACGAGTGAATAGAGTTGTGCCAGAACTACTGACGGATGGCGGGGATATTGTCACTGAACCCGATGGGATAGTCCAGTGTTTTGCGGACCACTTCCGCATGGTCTATACGTCTGTGTCGGACAAGCCGGAGGAAGACTCGCATGAACTGCTGCGAGACATTGCCCTGCCTTGTCTATCCGACGTCGACAGGGAGGACCTTGATGGTGACATCACCGCGGATGAGGTTGCAGTTGCTATCCGCTCGCTACGCCCGGGCAAGGCCTCGGGCCCGAATGGCTTGCCGGTCGAGTTGTATAAACTCAGACCGGATAAGATTGCTCCGTATTTGCGAGATATGTTTGTAGAGGCGCGGGAGCATGGGTGTCTTCCATTTGACCAACGTCTGGCGACAATAGTGGTTATACATAAAGATGGCAAGCCCCGGAACAGATGCGGATCGTATAGGCCGATCTCCCTACTCAACGCTGAGCCCAAAATCCTCGCCAAACTGTTGGCTAACCGTCTGATCAGGGTCATTGGGGACTTGATCCACCCGGACCAATCCGGGTTTATCCCACACCGCAACACTGCGTTGAACCTCAGGCGACTTCATGGCGTGCTCGCGAGGGTTGAGACGCTGCGGGAGTCGGCCATTTTGGTGTCACTCGACGCCACGATGGCTTTCGACACTGTGGAATGGCCGTATCTGTGGGCAGCGCTCACAAAATTCGGCTTCGGACCGGGTTTTATAGGCTGGATTAGGCTACTTTATGAGGAACCTTTGGCTAAAATCGCGGTGAACGGTAGGGCGTCATCTCCGTTCGTGCTTGGGAGGGGCACCCGGCAGGGTTGTCCTCTGTCGCCACTACTGTTCACTCTCGCCCTCGAGCCGCTGGCGGCATGGATTAGATGGCAGCCAGACATAAGAGGGATCCGATGGTCGCCAGACCACGAGGACCGCATTTCTTTGTATGCAGATGACATCTTGTTATACTTGACCTCGCCTCGGAAATCCCTCATAGTGGTCTGTGACATTTTGAAGTCTTTTGGTAGTAACTCGGGTCTCGCCATTAACTGGGGAAAGTCGCACCTATATGTTCTCAGTGGGGACACCCCTACCGTCCCGCGGGATTGCTCCATCCAGATCGCCCAGCGGGGCTTTCTGTACTTGGGGATATATATTTCCACAGACCCCTCTGTCCGATACGAGAAGAACCTCCTCCCTCCGCTGTCACGCTTGAGACGGGATGTTGCGGGTTGGAGGCGGCTACCGCTCTCCCTCCTAGGCCGCGCCGCATTGTTTAAAATGATGTCTCTTCCCCGGTTTCTCTACGCCTTACAGAACACCCTAGAGTTAGTTCCTGCCTGTTATTTTCGTGAGGTGGAGAGCCTCCAGCGTTCGCTGTTATGGGACGGTCGACCGCGTATAGCTATAGCAAAGTTGACCCTTCCATGGTATGACGGAGGGATAGCACTTCCTGACATCAGAAGATATTATTGGGCTACCCAATTGGAAGCGATCAACCATGGGGTTTACGGTCCGGCGTTAAACCCAGGGTTTACTATGGATCGGTGGCTGTTGCGCGGGGGTAATTACCTTAGGGAGCTGTATTCCAAATCATTGGATGGGTCCCTCACAGGACCGACCAAGACGGCAGTGCATGTGTGGAAGGCGGTTACAAACTCGTTGGGCTGGAAGGACAGACTTACCCAGGCTACTCCGCTTTTTGAATCCGATATCCTAGGGAAATTATGGCACACGAAAGGGTTTGAGAAGTGGACCTAATTGGGATTTCTAGAGTTGGGGATTTGCTGACTAAGGGTAAGGTGAAATCGTTTGAGACGCTGCAGACGGAGTACGAATTAGGGGGTACTGAATACTTTCGATATGCCCAGGTGCGTCACGCTCTGCTATCTGTTCGTGCCGAGGGGGAGGCCGTGCCTGAGTCTTCTCCTTTGGAGGATCGGATTCTGGATGGTCATATGCCGGAGAGTACAATCTCCTTGATTTACAAAAAGCTTGTAAATGTCCGGACCGACCTCCTCCTTGATGTGCGAGAACAATGGACTAGGGATGGTCTCGAACTGGACGATGAGGACTGGCAATATGCCGTCTCCTCTCCGAAGGAGGTTGCGATCCCGGCTAGACTGCGGCTGGTGCAGCTTAAGATACTTCACAGGGTTTATATCACGGGGCCCCGCCTGATTCATATGGGTTTCTCTGACGATGGCTTATGCAAGAGAGGCTGTGGGATGTTGGGCACGTTTCTACACATTATTTGGGAGTGTGGGGAGATCGTAGAGTTCTGGAAACAAATTCATGATGTGATGGAAGAGGTCACGGGTATCGCACTCTTCCCGGAGGCAAGACGATGCCTGTTGAATGTCTGGGGCCCTACCGACTATGATGCCGCTCAGACCCAATGGGTGACTCTAGGGAATATGGTGGCGAAGCGAGATATTGCGCAGCTGTGGGGATCCCAGAGACCTCCCACCTTGGTAACATGGATGGAAAATATGGAGTGGGGCATGTTCCGGGAGAAAACGGTGTACAGTGCCCGGGGTCGCCCTAAGAAGTGGCATAAGATATGGGGGCAATGGAACCACTATAGGGGAGATATTTGTGTGCCCCCGGTTGCTGAGATGCTCGATGTGCAACTTTCCCCCTAGCTCTACTCCCAACTATATACGTAAACTGTTCATAACCTGGAGTCCGTACCCCTGCTTTCCCCTCGCTTCTTTGGCGTGGTCTACCGCTCCGCTGATGGGAGTGGGACCTCGCCCCAGCTGAGAACTAGCGCATGCTTATTATATGCTTTGCCTTGCTCGTGTTTTTATTTTTTTTTGGTTTACATTAAAACTAAACCTTTGTTACTCCTGATGTACGGATATGGACCTTCCTACGTATTGTTCCCATCGTGCTGCCGAACCTCCAGGATGTCGGCTGAATAGCTGTGTACCATGTTGACGTAAATAAAGGTTTTTAAAAAAAAAAGAACTACAGATCCATCTCTCTGCTTCCCTTTCCAGCCAAAGTAATTGAGAAAACAATTAGCACCCAACTCCCCAAGTTCATCGAAACGTACCGCATCCTGGACCTCTCCCAATTGGGCTTTAGAAGGAACCACAGCACCAAGACCACTCTCCTTGCCACGACAGATGACATCCGCACCATTCTAGACAGAGACACAACTGTTGTCCTCATCCTCCTGGCCCTCTCAGCCGCATTTGATACCGTCTCCCACCACACCCTCTGTGCCGGCATCTGCGACAAAGCCTTAGAATGGATCCGTTTCTTTCTCACCAGCCAAACACAGAAAATCAGACTTCCACTGTTCAACTCAGAACCCACAGAGATCAGATGTGGGGTGCCTCAGGGATACTCCTGAGCCCCAACCTCTTCAACATCTACATAGCCCACTTGCAGCCATTGCCAGAATCCAGTGACTCATCATTGTCTCCTATGCCGATGACACCCAGCTGATTCTCTACCTCACAGACGAACACACAGCAGCCAAGCGCAACTTCCACAATGGACATCTGCCTCAATCTTAACTCAGACAAGACCAAAGTCCTTATCCTGGACACCACCCCCTCTGCCTGGGATGACTCCTGGTGGCCCGCAGTGTTTGGAACCCCTCCACACCCATAAACCAGTCATAAAACCTTGGCATGGTCCTGGATGCCTCACTCTTGATGAACCACCAAATCAGCAACGTTTCATCCCCCTGCATCCACACCCTCTACCTGCTTCATGAGATCTTCTGTGGATCCACACTGAGTCTAGGAAAACAGTCAAGAATGCACTTATCAGCACCAGACTCGACTACGGCAACGCACTCTGTGCCATTACCACCTAGAAACTCCAAAATAAACTGCAGAACATCCAGAGCACCTCCTCCAGACTTATCTTGAACATCCCACACCACAGCCAGATTACTGGCCTCCTGAGAGAACTCTGCTGCCTTCATATCAATAAAATAATTACCTCAAGCTCCTCACGCATTCCTACAAAGCCCTCCACAGTGCCAGACCTGCATACCTCAACGACCACCTCTACTTCTACACTGCCAGCAGATATCTCCGCTCCATCCAACTGGCCCTAGCCACCATTCCACAGATCCGCAAGACCACAGTGGGAGGAAGAACTTTCTCTTACATCGCTGCAAAGTCCTTGAACTCCTTGCTCTGCACCTCAGGCAAGCACTATCGCTTCAGACCTGGGTCATCGACTGAACCGCAGACCCCTCCCCCCAGTCATCGCCTTGAGAGCTTCTCAGGTGAGTAGTCATGCTTTATACGAAACCTGATTGATTGATTGATTGATTGATTGATTGATTGATTAAGTTTAATTTTATATCCCTTTAATATTAAAGTATGTGCACCAAGGGCCTGTGAATTAAATGCTACTAGTGGACAGCAGCACTCCTTGAGCTGCACTCTTAAGAAGCCCTCTAAGACACTGCTCATGCCTCCCACTGCAGCCTTAGTGCAGTTTTAAACTGATATTTCAATCTAGAAAAATAAACCTTATGCTAGGCCTAAACTCTGCTTCTTAATACTTGTTAGCCAACCCTAAGGTAGTCCCTTCGTCTCATAGGTCCAGGTGCATGACATTTGTCAGTCAATAAGTCTTTATTCGATTAACATCATAAAAGACATTCTATACAGGTTAAAAACGGTTCATATAAAATACAATTCATATTACAATACAAAATAAAAATTCTGAAATCATGTAAGATATTTCATGGTGAACAAATGATTAAGACATAATGACAAGCATAATAAAATACAGTGAAAGACACGCCAGTCTAACCTAACAGTCCATAGTGATGGCGCTAATTAAAAGCGGCTGAAACCTTATGGGACAGATATCACGACTTGAGTTTCCATACCCTAAGAATCCATGCCCAACTAATGAATTTGGAAACACCTATTACTACAGGTTTTGATGTGTCTGTTTTCAAGATTCTACTAGCAACATGTGCAGAACGTGTGCTCATTAATCTGCAAACAGGTCGAAGCCAAACACTTCGAGGAAGTAGGTAGGTTGGACAACAGAAAAGGAAATGGTCCATAGATTCGATCATATCTACACAAAAGGGGCACTTATCGCTACCAAGAGGACTCCAGATTTTGGTGAGTCCTCGCAGTGGTGGGGCGCCCACTCTAAACTGATGATACAGTTTACGATCAAAATGTTTCAAAATGGTATCCCAATAACCCTCATAGACAGACTCATCCTTAAAAGCAAAAAATGTGGCAGTCATTGAGGTGCCCATAAGGGAGGCAAATCTCCTATTCTTAATAAAGCACCAATAGGCATCCTTTAGGACATTTTTCGGCGGGAAAACTACAGTATCTGGGTTAGCCCAAGGTCACCCATCCCGAGGTCAATCAACAAGGTTTTAATACCAGACAACCAAGGTATCCTGTGCGAACCCTCCAGCCCTTTGACCTCCAAGAGGGCTTTAGCATAAATAGATAATTCAGGTGTAGTCCACAGGCGACGCCAAAACGCCAGGGGTCTATACCCTGCCAAGTCCTCTAGAGGCTGGATTCCCAGGTCATATAGTAAGGGAATGCGCGAAGTAGATTGCGGAAGCCCTATTGCTGACCGGGGAAATTTGTTCTGGGCAGTCATCAATTTGGACAGGTTACTAAAGCCCCAAATTTCAGCACCATATAAAATGGCAGGAAGAATCTTGGAGCCATAAATCTTCATTAGGGGAGCTATTGGTTTTGTTAAAGAATGTTTATGCTCTTTCAACAAAGCTCCACCTAATTGGGCATGTTTAAGAGCGAGAAGATCCAGCTGGTAAGACCAGCTGCATGTCTCGCTAAAGGTGACTCCTAGATAAGTAAACACAGCCGTTTGGTCCAAACTGACACCACCCAGACATACCCGCGCATTAATGTGCCTAGGGCCTCGAAAAACCATGAACTTGGTCTTCCCAACATTTATTTCCAACTCATGTTCGTGACAAAAAACCTCAAAGCGAGACAGGGCTGACTGCAAGCCCTGTCTCGTCTTCGAAATCAAAAGAGTATCGTCTGCGAACATGAGTAGGGGAATCTTCATTCCAGCCAGGGAGGGTGCATCGGTTGGGCTGTTGGAGAAATAGTTTATAACCCTATTAATAAATAGTGAGAACAAAGTGGGGGCGAGCACACACCCTTGGCGAACTCCTATGGACACTTTAAATCTGTCCGTCACCTCCCCTGGTTTGCCCCAACGAACACGGGCATACGTATTATCATGAATAATAACCAGGGAGGATACCAATTCTTTTGGCATGCCCATCTCCAAAAGTGCTTCCCATAACTTGACCCTCAGCACAAGGTCAAACGCGGACCATAGGTCCACGAAAGCCGCGTAAAGCTTACCACCCCCCAAGAAAACTTCCTTCCAATAAAGGAATACTACCCTAAATGCTTGGTCCAGGATCCCAATATGTGTACGAAACCCCGCCTGAAGAGGGGACAGCACGTTAAAATCAGTCATCCAGGATTGTATACGACCCAGTACAAGACGGGCTATAATTTTTTGTACTGTGTCAATAAGACTAATTGGTCTATAATTGGCCGGGACAGAGCGATCGCCTTTCTTATAGATCGGCAATATCTCTGCCCCAAGCCACGAGTCAGGGACAGCAGCACCACCCGCGAGGGCATTTGCCAGCACAGTCAGGTACGGGATCCATACATCTTGCTCCTGGATGAATAGATCAGCAGGGATACAATCGGGACCCGGGGCCTTACCACTCTTAATACATTTTAAAACGGACTTAACTTCACAGGGGGAGAATTCCAAAGGGTTTTCAACAACAAATGGACAAATGTTATTATTAGCCACCATATCACCAACCTTAAACTGTTCCTCGAAATACGCTACCCACTGCTGTGGCTCAACGTGGTTAGTGGGCCGAATATCCGAGGGGCAGTTGCCCCCTTTAAGAAGATGCCAAAATTGGACAATGTTACGGTCATGACAAGCCTGATATAGATCCCTCCAGCGGTCCTCATCCCAATTTTGCTTGGCCTTAAGTTGGGCATTTTTAGATGCAGACCTACATTTTTGAATGGTGGTGGGAGAACTAGATTTAATGGCCTGTATCAGGGCACTTTGGGCCAGTCTACAGTCCTTGTTGAACCACGTGCAGGATCTCAACTCTTTGCCTTTACCGATGGAAGGAGGGGTTCTAACAAAAAATGATTTAAGTTCTGCAAAGAGCATGTTATGAATATCCCGTATATTATCCATGATCAAATCTTGAGACTTCAACTGGTTGAGTGTAGCCATGGTATTGCTGACCAAATTTCCCGGGAAGTCTCACAAGTGGCGATTTTCGGCCATCTCACCCTTCTTAAATCATTTGTGAGAATAACATCCATAGAGGTACGGCCATCGAGCATAGTAGGAGGGTCAGTAAAACTATTGTCGTTAATACAGAGAACAAGAGGGTTATGATCACTCTCAACTCTACTTACTACCACCATATCATCAATGAGCGACCACAACTCCAGATTGACTAAAATATTGTCAATTCGGCTCCCAGTTCTACCATTATCAAAGGTCATCCTCCCCAACCTATCCGATTTTGTTCGCCCATTAACTTCTCTCATACCCTGGTTTAAACATAAGCCGTTCATGAACAGGGCAGCTTGTGTCCACTTTCTTACAGGTTCCAGCTCCAGCTGGGGAACACCCCAGAGAGAATCTTCATCCTCAGTGAAATCCCCGCTATCGACACCCAAGGGCTCAAAACAGACATTAAAGTCTCCAGCCACAATCTTATTGATGGATTTTGATTCGGACCCTAATTAGTTCTCCAAAAGGAGACAAGTGGGAGAACATTTACCTCCCAGGAGGCCCCTTACATAGATGTTTATTAGAAGGAGATTAAGGCCATTAAGAGATTGGACCCTGATGATCAAAATATCTGGACTATCGATTGGGACCTCTGCCACAGTGACACCCTCACATTGACGGACCCAAGTGGTTAAACCACCCATCGGTCTACCCCTATGGCCCTTAACAGCAGGTTTAAAAAAATTCAAAAAGCCTGTACGGAAGTGGGGGACCATTGCCCAGGTCTCTTGAAATGCCCATATCTCGAAATCGTCGATAAAAGTGGCCCAATCAGGAATATCAAGCCTGGACCCCAACCCTGCGATGTTCCATGAACCCAATTTCAGTGACGAATTTACAAAACCAGTTTCCGCCACTTGTCCTGGGACAACCAGGAGATCAGTCATTTTAGCAGAAAGAGGCTGTATAGAAACATAGAGGTTAGACATGCAGGAAGTAACACTAGGAGATGATAACATAATAATATCCGGGCTCTGATGACAAGAAAGACCCGGAGCCCCAGGATCTGTCGGTAGGGGACAAGCAGAGCTAGCCATACGTCAATCATTATCCTCCAGTGTTGAGAGGATATCAAAGCGATTAGTGGTCACAATGGGCAGATTAGACCTTACTGGAAGTATTGAGAAAGCACGATTATCCCGCATAGGCTGAATGCAACCTGGCTTATAAAAGAAGCCCAATGGGAGAATTTTAATCGAATTAAATGCTGAAGGTTGGTGGAGAGCGGCTTCCAATATATATTCGACCAAAGCCGGGGACTTAAAACTCAACACCACACAATCCCCAGGAAGGGACTTATAAGACTGACCAATCCAGTTGATGCGCCTAACCATGTTGAAATCATCAAACAAGGCCTTGCTATTCCCAATTTTAGAGCTCAAGTAATGCAGGGATTTATTCTTAAGGTTTGACCAATGTTCGTAGGTTCCTTCCAAGAGTGGTGGAACATTAGCAAAAACTATGGAATAAGGGGTGGCTTGGGGAGGAAGATGTAAGTTGGGA
Organism: Triturus cristatus; assembly: GCF_964204655.1. Classification (NCBI taxonomy): domain Eukaryota; kingdom Metazoa; phylum Chordata; class Amphibia; order Caudata; family Salamandridae; genus Triturus; species Triturus cristatus. The sequence goes on from NC_140585.1 coordinate 208,952,416, forward strand.
AGGGTTGTAGGAGCCCCTGCTCCCACCCCCTCATTACCAGCCCTATTACTCGGGGGGGGCGACTTTGCTCATCACAATAGTTGTTGTTACCCCTAGCAGTAACCACTTCCAAATCTGGATCGTAACCCTTCTCTTCCCCTATAGAAGGTATAACTGGCAAAACCCCCACTGACCTTGGTGGTCTAGCATTACCAACCTCATTGGTCACACCAACAGACGTCACCCCGTTTGACAGTGGGGGAGGCCCTATTACTGAGATCTTATCACCAGCGAGTCTAGCTTCTAACATATCCAACCTACCGGCTACAAGATCCAGTTTGTGGAGGACGGGGTCTAAGAGGCAAGCTAGATGGTCTTTAAGACTAACAAGTAGGGAATCCAGAAGAGGCTGAATCAAATCCTGGGTCAGGGGAGTAGTCTTACAGTCAGGACAATTCCCTTTAGCGGTAATCCCACTAGGCTTGGGATGAAGCGACACAACAGAAGGCTTACTAGTCCCTTGGCCGCTCCTGTTTTTACTAGAAACCTCTTTTTTTTTGCCTTTATGAGCCAACCTCCCTCTTGTAGTAACCCTAGGAGGGCTCTGGATAATAACACTGGCCTGGGAGGAATCCAATGACCCCGGATCAGGGAGAATGGGCAATGGGGGGATGGGGGTGCCATCAATTGTACTGGGATGACCAGAAACGGGTGAGTCATTCTGTAACTGGGCACAAGGGAGGGAAGAAGAAGCGGGATCTAAGGAGAGTCTGCATTCCACAGCTAAGATCTCAAGATTCAGTGCTGAGTCAGCTCGAATTAAATAATCATCTAATGTCCCCCCACCTTATCAACTGCCCTCCTTTTGGTCATGTTAGAGAAGGACAAAAGAAAACCGGCCTGCTCAGAAAGCGGCCCACCTTCCCCTATAGCAACACAACAACCTAAGGCAATGCGCAGCAACAAATACAATAGACTGAAGGTAATGAGTTCATCAAAGGGACAAATGCTGCATCGCCCACCTTCTCTGGTACACAGCGATTTGCCACTGGAAACAGCTTAGCAGGCGAGCCCTGCCCTGCCTCCTCCTGGCTCTGACGGGCTAGGACGGGCCCGCCCTTGGCCCGGGCTTCGCCCGGGCGCGGCCCGCGCGCGTCCCACGCAGCTTTTAGATCTCAGCCCTTAAGTAGAGCCCGGCAGGCGCCCGGACCAGGAAATTCTGGGTAGTGAAGTTCGATTACGTCCGTTCCCCTCACGGCCAGGATACAAGTTCTGGGTAGATTTTCTCCAGTACGCCATTCCCCTCACGGCAGCGTCGGTTAGCAAAAGTGGCACCAGGTATGAAGAGCGCGTCCCGCGCAGCGTTTAGTTCTCATCCCTTAAGTAGAGCCCGGGCGCTGCCTGATGACACTACGGCAGGCGCCCGGACCAGGGAATTCTGGGTAGTGAAGTTCGATTACGTCCGTTCCCCTCACGGCCAGGAAACAAGTTCTGGGTAGATTTTCTCCAGTACGCCGTTCCCCTCACGGCAGCGTCGGTTAGCAGAAGTGGCACCAGGTATGAAGAGCGCGTCCCCATTTAAAAATGAGGACATGTTGGATTACGTTTTACATGCCCCTGCAGTGAAAAATTACGTAAGTCATTTTTCACAGTCGTAAGGCCTTCTCAACCATAGGCTAACACTGAGTTGCCTTATAACTCTTAACAAATGCTAACTTCAGATTGGGAGCAAATAGAGAAATTATGTATACAACTGAAATTAATGTTATGTAATACTCTTTGATCGTAATGTCAGATTTTAAGTTATCATTTTGAAAATGGCCCTTTACTAAAGTTGGCATTTTTCTGTCAGAACCATCTGTGCCTTTCTGCCAGTGTCCTGGGTCACATGAATTTAAAAAGCTCTACTGTTAGAACGGCGGGACCGGCATCGGCCACGCCAAAAGTATGGCAGTCGAGCCGGCCCCCTCTGTTACAGCGGGGGGCGTGCCTCTCGCGCACAAAGTGACGCTGCAGGCGCGCCCCCGTTCCCCCATTGGCCCAGGCTCCACCCAGAAGTGTTTCAAGTCACTTTCGGGTCGCGACGATGGCCGAACGTCCGGCCAGCAGGTAGGACTGGCCGGACCGGGTATAAAGGGCCGGGGAGCCAGGAAACCGGCCTCTTGTTTCCTGGCTCCCCAGCTTGCCTCCCCACGCCTCGCTAGGAGGCGGTAACTTGTATTTTGTTTGTTTTCCAGGTCGGCGCTGCAAGGAGATCGGGACTACAGGCTGGGATCGTTATTGCGGGACCATCGCGAACGTCGCGTTTCTCGTTCCTCGTTGGCGGTCAAGATACCGGAGGTCGTGATCGGCGTCGTGAGTTGGGATCGCTTGGATCGCTTGCATCGCGTGGGATCGCTTGTATCGCCTTACGGCAGCTGGGGATCGCTTGAGGCGGAGCATTCGACGGCGAGATGGTTGAGGAACAACATCAGGTATCGGGAGGCGGTGGCACGACAGGGTCGTGTGGGCAACCACCCCTCCGGTGGCTGCTGGTTTTTATTGTGCACGCCCTGGTATTCGTGTGGGCGGTCGGCAGCGTTAGAGCGCCGTGGCCGAATGAAAGATTAGCGTAAGGTCATAATGCGCGCATTGGGGCACGCGTCCTGCTCGGTTTCTTCAAGTAGTCAGCTGATAGTTAAACGCTGGTTTGTATTTGGCGGGAATCATTCTGTTAGACACACGAGCATTGGGGGCAAGGTATTAACTGTATTAATCCCCATGAGATTTAGAATTGAAAGGGCTTCAATTGTGCCGGTTGGGGGGAATGTGTTTGAGCAGCTAAAGATTTCTGTTCCGGTAGCTTAACGGCTGAGGCCTGAGACTCTTACTCTAAAAGTGATTGCAATTCCATGTGAAGGCTGTTAGGTTGATCTATTCTACACTGTGCCATATTAATCATTGTATTAGTGGGAGGGTAGCCTGATGGTGATGGTCACTTACTCGCAGGGTGGCACGTTCAACGTGATTCAATGTGTGTGATCAGCTGAACTCGTAAAATTACGTTTTATTATTGGCTGTAAGCAGCTACACTCAAAGTTTGCTGGTTCAAGTCACATGACCACGTGCATTTAGCATTCTCCACCTGTTAGCCTTGTGTGAAATCAATTTGCATCTTAACACCTTCCCGGTAAAGGGGTGCAGTTGACTGAGAGTGAGTACATCATGGCAGGGAAGGCTAAGAGGGGGGAGCAGGGCTCTTGTATGGAGAGGCTATTAGAGGACATGATGAAGAAAGTGACTGAGATGGGGCAGGATCTGGCTAACCTCAGGGAGAAGGTAGAGGGCTGAGAAGGAGATAATGTGCCTCCCAAGGGTGTCCTGCCGCCAATCCCCAAAAAGGTTAGGACAAAAAAGCGTGTGCCTAAGGGAATGACTCCACTCGCTCCCCAGACCCCGGGAGGTAACGACCCAGTGCCACCTACCCCATTGCCTGTACCTCTACCAGAGCCAGTGTGCCCATTGTCACCGCTCCCCGCTACAGCCCCGCCAGTACCTACACCACCAGGGGCACCACTGATCCCACCCCTGTACCCAGAGCCGCCTGCGCCCCAACCCGCCCCCCTGGGGGCGCCAGTCCCCGCCGTGCTGGTCGCCGTTCCTCTACCAGCACACGTGGGGGGGACTCCACCGGGGGGGGAGGGGTCCCTCAGGATGTAGTTTCACATTTAGCGGCAATTTTGCCATGGTCGGGGAAAGCGGGCATTCTTGCCCCAGCGGTGGGAGTGAAAGGGTTGGGTACCGATGCTTTGGCTGAGGCAACGCAAATTGTGAATGAATTCAATGCTGGGCCCAAGGAACCAACCAAGGCCGGGCCAGTTGCACCGTTACCTGTCATTTCAGGGGGAAGTTCCGGCACTCTCGAGAACAAAGGGGTGTCAGTTTCCAGTGCGGCGGCAGGGATTCAACCAGAGGCACCAGGGTCAACGGTACCAGGTAAATTGCCAGCATTACCAATGTTAGGCGTGGGCGAGGCCAGCTCCGAATGAGAGTTTTTAGGCAGGCACATGTCTCTTGAGTTGAAGAACAGAATTTGGGCTGGTGAATATATTAACATGTTTTCTTTACTGATCTGCGAAAGGGAGAGGGAGGAGTCTAGGAAGATCAAAGATGATATGCTTCCCAGAGAATGGGCTAGTGAGATGCTGTAGGGTGGAAGAGAACTTACTCAACTGGATTAGAACCTTTTCCATATTTATGGCAGTTACAGCGGAGCGTTTCCCAAACTTACAGGCACAGATGGCCTGTTACCAGAATAGAATAGTGCTGGCCCACGACAAATTCGCGGGCAGCGGGTGGTTAGTGTATGACAAAAATTTCAGGGTGGCCAAGGCATCCGACCCAACACTGTCAAGGGACCGCATTTACACTATATCTTGGTTGGATCTTTTCGGGGGCGAGGGACAGGGGAACACAAGGAGTCAGCCCCTGCAGTCAGCTCAGCCCTTTCAGCCCTTTCGGTCACAGGGTAACACAAGCTACACCACTAGTTCAGGCAGTAATAGTTGAAGGAAGGGGACGTGCTGGGATGGATGTATGATGTAACAACGCGTACCATTACAACGCGGTATGTTACATCGCGGTTTTAACAACGCAAGTCGTTACATCGACTTGCGTTGGAGGGCGCTGGACATAGGAATAGTGTGGATTACTATTCCAACTCCAGTCTACGTACAGTAGGGAAGGTGTTGGAAAGTAATTCACACTATTCCTTATCCTACAGCGCCCTCCAGTGCAAGTCGGTGTAACGACTTGCGTTGTTAAAACCACGATGTAACCATACCGCGTTGTAATGGTTGCGTGGTAAAGGATGTTTCCCTCCTGGGACTTCAACAGGCGGACCTGCACCAGACCACAGGGGCAGTGCAGGTTCAAGCATGCATGCTCCATTTGCGCCAACCCATCCCACCCCGAATCAAAATGCCTCAAAAGAGCTGTAGGATCCAAATTTCAGAATATGATTAGCACAGTGTAACTAAAACTAACTTATTTGACTCAGCCCTGTAAGAAGGCCCTTTGTGCATCCATTTAGTAAGTACGACGGAAAGGGCAGAAAACAGAACCGCGGCCATCTTGGCCCTCAGCTCTTTTGTCTAAAGGAGCTACAATCACGTGGTTCCCTGAACCCATATTTTCCTTGTTCAGCAGACACTAGTTTTAGAAGACAGGCTGAATTGTATTTACGACCGAGAAGCAAGGTCACATCTGCCAAAAGGGAGTACCAAGCAAATTCTTTCTGAACCTGGGACGAGAAGGGAGTCACCCGGTCGATCTTCTATTCTTAAAGATAGTAGCCCTTTTTGTATCATTGAAACTAGATATAGGATGAGCTCATTAGGAGCGCCTAGACTGGCTGGTACTTTTCCACTTATAAGGCTTTGTATGTTGCGCTGTAATGTATAAAAGAATGAGTTTGACAAGGAGCCAGCAGTCTTCCTCGGCACACCCCTTGGGTGAGGATCGACGAGGCTCCTCTATGTAGAGTTTCCTGTTTGGCCAATAAACGCTTGAACCTTCTACGTTGCCAACTGCTCGGTATTTGACTTACATTGCGGGCCACTGGTAAGTGTGGCCCTTGAGACTAAAAATTGGATACAACAGTTGGCGACCACGAAGGGACCCCGTGATAGGGTTCGGCCTCCCCCGTGATCGGGTGGTAGGTCCGAGGGCGTTTCGGTCGGGTGGGAGGAGAACGAGCTCGAGGGTTCTGCTCCGCGCGCTCGAGCGGGAAGCCCTCTGCTGCTAGTCACCCTTCACCGGGGTCCTACGGGCTCAACTCAGGAAACGGACCGTGTTGGTCGAGAGGAGTTGGCAGCGAAGAACGGACATTCGTACCAGGGTGCACCCGGTGAGTAGAATTTTGATTTGAAGCACTGGCTACAAGCAGTGCCCGTTTTGGTTTTGAAACACGCGAGGTGGAGCGTGTAGTGGTATTTGAAGCACAGGCTCTAGGGTGGTGCATTGATTTTGAAGTAGGCACCGAGAAGCGGTGCCATTGTTGGTTTGAAGCCCGATTGGTATGGCTGGGCATTGATTTGAAAGTACATGTACATATGGTATGGTATGATTTGATGGGCCCTTTTTTCTGACTCGATGAACCGCGCGCGGAATATAGCCTGATTACACCTGGGAGACTCACGACCCAAGCTGGGTAGCCACGAGACATATCCTCGGTGAGGCACAGACCTCCCCGGGACAGGCCTCAGTGGTGAACCAGAAAGGCAGTGAGAGGATCCATGGTGTAGTCAGGGATGTCTATTGTTGGAGATGCTACCGATTAGTGTCTGACTGGCTCACTGATTAGGTGGAAAACGTTGTAACCTCTTGGTTGTGGTTTATGTCATTTGTGTTTGTATTGAACTAATCACCATGCCTTGTTTTAGTAAGTTGAATTGTTTCGGCTGTTGCTGTCGGACGGGGGACTCTCGGCTAGCTGAGAGTCAGCCTGCCCCGCCGGAAGGCAGTCCCAGCCACTATATGTATGTGAAGCATGGAATTACCCCTTTATTGTTTTGTACTCTGTGGCATAAATATACTAAAGGTAACGAAGAATTGCAATGGCCAAAGACTGGCTCATTTGACGAGAAAAAGATTGCTTTCTTGCAGGAACAACTGTTCTCCAGACGCAGCCGCCAGGCTATGTTTGATGCCCTGGGTTCGTGGCTGAAAGAATCCAAGCAGCGCCAGATAAGGGAGGAGAAGCGATCTAGGGCTAAGGCAGGACAGAATGTGACTCAGAAGGCCATAGCTTATGATAGGTCTCGAGCAGAAAAGGGAATAGACTGTATGAACCGTGAATTTCTATTGAAGGTAGATAATGCTATGTGACTCGGCCCAATGCTGAAGATGAGATAGAGGACTTATTGGATATACGGCCACCACCTCCTTATGTGCCGCAACGGCTGTATCCGGAGGTGGCTGGAGTCTCGGCCCCAACCATGGCCGCACCCTTAGGAACCTCGGGAGCCTCAGCCCCTCCGGCTCCCCCCAGTTCCCCTCCTTCGACAGAGCTCTCCCGACTGTCTACATCTGTGTCGGAGGTGATTACTATGTTACCAGCCCTGTTAACGGCTGCAGCAGCTGGGACAACACAGCTGCCACCCGGGTCAATGACTTCCCCTTCTGCCTTGCCCTCCTCCTCCGCGAGTACTACGCCAGTAGCAGCTGTCACCACTCCGACACGTCCAGTTCCTTTGGCTGAGGGTAAAAGGTTGTTTACTCGTTCGGCCTTGGGAACCGAAGAAAAGGACGCTATTGCTGTGCAGGCATCCCAACGGATGGGGCAACCCATTTATTTATTATCAGATATTTGGAGCACCATGAGGGATTACGAGCCGGTAATGCAGCATCATGCATTAGAACATATGGCAAACCACCTTATATCATTATGGGAGCAAACACACACGGAGGGAAGGGCCCCGGCCATATTATACGATATTGTCACACAAGCCCATAAATCCCGCCTTACCCCCGAAGAAGTGTATGGGAATGTGCAGACCCTGGTGGCGTATAGAACCCGCCTGCAGTCCACTAATCCTACGGGGCTATCCCAGTACCCTATGCGGGAAGTACACCCCATCTACCATCCCGAGATCACGGAAGTGGTAGACGCCCAGGGGGTAGTTACTCGTCCCAGAGTGGAGGTGCGCTTCCAGGAGCAATGGGTGTACACTCCCTGGAAACGTAGTGAGGTGTTGTCACTAAAAAGTCAGTTACCAGATCCCCGGAAGAATCCCACCGGGTATTACAAAGAGCTTACTGAGGCGGCTTCCTCCGCAGTAATGACGTTGGCAGACATCGAGCTATTCTTCGCTCTACTAGTACCAGTGGACATTTGGCGCCAGGTGCATGATCAAGACCATGCAACCGAATTTGGGGGGACCTGGGAACAGCTACGGGGATGGGATAGAGACCGTAAACCAGGGAATAAGCCCCGGGCGGAAATATTGGCCCTTCCTGATAGGATAATAAATTATATGCATTCACTGATCCCTCCCCGAAAAGTGGACTGGGATAAGTTAACGGCCTGCAAGCAGAAGAAGGATGAGAGTGTATCTGATTTCTTTACGAGATTTGAGGGAGTTTTCATTGACTTCAGTGGACAGGACCTAGCCACTGAAGGGGGGGTACGGTTGTTCGTGAATCGATTCGTGACCAATCTGTTGCCAGAGGTGTCGGCTCGATTACAGGCTGCCGAAAGCACCTGGACAACCACCACCCCGTCGACAATATTGAGTATGGCTCAATATTATGAACATCGGGAGAATGAAAGTAAGGACAGGACAGAAAAGAAGTCGAAGGACTTGAAGACTCGAGTATTGTTACAGCAAGTAGAGAGAGGACGGGGAAGAGGTAGAGGGTCACAGAATTTTGCTTCGAGAGGGGCGGGTCCGCCGCAGACGATGGGACGGACAGATTTGGGCTTAAATCAATGTGCTTTCTGTAAACAGGAGGGGCATTGGCGAGCCCAGTGTCCGTTACTATATGAACAGAACAGTGCTCCGAGACTACGGGGAAGGGGACGTTTCTCTGGACAGCGAGGGGGATCTACGAGATCAGAGCATTCGGCGACAGGTGAGATAGGTCAGAACTGTTTTGATCACGGTGAGGGAAGACAGTATTATAATGACGATTATGTGGCAGACGAAGGATCAGGTTATTCTCAAGCATAGGACAGCCAAAGACAGAGTCAGAGGCAGGTGTCGATTCCAATTGATCAAGCTGGACCTTATGTTCATGCACGATTACTGAATGCATCAGGTAAGTTTCTAGTTGACACTGGGGCCATGAACAGTTCCGTTTCACGTGCCCTAGTCCCGGGGGCTGCTCTGTCTGGCCAGAATAATGTGTCTGTGGGGTTTTCTGGAACTCCGGTGGTAAGCCCCATCTCAGAACCGCTCCCCCTTACCCTGGGGCCGGTATCGATAGACTCACCTTTTCTTTTGACCTCCCAGTGTGGAGAGAACCTTTTAGGCATGGACCTATTGAAAAGATTACATGCTCACATCTATTGTTCCCCAGAGGGGGTCTACCTGACCATAAAAGACCCTTCTCCCCTCTCTGCACAATGCTTATCTAAAACAGAACCTTTACCACCAGAACTGGCGAACATTCCGGAAACCCTCTGGGCGACCGGAGACACAGATGTGGGCCATTTACGAATAACCCCAGTATCGATTACCATAAAACAGGACGCCCAGCTGCCAAAGATTCCCCAGTATAAAATTGCCCCTGCTGGGGAACGGGCTCTAATTGCTATCATTCACGATTTGATAAAAACTGGAGTAGTGGAAGAAACGGCCTCTAATACATGTAATAGCCCTATTCTTCCGATTCTTAAACGAGCCCCGACACAACCGACTCCTGATTATGCTGATACCTATCGATTTGTGATTGACCTTCGAGAAATCAATAAGATCGTGGTACCCCAGTACCCTGTGGTACCTGATATTAACTCCGTCCTGACAATGATTCCTCCAACGGCACCATTTTTCTCAGTTATTGATTTAAAAAACGCTTTCTTTAGTATCCCTATACATCCAGACAGCCGCTATCTTTTCGGCTTCTCATTGGGGGGCCGTAGCTTCAGATTCTGTCGCGCCCCCCAGGGGTTTACAGAAAGCCCCAGTATCTATAGTCAGGCACTGAAAAGGATACTGGACACCTTGAGTTTGCCGCCAGGTAATGTATTACTCCAGTATGTTGATGATCTCCTGGTGGCCTCTGATACTGAGGAAGGCTGCCGGACGGCAACAGTGGAGTTACTGCAGCATTTGGCAAAACATGGTAATAAGGTATCACTGTCAAAATTCCAATATTGTCGACCGGAGGTGACCTATCTCGGTCATCTCCTGTCGAAGGAGGGACGGCGATTGACCCCGGAACGTATTGCATCCATTACTAACATGTCTGTTCCTCGCACGCAACGTGATGTCCGTGCTTTGCTTGGCATAACCTCTTACTGTCGCCAGTGGATTCCTAACTACTCTCTCATCACTAAACCTTTCTTGTATTTAATCACCAAAGACGTGCATGAACCCCTACCTTGGACTGATGAGTGTCAAATGGCTTTCCTTTCTCTAAAGACTGCTTTATGTTCTGCTCCTGTGCTGGGCACCCCAGACTACCGGAAGCCTTTTGTGCTCTATGTGCATGAGGTGGACGGTTGTTCGCTTTCAATGTTAACACAGGACTTTGGAGGTAAGCAAAGACCCTGTGCATATTTCTCAGCGGTTTTGGACAACGTCGCCAGAGCACTTCCCAGCTGCCTGAGAGCCACGGCCGCAGTAGCGATGGCGATCAGGCAATCGGAAGGGCTAGTCCTAAATACGGACCTCACAGTAATGGTACCACACGCTGTGGACGTATTGTTAAACAGAACTCAGACGCAGCACTTAACCAGTGCGCGTCTTACGGGGTACGAATTGACCCTGTTTGCACCTCACATAACCATTAAAAGATGTATAACTCTGAATCCTGCCACGTTGCTACCCCTCCCCCTGGGAGAAAGTGGCCAGGATGTACATGATTGCATATTCCGGACTGAAGAAGAAACAAAGGGCTGGATAGATCTAACAGACACCCCCTTATCGGAACCCCAAGGAGAATTGTATGTTGATGGCTCATGTTTTAAATTGCCCAACGGTAATACGGTTGCGGCCTATGCAATTACCACCTTGCGGACCGTGGTAGAGGCGGCCAAAGTACCATATCTTTCCGCCCAAGCGGCTGAATTAATCGCACTACTTAGAGCGTGTGAGTTGGGAAAGGGACTGAGGTTGAATGTCTACACCGATAGCCAGTACGCTTTCGGTGTGGCCCATAGTTTTGGGAGGTTGTGGGCAGAACGAGGGTTTCTTACGTCTCATGGTGACAAGATAAAGAATGGACAATTGGTCGAACGACTGCTGGCCGCATTACCTTTGCCAGAAGCCCTCGCCATTGTAAAATGTAGTGCCCATAAGGCTGTAACTAATGATGTTGGGAGGGGTAACGCTTTTGCAGACAAGATTGCTAAGGAAACGGCCCAGTCAGATACCCCCTCCATGTTTGTAGTTAGTCAGTGCAGAAGGATGGTAGAAGCAGACATTTTTCGAAACACTGTAGATAGTGTGAGAGAGTTGCAAAAAGAAGCAACTCCAGAGGAGCTACAGTATTGGCAGGAGCAGGTGGGGCGGTTAGACGAGAATGGGTGTTGGACGGATTTATCAGAAAAATGCAGATGGCTGCTACCGAATGCATTCGTGAATGCGGTGGTGGCCATGGCACATGGTCCCGCTCACGTCGGGGTCCGAGGCATGTGTGCCATGTTGGACCCTGTATGGTACAACATTAATATCCAGAAAACGGCTAGAAATCTGGTCCAGCATTGTATGATTTGCCTCCAGCATAACCCGGGGGGTAGTACCCCTGTGTTGTCAGGAAGTTTTGCCCCACCTACCTTGCCTTTCGAGGTACTCCAAATGGATTATATACAACTGGAACGGGTTAACAACCTTAAATATGTTCTGGTGGTAATCTGTACCTTCAGTAAATGGGTGGAAGCATACCCCACTAGAGAAAACACAGCTATAGCAACTGCCAGAGCCCTAATAAAGGAGTTCTTTCCCCGATACGGTTTACCACGAGTAATCTGGAGTGATAATGGGACACATTTTAATGCCAACTTAGTTCAGCATGTATGTAAAGGTTTGGCAATACGACAGAAGTTCCACGCCGCAAGGCACCCACAATCAGCAGGCCTAGTTGAGAAATATAATGGGATCCTGAAGCTAAAATTAGCTAAACTACAGGACACGACTGGCCTGAAATGGCCCGATCTTCTGCCATTGGCCCTATTGTCTGTAAGAACCACCCCTCATTCTCGGAGTGGGATTTCCCCTTACGAGGTGGTTTTTGGGAGACCAGCCAATGTATGGGGGGTGCCCCGGCCCAAGTCATTTAGGGATATTGAGTATCCTATGTTGGCCGACTACCTTTATGCTTTAACTAAAGATCTCCGTTCTATCCACCAACAGATTTCAGCAGTACTGCAGCCTCTGCCGGAGGGCCCCGGACACAGCATCGAACCAGGTCAGTGGGTCCTAATTCGGAACTACCAGCGAAAGTCGAGCTTGGAACCCCGCTGGACCCAGCCACATCAAGTGCTTCTGGCCACGAGGACGGCGGTAAAGGTCGAAGGGAGGCAGCATTGGATTCATGTTTCCCATCTGAAGCGTGTCCCGCTTCCCTTGCCCGAGGATTGCCAGGACCAAGAGGAGAACGAACGGCACAGAGGTGAGCACGACGCCGAAGAGCCGCCCTCCCTCGAAGCCCACGGAGAAACAGAAGGGCAGAGAGAGAGGGCCACGAGTTCGGGGTCAGCTGTGGCAAATAAGGCCCTGCCTGGGGACCAAACGCGTGACCAGGAGGGTCACACACCTTGTTCCTTCTCTGATACCACTGTGCCCATTTTGTTCATAAATCCTGAAACCCCTGGTCACACTCGATACCACCTGCGGCCCCGCAAACGGAATGGGATCCCCCGGTCCGGCTTACCATAAAAGGTGAAGTCCGAGTTAAGGGACCTAGGGGATCATATGAACACTGGACTGAACTCGTGGAGGGCGTAGAACTATAAGTGATAGCCCTGTTCAGAAAGAAGATAGAGACATTGATAGCAAGAGGGGCCCAGGTAATCCTCTTCTTCGACCAGAGTTGCGTCAAGTGCAGCTCCCACGCGAGAAGTTTTTGCACCCTTGATTTTTCTTTTTTTTTTCTTTGATACTTCTACTGTTTTGGAATGCTAAGAGTCTGCCTGTGAGGCTCTAACTCGGACACAGGAAAGAAGCACCCTCCGGCAGAATGGACTGCGCGTAGTTTTTCTTTTTGTTCTCATTGTTTCCCGAGCTTAGAACTGGACTTTTAGTGAGAATGTATCCCTTTGCTCGCTTCGCCCTTGAAGAAGAACGTCCCATGATTCCCGCCCTAGATATGCACATTTACCAATGTTTTCCACATGGAGTTTGCGTGCTAAAATTGTGTTTATTTCTATAATAGCTGTGTCATTTCTATTATGTTTAGGGTTGTTCATTTATCTAGAATTCCGCCACCCAGTCCATACCTTGGTGTTAACTACCCCCACTCCTCAGGAACACCATTTTCAGACTTTGGCCCCTCACAAAGAAAGGTATCGCCAGACTTATGTACATAATGCCTTCATAGAAATGTTGCATCAGACTCACAGTTCCACGAATGTCACCGATTGCTGGGTATGTGGCCTCCTCCCTTCAGTAATGCATAAACATGATTTGTTTATATCAATGCCATTGTCACATCTAGGGAGCTGTGAAGCTTGGTTTAGATTGTTGTCTATGATATATGAGCATTATACTGTAGATGCGCATAGATTCTCGGAGAAAGATTATGACTTGATCCTGGCCTACATAGAGAGGCATCAGGGATTCACTCCCAATGCGGAAGGCACTGATGGCACTTTAGATCCAACAGCCTGCATGAATGTGTACATGGACCATGAGAATGATACTTGGCTGAGGGATGAAATATTAGATTTTGTATCCTTCAATTTCACCGAGTACTTCAGATATTTTCAGGAACGCAATGTCTCCGAAGACAAGATTATACCTGTCCCTGTATTAAATACGTCATCCTCCTTTTGTGTCCAGGGTTCCGGCCACTTGTCCGTAGGATTTAGCAGATGTAATTACACTTATCGATTGCGGACTTTTAGTAGTCCTCCCATTTTGACTCCCCCGAACATATATTTCGTATGCGGGGAGAATGCTTACACCTGGCTTCCCAGGGGATGGTCGGGCAGGTGTTATCTGTCCTTCCTCTATCCTCCTGTTTATATTGCCCCCTCAGATTACCATAAATCTCATTCATTGAATAAAAGAAGTCTGATATCCCTATCCGTTGATAATGATGTCACTGATCAAACAGATACCCCGGCCCAACATTTTGTAGACATTATGAAAGGGGTCCTACCTATAAGGGGCCCTATCCTCACTAGTAAGAAAATCAGAAGGCTGTCCAGGGTGGTGGAGGGAGTAGTCAATACCACGGCCGGGATATTGACTAATATCACTGTTGAGCTTCAGGCGACCCGGCTTGTGACCCTTCAAAATCGTCTTGTTTTAGACGTCATACTGGCTGACCGTGGAGGAGCATGCCGGGTGATCGGGAGCTCCTGTTGTGTATATATACCTGACTCCGCCCCTTCGGTTCATTTAGCTATTCAGAAACTCCACCGACTGGCATCAGAAATCCATACCGAGACTGGTACCTGGTCCCTGTCAACTTGGTTCTGGGACCTTCTGACCACCTGGGGGTGGAAACTATTCATGGTTCTGTTGGGTATTGTGGGTTTCCTCTTTACTTGCTGCATTTGTATCCAGTGCGGCCCTGCCTGTTGTTCCTATTGTGCCACCCAATTTTGTTCTGCACTACCTAAATCCCCACCTACCCAAGCTCATGCCCAGATGACCCAGAAAGAAATTCGTGTCCTAATGCAGATAGATGAGGGTATCTTTGAGGATTAGTCCTACTTGTTTTTATTTTATTTTAGCTACATTATGCTAAAAGGGCCGTTCTGTAGGATCCAAATTTCAGAATATGATTAGCACAGTGTAACTTAAACTAACTTATTTGACTCAGCCCTGTAAGAAGGCCCTTTGTGCATCCATTTAGTAAGTACGACGGAAAGGGCAGAAAACAGAACCGCGGCCATTTTGGCCCTCAGCTCTTTCGTCTAAAGGAGCTACAATCACGTGGTTCCCTGAACCCATATTTTCCTTGTTCAGCAGACACTAGTTTTAGAAGACAGGCTGAATTGTATTTACGACCGAGAAGCAAGGTCACATCTGCCAAAAGGGAGTACCAAGCAAATTCCTTCTGAACCTGGGACGAGAAGGGAGTCACCCGGTCGACCTTCTATTCTTAAAGATAGTAGCCCTTTTTGTATCATTGAAACTAGATATAGGATGAGCTCATTAGGAGCGCCTAGACTGGCTGGTACTTTTCCACTTATAAGGCTTTGTATGTTGCGCTGTAATGTATAAAAGAATGAGTTTGACAAGGAGCCAGCAGTCTTCCTCGGCACACCCCTTGGGTGAGGATCGACGAGGCTCCTCTATGTAGAGTTTCCTGTTTGGCCAATAAACGCTTGAACCTTCTACGTTGCCAACTGCTCGGTATTTGACTTACATTGCGGGCCACTGGTAAGTGTGGCCCTTGAGACTAAAAATTGGATACAACAGAGCAAAGGATAAGGGTAGAAAGAAGCAGGAGTGAGATTGCATCCCCACTGAAAGTACGGTCCCCCATTGATGTGACGGCTCTGACTCCATGGCTCAACAAATACCCATGCCATATTACGGCGAGAACTCTGTTGGAGGGTTTCAGGGATGGCTTTAGGATTCCAGCCCCTAACTATAGGGGGTCATCAGTGTCAGAATCAACTCTCTGCCCGGACCAATAAAGGTGTAGTCTCTTCAAAGATTGCCAAGGAGTTGCGCCTGGGTAGGGTGGCGGGCCCTTTCGAGTCTGTGCCAGTGCAGAACTTCGTCTGCTCCCCGTTGGGGGTAGTCCCCAAAAAAGTAGAAGGGGAATTCAGACTAATACACAATTTGTCAGCACCCAGGGGTAAATCACTGAAAGATGCAATTGATGATGAGTTGTGCAGCGTTAAATATGCATCCTTTGACCAAGCGGTGGAGATTCTCAGGGGCTTGGGCCCTGGTACTTTGATGGCAAAATCTGACATAGAATCGTCCTTTCGGTTACTCCCGGTACATCCGGATGATTACCACCTGCTGGGTTTTAAATTTCAAGGGAGTTTTTATATGGATACGTGTATGCCAATGGGCTGCTCTGTTTCATGCGCATATTTTGAAAAATTCAGTTCATTTCTGGAATGGGTTTTCAGGCAGAAGGCACCAGTGGGTCATGCATTACCTGGATGACTTTCTTATCCTGGGGACTCTGGGCTCCCCGGAATGTGGGTGGGCGCTGCAGGAATTTTGCACGCTCATGCATGATCTGGGGGTTCCATTGGCTCCGGGGAAGACAGTCGGGCCGGCTTCTACGATAGAGTTCCAGAGTTCCTGGGCATTGAGCTGGATTCTGTTCAGCGATGTTTTAGGTTACCCATGGACAAAGTCAACAAATTCAGGGCTGCTTTAAAACTATGCTTGGGCAAACAGAAGGTCACACTACATGAGCTGCAGCAGACAGTAGGACAGCTGAACTTTGCTTTAGGGGTCATTCCAATGGCTAGACCTTTCTCCAGGTCCATCTCCCAAGCCATGGCGGGCCTCAAGGAAAAACATCACCACACAAGGCTGTCCGCTGAGGTTCGGCAGGACATGCGGATTTGGATGGCATTCCTGCAGGACTTCAACGGCAGAGTAGTGTGGCCCGGTCCGCCCACAGCGTCCCCGGAGTTGGGTTTAATGACTGACGCCGCGGGAAGTGAGGGATTTGGTGCCATACTCGGTACCGAGTGGGTGGCACAACGTTGGCCGCCTTGGTGGGTAGAGAATGGTCTAACAGGTAACATCGGGTTCCTGGAGCTCTTCGCCATATGGGTGGCATTGACAGTATGGCCTGAACATTTGCGTAACCAGTCAGTAGTTTTCTGGTCAGACAACATGACCGTGGTGGAATGCATCAATCAGCAAGCGGCCCGTTGTAAAATGATTCTTCGCCTCTTGAAGGAGTTTGTTCTCACATGCATGAAATTGAATGTGCAATTTAGGGCTAAACACGTGCCTGGGGTCCTTAATCATGCTGCTGATGCACTTTCTCGCTTTAAGATGCAGGTTTTAGGGCCCACCTCCCGACAGCGGCAGAGTGTGCCACCCTCTTCCCAGAACGACTCAGATTGGTGCCCCCACCTACCGGACCTCATGGCAGCCAGCCTAGCACCCAGGACCAAAAAAGCATACGAAGGGGCGTTTTGGCAATATTGTTCTTTCTTGGGGGCAGGGTGGGCTGAGCGGTGGAACGACACGGGGACACTCATTGCATACTTGGGTAGTTTAAGGACCAATGGGCGTTCAGCAGCAGCAGCGAGGAGGCAGGTGGAGGCGATCTCCTTCTTCGCTCAGATCAGCGACAGGGGTGATCCCACCAACAGTTTCACAGTGAGGAAGGCTCTTAAAGGGTGGCAACGCCTCCAGGGGGCGGCCCCAGACAAAAGGCAGCCAATTGGGGTGGACCTTCTGACGCAATATTAGCAGCCCTCCCAGCAATTTGCAGCACATCAGGGGAAGTGCAGTTATTCATGGTAGCCTTTTCGTTGGCCTTTTACGGTACATTTCGAATTGGGAAGCTAGTGGCATAAAACAAGCTAGACGTACACGGCGGCCTGCAGTTTGCATGCATTAACATCAGGGCCGACACCCTACTAATATCTATCAAGAAATCCAAGACCGATCAGGAGGCCCGGGGTGATGGAGTAGTTCTCCACCGGGCACGGGGCAACCCATGCTGCCCTGTATCACACGTTGAAAGCTACTTACAGGTTAGGCCACTTAACGTAGGGGGTCCTTTTCTGATCCATGTGGATGGGGTCCCCCTGACACGATTTCAGTTCAAAAGGGTGCTGAACATGACAATTCTGAAATCAGGTCACAATCCAGAAAGGTTTGGTACCCATTCCTTTAGGATAGGGGCGGCCACTGAAGCAACGGCCAGGGGTCTATCAAACAGCGGCGTACAAAAGATAGGGAGATGGGTGTCCAATTGTTACAAACGTTATGTGAGCCTACACATGCTGTGAGTGTGAGAGCCACACAGCGCTGATGCATTGTTTTCTGCTTCCATTACAGTTTCTAAAGCCTGTCACGCAGGGGAGAAACTCAAGACACTACACCAGCATCATGCAACAACTCGGATGTCAACACCGCGGAAGGAAAGCTTACAGACGGTGTGGATCATAGGCCATTTATATGTAAGGCGTCTGTCTAACCTTATTTCTACAGGTGATTATAGGGAAAGAGCACGGCAGGCAGGTTTTGAAATAGCATGCCATGGAAAAGGGGGGCTATGCTTTGATCGGTTCAGGGGTATCGTACTGGACCTGTAAAAAAAAAGGGGTCCGCCCCTAACATTATCATACTACACTTGGGGGGGAAAGACTTAGCTAGACTGGGAAGAAGAGGGTTGGTGGAAACCATAGTCACTGAAATAGGCTGGTTAGCTAAGACTTAGCAGGGCTGCACCATCGGGTGGTCTCAGATGATACCCCGATTCCAATGGAGGGGAGGACTCCGTAAAGGCTTTGAATCACTCGGCAAAGAGAATAAATAACAAGATTGAGAGACTTTTTAGGGCTCCTCACTTACAGACCATCGCCCATGGATGCATTAGGGGTGAGCCGTGCTTCTTAAAAGACGGCGTTCATTTATCCCAAGTAGGCAACAAGGTGTTCCTGGAGAATATGTTGGCATGGTTGATCGGCCTTAGTCGTAAGGGATGACCTTTCTAGTGAGCACAGGGGGGGGGGCTAGATAGTCGGTAAACCATGCTAGCCTGTGGCGGTAAGGTCATGATTGGTGAGCAGTAAATTAAGGTCCTTAGAGGGCGGCGCCATTCCCGAATGGTGTCACCCAAGTGGGAGGGACAACTGGTCTCTCCTAGAACTCCAGGGGCAGTTGGGTGCAGGGGAGGAGGGAGTCTCTAGGCTGATTGGCCATCACACACGTGCACAACGGCTGCAAGGGCCCCTTTATGGAGATCAGGTATAGAGCGTACGGGGGTAACCGGGTGGGGAAGTACCCTCACGATGAACGGGCCCTCTGCGCATGCGCACTCCGACTGGAGGGCGTGGTTAGAAATTGATAAGGATCTGACGCCAGTTAGTGACCTTGCCGTAGGCTCTAATAGGTACGCAGAAAATACAGTTTGTAAAGATTGATAACGATATGTCTAGATATGGATACGAAAACCGTTGTATTAGAGTTATTTTTTTTTTTATTGCAGATTTATATTGCGCATGGCTGCCCCAGCAACGGGGGCGTCCCAGCGCAATACTAGGACCAGAGACAGAGACCAAAGCAAGTTGACACAGTTAAATAGTAGAGGTAGGGAAAAGCCAAGTCTTCAAAGCCTCACGAAACGGCAGATGGTTAGAAATAGTTCTGATAGAAGTTGGGAGAGAGTTCCATAATTTTGCCGCCAGCCAGCGGAACGAGCGCCCCCCTGCCCTGGCCCTCCACACATGCGGGGTGCAGACCATGGCTAGGTTAGCGGAACGCAAGGGGCGCTTGGGTGTATAAGCCTCCAACAACTGGAGAAGGCCAGGCGGCGCCTGTTTAGACAGAATCTTGTGTGAAATACACAGTGCTTTAAATTGTATTTGTTTGTCCACTGGCAACCAGTGAAGTTTGGGGAGAAGCTGTGCAACTGAACAATGTTTGGGTAGTGAGACCAAAATCCGTGCTGCAGCGTTCTGGACCCTCTGGAGGCGCTTAATGCTGGCTCTGGTAGCTCCCAAATAAAGGCAGTTGCCATAGCCCAGTCTTGAGAGAACAGATGCCTGGACAATAGTCTGACGCACTGAAGGAGGAAAAAACCCAAGCAGAGGCTTTAGACCCCGCAGGAGTCCAAAACAGACCCCCGCAACCATTTTGGTTTGCTTCTCAAAGGTTAGTCCCTGATCGAACCGTACCCCAAGATTTTTTACAGTTTCCTTCGGAATTGGGGCGGGTTTTAATCGATCCGGCCAGTATAGATCTGACCACAGCCCCCTATCCTTTCTAAATAGAAGGATCTCAGATTTGCCAGAGTTAAGCTGGAGGCAATTAATTGCCATCCAATCAGATATAGCTAACAGATCGTCCTTAAAATTGTCTCAGCTGGAGGTACATTTCCTGCAAAAGGATATCACTAATTGGGTGTCGTCCGCGTACGACACCAACGACAGCCCCCTCTCTTTCGCCAGCACTGCTAGAGGGCTGACGTATAGGTTGAATAATAAAGGGCTCAAAATGGAGCCTTGTGGAACCCCCTGGTGTAGTGCAAATTCCTGTGAGGAAAAGGGGGGTGCCAGGACCTGGAAGGATCTGTCCGATAAAAATGATTTAATCCAGGCCAGGGCTGAGTCCCTGATCCCGATATCCTGCAGGCGCTTGAGAAGTATGGTATGGGACACCATATCGAAAGCAGCACTTAAGTCCAAAAGGACCAAGGCCGCTGAGTCCCCAATATCAAGTTATGTTAAGGTTAGCCATCGGATATCTGTACTAATCAATTGTAATCCGTGTAAAGCATATTTTCTGTTACATTTTGAAAATATTGTAATTATGATTAATGTGTATTAATTGTATATAATAAATACGGCCGGGGGGGTGTCACGCCCCCCGCATCCAAAAACTTCTCTCCTGTCACGGGTCTTGAATGGGGAGGAGGGGGTGTAGGTAGTAACGCCCATATAGAACAGCAGGGCGGCATCGGCCACGCCAAAAGTATGGCGGTCGAGCCGACCCCCTCCGTTACAGCCAGGGGCGTGCCTCTCGCGCACAAGGTGACGCGGCAGGCGCGCCCCCGTTCCCCCATGGGCCCCCATCAAAGGCAAGCTCTAGATGATATGAGTCTTTAAACACCAGAAAGTGTTCAGATAAGGACCCCTCCCGTGCACTCTTGATTAAGACGCGTAAGTTATGCTCATAATAAACCTTGGAGATAGATTTGCGTGAGATCCTACAGCATGTATTTCCTGGATCAAACCACAAATCCGGTCTTCCTAGTGACTCGCATGTTTGTTTAATATATCTTAGCCATGGGATTTGTGCGGCTTTAGCAAGATGCAAAATCTCTAGAAGCTCAGCTCTATAATTAGATAGCTCCGGCGTGCTCCATATTTTGCACCAGAAAGTTATGGGTTTAAGTCCCAACTCCTCTGTAATGGGTCTTAGGCCCAGGTCTAATCTCAGTGGGAGGAGTGGGGTGCTAGATGTTAAAGCTGCCAATTGCCTTAAGAAGATGTTCTCCTTAACCTGCAATTTCTGGGCGGCAGTATGCCCCCATATTTCACCCCCATATGTCACTGCCCCTCTTGCCTGGATTTTATAAATTTGGAGGCGGGGACCAAATGGCTTATAGGTCAATCCTCTTGTCATCCTAGATATGCCACCCATCATCTGGATCAGTTTCAAATTTGCCTTGGTTCGGTGTGAATCCCAAGTCATAGACTGGTTAATTGTTACCCCCAGATAATCGAACGTGTAAACCCTCTCTAATCTGGAGGACCCTATCAAGGGACTCGGGCGTGTTGAGGAGGGCGGGTTGAAGATCATGTACTTGGTTTTAGAAGCATTAATCTCCAATCCACGCTTCACACAGAAGTTCGCAAATACGTCCAACACCCGTTGTATGCCCATAGGGGATTTGGAGAGCAGCAGGGTATCATCTGCGAACATGATAGCAGGAACCCTGCTGCCAACCAACCTGGGGGCATCGATGTTGCTCAACCCATTAAGATGGCTAATGACCCCGTTGACAAAGAGGCAGAAAAGGGTCGGTGCAAGCACACAACCCTGTCTAACCCCCCTGTCAACGGGGAAACCATCCGAAAGAGTTCCCCCTCTTCCGCACCTAACCCTGGCAAAACTTCCCTGGTGTAATCTTTTCAGAATTAATAAAATATCGGCAGGAACCCCTAAGTCCGTTAAGACGGCCCATAATTTATCCCTGGGCACTAAATCGAAGGCCGCTCGCAAGTCCACGAACACCGTGTACAAGCTGCCGCCCTCGATTGACACAGTCTTCCAATACAGAAGATTCAAACGGAAAATCTGGTCAATAGTTGAAATACCTCTTCTAAACCCTGCTTGATATGGACTCATAATTTCGCATTCTTCAATCCAATCTTGAAGGCGATTGAGCATGAGTCTACCGAAAATCTTTTGGGGAACATCGATAAGACTAATGGGTCTGTAGTTGGCTGGGAGCAGAGGCGAACCCTTTTTAAATATAGGGACAATCTCTGCGCCCAGCCAAGTGTCTGGCACCTCCATGCCCCCCAAAATGGAATTAAATAGAATCGTTAGATAGGGTGCCCAAACATCCGGTTCTTGTTTGAATAGATCACCCGGCAGGCCATCTAAGCCTGGTGCCTTGCCTGATGCCAACGCGGCAATAGCCGCTCGGACCTCCTTTATTGTGAGTGGCACCCCTTTCGGAGTAATGCTAGCCGTCTGGGTGGGAATAGTCCTTTCCCCTTCAGGTAACTTATATAGTAACTGGAAGTGATATTGCCATACCCTGGCTGAGATGTTGGGCTCTATTGCAGAGGCCAACTCCTCAGAGCCTGTGTTCACACAACGCCAAAATTTGCGCGAATCCCCACATGCCAGGGAGATAGTGAGTTTTTCCCATTTTTGGTACTCCCATTCGCTTTTAGCATTGGTGATCAGGGTCTTATAGGCCGTTCTCCTGGCCCTAATTTCCACGCTTCCCTTCCCCGCCTTAATCGAGGTCAGGAGATCAGTTTTTGCCTTGCGGCATGCAATGTTATACCAGGGGGGACCGGCAGCACGTCCATTAACCCTTTTTGGTATGGTGGTAAGGATTTCGGACACCGATTTGATGAGGTCTTCGTGCAGCTGCCCCAGTTGTTTATATGCACCCTGGGTAATACCTTGCACCTTTAGTGCCTGAACCTTTTCGAGTCTAGGAATTACCCGGGCGTACAGCTTTGATATCTTCCCTGGTTTAGAAGCTAATTTCTCCCACTTCACTCTATGTCTGTTGTTCGTAAGGCCTAACCCCGCCTCAGATGCCACCCTCTGCTTCCCCATGACCTCAAGACCAGGATGGTCATATTCCAATTCCAATGCGTTGTGGTCGCTGTCTTCCCTAGATGTCACCCGGAAGTCTCTAATAAGCGACCACGAGGCCAATGGGACCAGGATATAGTCAAGTCTTGACTCCCTGCCCACTCTATTATAGGTGCATCTTGGAGGGATATCAGATTTTATCCTTCCATTACAGGCCCGGAGACCATGTTTCAGGGTTAGGGATGTGATTTGTAGAGCCAGAGGGGTCCAAGCACTTGGGGCCGGTGCTTGCGATGGAGGTACAGACCACGCCAGGTCCTCCTCCTGAGCCAGACCATCCAGTATGCCTGAAAGGGGCTCGAAATGGCAATTCAGATCACCCCCTATTAAGAAAGGGATGCCCTCCGGAATTTCATTTAGGGCAAGCGCAAGCTCTTCAATAGTGCGCGACTCCTGCGTAATATTGACTGGCCTGGAGTAGACATTTATCAACAGAAGGCTGTGTGCATTTGGCCATTCCAGCAATACAGCTAAAATATCCTCCTTGTTTAATGGAAGGACAGCGGCCCTACATCCCAGGTCGTTAGCCACCCAGATTGCAAGACCTCCCGAAGGACGCCCTCAACCCCCCCATTTTGCTTGTGTGGAGAATGCAGCAAAGCCTGTACGGATGATTTCTTCCCTCTCCCAGGTTTCTTGGAACAGGCATATATCTTTGTCCTCAATAAAGGAGCTCCAGGCCGGGCAGTTCAGTTTATTACCCAAGCCCGCCACATTCCATGACAAAATCTTAAGAGAGGAGCAGTTAATTCTCTCTGTTAGTGAATTTGGAAGCGCAACCATGCCAGAGTGCATCCCCGATGATGGGTTGGTATCTGAGCTGCCAGCTTGGACGGCCATCGCCTCAGTTATATTATATGGAGAGCTAGGGGTCCTTGCACATACTTCTCCGTTTGTATGTTTCTGCTCAAGATAATCCTTCTCCGTGGGGATTGCTGGTCGTATTTTGGGAATAGGGATCCTATTTTGGCCCAGGTCCTCCCCACCCCCCGTCTTACTTGGTCAATCCACCATATCTAGGTTGCTAAACTTCTTATAGGTGGGAAAATGATCATATCGTGGAAATCTGGGAAGAGGGTGGTCCCCTCTTTCACTTGGGCCCCATCTACCTCCTCTCCTGCGTACTAGTTCCCAACCCTCCTCTTCCTGCTCATAACTTGAAGATGGATAAAAGAAAGATAGAGGAAGGGATTGGATAGAAGTCCCCTGGGCATGGTGAGGCCAGCTGCATATATGTGAGACAGTAAAAGGGTCCCTGAAATTAATCAGGACACAGTCTCCGTGGATAGATTTCCTGGTATTACCTTGCCATGGGACTCTCCTCATCATGAGGACCTCACTATGCATTCCTTCCGGGAGGGGCCTATTAGTAGAAAGCCAGTGGATTACCTTATTTTTGAGGGCCTCCACGGGTTCTCTAGTAGAAGGTTTTAGTTCGGGAATACCTGTTAGGATGACTGTGTACGGAATGGCCTCCGGTGGCAAGTTGATTGGCCTATGTTTTATACCATTACCATGTACCCCTATTACGGGCACAGCTAACTTCTCTTGCGGGCTTGCGTTTGCTACGCAAGTTGGGACTTGTGAGTTTGCGACTTCTAAAGTTGATGGTGTAAGATGATGTGTTTGTATAAGCTTAGATGGAGGGCGCCCTTCCTTAATTGGAGGCGCTGGTATAAACTTCTTGCCACTGTGGCTCGGCCCTCCACTTGTGAGTTCACTAGCTTTTTTTGGGGCATCTGCTAGTTGTGCGATTCCCTTTTGGATGTTCGATAAAAACATTTCCATCTTTGCTAGACGGTCTTCTAGGGGATTGAGCATTTTCCTCAGGAGAGTAAGAATATCCGAAAGGGTGAAATCCTCCTCCCCCGATAAGACATTTGAGCTGGGAGATGTCTGAACCGGGGTATGGGAGGGTAGTGCCCTTTTTTTTGGTAACTGATTTGACCCCTTGCTAACTATGCCATGTTGGTTGCCCTTGCACATAGGGTTATGCTTTGGGATCTTGGGCTTTCTCCCCCCTATGATTTGTGCCCTCCTTTTCCTTTTCGGAATAGCTCCCTCCCTCTCCCCCTGTGATGACTGCACAATCTGGTGAGCCCTTTCAATAGTTGCGTCCTTGTTAGACACACTCACTTTGGCAATGATTGGAGGTGGAGGGGGCTTGGGTGATGGAAGAGGTAATATACTAAGCACTACGGGGGCAGAGATGTCACAATCAGTAGTGGGTATGATAAGATTACTTAGGTCATATAGGTCGAGCAAGCCATTTGGCCCCCCAGCGTCTGTTAATGTGTAATCAGGCGTTTGTTCTGGGGTGGTGGCATGTGCAAGGGGTCCCAAAGAGGATCTCCTAACCCAGTCAATTTCTTGCGAAATGCGCCTTTCTAGGAGAGTAATTTCATCAATAAGAAGTGACCCCGCTTTAGCAAAATACGTGTCCAGAGTACCTTTTGCCATCCCTGCGGCCAGTGTAGTTTTGCTCCTCGTTTCTCTTGAAGTCATGGTCCCGAGCTCGGTTCCAAGGTTGAATGAGGAGTCTTAGGCCAAGAGGGGTGGCCCAGGCCCTAACTCTCCCGTTCTCGAACGGCCTCAAAAGGCCCGCTCTTTGCCCGGTCTTCGCCCCGTGCAACGCCCCGCGCGCGTTCCGCTAGCACGTATGCACGGGACGTTTTAAATGGGGAAGAGGTCTCGAGGAGGAGTGGGCGGGAAGAGGCCCCAGCTGCAACGTTGATGATAGCGCTGTGCAGGCTGGTCCTCGCAGTCCCACCCGCAAAAGGATCACACAGCAAAGGCTCCCCAAGGTCCAACACAGTCCAAATTGGCCGGGCTTGAGCACAGGAGTCACCAACAATCGCGGTGGTCAAGATGTCAGCGAGCGGCTCCTGCGAAGCGGGGGCGGCGAGTCTTTATCACGCTGATGGGAGGAGTGGGCGGGAAGAGGCCCCAGCTGCAACGGTAATGATAGCGCTGTGCAGGCTGATCCTCGCAGTCCCAACCACAAAAGGATCACACAGCAAAGGCTCGCCAAGGTCCAACATGGTCCAAATTGGCCGGGTTTGAGCACAGGAGTCACCAACAATCGCGGTGGTCAAGATGTCAGCGAGCGGCTCCCGCGAAGCGGGGGCCACGAGTCTTTATCACGCTGATGGGAGGACTGGGCGGGAAGAGGCCCCAGCTGCAACGGTGATGATAGCGCTGTGCAGGCTGGTCCTCGCAGTCCCACCCGCAAAAGGATCACACAGCAAAGGCTCGCCAAGGTCCAACACAGTCCAAATTGGCCGAGTTTGAGCACAGGAGTCACCAACAATCGCGGTGGTCAAGATGTCAGCACCTTCCCTAAATTAATACTGAATGGAGTTGGAATAGTAAATTATATTTAGTTACTATCCAGCACCTTCCCAGATTTAAGATTTAGTGGAGTTGGAATAGTAAATTATATTGATTTAATATCCAGCACCTTCTTTGATTTAATACTGAGTGGAGTTGGAATAGTAAATTATATTTATTTACTATGCAGCACCTTTTATGATTTGATATTTATTGGAGTTGGAATAGTAAATTATATTTATTTAATATCCAGCACCTTCCCTAAATTAATACTGACTGGAGTTGGAATAGTACATTATATTTATTTACTATCCAGCACCTTCCCTAAATTAATACTGACTGGAGTTGGAATAGTAAATTATATTTTTTTACTATCCAGCACATTCCCTTATTTAATACTGACTGGAGTTGGAATAGTAAATTATATTTATTTACTATCCAGCACCTTCCCTTATTTAATACTGACTGGAGTTGGAATAGTAAATTATATTGATTTACTATCCAGTACCTTACATGATTTAATATTGATTGGAGTTGGAATAGTAAATTATATTTATTTACTATCCAGCATTTTCCTTGATTTAATACTGAGTGGAGTTGGAATAGGAAATTATATTTAGTTACTATCCAGCACCTTCCCTGATCTTATATTCATTGGAGTTGGAATAGTAAATTATATTTATTTACTATCCAGCATCTTTCCTGATGTAATACTGACTGGAGTTGGAATAGTAGATTAAATTTGTTTACTATCCAGCAGCTTTACTGATTTCATAGTAATTGGAGTGGGAGTAGTAAATTATTTTTTTAAATATTTTTTTTGCATAAATGATAGTTTGTGGGGTATTTTTTATTCTTGTGTAATGTAATTTTTGTAAATGGTTTTGTTTTTATGAAGTTTATTACAATGGAAAATTTGGGAAATTATCAGACTTTGATATTTGTTTAATGAAGTTTGTTTTTGTATTAGAATATAGTTAGTTGGATTTGTAATTTTTTATTGGGTACATCATATAATCTTGTATACATATGTGGAATATTTGTATAGCATTTATTATTTTTTCATAATCTTTGTGATATATATTACTATATTTACATAGTGGTGCCGATCACGATCCGGTAAAAACCGGGTACGAACCATCGGACGGAGCATATTCTCCGTCCGACGCGTACCCGGTCGAAAAA
The DNA here is from genome assembly GCF_964204655.1 of Triturus cristatus. Lineage (NCBI taxonomy): Eukaryota > Metazoa > Chordata > Amphibia > Caudata > Salamandridae > Triturus > Triturus cristatus. The sequence continues at coordinate 208,979,790 of NC_140585.1, forward strand.
ATATACAAACATGGAATTACGATTCGCACGGAAATCCCATTTCCGTACGAATCGTACAAAACCCCGACCGACGAAAATAAACATACAAATGTGATCCGGGAAAGCGCTGACGTGACGTCGGGACGCACGCAGCCTGCCATTCACGAACCAGGAATTACGATTCGCACCGACGTCATCCCGCACGGTGAATATTTTCCGGCAGCCAAAAACTGCCGGGAAATCAGGACGACGCGAACAAGGAGTACCTGCACGCGACGGACAGACATGGACCCGAACCTACGTGTCATCCCGGCCCTCATAGCAGTCGACCTCCTCTACAGGTTACGACGCAGACGCCGCAGAAGGTCAGAACAACAAAGGGAGGGGGGAAAGGGGGGGGGCAGGACCAGGGCCAGGCCACAAACCCCCCACCAAACTCACACAGCACACATGCCCTGGACATACCTGACCCCCACACCCTGGTCACTACGAGGGGGTGGGGGCGTGTCCAGCAAAGCCAGCGTCCGCCACAACAGAAGTGCTTGACGATGCGAACCGGCAACACAACAATACAGGTACGTCCCGTACCCATGCCTTAAGAGCGTGGGTACAAGTCGTACCACGCCCACACCTACGTCATCCCAACAATGGCGGGACGGCTGTACCCACGTGGCAAAGGCCTGGGTACGGCCCGCACAAGCATGACATAGCGAGGGGACGGATATGTGCGGACCGTACCCCCACCCCCGTATGCATGGAGCATACCCCCAACCCCAACAGTGCAAGTACGACCCGTACCCTCACCCGCGTACGTATGGAGCGTACCCCCAGCCCAACAGTGTAGGTACGACCCGTACCCTCACCCGCGTACGTATGGAGCGTACCCCCAACCCAAACAGTGTAAGTACGACCCGTACCCTCACCCTCGTACGTATGGAGCGTACCCCCTCCCGAACAGTGTAAGTACGACCCGTACCCTCACCCGCGTACGTATGGAGCGTACCCCCACCCCAACTGTGTAAGTACAACCCGTACCCTCACCCGCGTACGTATGGAGTGTACCTCCAACCCCAACAGTGTAAGTACGACCCGTACCCTCACCCACATACGTATGGAGCGTACCCCCACCCCAACAGTGTAAGTACGACCCGTACCCTCACCCGCGTACGTATGGAGCGTACCCCCAACCCCAACAGTGTAAGTACGACCCGTACCCTCACCAGCATACGTATGGAGCATACCCCCACCCCAACAGTGTAAGTACGACCCGTACCCTCACCCGCGTACGTATGGAGCGTACCCCAACCCCAACAGTGTAAGTACAAACCGTACCCTCACCCGCGTACGTATGGAGCGTACCCCCCACCCCAACAGTGTAAGTACGACCCGTACCCTCACCCGCGTACGTATGGAGCATACCCCCCACCCCAAAAGTGTAGGTACGACCCGTACCCACACCCGCCGTATGTATGGAGCGTACCCCCACCCCAACAGTATAAGTACGACCCGTACCCTCACCCGCGTACGTATGGAGCGTACCCCCACCCCAACCGTGTATGTACGGACCGTACCCCCACCTCGTATGCATGTAGCGAACCCACACCCGTGTATGTTCTAAGCGTACATATCCTGAAATAGGAGGGGTGTGTGCAGAGTCCTCCCAGCAGTGCCCAGATGCAGGAGGGGTGGGTGCAGAGTCCTCCCAGCAGTGCCCAGAGACAGGAGGGGTGGGTGCCTAACACTCACAGCAGTGCCCAGAGACAGGAGGGATGGGTGCCTAACACTCACAGCAGTGCCCAGAGACAGGAGGGGTGGGTGTAGAGTCCTCCCAGCAGTGCCCAGAGACAGGAGGGGTGGGTGTAGAGTCCTCCCAGCAGTGCCCAGAGACAGGAGGGGTAGGTGCCTAACACTCCCAGCAGTGCCCAGAGACAGGAGGGGTGGGTGCAGAGTCCTCCCAGCAGTGCCCAGAGACAGGAGGGGTGGGTGCCTAACACTCACAGCAGTGCCCAGAGACAGGAGGGGTGGGTGCCTAACACTCACAGCAGTGCCCAGAGACAGGAGGGGTGGGTGCCTAACACTCACAGCAGTGCCCAGAGACAGGAGGGGTGGGTGTAGAGTCCTCCCAGCAGTGCCAAGAGACAGGAGGGGTGGGTGTAGAGTCCTCCCAGCAGTGCCCAGAGACAGGAGGGGTGGGTGCCTAACACTCCCAGCAGTGCCCAGAGACAGGAGGGGTGGGTGCAGAGTCCTCCCAGCAGTGCCCAGAGACAGTAGGGGTGGGTGCCTAACACTCCCAGCAGTGCCCAGAGACAGGAGGGTTGGGTGCCTAACACTCCCAGCAGTGCCCAGAGACAGGAGGGGTGGATGCAGAGTCCTCCCAGCAGTGCCCAGAGACAGGAGGGGTGGGTGCCTAACACTCACAGCAGTGCCCAGACACAGGAGGGGTGGGTGTAGAGTCCTCCCAGCAGTGCCCAGAGACAGGAGGGGTGGGTGCCTAACACTCCCAGCAGTGCCCAGAGACAGGAGGGGTGGGTGCCTAACACTCCCAGCAGTGCCCAGAGACAGGAGGGGTGGGTGCAGAGTCCTCCCAGCAGTGCCCAGAGACAGGAGGGGTGGGTGTAGAGTCCTCCCAGCAGTGCCCAGAGACAGGAGGGTGGGTGCCTAACACTCCCAGCAGTGCCCAGAGACAGGAGGGGTGGGTGCCTAACACTCCCAGCAATGCCCAGAGACAGGAGGGGTGGGTGCAGAGTCCACCCAGCAGTGCCCAGAGACAGGAGGGGTGGGTGCCTAACACTCACAGCAGTGCCCAGAGACAGGAGGGGTGGGTGTAGAGTCCTCCCAGCAGTGCCCAGACACAGGAGGGGTGGGTGTAGAGTCCTCCCAGCAGTGCCCAGAGACAGGAGGGGTGGGTGCCTAACACTCTCAGCAGTGCCCAGAGACAGGAGGGGTGTGTGCAGAGTCCTCCCAGCAGTGCCCAGACACAGGAGGGGTGGGTGCCTAACACTCACAGCAGTGCCCCTGCAAAGAAAAGGGTGGAGTACCCACAGATCCAATGCCCACAAATGTCAGTCAGGTTCACAAAGATCCTGCAGTACATGTACCACATGTGTGCGAGGCTGGAAGTATACATATGCATAGCGCCTAAAAGAATACATGTACACATGAAGTCATGGCAACAGTCTACATACACAAGTACAGTGACCACCAAGGACGCCACAAATGATGCAGGTGGAGACATCGCTCAGCATGCATGGGCCAAGTCTAACGAGTCCGTCACACACCCAGCCAATGTAGACACAGCTCAGCCCCACATATTGGATATACCCTGTGTTAGACCCGGCCCTCGTAACATAGCCAGACCTGACCCCTGGACCTCACACCAGCCCCCGAGCCCACGGCCTCGCCGATCCTTCCCACCAGAACACACACACCCGACCCGGACTTCCCCGTCCGTGGCCTTCCTCCTTTCGGCCACACCGGGCCCGCGTGCCCACTTCATGCACCAAGATGGCCGCCCCGCCCCAGCGCGACCCTGGCCGAGAGGCGCCACTCCGGCTGGAGGACATCGCGCTCCCCTTGGGATGAGAAAGGGAGGAGCAGTTTCCATCACACCCCTGCGCTTCCCTGGGAAGGGGGGTTTCGATCGATCCGCCGGCCTCCCCGAGGGCTGGCTCCACGCCTGCTGGGTGTCTGGGACTCCTCCCGACCCGGCCCTGAAAGGATCAAAGGACAATGGCAGGAAACCCCAACAAGCGACCCCCAGGTGACAAGACCCCTGCCTGCACAGACTCCGGACATCAAAGAGGAGTCGCCCTATAACAAGGGGTGCTCTGGGACTGTCCGGCAGATTCGCCTTGGAAACACCTGAGCCCTGCTGAGTGACTCGCGGCTCCCGGAAGATCGTAAGACCTCCGAACTTGTGCTTGAGCCCTGCTGAGTGACTCGCGGCTCCCTGAAGATCGTAAGACCTCCGAACTTGTGCTTGAGCCCTGCTGAGTGACTCGCGGCTCCCTGAAGATCGTAAGACCTCCGAACTTGTACCTGAGCCCTGCTGAGTGACTCGCGGCTTCCACAGATTCTTTTGGTCCCGCCGGACCCCACGATGACAAGCGTATCCCCCAGCTCGAGGATTGTGAGCTGTGCGCCGGGTACGCTCCTGCATCTGATCCATATCCCCAAAGACTGTCCCGCTACCTCCTACCCCCCTCCAAGACTTTTGTGAGCCCGCGCTCCACTTGTATATATTTGCCGTGCTGATCATAAAGATCCTACAACTCCGATCTGATAAAGATTTAAGCTTAAGAGCTCTCGGTGTGGTGTCTCTTTGTCGTGTGGTGCCGAGTGTACGATCCTAGATACGAGATTTCTCCCCTGAGGAGTCTCCCGCCAGTGCCCGGCTACGATACCTCAAGGGTGGGTCTCAGGACAGTCAGGGCCCCCTCCGGGCCCCTCTGAGGTCGCCTTCTAACATTGGTGGCAAGCGACGGGATTCGGGCCCATAATCTAGAGATCGTACCGTGAACGGCTGGCGCACTACCGACAAAGATGGCAGAAGGAAACGCCGTGGTTCTCACAGAAAACGACACCAGTACCGTGTTCCAGGTGGAACAGCTGGAAGAGTACACACACAAAGAATTGAAGCAATTCTGTAATGAACTCAAAATCGCTACCACTGGTCTCAACACCAAAGAAGATATGCAAAAAGCACTGAAAGCTTGGGTGGATTCTGGAGCCTCCCGCCCAGAAGGAGTGTTGGAACTCCACGACGAAGCTGGACCCTCCCAAGGAGAACGCAGCAGCAACCAGGTGCGAGGCTTCATACCAGACGGGGGCCTATCCCCGGAGGAACTCGCAGACAGAGAAAGAAGGCGCCATCACGAACTCGAATTAGCCAAACTCAAAATTGAGGGCGAGTTGAAATTAGCCGAGAAAAAGCTAGCGGTGGAACAGCTACGAGTGCAGGGAGAACTAGAAGAGAAGAAACTCCAACGGGAACATGAAGGAAGGAGACTTCAACTGGAACACGAAGGCAGCTTGAAGAAAATGGAGCTGAAAGCAAAAAGCGAAGAAGCGCGGCCCCCGGGGAACCGAGAGGCGGCCTCCCCGGCGGAGCAGAAGGTCCACATCCCCAAAGATGTGGTCAAAGAATATTACAAAACGATGACATTCAACAGTGGTTCCGGGCCTACGAGGTCGCCATGACCTCCCATCGGGTCCCGCAGAAGGATTGGGGGGCCGGGTTGTGGGGACGATTCCTGAGCGAAGGGAGAGACACCCTGCTCGACCTACCAACCTCCATGCAGACCTCCTATGACCACATGAAAGCGGCCCTCCTCACAAAGTACGGCCTCACCCCGGAGATGTACCGCCAGCGGTTCCGGGACTGCAGGAAGATCCCGGGTACCACCTGGGTGGAGTATGTGAATTTCTTCAGCCGCGCCTTCGATGGGTGGATCAAGGGCAGCAAGGTAACCACCCTGGAAGAACTAACAGATCTTATGTTGTGGGAACACCTGGCTGCGAACTGGTTTGTGGAACTGCGCCAGCATCTGCTCGACAGCAAGCTCACGGATCCGAGAAAGCTGGCCGTCGAAGCGGATCGCTGGACCAACACCCGGGTCTCCCGGGGCCCTGTAGGAGAGTACCCCCGAGCCAGTCAGGGACCACCCCGCCAGAGAGGGGGGGGAAACCAGGGAGGGCAGAGAGAGTCCCAGTCTAGTCCCCCGAAGTCCCAACCTCCGCCTTTCCCGGCACCCCCACCAGCTGTATCCGGCCCCCCCCTGAGAAGGGGGCACCGGGTGACCATCACTTGTTTCCGTTGTCAGAAGCCCGGGCATTACGCCAACGACCCTGAATGCCCCATGGCCCCACACACCACCCAGGCAGCACCCCCCGCTAGACAGATAGCCAATGTAGCACTGGGGGAGGAGGTTGAGGAGACCGAAGAGTGGGAACCCGCAGCCATGGCCCTAGTATCCTGAGGAGATAAAGAAATGGTCCCTGGAAGCCTCCTACCCTCCAACACGAAGAAATATGGGCAGCTCGTAACGATCAATGGCCACCAAGTAGAAGCCCTCCGTGACACCGGGGCCAGCATCACCGGTGTCCTCAGTCATTTAGTCCACGAAGACCAGGTCCTCCCCAACGTCTTTTGCCCGGTCATTTCGGCCGACAACATGGAAAGCCTATGTAAGGTAGCCCTGGTGCCTTTTGAGTGGGGCGGGGTGGTCGGTAAACTGAGAGTCGCAGTGAGAACCTCCCAGCCAGTCGACTGTCTCCTGGGGAACGACCTGGAAAGTTCCCCCTGGAAACAAGTCGAGCGCAAGACCCACCTAGGGATGATGGGCCTCCCTGAGTGGGTGTGCACCACCACTCGATCCATGGCGGCCCGACTGACCCCCCTGAGGGAAGTCGACGACGCCCCGACCACTGAAGATAGGATGGTCCCCGCCGAGGGCCCCCACATCCCCCCACCAGAAGGGTCGGTCGCCAGTGACGAACCCCCACCTTCCGACTCCGCCCAGGTCACCGAGTTAGGTGATCTGCCCGAATTGGCCCAGTGGCGCCACTAGGGGGGCCCCTCCCGAGAGGAGTTCTGCCGAGAGCAGGCTACCTGTCCTTCCCTGGTCGGGCCCCGGCAACAGGCAGAGGCCCAGGCCGCAGGCGACCAGACTGGGACGCACCGGGTGTATTGGGAGAATGACCTTTTGTACAGCGAGCAGAAGTCGGTGGAGCTAGCGTCCGGCCGGGTGCTGGTGGTACCCCTACGCTTCCGAAACCTCCTCCTGGGCTTGGCCCACGACGTTCCCCTCGCAGGCCACTGGGGCCAGGACAAAACCTACAGTCGCCTCGTGACCCACTTCTACTGGCCCAGAATGAAAGCAGATGTAGAAGCCCACTGCAAGTCCTGTCCCACGTGCCAGGCCAGTGGGAAGAGCGGAGGAAAGCGCAAGGCTCCCCTCCAACCCTTCCCTGTCGTCAGTACCCCTTTTGAGCGGGTCGGGATCGACATCGTGGGGCCGCTGGACCCCCCAACTTCCCAAGGGCACCGTTTTATCCTCGTCCTGGTGGATCATGCCACCCGATACCCTGAAGCCATCCCCCTGCGCACCGTCACAGCCCCCGTGGTGGGCCGAGCGTTGATGGGAATCTTCTCCCGCATGGGTTTTCCCCGCGAGGTCGTGAGCGATTGCGGTACCAACTTTATCTCCCGTTACATGAAGTCCTTATGGCAACAATGCGGGGTGTCCTATAAATTCACCACCCTGTACCACCCCCAAGGAAACGGCCTGGTAGAGCGGTTTAATTGGACTCTGAAGGGGATGATCGCGGGCTTGGAAGAGCCCCTCCGGCGTAAGTGGGATGTCCTGCTCCCCTGCCTCCTATTCGCCTACCGAGAAGTTCCCCAGAAATCCTTGGGGTTCAGCCCCTTTGAGTTACTCTACGGACACCCCGTCAGGGGGCCCCTCAGCCTGGTCAAGGAAGGGTGGGAGGCGGCGCCCCGAGGCCCCTCCCGAGATGTGTTCCGTTACGTCCTGACCCTCCGAAACCAGACTAGGAGGTTCCGAGAGATGGCCGAGGCCAACCTGGAGGCGAGCCAGGAGGAGATGAAGCGCTGGTACGACCAGAACGCCACTCTGGTCGAGTTTCAGCTGGGCCAGCAGGTATGGGTCATGGCCCCCGTGAAACCCTGCAATCTCCAGGATAAATGGAACGGGCCCTTCAAAGTGGTTGAGCGGAAGAGCCAGGTCACGTACTTGGTGGACGTCCAGTCATCCCGGGACCCCCTCCGGGTCCTCCACGTGAACCGCCTCAAGCCCCACTTTGTGCGGACGGAGCTAAGCCTCCTACTGGCCACTGATGACGGGTCCGAGGAGGAGTCGGATCCCCTCCCTGATCTCCTGTGCACCAAAGAGAAAGACGGCTCCGTAGAGGGAGTGAACCTCTCCCCATCCCTCACTCCCCAGCAACGTGTGGATTGCCGCCAGCTCCTAGAGCAGTTTTCTGACCTCTTCTCCCTGGTCCCCAAAGTCACCGACTGGTGTGTCCATGACGTGGATACCGGGGACAGCCCACCGGTGAGACACCGAGCCTACCGAGTCCCTGATCGGGTCCGGTCCTGTATTCAAGCCGAGGTCTCGAAAATGTTGACCCTAGGAGTGATCGAACCCTCAGACAGCCCCTGGGCCAGCCCCGTGGTCCTGGTCCCAAAAGCAGCTGCCACCGGTGTCGCCCCAGAACTCCGCTTCTGCGTGGACTACCGGGGACTCAATGAAGTTACCCGAACCGATGCCCACCCCATTCCCCGAGCCGACGAGCTCATTGACCGGCTCGGGGCTGCTCGGTTCCTCAGCACCTTCGATCTCACCTGCGGCTACTGGCAAATTGCGCTCACAGAAGGAGCCAAGGAGCGGTCCGCCTTCTCCACCCCGGATGGGCACTATCGCTTTCGCGTGATGCCCTTCGGGATGAAAAATGCCCCGGCCACCTTCCAGCGACTGGTAAATAGAGTCCTGGCCGGGCTGGAAAAATTCAGTGCTGCATATCTCGACGATATTGCAGTTTTTAGCTCTGAGTGGAGTGAGCACCTCCAGCACCTCCGGAGGGTGCTGACCGCCGTGCACCAGGCAGGCCTCACCGTGAAAGCCAGCAAGTGCCAGATTGGGCAAGGTTCGGTAACCTACCTGGGGCACCAGGTCGGAAGCGGGCAGGTCGCCCCGCTACAGCCCAAAATCGACGCCATCCTAGCCTGGGAACCCCCCACTACCCAAACGGAGGTCCGAGCCTTTCTGGGCCTCACGGGCTACTACCGGAGATTCATCCGGAATTACGGCAGCCTGGTCGGTCCCCTCACGGGACTCACGTCCAAGAAACAGCCCAAGAAAGTGCAGTGGTCCCCTGCCTGCCAAGAGGCGTTCGATGCCCTGAAAGCGGCCATGTGCACTGCCCCGGTCCTCCAGGCCCCCGACTACTCCAAGGAATTTGTGGTACAAACTGATGCCTCCGAGCATGGCATCGGGGCAGTCCTCTCCCAGGTGAATGACCAAGGCCTAGACCAGCCCGTAGCCTTCCTCAGCCGAAGGCTGTTGCCCAGGGAACAGAGATGGAGCACCATCGAGCGCGAGGCGTTCGCCGTAGTCTGGGCCCTCAAGAAGTTACGCCCTTACCTGTTCGGCACCCATTTCAAGGTCCAAACCGACCATCGCCCCTTGCGATGGCTCATGCAGATGCGAGGAGAAAACCCCAAGCTACTGCGGTGGTCAATCTCCCTCCAGGGGATGGATTTCACCGTGGAACATCGCCCTGGTACGGACCACGCCAACGCCGATGGCCTCTCCCGGTTCTTCCGCCTCCGCGAAGAGAACCCCCAAGAGGATGGATAGTTCTCTCCGGCTTTCAGCTGGGGGGGACGCGTGTTAGACCCGGCCCTCGTAACATAGCCAGACCTGACCCCTGCACCTCACACCAGCCCCCGAGCCCACGGCCTCGCCGATCCTTCCCACCAGAACACACACACCCGACCCGGACTTCCCCGTCCGTGGCCTTCCTCCTTTCGGCCACACCGGGCCCGCGTGCCCACTTCATGCACCAAGATGGCCGCCCGGCCCCAGCGCGACCCTGGCCGAGAGGCGCCACTCCGGCTGGAGGACATCGCGCTCCCCTTGGGATGAGAAAGGGAGGAGCAGTTTCCATCACACCCCTGCGCTTCCCTGGGAAGGTGGGTTTCGATCAACCCGCCGGCCTCCCCGTGGGCTGGCTCCATGCCTGCTGGGTGTCTGGGACTCCTCCCGACCCGGCCCTGAAAGGATCAAAGGACAATGGCAGGAAACCCCAACAAGCGACCCCCAGGTGACAAGACCCCTGCCTGCACAGACTCCGGACATCAAAGAGGAGTCGCCCTATAACAAGGGGTGCTCTGGGACTGTCCGGCAGATTCGCCTTGGAAACACCTGAGCCCTGCTGAGTGACTCGCGGCTCCCGGAAGATCGTAAGACCTCCGAACTTGTGCTTGAGCCCTGCTGAGTGACTCGCGGCTCCCTGAAGATCGTAAGACCTCCGAACTTGTGCTTGAGCCATGCTGAGTGACTCGCGGCTCCCTGAAGATCGTAAGACCTCCGAACTTGTACCTGAGCCCTGCTGAGTGACTCGCGGCTCCCACAGATTCTCTTGGTCCCGCCGGACCCCACGACGACAAGCGTATTCCCCAGCTCGAGGATTGTGAGCTGTGCGCCGGGTACGCTCCTGCATCTGATCCATATCCCCAAAGACTGTCCCGCTACCTCCTACCCCCCTCTAAGACTTTTGTGAGCCCGCGCTCCACTTGTATATATTTGCCGTGCTGATCATAAAGATCCTACAACTCCGATCTGATAAAGATTTAAGCTTAAGAGCTCTCGGTGTGGTGTCTCTTTGTCGTGTGGTGCCGAGTGTACGATCCTAGATACGAGATTTCTCCCCTGAGGAGTCTCCCGCCAGTGCCCGGCTACGATACCTCGAGGGTGGGTCTCAGGACAGTCAGGGCCCCCTCCGGGCCCCTCTGAGGTCGCCTTCTAACACCCTGCAGGGAAGAAGTCAGGTTACACAGAGGAAGGAACACACCTTGGGACGATGTCACCATGCAGTAACTGCTTACATGAACAAAGTTATGTAGCCAACAGCTTGTGATGGCACACAGATACCAGGATCCACCCTATGACCAGCACAAGACGACAATTCCCACACACCCAACACATAATCACCACCCAAAATAATGGGGCAGGTCGACCAACAGCAATACCAGACAGACAGTAGTGTACTAAGGAAAAATAAATTGCTTTAATCAGCATCCAAAAATATGTTTGTCCCTTCAAAGTTCAAAAAGTACAATGCCCATAGGGCAAACCAAAGTTCCAATCCAGGTGGGGGACACAGTGGGACGCGTGTCCCCTAGCTTGCCTGCACAGTCAGACTCCTTCTTCTTCCAGAGCGGGGAGGGCATCATGTGGGGGGGAAGGACCAGGCACCGCAGGGACATGAGGGCGAAGGGTAGGCGTCGTGGGAGCAGGGATGGAGGACTCCACCACAGGGGGTGGGTCAGGGCCAAAGGCGGAGGCCAGGATGGCGCTGCACACCTTTGCAAGGTCCTCCAGCGACTCCCCTGCACCCGAAGAAACCACAGGCCCCAAGGAGGGGGGGGGCAGAGGGATGGGTCGCAGCGCCACAGGGGGAGGGTGTGGACAGGGGGGGGGACTCAACCACCCTGACCGAGGACTCCCTTGACCGCTTGCGGGGTGGTGTCACAGTGGGGCTCAGGGACAGAGCGGCCATGAAGGAGTCTTTGCCCGATATGTGGCCAGGAGAGCTGAGGGGAGGGGATTTGGAGGGAGTGGATTTGGTGGAATGCGGACTCCCACTCTGGCTGCGTGACTTACGTTTGCCCCCCGACCCAGTGGGTGTGCCTACTTCACCCTGTGTGTGCGTGCCAGGAGGTGTGCGTATGACCTTCCCTGCTGGTGTGGTGCCTGTGTCTGTTGTGGTGGGTGCATGCTGCCGTCTGGGTGTACGTGGGACAGGCATGGGAGTGGGAAGTGTGGATGGGTCAGGGGTAGGGGGTTGGACGTAGCGCTGCAGGAGACCCACTGCTGCAGTCAGTGTCGAGTCAATGGACCTCAGCAAGTTGCGTTGGTCAGCCTGCGATGAAAAAATGCCCTCCAAGTATGCCTCCATGTTGTTCAGCACTTGGCTGTGGCCATGGAGGACATTAAGCATCGCAGCCTGACCAACCTGCAACTGCCGCTGGATGTCCACAGACTCGGCATTGGCGGCAGCAGTGGAGACAGGGGCAGGGGGTGCGGTGCCTGGCAGGAAGGAGACATGTGGTGACTGGGCACGCTGGGAAGGGACACGAGCAAGTGGGAGGTGGCTGATGGCAATGGAGGGGGCGGGCTGAGATGTTGTGCCGCTGTCAGCTGCTGGTGCAGCCTCCGCCCACTCGGAGAGATCATCCTCGGACCCGTCAGCTTCATATTCTGTCGTGCCAGTGGACAGGTCCTCGGCCTCACTCTCCTCCGCCTCAGTTCCACTCAATGTGCCAGCCACGATGTCAACGCTGGCACTGGTGCTCGGTCCCTCCGCTCTGTCTGTGCTCTTGTCTCCCTCCGTGTCCCCCGACGATGCTGTGGGCAAGGTGAAGAGACAGCAATTAATAATACACCTGTATACATATGTCACATGAGTCCAATCTACATAGGTTACAGTGCATAGCCTGAAACGAAAGATCTGTAACATCTACAAAACAAGGTACAGATGTAGGGCATGCAACACACAGTTGGTTGACCCACCATGCCACTGAAAAACCATGGAGAGCATGACACAATAGCAAATGACATGAAATGGAGTTTGACAGAGGAGCCAGGCCCTGGGGACAATCCAGCACTGCATCTGCACCACACAGCATTGCCGAAAATAGGGATGAGCAGGGACCATATCCATGAACTTGAGGCACATGCAGCATAGGTAATACTGAAAACATGCCCACCATGACTGGCTCACTGCACCTTGAGTGGATGTCCAGACAAACATCACACACTGGCCAGACCTAGCAAGGAGATTTCAGGTTTTGACATGTAGGCTTTGCCCGCACCAACCACCCCCTACATGAGTCAATTTGTTGAGACACAGGAAGCACTTACATCTCTTAGTCTGGCTGAAATACACAGGGGCTGCATAAATGCAAGTTTGGACGCCAAATACCCAAGGTGCGCCTGTCCAAATAATCATGTACAAATGGGCAGCATCAGATGATTGTAACAAGACACACAGGCCCTGGCCCCCGTGAGTATGGACAAGGAAAATCAGGTCAGGCTGTACAGTGGACACTTGTACTACATTTTACGTCAATATACATGGTGCCAGGGGACAATGGCACAGAGCACAACCTATGCTGTAGACACTGAGAGTGTCCACGTTTTGTGATGACACACATGACAACTACGAAAATATGCCCCAGGGGACAGTAGTGGCCACACAACTCCATGGTCCTGAATGGGAATGACTGCAACACACGCCACCATCCCTGCACTATGCATATCGCACACTCATGCACATCATGTCACAGGCCACAACATAGGACATGCGTGCTGTAAGGCATGACACTTGAGAGACTAACTCCCATGTCTGGACTCAGCATCAGTGCCAACTGACATGGAACCCACATGTACTGAACTGGACAGGGCACAGGCAAGGTCCCAAAACCTGTTACACACCACCCCCACACATGATGCTACAGGCATAGTTCACGTGGAGAAAGCGCCAGCCTACATTACCTTGTGAAGGAGTGACTACACACAGACCAGGGAACACATTGCAAGGAGGGGAAGGGAGGCAGGAGAGCACCGCTATACTGTGGGTAACTGGATCTTCACAGCACCCTTAAACCCTGGCAGTGTATCCATGCAACTGTGCACTTACAAATGCTGGTGACACACAACAAACACACATGTACCTACCCCCTTCCTGCTGCTGCTTCTCCTGTAAGCGCCTGTCCAAGTCTGGAAATACCACCGCCAGCACACGCTTGTGGATGTGGGTCAGAGGGCGGCGCCCGCGGTTCTTATGGGTCTCAGGTGAGTCCCCCAGCAAGACCCGTGCGATCCTCCGCGTCCAGCACCGGATATCCTGCCAGCGTTTCCTCACCTCGGCCAGGCGCCGCTTGCGACCATCCGTCCTCCTCACGGCACTGACGGCGTTCATCCATATCTGCTCCTTGGCAGAGGCGCTTACCTGTGAGGATGAACAAGTGACACTACATCAATACACCAGGCACATGTCACAGAGAGACATATTAGAACAAATTAGCTGTTTACAACAAGGCATAGTATGCATCCAACGCATTGCACCTTTGTCATAGGGACATGATCCTCTGGGGAAGGGCAAAAGCAGTACGTGCCATTGAAAGTACACAGGTGGAATGAGGGCAACGACACAATCAATGATCCAGGCTCACACTGTGCATCAGAAGGAACACCAGGATAATGTGCAGCACCTCTAAGCAGTCACATGCCACAGGCCACTGACGCTACCCCAGCAGAGTACACAGACACACACAGGCACAGGACATCCACCTGCCATTGCCAAATGCAGCGACAAACCTCACTCTGCACATGTGCCACTAGATGGGGGGGCTCACAGGTGTGGGGCTGGCTCTGCACGTCAGACACACAGCACTGCTCCCTGCTCACATCACATGGGCAGGGTATATCCATCCCTCATGCAGGCCGGGGGCCACACTCCACATATGCACCCACCCACATGACAGGGGACTTAAACACACACCGATGTCCAGGGTACCAACACATCATGTGGACACTCTCAGCACAGGTACACAGAACTAACACACATCTGTGGGTACAGTCACCTGTCACACTGGGCTGACCACATAATTAAATGAGGACTGTAGAGGCTACATTCCCAGGAGGACAAGACAGGCAGAATGTGGCATGCACCATGCAGTGATTGTCACAGTAAACACAATGCAAGTGAGGACGGCAGACATGCACCACAGCATGCACTGGCTGGGAGACATCAGGCATTCCCCCCCCTGGGACCCCCCCTACAGTACATAGCATGTGTGTCACACCTGGACACAATGCCAGAAGTCACAGTCACAAACAAGGGACACAGTCTGTGCTAGGAGACTCTGCACTCACCTGATACCCTGGTCGCCCATACAGCAGGGGGTACTGTGGGAGGATCACATCCAGCAAAGCCAGGTTCTCCTCCAGGGTGAAAGGCTGTGACCTCTCCACAGACCTTGACATGGTTCCAGGGAATCAGTAGCAGCAGCTGGGTCGTCGAATCCAAAGATGTGCAGGCAAGTGCTCCCTCATGGGACCTGGCTGCCTTATATCTGCCTTGCTGGCCTGTTTCATGCACAGGAGTACAGAGTGATTGGTCACTCACATTTGCATCCTATGTTTCCTCCAATCCCTTCAAACCTAGCACAGTCAGTGGGTTCTTATTGTGTTTTTTTCTTGAGCATGATGTCACCTCCAGAACCACATTGCAACAAAGTAGATTCATTCAAACTGACTACTGCTGGGCACCTGCAGAAAAAAATTCAAACTTTAAACTTGGTCTCCATGACAACCAGCATGCATGTAGGCCTGTATACTTGTCCCTCATGTGTCCCCTATGTAATTTGGAGTTTCACACACAGGTACGGTGCGTACCGGGGCCCTAGGGCACCCCAAATATATAGCAACGGCCCGTACAGGCGTGTGTATGGTCCGTCTCACTATGGGTGTTCTCGCGTATGCGTACCCATAGTGATAGTGAGCGTACGCACGCGTGTACAGTCCGTATCACTATGGGTACGCATACGCGAGAACAACCATAGTGATAGTGAGCGTACAGGCCTGTGTACGGTCCGTATCACTATGGGTGTTCTCGCGTATGCGTACCCATAGTGGTACGGCCCGTACACGCGTGCGTACTCTCACTATCACTATGGATGTTCTCGCGTATGCGTACCCATAGTGGTACGGACCGTACACGCGTGCGTACGCTCACTATCACTATGGGTATGCATACGCGAGAACACCCATAGTGATAGTGAGCGTACAGGCGTGTGTACGGTCCGTACCACTATGAGTACACATACGCGAGAACACCCATAGTGATACGGACCGTACACGCGTGCGTACGCTCACTATCACTATGAGTGTTCTCGCGTATGCGTACTCATAGTTGTACGGACCGTACACATGCCTGTACGCTCACTATCACTATGGGTGTTCTCGCGTATGTGTACCCATAGTGGTACGGACCGTACACACGCCTGTACGCTCACTATCACTATGGGTGTTCTTGCGTATGCGTACTCATAGTGGTACGGACCGTACACACGCCTGTACGCTCACTATCACTATGGGAGTTCTCGCGTATGTGTACCCATAGTGGTACGGACCGTACACACGCCTGTACGCTCACTATCACTATGGGTGTTCTCGCGTATGCGTACTCATAGTGGTACGGACCGTACACACGCCTGTACACTCACTATCACTATGGGTGTTCTCGCTTATGCGTACCCATAATGAAAGTGAGCGTACGCACGCGTGTACGGTCCGTACCACTATGGGTACACATACGCGAGAACACCCATAGTGATAGAGAGCGTACGCACGCGTGTACGGTCCGTATCACTATGGGTGTTCTCGCGTATGCGTACTCATAGTGGTACGGACCGTACACACGCCTGTACGCTCACTATCACTATGGGTGTTTTCGCGTATGTGTACCCATAGTGGTACGGACCATACACACGCCTGTACGCTCACTATCACTTTGGGTGTTCTCGCGTATGCGTACTCATAGTGGTACGGACCGTACACACACCTGTAAACTCACTATCACTATGGGTGTTCTCGCTTATGCGTACCCATAATGAAAGTGAGCGTACGCACGCGTGTATGGTCCGTACCACTATGGGTACACATACGCGAGAACACCCATAGTGATAGTGAGCGTACGCACGCGTGTACGGTCCGTATCACTATGGGTGTTCTCGCGTATGCGTACTCATAGTGGTATGGACCGTACACACGCCTGTACGCTCACTATCACTATGGGTACACATACGGCAGCACTCCCATAGTGATAGGGAACGTACACAGGCCCTCTGAGCGAAAGTACGGTGCCTTTCACACATCACAGTGGTGACAGGCAGCACACATGAAGGAATAGGGCTGACATACTTGTCCATGGATGGACATCAAGGCATTGTCTGGGCAGTACTACATGTGTGGGGCACAGGTGTGAAAGGCTGTGATGTGGCACATTACTCCTGAGTCGAGAAGGCACCAGATGTATGATGAGATGTGTACAGATGTTATGTGTGATGGTGCAATGTGTGCCAGGCATGCCCTTCACTCCTTTGACATGTGTGCATGTCGTACTGCACACTTGGGATGAGCGTCACTGGCATGGCACAGTCAACAACACACGCATGTGTCCCCTGATGCCCGCTACAGGGGTTACCACACCATACATGTGACTACCCACGGTGCACGATGTGACTATGTCATGTATGTGTGGGGGCTTCCCATTAGCTTGATGTTGGTGCTCCCTCAAAAGCATCAGCTGTTGCAGCAACCAACATGTGTCTGTGTGTAGATGGACATGGCACACTGTTACGCACACCAGGCCACATGTGGTATCGGATGTGAGATGCGTATGTATGCATGGGACACGGAGTAGCGTAACAAGGACCTGTCTGCATCCTCTCTATAAATGTGTGGTGAGTCATTACATGTACACCTTATTGGCAAGGTGTGTGGGCTGTCCTAGTGTAATGTCATGTGACCTGTGGCTCTAGTGTTCCGCTACCAGTCTCTGAAATCGACATCCTACTTCTGCTGATGTGTTGATGTATGTCACTCCTGTGTTGCGTCTGGCTGTTCACTTACACTGGGACACAGCTAATCCCATGCCATGGCATGTGGAGGTTCACAATCTCCGTGTGTAGCTGGGTCTTGGTAGGAGTGTCACCTGGCAGCCATACGTGTCCAGGGCATGTGGCACATACCTGACTCTGTATGTCGCATATGTGTATTGACAGATTAACATGTGCTCAGCACCAAAAATGTGTTGTTGTAGTGCACTCACACTTCCTTGTCACTTCCAAATTACTGCAGAGCGCCGCCTCTTCCCCGAGCAATTCCGGACTTGGCTGACATGCGGGAGAATGACTGTATCCGGTGCTACCGCTTCCCGCAACCATTGATTGAGGAGTTGACGGCGAGGCTGGCACCACACCTGCAACCGCTGCACAGGTATCCTACGGCACTGACACCCAAGCTGAAGGTAATGGCAGCCCTACATTTTCTTGCCATGGGTACCTTTCAAAATACCATCGCTCATGTTGGTGGCATGTCCCAGAGCATGTTCTGCCGTGTGCTGCATGATTTCTTAGAGGCCATGTTGCTTCACCTGGATGAGTTCATCCATTTCCCAACCCCTGAAATGTTGACTGGGGTCAAGCATGGATTCTATGCCCTGGGAGGGATGCCCCATGTCATTGGGTCCATAGATGGGACACATGTGGCTTTGGTACCACCACAGGCACAGGAGGTAGCGTACAGGAAAAGCAAGCACTACCACTCCATCAATGCCCTTGTGGTGTGTCTGTCCAACATGGTGATTTCACATGTCTGTGCTCGTTTTCCAGGATCAGCACACGATGCCTACATCATGAGGCGTAGCAGGGTGCCTGAAATGATGACGCAGCTGCGCAACGAACGAGCATGTGTTGTTGGTGGGTACAGTCTGTCAGTCCTGTATTTTGCGTAGACTCCCAGCACGACCGCTCCTCCTGTCCTACTTATGTCCATGTGCTTTCCATGTAGGGGACGCTGGCTATCCCAACATGCCATGGCTGATCACACCTCTCCGCAACCCCATCACGCCTGCCCAGCTCCGCTACAACACCGCCCATGGCCGGACAAGGCGAGTGATAGAGAGGACATTTGGCCTCCTGAAGAGCCGATTCAGATGCCTCCACAAGACCGGCGGCGCCCTCCCATATGCCCCGGCGAAGGTCTGCAAAATCTTCATGGTCTGCTGCATGCTGCACAACATGGCAGTTGAGAAAGCTGTGCCACTCATCCTGGATCAAGATGATCAGGACCATCCACCCGTGGAGGACCAAGGTCTTGGCAATGGGGCTAGTGATGTGGAGGATATGGTCCTGCAAGAGGACATCCGGAGTCGGCTCATACGTGACATCTTTGCTTAGTGGTGAGTACCAGTGTCTGTGTGTGCACGCATTGGTCCCCGTGTGGCATGTGTTGTGATGTGTGTGTCCATCTGCATGTATGCCACGCGAGTCAGAGGTGTGTGTGGATGTGTCACTGGAGTGATGGTGCCAGTGATGAGTGTATTTCCCCAGTCATAATAGTGACCTAGCATGTTGTCATCCTTACATGTGTCGAGTACATGCACATGCAAGTGGCTGTGCTTTTTGTGGCTGACTTCTTGTGTGTCTCTCATCCCCAGGTACTTGCGCATGCCGTCTGCTGGTTGCATTGTTGTGGCACTGCTATTCCTCATGGACACGTCATCGTGTGCTGACTCAGCGTTACACGCACAGACAAGTTTGGAAGTCTCCTTAGGGTAAGGGATGCATCAGGGGTGTATTGGGTGTGGCTGTTGTTTACGATGTGTGCACACTGCCCCTGTCGATGTTTGGTTCCTCTGCAGACATGTCGCATCACCATGGGACACATGACATGCAGCTGGGTACACCTGAATAGATGGTCAGACTTGTTGACAGTCATCAGTGATGGGATTGTGGATTGTGATGATGGCATCAATGTGTGTTACACTGCCCTCTGACACATACGGTTTGCATTGGCTTGACATGGTGTGGGACTTCCACATCAGAGGATCAATGGTGTATGGCAGCCTCTCCGTGAGCAGCAGGGGGTGTTTAGCTGTTAGCCGACACTTGTGTGCCAGTTCCATGGCTATCACGCATTTGTGCTGCAGAAGGGGGGTTCCAGTGTTGGACCCACATGTTACTCCACATGACCTGTTCATGTGTACTCCGAGTTGCCTCTGCATTCCCAAATACATGAATAATAAAGGTGTCCCTATGCCTCCAAGGTGCCTATTCTCAGTCAATGCTGGTGTGTTGCCACGGTGCATACGGCATGTCTGGCATGGTTTTCCGTGATAGTGGCTATGTGTCTATGTGTCGAGTAGCAAGATGCATGCTGTTTGTGTGGGATTAGACTGTGTATTGTGCATGATGTCCATGACTGTGTGGGTATTGTGACATGTGCCATCCCCATGCATCCAACGTTGGCCAGGCCACCATTCTCTGCATCCACCTGACTCAAGCTTGCAGGACATGGTTCTGCCACCTGTCCACACATACCTGGGTGCCTCCCAGGACACTCCACATGATCCCTGACCACTGCACATGGCTGTCGCTGTACTCAATATGTCTGTCGGCACGGTTGTGCGGCCACCCCCTCAGCTGGTTGGGCCCATCACGGGTGTGTATGGTACTCCATGTCCGTCTTGCCTAATACATTGTGACCCATGTGTGTCCTGTGCCAGACTCAGGCCCCAGTGTGTGGATGGTTGAAGTCAAATGAGAACTCAGGCATGGTTAGACTTTACAAAACACATGTAAGGTAATAATGCAAAATGTAGGCATCATCTCTTTATGGTGTAACTTTTTATTTTGGTTGGGGTACGTGGGAGGGGGGGTATGACATGAGGGGCTTTCCGGGTGTGTGGAATCCAAAGTTCACTAGGGGAGTTGGTGTCCTTGCCATTGAAAATCCTCAGAGTCCATGCCACAGTCTTTGTCAACATTGGTCAGACAGTGACCAGCAAGTCCATGTGGCAGAGAATGTCTTTTGCTGCTGTGCTGCTGTTGGTCCAGTGGGCCAGGTGCCAGGCCAGGTGTCCTGGGAGATGGTGCTGTTGCGCCGACCCTCACGGTCTTTTCCGTGGACGACCCGCCCTCCTGCGGGGACCCTCAGAAGCAGGCCGTGACGATGTTTGGGATGCTCCGTCGGATGACTCCTCCTCCTCCTGATCCCTCCCTGTGGGTGGTGATGTTCTACACCTGGTGGCACAGGGAGGGTTGCCCATGTTGTCGGCTATCCGACGGAGTGTACTGTGAATTCCCGTGAACACCGTCACGAGCTCAGCCTGTCTGTCCTCCATCCGCCCTTGGTGTCGCAGTAGACAGGCATGTTGCTCCGCATGTTGCTGGGCCTGCTGGGTCTTGATCTCATCGAGGGTCCCCTTCATCTCGTTGAGGGTGGACACAACCTGGGCCATGCCCGCGGTGTCCTGCCGGTATGTGTCCAGGATGTTTCGGACATGGGAATATACCAGTTCCGCAGCCAACAGGTCAGGCTCGCGCCTCTGCCGTCCTCCACTCCCACCACCCCTGCCCACTTGCACCTGGCGTGCCCTTGTGGGCACATCGGGTCTCCGGGACCCCTGAGGGGTGGCATTGGCATTGTCGCCTGCCTCCTCCTGGGTGCCCGGTACACCGTGTCCCTCCTGGCCAGCCTGGCTGCATTGTGGTGGTGGGGCAGGGATCCTGGGTGTCTCCTGGGATGTGGCAGGAGTGGGGGTGGTGGTTGGCCCAGTTGTACCTGACGCAGGTGCTGCAGGTCGTTGGACACCAGAGGGGCCAGGTTGGTCGGGGTCGGGTTCGTCCACAGAGTGGTGAGAGTTGTCGCTGCCGGTGGCTCCGTCATCCCGCCGAGCTGGGTCCTGTGAGTCTTCCCCCCCAGTGTTGGGGGGTGATCCACGACGTTGACCTGTGTGTGAGAGAGACAATGTTAATTTTGTTCCATGCAACATCCATGTTTCATTGGTTTCTAAGTTGGCACATTTCCTCTGGGAATTTGGATATGTCTTGCATTCCACTCACAGTGTACTTGTGCATGGGTATGTCCCTTGGCCACAGCTTTTGCAACTTTACCTATGTGTGGCACAGTCTTACTTGCTGCGTCAATTGTGACTGCAGTCAGCAGTGGAGTGGGCAGGTGTGGCGAGCCATGCATTGGCGCCTTCCGTGTTGCACTGTACGTGGGCACATGGAGTGGTTCCACACACTTAGATAATGCAGGTAGCTGTCATTGTGCTAGTGCACAGGTTGTGACATGGCCCTGTGTTTTGCCATGGAGAAGAGGGGGGGGTTCTGGCACTGGCCACCCTTGTCTACATGCACGCAGTCCACCTGCTGATGAGCAGACATTCCCACACCCCACAAGGCTGAATTGCTCTACCTGTGTGTCCCTTTATCGCTCCCTCTCTGTCCCCCTCACTCTCCCTCCCTCTGTGTGTCAGCCTCCTCCCTCTGTCCGTCTCCCTGTGTCTCCCTCCCTCTCTGTCCCCCTCTCCCTCCCTCTGTGTCTCACCCTCTGTCACCTCAGCCCAGCTTCCTGGGCACACACTGTTAGCAGATCTTTGAATGGCCCTTGGATTGTTGATGTGAGTTTGTTTCTGATCTCCAGGCACCCATTGGGTGTAGTGTCTGTGTCTGCGCTGCTGCTGTGGTGGTGTGTGCTGCCACTCTTTCACAGTGTTGGCTGTTCATTAGCTGCTGTCATGTGCAAGAACGTCCCGTCACCCCCATGTGTTGATGCAAGGCGTCCGCCATTTGCTGGCAAGTCTTTCCTGTGTGGGGACACACTGTTTGTCTGGCTGTGACCTAGGCCATATGGGCAGTGGGTATTGTTGTCTGCTTCTGAGTTGCACTGTGTGATTTTTGGGGCCCACACTCCCGCCATCCGGCTTACCGTGTCTTGTGTTGGTGTTTTCTGTGGCCTGTGACTTGGCATTGTCCAGCTGGGTGCATGGGGCATGGTGGCGCCAGTGGCATGTGCGTGTTCATGGAGTGTGGTTGAGTCATGCGATAGCTTGGGGTGGTTGCGTGCCTGTTTGTGAATTTGGTTGTGGATGACGTTCCCCCCATGTGAGGTGAGTTGTTTGTGTACTCACCCGGGTCTCGGAGTCCTTCTAATCTGTCCACTGCCACCACCGGCAGTATGGCCATCACCCTCTCCTCCCAGGGATGGTATTGTACGGGTCTGCGGGGCGGCCCTCCTCCAGTGACGTTGGCCTGGTTGTGTTCGTCGGTCATTTTGGCTCGGACCCTCCTCCGCAGATCGTACCACCTGGCTTGGCATTCATGCCTGGTCCTTCTGGTGTCCGCAACAGCATTCACAGCATCGACAATCGTCTGCCACATGGCTGTTTTTTCTGAAATGCTGGTCTGTCTGACCAATGTTCCAAAGAGGTGTGGCTCGACTGTGAGGATTTCATCGACAAGGACCTCCAACTCTCAGCTAGTGAACTTTGGATTCTTGTTAGTGGGCATGGTGAGGGGTGTGGGTGTGGATGGTGGGGGGGTGTGGATGGTTGTGGGTGTGTGGGTGTGGTTGTGCAGGTGTGTGTGTGAATGTGATGAGGGGGTGTTTGTGAAGGTGTGTGTGTGAAGGTGTACAAGTGTAAGGTGTAGTAAAGGTTCTAGTATGGTGCTGTAGGTTGTCTGTGGGGTCTGGCAGCAGTGAGTCTGTTGCAAAGGCTCATGGTTTGTGTGTGTGGGCCCTTTTTATTGGTCCATTGGTGGGTGTGGCTGTGCTTGAAGTTTGGGTGGGTGTGTTATAAGCAGTGGTTGTCTTTTGGGCCTCTGTTTGGGATTTTGGCAGTTGCAGGTCAGTGAATGTGTTCTTTTTGTGCTTGTTGGACATGTTTTGTGGCTTTGTGCCATTCGAATGGTGTATTCTTGTGTTGTTTTGCTTTGTCCTGGTTGTGTACGTGCGTTTTTAGCGTGTGTACGGTGTGTACTTCGGGAATTTAGTTGTACAGTGCTGTTCTTGTGTCTGGCTTGGTACGACTCGTACATGCGCGATGTTGTGTGAAGGTGCTGGTGTTGGGGCCTGGGGTGCGCTCCGTACTTAGAATGTTGGGGTGGGGGTACGCTCCATGCATACGCGGGTGGGGGTACACGTCGTACATACACGGTTGGGGTGGGGGTACGCTCCATGCATACGCGGGTGGGGGTACACGTCGTACATACACGGTTGGGGTGGGGGTACGGGTCATACATACACGGTTGGGGTGGGGGTACGGGTCATACATACACGGTTGGGGTGGGGGTACGCTCCATACGTACGCGGGTGAGGGTACGGGTCGTACATACACTGTTGGGGTGGGGGTACGCTCCATACGTACACGGGTGAGGGTACGGGTCGTACATACACGGTTGGGGTGGGGGTACGCTCCATACGTACGCGGGTGAGGGTACGGGTCGTACATACACTGTTGGGGTGGGGGTACGCTCCATACGTACGCGGGTGAGGGTATGGGTCGTACATACACGGTTGAGGTGGGGGTACGCTCCATACGTACGTGGGTGAGGGTACGGGTCGTACATACACGGTTGGGGTGGGGGGTACGCTCCATATGTACGCGGGTGAGGGTACGGGTCGTACATACACTGTTGGGGTGGGGGTACGCTCCATACGTACGTGGGTGAGGGTACGCGTCGTACATCCACGGTTGGGGTGGGGGTACGGGTCGTACATACCCGGTTGGGGTGGGGGTACGCTCCATACGTACGCGGGTGAGGGTACGGGTCGTACATACACGGTTGGGGTGGGGGTACGCTCCATGCATACGCGGGTGGGGGTACGCGTCGTACATACACGGTTGGGGTGGGGGTACGGGTCGTACATACACGGTTGGGGTGGGGGTACGCTCCATACGTACGCAGGTGAGGGTACGGGTCGTACATACACAGTTGGGGTGGGGGTACGCTCCATGCATACGCGGGTGGGGGTACGGGTCCTACATACAAGGTCGGGGTGGGGTTACGCTCCATGCATACGCGGGTGAGGGTACGGGTCGTACATACACGGTTGGAGTGGGGGTACACTCCATACATTCACGGGTGGGGGTACGTCTCGTACATACACGGGTGTACATACACGGGTGGGGATTCGACTCGTACATAGGAGGGCTGGGGGGGTGTTGGGCGCGTATGCGGGCACATGTCTCCATGGTTGCTATGGGAGTTCGGTGCGGACGGTGTTTTTTCCATACGGTTGTAACATCGGACGCACGGGATGGATCGTGATTCCGCGGTCGGACTTCACTTTTCACATTTGTACGGTAAATCATCCGGGGACGTGTCGGACACATTTTCCGACCCGAGGATGTGTGGGGAATAATTCCCAATGCGATTCGTATGGACTTTTTACCATGCGATTCGTGATTGGCAGTTTGTACGGCACTTGTACGATTCGTACGGTAAAAAGACCGGATACGAGTCGTATGGGGAATTTTTTTACAGGATCGTAATCGGCACCTATATATTTGTCTTCATATATATTTATACATTGGTATGTTTAGTGATACATGTGTTGATAATTGCTCATATATATTTGCATTTTGTATGTTTGTGAGAAATATACGTTTAATGCAAAATAATATTGGTATATTAATTAACAGTTTATTTTTTATCATTCACATATTTCATTTAACATAGTAGTATTGGTAAATACAATATTGCATTTTAATATTGTACTTTAGAAAACAATCATATTTTCACCTAACAGTTTAAATATATACATAATTAATACCGTATTAATATTATTAATATGTTTATTATTAATAGTATTAATAACTAAATTGGTTATATTTTCATTATTGTTGTAAAAGGAATATTGCATTTTCATTTAATTGCATTTCACAAAACATAATATAACTTTAATAGTATATTTTTATATATAGTAGACTTGTTGAATTAATATTATTAATATATATTTTTTAATAATATTAATATTTACATTATTTAAGTGTTTTGTATTTTGGTGTGAAGTAATGTATTTATTTTATATTTTAATATGTAGAGTTAATAATCCTATTGATTTTTAATAATAAAAATTAATATATGTGTTATATTATTTATTATTAATGTTGTACTAGTTTGACGAAATTTTGTGAAATTCATTTTTTTTTTTAACCTTTTAGAAAATATTTTGGTAAAAGTTTTGGTAAGTTTACTGTATGTTTTATTATATTTAAGTTTAACCTTTTTATTTATTCAATCCTTTTTGTTGAAGGGGACTATTTTTGTAACCGCTTAGTGTCGTTTTGGGTTATTTCGCCGGGATGATTTTGCGGTTGGGAGCTGTGTCGCTTGGAGGCAGGTAAGAGGTATTTCTTATTGTTTAAATTAGGTTTAAAGGTAATTTGGATGTAGTTTGTTGGTTTGTAGTATTTAGAGTTTGGTGGTTGTGTTTCTGGTGTAATTTAGGTGTGTGTTACGTGTGGGAATTTTCGAGCAGGTTCTGTGTTTTAGGACTCGTGTTTCTGTAGTAGTGTTTGAAGATATTTATATGTGTATTGTTATTAAATGTTCTTAAACGTTTTTAGAAGTTGTGTTTATGTATTTTTGTGTGGGTGGGTATGTTTTTTTTGGTTTTACAGGTTTCTCTTTGACGACGTCGCTTTTTGGAGAATGTTACCGTTTTTTTTTTAAGAGGTGTGTATTAGTTTTGTGAACTAATGTTTATTTAACACACTGTTAATTTTTCGCATTTTCATAGAGTGTTTTTTACTCTTTAAGCATTTTCGGGTTTTTGAAGGGTTTGCCAATTGGATTTATCACCAAATGTTTTTTTTTTGGATCGGTTGCTCTTTTTTTTTTGGACAAGGTGTGTGTTCGTTTTGTAAGATAATCTTTATTTAACACACTCTTTATTTTTGCCATTTTCTTGGAGCATTTTTTACGTTTTATATTCTTTCGGGTTTCTTATGCCATTTAAAGTTGGATTGGAATTGTTTTTGGACATGTTTGCATTTTTGCATTTTTTTTGGGGCTTATTTAACGTTGTTTGGGATACATCGACACCTGGATGGACTTTGACGTTCTCTTTCATTGGATTTGGTGCTACAACAACTGTAAGTAATTGTTTTAATGGTATGTGGGAGGGAAATGTCATTTATTTCTGTTTTGCTATGTATTGTATTTAGTTAAATATTATTATTTTGTCAATATATTTTTTATATTTTATCAATTGTATATATTTGACAAATTAATAATGTTTCATGAAAATATGGAAGTATTTTATTTATGCATATGTTGTGATTTATATGACAATGTTTTCATTTATGTTTATATTGGAATTAAAGGATGCTTTTTGCAATTAGGGATAAGTATTCTAAGCCTCGTGTTGTAGGATAGAGTATAACTTGGCTTTGGAGAAGTTCATACATTTTATTTGTTAGCTTACTTACTTTTGGTTTAATTAGTGTAATGGATTGTTGTATCCTTAGTTTTTGGTAGCTTTGCTCCTTTTGAATACTTTGTAGTAGTTTTAGAAGTGTGGGTGTACCTCTCCCTGTTGTTGCCTGGAAGGCGTTATGCCATCCTTCAACGGCGTTGTTACTTTTGGCTTCTTTGTTTAGGGTACTGAGGTACACGTTCCACCATGGTATGTGGAACTTTGGTAATCTTCTGTGGCCTGATCGGTGTAGTCTCCCTACCCATGTGTCCTCAAAGTAATCCAGTAGTGGACTTAACTTTTCTTCATTTCTTTTGTAGAATGGACTCTCTATTAGTAGGTTATAGTGTTCTGGTACGTCAGTCACAGGGACATAGGCTAGGGCTATTAGTTTTTTTATATTGTATGCTAAGGTGCTATCTGTGACGTATTCTACACTCAGGTGTCGATTCCGATCCGGTAAAAAGAAATACCGTACGACTCGCATCCGTATTTTTTTACGTACGAGTCGCACAAGTACCGTACAAACTGGCAAGTACGAATGGGACGTGAAAAATAACTACGAATAGTGTTGGGAAAAGTCTACGAGCGTGCGTCGGAAAGTGACCACGTCCGAATATCGTCTGGAAAAGTGTACGAAAGTGATCCGGACAGTTCCACTTACAAATCGTAAAACACAAGTCCGAGCGCGCAAGTACGATCCCGACCGCCCGTCCGAAAACCCAATCGCACGGAAAAAGGCCCGTACGGAGCCAACGCTGAAGCACACAAGTACACGGGTAAATTCATGCCCTTGTACGAGCCGCACAGCCCCCCCAATACGTCTGCACCGTACACCACCCTGTCCGCACTGTACCCCCAGCCCCCCCACCGCATTAACTTGCCGTACACCAACACCGAACCCCAGCACCCTCACACACCATCGCGAATGTATGGCGCCTACCTACGCGAAAATCACACATGCAGAACCAGGACAGTGGAAAACAGCACAAGGAGGTCCAAAGCGACTCGCACAAACACACAACACAAGTTCACATTAAAAAACACAACTCAATGACTGACCTGCCACATCCAAACTGGCCAACAGAGGCCCCAAACACAACCACCTCTTATAACACACCCACCAAAATTCAAACACAGCCACACCCAACAATGGACCAATAAAAAGGGCCCACACACACAAACCATGAGCCCTTGCAACAGACCTACTGCGGACAGAGCTCACACACAAACCACCCCACAGAACTCATACCTTTGCTACCCCACCACTCACACACCTTCACACAACCTCCCCCACAAACATCCCCCTCTTCACAGTCACACACACACATTCACACCCACACACCCAGAACCGCCCACACCCCACACCATGCCCACAGACAAGAATCCAAAGTTCACTACGGCGGAGCTGGAGCTCCTCGTCGACGAAGTCATCAGAGTCGAGCCACAGCTGTTTGGAACAATGGTCAGACAGACCAGCATATCTGAAAAATCTGCCATGTGGCAGAGGATCGTCGACAAGGTGAATGCTGTTGCGCCCGTTCGAAGGACCAGGCATGAATGCCAAGCCAGGTGGTACGATCTGCGCAGGGCAGTCAAGAGGAAGATGAATGAAGAACATGCCCAGGCCAACATCACTGGAGGTGGGCCGCCCCGCAGACGCGTACAGTACCATCCCTGGGAGGAGAAGGTGCTGACCATGCTACCGCCGGTGGGAGTACACTGAGTGGACGTAGTCGCAGAGCCTGGTGAGTACACAAACAACTCATGTAACTTGGGGGAATGGCATCCACACCCCAACCACCAGAGGCGCAACTATAGCAAAATTTCGGGGGAGGCTAAGAAAAATTGCCGTGGGGGGATGAATCTTGTAAGCCATAGGCAGAGTGGAGCTGCAGGGGCTGTCAAAGGGGTGAAACAACCGCAAGGCCTCATTAACATGCAAATGGCCTCTGAAAGACCTGTGAAGTGTTCGGGTGCGGCTGTGAGTGCACCGGGAAGCTGTCTCATCCCGAGCTGCCACACACGACAGGGGTGGGGCTGAAGCCCTGTGAGTCCAATGGGTGTTGAGCGCCTGCCAACCACAACAAATGCACGCACCCACCCCAAGCACTCATCGCACACAACCACACTCAATAACCATGGCCATGCCACGAACGTCACCATTCACCCTTCACAAATCAAGGCAAGGCCATGTCCAAGGCCACAACAACCACAAACACAAGACAGGATGTCCGGGAGGCTGGGAGGGTGGGCCCCACACAACACATCGTGAAAATGAGACGCAGACACCAATGTCCCAGCCCATATGCATAGGGACATACCCCTGCACAATGCACAGGGACTGGCAAACTACTAACAAGGTCGCTGACACTGGGCCCTGCTGTATGCAGCACAAGGCCCTCCTGGGACCACTGTACACTCAAACACCAAATCCACAAGCACAGGCATCCAGCACAGGAACCCACACACACTGCCATGCCAGCACACACCATGAGGGGACACACACATCACCTGGGAGACCCAATGACGACTCACACAACACAGCACAGCACGCCAGGTCACCCCCCCCCCCCACAAGCACACACCCCCGGGGCAGGCAACGGATACACCCACTCCCACAATGGACATGTGACACAACAAGACCAATCTGGAGCCAAGTAAGCATCAGAGCCAGGCGGGCAACTACAGCCAACTTCCGAGGGGGGCAGTAAAAGATTGGGGGGGGCAAATCAACCAGCCCTAGGCAGAGTGGCTGTAAGAATGGGTGAAAACACAACAAAAGCCGAATGTTCGAGTAAATGGTCTACCATACACCTGTGAAGTTCTCGGGTCCGGATGCAATTAGACGGACGCCAGCCCGCGAGGCTGTCTCAGCCGGGCTGACACACATGACGGGGGGGGGCACAAGCCCGGTCAGCCCAATGGGTGTTGCGCGCCTGATCAGAGCCAACTATCTACAGGCCACACACTCAGGAGAACATCCCAATCTGTCCCCCACAACATACCCATCCCCAAGTGGACACTGAGAGGAATGCCAGGGACATCCAAATACCTGGGGGAACTGTGTTAACTTGAATATGTATGAAACATGGATGTGGCATGAAACAGCATTAACATTGTCCCTCTCTCACACACAGGGCGACGTCGACGATCTCCCCCCAACACTGGGGGGGAAGATTCACAGTCCCAGGCACTGCGTGACGACGATCCCACCGGCAGCGACGACTCTCACCACTCCGTGGATGACCCCGACCAACCTGGCCCCTCTGGTGTACAAGCTCCTGCAGCACCTGCGTCAGGTACATCTGTGCCAACCACCACCCCCATTCCCGCCACATCCCAGGACACACCCAGGATCCCTGCTCGCACTGAACAACACAGCCAGTCTGACCGGGAGGGACAACTTTCTGCGGGCACCCAGGAGGAGGCAGACAACCCTGCCGATGCCATCCCTGAGGGGTCCCGTAGACCCGATGTGCCCACAACGGCAGGCCAGGCACGTGTGGGCAGGGGTGGTGGGAGTGGAGGCAGGCGGAGGCGCGAACCTGACCAACCAGCTCAGGACCCCGGTATTGCCCACCTACGCAACATCCTGGACTCATACCGGCGTGACACCAGAGGCATCGACCAGGTCGTGGTCATACTTTCCGGGATGCAGGGGACCCTCGATGAGATCAAGGATCTGCAGGTCGAGCATCATGCCAGTCACCAACAACAACAAGAACGGATGGAGGCAAGACTGGCTGAGCTCCTGGCGGTGCACAGGGACGTGAGCCAATCACTCCGTCAGATCGCCCAAAGTCTGGCAAACCCTCCCTGTGCCACCAGGCGTAGACCAGCACCAGACACAGGGAGGGAGGAGGAGGAGGATTTATCTGACGGAGCGTCCCTAGCATCGTCAAGGCCTGCATCTGAGGGTCCCCGGAGGACAGTGGGTCGTCCACGTAAGAGACCGTGAGAGTCAGCACACCATCCCCATCTCCCAGGTCACCTGGCCTGGCACCTGGCCCTCGGGCGCAACAGCAGCACCTCACCCAATGACATTCTCAGCCACATGGACTTGCTGGTCCCAGTCTGACCAATGATGACCAACACTGTGGTCTGGACTCTGATGACTTCCAATGCCAAGGATGCCATCTCCCCCAGTGAACTTTGGATTCTATTCCCCCGGTAGTGCACCTTAGCACATCTACCAAAAGACGCACCCCACCAAAAATAAAGTCACATTGTTCTGCACATGAGATGTTGCTGTCATTTTGCATTATTCTACGACATATGTGTGTGGAAATGTCTAACTATGCGGGAGTGTTGAACCAACTCCAGCCATCCATCCCCTGGGAACAGAGTCTGGTACAGGACACACATGGGTCACAAGTATCAGTCAATGTAGGCATGGAGAACAACACTCACCTGTGATGGCCTCTGGCTGCTGACGGGGGGCTTGCTAAACTGTGCGGACAGACCTATTTGGGAGATCATCATCAAG
Source organism: Triturus cristatus (assembly GCF_964204655.1). NCBI lineage: Eukaryota > Metazoa > Chordata > Amphibia > Caudata > Salamandridae > Triturus > Triturus cristatus. The sequence goes on from NC_140585.1 coordinate 209,011,062, forward strand.
GCGTAGAGGTCATGGCCCATGTGGAGGTACCCGGGGAGGGAGTCCCAGGGATTTGTGGCCAGGTGGGAGAACTATGTCCTGTATGCTGGAGTACAGTGGAAGAGAAGAACGGGGGCCAGGGAAAGGTTGGATGCACGGAGATGGACCAACGGGATCTAGGATGACAGACGTACAAGGTTGGTGTGGGGTCGGATTTGTGGACTGCCTCCTGAGTGTGGGTGGGGTGTGCGGAGGACATCCTGCAGCAGACAGTGATCCATTGCAGCCAGCTATGGTGGACGGTGAGGTGGCTGGGGCGCAGGGCGTAGAAGCTGAGGTGTGCAGATGCCCCCTGGAAGTGGACCAGTGTCCTTGGAGTGTGGATGTACGTGCTCCGTAGAGGGCAGGGCAGTATATGAGATGGATGTCGTCATGGACCTGGGGGATGGCCTGTCGTAACTTGGAGTGGATCTATCTGTGGATCATGTGCATGATGCAGAGTGCGTTGCAGCATGGGGTACAGATGCTGTGGACTAGCATGGCAAATGTGAGCGAGCAAAACATGATGCACAACATCTTGTGAGTGTGGCCACTGTGTGCCTGTGCAGGGCCTGCAGCAGCAGGCGCCATCCCCCTGCCAAATGGCCCATCTTGCACACAAACACTGGGATGTCAGAAGGGCAACTGCAACAGGCGCGTGTGTAAAGTGAGGAGTGTCCAGTGTCACATGGCACACCCAGAGCCAATGCATGCCCAATCCCCAAAGAACCATTACACAGGATCAGGAAACGGAAGGTCGACCTGCGCACTGGAGACACACCCTCAGCAACTGGTGATGGCCCATTGTGTGGCTGACCTCGCTAAAAAACATACACGACCATGCACTACATGCCCAATAGGGAGCCAAATCCATGAGCAACTGCATGCATGTCGCTAAACTACACAAGGACTCCTATGCATTATCTACAGCAAGTATACCAGAGATGCCGCATGCCAAGTGGCAAGAGACCAGCATTGACAGAGACGAGGCACCTTGGAGTATGACGAACACCTTTATTACTCAGCCTCACACTAATGGAGTTGCATCCATTGGAACAGAATCACAGGTCATTCGGCTGAACATGTGTGACCCACACTGGACACCCCCTGCAACACACAGATGTGGTAAATCCTATTGAGCTGGCACACAAGTGAAGGGGTTGACCTCACACCCCTTGCTGCACACGGCGAGTCTACAATTCCACATTGAGCCTCATATGGGGATGCCCCACACCATGTCCAGCATGACCATCCCGTATGTTCCTGAGGGACGTTAGACACACATTGATGCCTTCATCAGAATCCACAATCCATGACAGATGACTGTCAGGAAGGTTGACTATCAATTAATGGGGGCCATGCAACACGTCATGTGGCCCATGGTGAGTCGACATGTATGCATGGTAACACAACATGCACAGGAGCAGTACCCACATATCACAAACTCGTACCACCCACAAAAGGCCTTGCTGCACTCCTTACCAAAAAAGACTTCTCACCATCTCTGTGCATGTAACTCTGATCCAGCACACGTTGGAAAAATCATGAGGAATAGCAGGAGTGCAATGATGACATGAGCAGACGACAGCCGCAGGAACCTGGAGAGGACAGACACACAACAAGTCAGCGAGGAGCTAGTAATCCGCACACATATACATGCACCCTACAGGATTGATGTTGTCACCATGGGAATAATGATTTTTGTGTACCTGCACAAATATGGGTAATGACATTTGCACTTGTATGACACATCAGAACACACGTCCAAGCAACTTGGCACACAGTCAGCTCGACACACACATTGCAACACATGCCACACAAGGCACTAGGCGTGCACACTCAGACACCGGAACTCACCATTATGAGATAAAGTTGCGGATCAGCTGACTCCGGATGTCCTCATCCTCATCCTCATCCTCACTTGCCCCGTGCCCAAGTCCTTCATCCTCCACGGGTTTATGATCTTGCTTATCAGGATCCAGGATGAGTGGCACGGCCTTCTCCACTGCCATGTTGTGAAGCATGCAGCACACAAAGAAGATTTTGCAGACCTTCACCGGGGCATATGGGAGGGCGCCGCCGGTCTTGTGGAGGCACCTGAATCTGCTCTTCAGGAGTCCAAACGTCCTCTCAATCATGCGCCTCGTCTGCCCATGAGTGTCATTGTACCGGTGTTCTGCGGCTGTTCTGGGGTGGCGGAGAGGCGTCATCAGCCATTGCATGTTGGGATAGCCAGCGTCATCATGGACAGAAGTGGGTCAGGAGAAGCCGTCAGACATGAAGAAACAGCTAAATACAGGACTAACAGATCATACCCACCAACAAGACATGCACGTTCGTTGCGCAGCATCATTTCGGGCACCCTGCTACGCCTCATGATGTAGGCATCGTGTGCTGATCCTGGAACACGTGAACAGACATGGGATATCATCATGTTGGCAAGACATACCACAAGAGCATTGATGGAGTGGTAATGCTTGCGGTTACGGAAGGCTACCTCCTGTGCGTGTGGTGGCACCAAAGCCACATGTGTCCCATCAATGGCCCCAATGACATGGGGCATCCCTCCCAGGGCATAGAACTCACCCTTGACACCTGTCAACTGCTCACGAGTTGGAAAGGCAATGAATTCATCAAGGTGTACCAACATGGCCTCTAACACATCATGCAGGACACGGCTGAACATGATCTGGGACATGCCACCTACATCAGCTATAGTCAATTGAAACGTACCGGTGGCAAAGAAATGTAGGGCTGCCATCACCTTCATCTTGGGTGTCAGTGCAGTAGGATACCTGTGTAGCGGTTGGAGGTGTGGCTCGAGCCTTGTGGTCAAGTCGTCAATCAACGGTTGGGTGAAGCGGTAGCGGCGTATACAGTCACGTTCCCTCATGGCAGCCAAGTCTGGCATTGGTCGGGGGAGAGGCGGTGCCCTGCAGAATTTGGAAGGAATAACAAAGATTGAGTATAGCAATACACCACCGTCAATGAACTGAGCACATGTTCAACAGCTAATACACATATGCTACATACAGAGTCTGTACTGTGCAATGCATCCAGGACACGTATGCCAGCCAGGTAACACCCCTAACAACAGTCAGCTACACACGTGGGTGCGCAAGGTCAACATGACATGACATGGAACTAGCTGTGGGCCAGTGTAAGTGAAGAGGCTGACGCATAACAGGAGTGACAGACATCCACATATGTGCATTAGAAGGATGTATTATCACACAGACCGGTTGCGGGACACTAGAGGCACAGGTCGCATGTCCTTGAAACAGGACAGTCCACACACCTTGGCAGGAAGGGGGACATGTCAGGTATGATGACACATACATTGACACTACGCAGAATAGTCCTTGTCTCGCAAGTTTATGTGCGATGCACACATACACCCGTTACGTCTGATTCCACATGTGGCCTGGTGTGCGTAATAGTGTACCATGCCCATCGACACGCACACACATGTTGGATGCAGCAAATGCAGATGCATGTCATGGAACTCATACAGCTAGCTCATGGGATCACATGACACTCACATGACATAGTCACAACGTGCAACGCCGGTAGTAACATTTGAGGTGTCATTAACCGTGTCCCTGGCATCGGTGGACAGTTGCGGGTGTAGGTGACCGTGCCACGCCAGTGATGCAGTGCTCAACTGTCCCCAGTGAGTAGCTCCTCGTTATCGATTTAGGACAAGTAAATTTCTGTTGTGTCATGCTCCCCATTGTTTCCCAGTGGCATGTTGGGTAAACCAACTGTGTGGTGCAGGGCCTACTTATGTTTGTAGTTTTGTAGATGTCACCCATGTTTGCGTTAATGCCATGCGCGTTAATGCTATGCGCTGTGTCCTATGTAGATTGGACTCATGTGTCATGTATATACAGGTGTCTGGTCATTTCCTGTCTCTTCACCTTGGCCACAGCATCGTCGGGGGAAACAGAGGGAGACACTGGCCAAGACGTGGGGGAGGTAGCCAGCACCGGGGCCACCAGTGCTGGGGAGTCTGGCGCAGCATGTGGCACGGAGGCCGAGGGGAGTCAGGCGGAAGACACGTCCAGTCCCAACACCGACTATGGCGCTGACCGGTCCGAGGCTGAGCCCCCAGAGGGGGCGGAGGCTGCCCCCAGTGCTGAAGGCAGCACTCCATCCCTCTAAGCACCCTCCATTCTCATCACCGCCCCCCCAGTTGCTCGGGTCCCTTGTGTCCGTGCTAGGCGACAACAGGTGCGTGAGAGTCGGCAAGGAGGTGTATTCAAGGGGTGAAGGGTGCACTTCCACTCCGGATCATTCTGTGGTGTGTAGGCACATTCAAGTGCATGGTGCTTGTTACATGCACGCTCATGACGTGGCTTGTATACTGAAGTGGATTTGTGTGCCAGTCATGACCCCATCTTGTGCGCTGCTTGCTAACGGCAATTATGTGATATTCAATGCAGAAGCTTGCTGTGGGATGCTTCCGGCAATTCCTGAGATCGTGACTGTATCACTACGAGTGGTTTTCTGTCATTTCGGCTTTTCCCAGCCCCGCATGTCCGGCTGGATGTATCCATCTGGCCTCCCATTGCAACCTTGAAAGCGGAGTTCAACAAGATGAGCAGTATAAGGGCTCCATTGTCTCAAACACAAGTCGTGTTGACTTCTTCCCGAAGATCAAACACCCACAGAGGTGCAAGAGGCTCTTTAACACTGATCTCCCACTACATATTTGGAACTCGGATTCAGACTATCTTTCAAGCCTCGTCAACAGGTGGCCTGGCTGTTTTTTTTTACATTGTGGTCTCCGGCCTCGTGACCTCCTTTCAAACTCTGTTTGGTGTGCTCCCCGCATTTCATCATTCGCTTTTGTCTACCGTCTTCGGAGGTGTCCCTTTGCTTCTCGCCCTCATAACTGGGGTGCCATAATAGATCAGCGTACTACACTGTGGCTTCACCTCTTGCGTTACAAGACAGCATGCACCGGCTGCTCCATCTTCGGAACATGATGCTTGAATTATACGGCACTCTGCCGCTGGCGACCTTAAGCAGTGCCTATGGATTGTCCTTCCGGTTTCCCTTCTTTCCCTGCGTTCAACCTGTCTTTCATTGCCTAGACTGTCCATTCGAATGAGCTCTGGATGTGTGCCTGTGTAACTCGGTGCCTCCTGACCCGGATTTGGATGGACTGATGTGCCCCTTAGTGGCTCATGAGTTGGACTGTTCTGGCGTCAGTGTCATGGCCTGTGCTGCTGCACATGGAGTCCTGGGGAATTGGGACATCCGAACAGCAGCAAATGAGTTCTTAACCAGGAGTTATCTTGATGTCCCCACCTGTTGTCCACAAGTTGTGCTGGATGGCCCGATTGTTGAGGAACACGTGTGTTCTTTCCCCCTGCTTAACTGGATGGCAGACAATTTTTCGGAACGTGCAGATGATTTCCTCTTGGAAGCTGTTGCAACTTATAGTGCCTATGCCTTGATGGATGAACTTTAGCCCTGCTCATTTCATGGTGCATCCGTCGATGTGATATTTTCCTCCCCTTTTACATGGTTGATTTCCCTGCAACATCGTTCAGGTTTGACATTTCTTTTCTGACTTTTTCGCTTCCCTTCTATGGACTTCCAGTTCATGCGCTTGGTACCGTTCTATCAAACTTGAACTCTGCGTTCTCGAATTAGCGCCCCTAATGGACGGAGGACTTTTGCAGGAGATGGGACTAGATGATCCTGTGATGTGATACCACTGAGCTGATCTGTGCGGTGGGGGCTCCCCCCTTCTAGCTTAGGGACCTGCTATTAGTCGAATGATACTACTATTAGTTTACTGCCGACAGGAAGATTGCTGTTTCCACTGTCAGTTTCTTAAGATTGCTCCTTTCAATGTCTATGATATTGCAACAATGCTGATGTTTCTGGCCTTGACCATTTGTCTGCTTATGTTGGCCACAGTCCTGCATCTTAGGACGCGAGGTTCATTGAGTGTACTCATTAAACTTTACCTTGTCTGTGTCTATTCTGTTGTGGACTGATCTGTGAATAATGATGCACAGCTATGTCTGATTCACACCATTCATGGGGATGTTGTAAGTCGCTTGTTCTGGCTTGTCTATACATTGGGACTGCCGGGCCCAACCTCGGATATCGAATGGGACACTTAGCTAGTCGGATGTGGGGTTCTGGGTTCTGAGGGGAGTTTGTGGTACGCCAAACATGTCTCCTTCGTGCCAGGCACCGTACCCCCTGTGGTGGGGTCATCCGTCCCTGCATCCACGACACCTACCCGTGCCCCTCCTGTCCCTGCGGTGCCTGGTTCTTCCCCCCACATGATGCCCCTACTTCTGTGGATAATATGGTACAGTGTACTGTTGCAGGCGAGCCTGGGGAGACGCGTCCCTACTTGTCCCCCCCCCCGGTGCTTCGCATCTGGTGTGGCCTATGGGCTTGTGGAATGGTGTACTGTGGCTACTTTCCTTCGAGATGCTGAATGTGGTTGTTATTTTCTCATTTGCATACTATTTCTATTCTGCTGTTGCTGCTGGTGCTGCTGCTCCCTGGGTTGGGGTGGTGATGATGTGTTGGGTGTCTGGTAAATGTTGTTGTGTCCTGCTCATGGGGTGGACCCTGGTATCTGCATGCCGTCACATGGTGTCTGCATATATTCGTGGGTCATGTTGGCTCTTACTGCATGGTGACATTGTCCCAAGGTGTGTTCCTTCCTCTGTGGCACCTGTCATCTTCCCTGCATGGTGTTTCCCAATTGTTGTGCTGAGCTGTGTCAACATTGCCTCGGTGTGTGACACATCCCTTCGACTTTGGCCATGCATGCTCTGCAATGTCTCCACCTGCATCGTTTGTGGCATCCTTGCTGGTCACTGTACTTGTGTATGGCGTATATTGACATGACTTCATGTGGACATTTTCCGTTTTCTGCACTTTGCATGTGTGTACTCCCTGCCTCACACACATGTGTTGCGTGTTCTGCAGAGTATTTGGGCACCTGCCTGACAATTGTGGGCATGGTATCTGTGTGTACTCCACTCTTTCACTTCCATGGGGGCCAACTGCTTGTTGGCTGCCCCGGCACCTGTGCATTCCTCTCATTCGTGGACTGTGCGTGACAGTGTGTGTTCCCTTTGGCTCGCATTGTTTAGTGGTGTTTGACATGAGGGTGCAGTCTTGTGGCAAAATCTCAGTGTGTGTATTGTGCTGCCTCCGCCAGGGGTGGGTATGCATGTGTAATTTGTCCTCACACCCACATGTAGTGTGTCATGCAGTGGGGGTAGGCCGACCATCTTCCTGGGTGTGGGACACTGCTGTCAGTGATGTGTTGTTATGGCACTATCGTCATTGTCCTGAGTTAGAGATACGTACATTCACCCATGGAGCTGTGGTCATCTGATAATGATGTTGGCCCCCCCATGTCTCTGTCCACTGCTGGGGGTCCACGGCACCCACCCCTCATATGTCTGGGCACTGCTGGGAGGCACACACCCCTATGTATCTGTCCACTGTCGTGGTATGTGCCGTAACCATGCGCTGATGGCCTGGGTGGGGCCCGTGCCCCTAGGGCGCCCCAACTTTGGGGGTGCAGCCTGTTCACATGCCTTTGGGACGTGGGTGCGGCCATACCGGTGTTGTTCGTGTGACGTAGGTGTGGGCGTGGTATGTGCCGTAACCACGCGCTGATGGCCTGGGTGGGGCCCGTGCCCCTAGGGTGCCCCAACTTTGGGGGTGCGGCCCGTTCACATGCCTTTGGGACATGGGTGCGGACATACCGGTGTAGTTCGTGTGATGTAGGGGTGGGCGTGGTATGTGCCATAACCACACGCTGATGGCCTGGGTGGGGCCCGTGCCCCTAGTGTGCCCCAACTTTGGGGGTGCGGTCCGTTCACATGCATTTGGGAGGTGGGTGCGGCCGTACCGGCTTAGTTTGTGTGACATAGGGGTGGGCGTGGTATGTGCCGTGCCACCATTGTGGTGGTGACGGGTACGCGTCCACATCCACTTCCGTTGTGGCGGGATGTAGGATTGGTGGACACGCCCCCCGAAGTGACCAGTCCATGGTGGCAATTGATGTGCATGCTGTTGTAGTTATTTGTGGGGTGTGGGTTATGATTCCTGGCCCTTGCAAACACACACACACCCCTTTGCCCCTGGGGGTTGTCCTGACCTTCTGCGGTGTCTGCGTCGGTTTCTGTATACGAGGTGGTAGGCTATGAGGGCTGGGACGACGCGTAGGTTGGGGTCCATCGCTGTCCCTGGCGTGCCGGGGCTCCTTGTTCGCGGCGTCTTCACTTTACCGGCAGTTTTTGGCTCCCGTAAAAACTGCAGTGTGCGGAGTGACGTCGGCACGAATCGTACTTGCTGGTCCGTGAAACGCTGCCTGACTCCGTCCGGACGTCGCATGTGCGCCGTCCCGACAGTGATTCGTATGTACAAATTTTGCCGGTCTGTGTTTTTTCCGACTTGGGCGGTAATGGTATTTCTGTGCAAATCGTACTTGCGAGTTTGTAAGGTGTTTTTCCCGGGTACCATTCGGATGGCAAAAACGCTCCGTCCGACCATTCGTACCCAGGTTTTACAGGATCGGAATCGACACCTCAGTGTTGACTTTTGGAGAAATCTCCAGAGGCATTGATTAAAATGATAGTAGCATCCTTGTATAGATGAATGGGGGTATGTTTTTAAAATAGCATGAATCATGGCTATTTCAAAATCCATTATTATTTTATGTGGGAAGTAATGTGGAATTTCTGATTTTATTTTGTTGAGAATTTCTAGATAGGTTCTTTGAGTTTTATTTGGGAGTAAGCAGTAGATGAAGGGAATGTTAGTGTTTTGGTACATAGCATGTACTGTATACAGTTGATAAAATGGCTTAGGACATATTTTAAATGTGCCATCTATCATCCAGGTGTTGCATTGTTGGAGTTTTGTTAAGTTATTTGCAGTGGCAAACATTATTATATGTTTTTCACTGTTTTTATAGTCAAAGAAAATAAATGGCTCTTTATTATGGGTAATGGTTAGTTCTTGGGGGATGTTTACTTCTTGGAAAGTTTTAGGGATAGGTATGGGAGCTGTGGTTTTCTTTGTTTGTCTAATGATCATTTTTTTTAATGCATCAATGGATGGGAATTGTCCAGATGCATGTTGGGGTATTTGTAGTAGCTGTTCTTTTAAAATTTCACTAGTGGGTTTTTCTGTGCTAGTGCTTGCTTCTTTGATATTTTCTATTGCTCCTCTAATTTCAATTTCAGTAATATTTGGGGGGTGGTTGTGCTCATTGACAGATAATACAGTAGTTTCTTGAGTTGTGGCTCTTCCGTAGCATTTGTTAGCATAGTATTTGCTACATTTCCAGAAGACTTTTAAATCTTTCTGTTTTTCTTGCGTATAGACATATCCCATGTAACATAGGAGCATTTTTCCTTTTTGTGATAGGATGAATTCTGCGCCTTCAGTCATGGTGATGTCTTTATTTCTAAAGAAAATGTAGATATAATTAAGTTAATATCATGTAATGAAATAATGTGTTAGAAAGATATATATTTGTTGATATATACTTACAATTTTGATGTAGATGTGGAAAAGATTTTTCTTTTGGTGGTTGTTGGCTGTTATTTTTCATATAGAGTTGGTATATCTGTTGATAAATAAAAAGTAATGTTAATACATTTTCAATTATTTGTTGCAGGTGATAGGGGAATTGGGAAAGGGTTTGTTTTAATTAGCTATAATATCTATTTATTTTAAAGTCATTATTTGAAATTCTTACTTTGTCATTAGCTTTATTTTTCTGTTGTTGTAGATAATTTTGGAGATTAAAAGAAACGGTTCTGTGAGGGGTTTGGTTGGTGAAGGAAGAATGGCGCTCAAAGATAACACACCAAGGGTCGAGTTCTGAATAGTAGGTACGGTGCTGCAAGATCAGGGGAGAACAAACCCTTGCAAGAAAAGAACCCCTGCGAGTTGGGGTGTAGGAGACACCCACAGCAAATAGAAACAGGTTCCGCGCACACGTTTATGGAATATAAACAATGTTGTTAAACCATATGGTATGGTAAATACACAATTGAGGTCAACACCAGAAATGTCTCTGTAGTAGGATTTAATAGTGCGTTTCTTCAAGTAAATTGAAGGGACAAGAAAACAACCAGCCGACACGTGTTTCGTCAACGGGAAACAACCCGTGACTCTTCAGGGCTGGGAAGGACACAAAGAAAAACAGAATAAAGAAATAAAAAGGTCAAAGCAATCACATGGTGAGAAACGGCAGTAGGTACATGACGTGGAGACCCCACTGATACGGTCTGAAGCAATAAATGGAGGTGGAGAAAAACACAACAAACATAGTGTCAAACGTGTAAATGAAAAAAAATGTACACAAAGTGTACATGGTGGAAAGTAACGTGACACAATTATTTATGGGAGGCCAAATCATAATTGTAAGGCAAATACCTGGTCGTCTAGGAAAAGAAAGGGCAGCAGGAATCTAAATTGTACGCATAGGAGGAGTCAACATAGCGTATGGACAACCAAATTAGTCACAGGTAAATAAAAAGGAATTACACAAATTTGCAGGCAAAAAAACGAATAAAAGCGAAATGTATGAATTAACTGGAAAATACACAAGGAAAAAACACAAGTAGCAGGCAAGAATACGAGTATATGCGGATAAGTGTGACAAAAAAGGAAGAGGAGAAACTGGGAGAGAGGAGAACCATCATAATGGTGGGGAACAAAAGCATGGCGAATAGGTGACATCCTGAATATAGAAGAGAACAATATACTGGTGGAGAACAAGAACAGCGCGAGTAAGTGACATTTAGAATAAGAACGGAAAGGTGGATGCCCCGCCAATGTTGGAAGTCAGAATTCCGTGTGAGCAATGAGAAAAGGTAGATTTAGCAAGGGTACAGGAAACATTTAGAAAATCAATAGAGACAAAAATGCATCACATAATCTGCTCGAAATGAAGACAATAAAGTGAAACACGAACTAAAGTGAGAACAAAGTGAAAAAAACGCAGGCAGTAAAGGCACTGCGTGTGTGAAAGAGGACGGCAGGAGGAATCTACCTCAGTAGCAATGACCATGGCAAATGGCGACAGTGAACGTAGGTTCAACAGGTGGTGGAAGGATTGGGACGCCACCGCCAAAAGCGCCGTGAACAGGGAAAGAATAGAACGAAGTGTAGGATCAAGAGCAATCCGCGGGTAGAAAAAGGAGTGTAAGGGCCGAGGAGTAAGTGAGGAACGAGGTACCACTAGAACTGAAAGAGCCGCTCCGTAAAACAGGTAAAAGTTCGAAGCGTCTCTAGCTCATAAGCCGGAGGGGATTTAACAATCAGGGTAAAGTCCGTAATGAGAGGGGATGACGGATAAGTCACTCCATGGGTCGAACTAAGGGAAAAAACGAAGCATAAGGGTCGTGCAAGAAGTCACGTCACAGACCGACGGGTGCTGGCGGAGGGCTTACCGTACTGTTCAGGCAATGCGGGTAGAGTGGTCTCGAGCTCCGTAGTGAGGAGAGACGAGCTGAACCGGAAGTGAATTTAAAGGGAACCCCGCAAGACTAGAGCGTGTAGTGCCTTAAGAGCGGGCCGGAAGTGAGGGAGAAATCACCATGTGTAATGAGGGGGATGTAAACGGATGGATGTGTTCCGGAGGAAGGATAGGAGAAGAGTAAAAATAAACAAAAGGGAGGCGATGTCAGACTCACTGGAATATCAGGTGGCATCCCTAAAAGGTATCATGGAGGCGGAAAATGGGTGGTATATGGGGAAAGAAAGAGAAGTCCAAAGGTAAAGAAGGGTGGTAAAGATAACATGAAGGCGGAATAAATAGAAATGAAGTGGAAAAGAAGTCGAGCAGTGTAGAGAGAAAAGGCAGCATAACCAAGGCAGGGGAGATGCATCACAGAGAGAACTATCCATAGATACTGTAGTAAACAAAGAAGGTACACTGGGTAGTAGTGTGGACAAGGAGGGTAGACAAAGATCAGAGGCACATGTAAGGTGGACAATGGTATAGAGCAGCAATGTAAAGCGGTAAGCGTAAATGAAATCGTGTGAGGTAGGAGGAAACAGGAAGTTTGAAACAAGGGGAGAGGCATACAAGAAAAGGATATCCATAAGTGCTGGAGTCAAAGAAAAGATGTAGACAAGGACAGCACTGTGAGGAAGTACGCAAAGGAGGGTATGAAAGAGCCATAAATGGTATAAGTACAATAGAACAATCGAAGCAAGTAAACAAGCGTTCAGCAAAACAACATCACAGCTTAAAGGGAGAGGACTAGGAGCCTAAAAAGTACTGTAATTCATGGTCAATGTTCAAGCCGTGTCTCACGGTGTGCAAGCGCATTATCCATGTTGCTTCCAGGCGACGTAGTTTCAGTTCACGGTTCCCACCTCTAACATTAGGTGGCATAGTGTCCATGCCAAAAAAGGTGAGTTTCTTTTGTGTTCCTTGAGTCGGGCAAGACATCACATGTAGGGCCATCGGGTATCTGACATCACCATTGCGCATTGCCCTTACATGTTCCAGGATGCGTTCTTTCAAAGGTCTGATGGTGCTGCCCACGTATTGTCTTTTGCATGTACATTCAATAATATAGATCACATATTTCGTGTTACAGTTGATATTGCACTTGATATCAAATTTTTGATTCGCTGTACTTGTGAACATTTTGATGCCGTTTTGAGCCCATTTGCATGCCCCACAGCAACCACATCTGAAGAAACCTTTGGTGTGTGGAGTGAGCCAGGTGGTGCTCATGGTGGTGCGTGGGACTGAGGGGCTGAGTCTGTTCCTTAGGGTTCTCCCACGTCTGAAGGTGATCTGAGGTTTGGTGGTGATAAATTCTCTCAGTGTTCTATCTTTAAGTAGAGTATCCCAGTGGCTGTTGAAACTATTTCTCATGACAGTGCTGATCTCATTATAGTCCGTGATGAGTCTGACCGGTTGGGTCTCAGAGTCAGTTTTCATTTTGTTGATTAGTTGATTTGTTTAGGCTCCTAGTCCTCTCCCTTTAAGCTGTGATGTTGTTTTGCTGAACGCTCGTTTACTTGCTTCGATTGTTCTATTGTACTTATACCATTTATGGCTCTTTCATACCCTCCTTTGCGTACTTCCTCCCAGTGCTGTCCTTGTCTACATCTTTTCTTTGACTCCAGCACTTATGGATATCCTTTTCTTGTATGTCTCCCCTTGTTTCAAACTTCCTGTTTCCTCCTACCTCACACGATTTCATTTACGCTTACCGCTTTACATTGCTGCTCTATACCATTGTCCACCTTACATGTGCCTCTGATCTTTGTCTACCCTCCTTGTCCACACTACTACCCAGTGTACCTTCTTTGTTTACTACAGTATCTATGGATAGTTCTCTCTGTGATGCCTCTCCCCTGCCTTGGTTATGCTGCCTTTTCTCTCTACACTGCTCGACTTCATTTCCACTTCATTTCTATTTATTCCGCATTCATGTTATCTTTACCACCCTTCTTTTCCTTTGGACTTCTCTTTCTTTCCCCATATACTACCCATTTTCCGCCTCCATGATACCTTTTAGTGATGCCACCTGATATTCCAGTGAGTCTGACATCGCCTCCCTTTTGTTTATTTTTACTCTTCTTCTATCCTTCCTCCGGCACACATCCATCCGTTTACATCCCCCTCATTACACATGGTGATTTCTCCCTCACTTCCGGCCCGCTCTTAAGGCACTACACGCTCTAGTCTTGCGGGGTTCCCTTTAAATTCACTTTCGGTTCAGCTTGTCTCTCCTCACTACGGAGCTCGAGACCACTCTACCCGCATTGCCTGAACAGTACGGTAAGCCCTCCGCCAGCACCCGTCGGTCTGTGACGTGACTTCTTGCACGACCCTTATGCTTCGTTTTTTCCCTTAGTTCGACCCATGGAGTGACTTAACCGTCATCCCCTCTCATTACGGACTTTACCCTGATTGTTACATCCCCTCCGGCTTATGAGCTAGAGACGCTTCGAACTTTGACCTGTTTTACGGTAAGCGGCTCTTTCAGTTCCCGTGGTACCTCGTTTCTCACCTACTCCTCAGCCCTTACACTCCTTTTTCTACCCGCAGATTGCTCTTGATCCTACATTTCGTTCTATTCTTTCCCTGTTCACAGCGCTTTTGGCAGTGGCGTCCCAATCCTTCCACCACCTGTTGAACCTACGTTCACTGTCGCCATTTGCCATGGTCATTGCTACTCAGGTAGATTCCTCCTGCCGTCCTCTTTCACACCCGCAGTGCCTTTACTGCCTGCGTTTTTTTCACTTTCTTCTCACTTTAGTTCGTGTTTCACTTTATTGTCTTCATTTCGAGCAGATTATGTGATGCATTTTTGTCTCTATTGATTTTCTAAATGTTTCCTGTACCCTTGCTAAATCTACCTTTTCTCATTTCTCACACGGAATTCTGACTTCCAGCATTGGCGGGGCATCCACCTTTCCATTCTTATTCTAAATGTCACTTACTCGCGCTGTTCTTGTTCTCCACCAGTATATTGTTCTCCTCTATATTCACGATGTCACCTATTCGCGCTGCTTTTGTTCCCCACCATTATGATGGTTCTCCTCTCTCCCAGTTTCTCCTCTTCCTTTTTTGTCACACTTATCCGCATATACTCGTATTCTTGCCTGCTATTTGTTTTTTTTCCTTGTGTATTTTCCAGTTAATTCATACATTTCGCTTTTATTCGTTTTTTTGCCTGCAAATTTGTGTAATTCCTTGTTATTTACCTGTGACTAATTTGGTTGTCCATACGCTATGTTGACTCCTCCTATGCGCACAATTTTGATTCCTGCTGCCCTTTCTTTTCCTAGACGACCAGGTATTTGCCTTACAATTATGATTTGGCCTCCCATAAATAATTGTGTCGCGTTACTTTTCACCATGTATACTTTGTGTACATTTTTTTCATTTACACGTTTGACACTATGTTTGTTGTGTTTTTCTCCACCTCCATTTATTGCTTCAGACCGTATCAGTGGGGTCTCCACGTCATGTACCTACTGCCGTTTCTCACCATGTGATTGCTTTGACCTTTTTATTTCTTTATTCTGTTTTTCTTTGTGTCCTTCCCAGCCCTGAAGAGTCACGGGTTGTTTCCCGTTGACGAAACATATGTCGGCTGGTTGTTTTCTTGTCCCTTCAATTTACTTGAAGAAACGCACTATTAAATCCTACTACAGAGACATTTCTGGTGTTGACCTCAATTGTGTATTTACCATACCCTATGGTTTAACAACATTGTTTATATTCCATAAACGTGTGCGCGGAACCTGTTTCTATAATTTTGGAGATTGCTGGAAGTGTCTGTAGTGGAGATATAAATACATGAAAGCATTTAGGGGTCGATTCCGATCCTGGAAAAATTTTCCCCGTACGAATCGTATCCGGATTTTTTACCGTACGAATCGTACAAGTAGCGTACAAACTGCCAAGTACGATTCGCATGGGAAAAAGTCCATACGAATCGCATTGGGAAAATTTCCCCACATGTCCTCGGGTCGGAAAATGTGTCCGACACTTCCCCGGACGATTTACCGTACGAATCAGAAAAATGAAGTCCGACCGCGCAAGTACGATCACTCCCATCCTTTCGATTTTACAACTGGATGGAGAAAACACCGTACGGACCGAACTCCTATAGCAACCATGGAGACATGTGCCCGCATACGTGCCGAACACCCCACCCCAGACCCCGTATGTACACGCAGAACACCCCCCAGCCCTCGTATGTATGCTCCGAACCCCCCCATCCCCCGCATGTACGCGCAAAACGCCCCCCGGCCGCGGATGTACGCGCCGAACCCCCACCAGTGTATGTATGGAGCGTACCCCCACCCGTGTATGCATGGAGCGTACCAACTCCCCACCCGTGTATGTGCGGACCGTACCCCCACCCGTGTATGTACGGACCGTACCCCCACCCGTGTCTGCATGGAGTGTACCAACTCCCCACCCGTGTATGTACGGACCGTACCCACACCCCACCAGTGTATGTATGGAGCATACCCCCACCCGTGTATGTACGGACCGTACCCCCACCCGTGTATGCATGGAGCGTACCAACTCCCCACCCGTATATGTATGGAGCGTATCCCCACCTGTGTATGTACGGACCGTACCCACACCCCACCAGTGTATGTACTGACCCTACACCCTGCCCCCCCTGTATCTACGGTGCGAAACACCACCACCGATGGACGGTGCGGACCAACACCCTGCCAGTGTCTGTACGCACCCTACCCCAGGCCCATACACCAGCACCCTCACCCAACATCGCGCATGTACGAGTCGTACTAAGCCATAGCAAAGGACAGCACTGTACAACATAATGGCCCATGTACGCACCGTACAGACTCAAAAAACACTCGTACTGAACCAGGACAAACCAAAAAAACACAAGGAGACTCAATTCGATGCACACAACACCACAAAACATATCCAACAAGCCCAAATACATCCTATACACTGACCTGCAACTGACAAACAGCTAAACAGAGGCCCAAACCACTACCACTCCTTATAACACACCCACCCAAAGTTCAAACACAGCCACACCCACAAATGGACCAATAAAAAGGCCCAGCACACACAAACCATGATCCTTTGCAACAGATCCCCTACTGCCAGACCACAGAGACAACGCACTGCACCATACGACATACATCAATACACCTTACACTTGCACTCCTTCACACAACCACCATCACAAACACACCCTCATCACATTCACACACACACACCTGCACAACCACACTCACACACCCACAACCATCCACACCCACACCCCCACAACCATCCACACCCACACCCCACACCATGCCCACTAACAAGAATCCAAAGTTCACAAAGGAGGAGCTGGAGGTCCTTGTCAACGAAATCGTCAGAGTTGAGCCACAGCTCTTTGGAACATTGGTCAGACGGACCAGCATATACGAAAAATCTGCCATGTGGGAGAAGATAGTCAATTCTGTGAATGCTGTTGGGTCCACCAGAAGGACCAGGCATGAGTGCCAAGCCAGGTGGTACGATCTGCGGAGGACGGTCCGCCGCAAAATGACGGATGAGCACAACCAGGCCAACATCACTGGAGGAGGGCCGCCCCGCAGACCGGTACACTACCATCCCTGGGAGGAGAAGGTGATAGCCACGCTGCCGCCGGTGGGAGTAGACAGAGTAGAAGGAGTCCGAGAGCCTGGTGAGTACACAAACAACTCACCTCACATGGGGGGAACGCCATACACAACCAAAATACCAATCATGCTGTGGAAATATGATTTTTATGATCAGTTATGTCCCCTATCTTAGACACCAACGGCTCATGTATATGCTACAAGTACATGTATGTTTCCTCCAGTTCCAGTTATGAAGACGCAAATACATGTGCGTCCACCGTCAACATGTCCTCTTTCAGATCCGCCATGAATGGGTCGGATATTCCGCTCCTAAGTATGAAAGGCCACCGACTTTATGTGGTTCACTTTCCCCGTTTAACAGTTCAGGCGAGTAGGCCCTGAATCCTGTCATCAAGTCTTTTCCTTCCTCTTGTCTCTGAAAGCTCCGGCCTGAGCCTGTATCTGTATCCATGAACTTTGTTCTACTCCCTGCGCGGCTAACGGTGCCTGACTTCGGCCTGTCTGCCTGCCAAAAACTGTATTTCACCTTCAAGATTATCTGCTCCGCTCCTCATCCAATGCATTCCTGTCTAGTAGTTTAGGTAAACATTCTTCCAGCTACCGAGCAAAGAGCCCGGCCTTGCTGTCCTCGTGCAAGTAATTCATAGCCCCTGTTACTATGGAAGATTTCTGCCCTCGCATCTCATGTAGACACTTAGACGCTTGTACACGCACTCACAGTCAGTATAGAATAGATTTTGTTCGAGAAACCTTTCCTTTTGGATAACATAGTTCTTTAAACATAGGATGTTAGATATGATTTGGGATTAGGTTGACTTGACCCCCCAGACTTCTGTCTCCACATGTAGAGCTAAATGTCAAGTCCCCTTCACCCTCTAGTTGCACGTCAATCACACGTCATGCGGCTGCGCGCGCATCTTTGCCAAATATTTCTGCTGATGTTGCAAGATTCCTTCATGGATCCACCCATTTATGACATCATGTATAATGACGTTTTCTAGTTACGCCTAGTTACGCCTATTTCTAGTTACGCATGCATATCTTTACCTATTTTATCAGTTGTTACGCCTCCTGCATCTGTTTCCATTGTAATGCCTTTTCTATAAAAATGCTTACTTGTCAATAATGTATTGCCCTTGCCCTTGCCTTTTGCCTTTTGGCTCTTCACTTCCTGAACCTCCGTGGTGATGGAATATGATGCCAACAATTCGAATTGTATAAGGAATAAAGCCCTTTCAGAACCTCTAATACCACGGATTCTGCCTCTCATTTTACTGAGTTATTCTTAATAGTTTTCCGCATCACAAATAGTACAGGTAATTAAAATATTTACCACATAAATTGGCGCCCGAACAGGGACACTTTCTCATCTCACGCGTCGGAGGTGCGTTGCAGGCCCGGTCTCCTGCCACAGCTGAACGGACAAAAACGCGTACCCGCAGGATTTCCTGTATCTCCCTCCGGCCAAGCGGGGGCGACTGAGGCTGCGATCAACACCCAGACGAGGCGGTGAGAAGTGCGAAGTATCCCGACCAGAGCCTAGCAGAGAGAGCAAGATCCGAGGTATACAGAGGCCCACCAGGTTCCGAAGTTCCGAAGTTCCGCGTCGAGTCCAGTCCGGTCCAGTCCAGTCCAGTTCAGTTCCGAGGCCTTCCGTTCCGAGCTACCCGGTGAGTACCGTTGCCGGGGAGGCGTTTAGACGTGCACATAAGTCGTGCCGGTCAAGACGGGTTTGGGTACACAGATCCGGTCTGCACTGTTTTAGCAGTGTATCTGTACTGTTTAGCAGTATATCCAGTATGTCTCGTATATAATTCAGTATTATCTAGTATTAAGTATTATGCCGGTAACTAGTTTTCTTCTAATCATTATTGTTCGTCACATGTTAAATGATAAATGTTAAATGTTTTAATATGTTTTGAAGATTGTGGTATGAATGACTGTTCATTATTGTGTTTATCGTATTAAGTGTGTTTCATATTAAGTAACCAGTTCTCAAAATGCCGCTCTTCTCGAAAGTAAGACAGATCAGAACTAGAAAAGGGGTACTCGAAGAAGCTGTTCCCATTCCTCCTAGGGACACTCCGGGGTACTTCATGTATCATAAACATGGCCTAGACGCCGTATTATTTCTTGATTTATGGGTGGACTACACCAAGGAATTACCAGAAAGTCAGAGGTGGCCCGCAGCTGGGACCTGGGATGCAGATTGCATCATGAAAGTAGAAGAAGAATTATGGAAAAGGAAAGCTAGACAATCACAGAAAGATGCCATTGAATTATGGCGTAAAGAATCATATAGACGTACAGAAAAAGCACTCAGACAGGAAGAGAGAAGTAAGGAAAATTCAAATAAAGCCCAAGAAAATCTCTTAATTGAGGAAGGTACCCGAGTAAAATCAGAACAAGTAGATAGACAAAGAAAAGCCCTTATGAATGGTATGTATCCTCTTCTGGCCGAGGGGTTACCTAAGGCTACCCCGGAAATACCAAAAGATTTGCCAACTCCATTGTTTCCGATAAAAGTACATCCCAAAGGGCATCCCAAAACCGCAGAAGATGTTTTCCTTTCCTCTTATTTAGATGACGCAGCTCCCGAGTATGTTAACACCGCACCACATAGACCGCTTACCGATGGTACACAACGCCAAGATCATCCGTCTGTACCTCCGCAACAACAAACTCTGACACACATTCCGGCATCCACATCTGTTTCTACCGCTTTTCCCGCATCTACAGTGTCCGTCTTACATCCAACAAATCCTTTCACGCCCAGCACCTCAGATGGTGCTACAGGAGGTACGACAGACATTTTTTCTACCCCACCCAGAGGAAATAAACTTTCGCTTAGAGAATTAGCACACCAACGTACGCCCAAACTAGCAACTCCCGACATGCTTAAGGAACTTCTAGTAGATTGTGGATATGATCCTGTGCCCGGTAAACGGGACGAAATGCTGCTGTCATCATTACGTATCCGACGAGCTGCAATATATTTAACGAAGCTACCAGGAATGATTACACATTTAGAAAATATATATCACTTTGTCCAGGCAGGGCGAGGTCCTGAAAGTATTAGCAGAGCCATGGAGTACCAGAAAGCAGAGGTACAGGGGCAACTGTTACGTTTCCTCATAAATTGTGTAATCAGAAATCAAGACCGACCTGGGGTAAATCCGGATGAAATGCAAAAACTTGTCACTTGGGGACAGAATATATCAGAAGGAAGACATGATAGACAGTTAAGTATAGTAGCTATGTACCGAAAGATCCGCAAAGAAATAGAACGAATACACGAAGAAAGATTAGAGGTAGACGAGCAGGAACTAAACAGAGAGGAGGGGGAAGAATCAGGAACGCCAACAGGACACGGGGATACGATGGCTTATGTAGGTAGAGGAAGATTTTCTAATAATACTAGATGCTTTAATGATTCGGTACGTCCGATACGTCCAGAAAATAATAGAAATTTCCAAACACCTATAATAAATATAAGATCTCCCGAACACTTGTTCCAAGCCGCTGACAACTTACTCCGAGAACGAAGGGGATATCATATACTTGATTCAATGGACGAACAAGAATTAGCTAGATCAGCAGTACTATGGGCTGACAGTCCCGGAAAATACAGTGATGATGCACTAGCTCGCACGTTTTTGAACGTTACCCCAGATGAACAGCGTTTAGCTGGTATATACATGATCCAACATCTCCTTATATTATATAAAAGCCAACATTCCGATCCTGGTCTTTTACCTGATATACTGACTGAATTACTCACGAATAAATGGAGAGGTTCAGGTACTGATTTAATTAGAGAAATACTAGAATACAGAAACCAGTATATTATTTTTGTATGCCCAGAACATGTCTCACTGCCCATCAAGGAAAGAACGACGTATTATATGGATAGACAGAATCCCTTACGTGAAGTACACCCAATAAAAGGTGATGACAATGAGTTTAAACGTGTATTTGTATACACACCCATATCTAAAATGGAACTATTAGAAATGAAGAAAGTGGTACCCAGTCATGACAAAGACCCAGCGGGTTTCCACCGTGAGATTAAAGACATGTTACTCATGGGAGAATATACCTACCCCGACATTATGAAAATATTGAAAGTATTAATGCATGCTGGCATTTACGAAAAACTCAAAGAAAAAGATTGGGAGGTGGGAGACCAAAAGATAGATTGGACAGCATTAGAAACGGAAGAGAAGGACCGAGCCCCCGGTTCAGGACTTGGGGACAAGACTAAAGTGTTACCAGGTTTACTAGTACAGGTACTGCCACGTTTATTGAGTACGAAAAAGGAAGACTGGGGTGCAATCTCAGCCTGTAAACAAAAGCAAGATGAAGACACTAGTGATTTCTATTCTCGATTCGAAAAATGTTTTGGTATAAATAGTGGTCTAAAAGCAAGTAGCGAATCATATCCACATCTGTTTGTGACAAAATTAGTTGAAAATTCCCTGCCCCAAGTTAAGAATAGAGTATTGAAATTCGAGAGTACCTGGCAAGGTAACACCCCGTCACAAATGTTACAGATGTTACAATATCACCACAATAGAATTAGAGAGGAACAAGACCATGAACAAAGACGCATGAAAGACACAAAAATGAAAATGCTTGTTGCCCAGTCAGTTCCAGTTGACGGTCATAAAAAGGGTATGACACAGTCCAGTGATTCAGCAGGTCCTGTGAAAGGGACATGCAACTATTGTAAGCAGCCAGGTCATTATATACACGATTGTCCAGTCTTAAAACACAATATCGCCACAGGTATAACAAAGGAAAGACCACGGCCACCTAGACAGGATCAGAACCAACAAGGAGTCCCTCAGCATGCACAGTCCATGCCAGCTCCACAACAGTCCATGCCAGCTCCCCCAGCGCAGCCTGTTGCTACCACACAAACAACGACACGACAGATGTACCAGTATGCACAATATGACTATCCTGACTATCAACGATACGCATGAAACAGCCTAGAGAGGGAAGTTGGCTTACCCCTTATCGAGGTCCCTGTAGATCAAGAGGGACCTTATGTACACAGTGAACTATTAGGCCAAGATAGAAAATTTTTACTTGATACAGGGGCAAGCAGAACAACAATACGACGCAGTGAAGTTCCAGGGGCACCCCTCTCAGGCTCACAGAATATTTCCCTTGGTTTTTCAGGAAAACCTATCATTAATGAAGTATCACAACCCCTTCCACTTACGATTGGTCCCTTGACACGAACTACAGATTTATTGCTTACTAAATCATGTCCAGAAAACCTGTTAGGTATAAAAACATTGAAAGCTCTAGGAGCTATAATATGTTGTTCTCCGGAAGGAGTAAGATTATTTTTACGTGATTTCAAAGGACACTATGTGTCCCGCGACATGGATCACCGACTGCAGAATTTACCTACACACTTATGGGCACAAGGCCCCACTGATGTTGGTTGCATGAACATTACACCATATCGAGTCACACTTAAAATAGGAGTAGTATTACCACGAATACGACAATACAAGTTACCTCCAGATGCTGTAGTGGCTTTACTGCAAATCATTGACGAGCTTATTTCTCAAGGAGTGGTTGTGGAAACCAACTCCAATGTATGTAATTCCCCGATAATTCCGATTCTTAAACGAACTGATCCAAAAGCACCGCCAGTATATCGATTAGTTATTGATCTGCGCGAATTAAATAAATGCATTGTACCACAATACCCCGTGGTCCCAGACATCTCTTCATTACTGACAGCCATTGACTCCAAAGCAACGTTCTTTACTGTAATTGATCTCAAGAATGCTTTTTTCAGCGTCCCGATAGATCCGGAAAGCCAATACTTGTTCGGATTCAGTTTGAATGGACGAAGTTTTAAATTCACACGCGCACCTCAAGGATTCACAGAAAGCCCCAGCATCTATAGCCAAGCACTAAAACGAGAACTTGACAGTATCCACATGCCAGTTAACACTGCCTTGCTTCAATATGTCGATGATCTGCTGATCACCGCCCGAAGTGAACTTGAATGTGAAACAGCGTCACTGACGGTTTTACAATTTCTGGCCGACAAGGGGCACAAGGTGTCCCCTTCTAAGCTGCAATTCTGTGTCCAGCGAGTTGTTTACCTTGGGCACTCGCTGTCCAAGGAGGGAAGGCAGCTTACACCCGACCGCATCCAATTAATTGCTAACATGCCAATACCCAAGACACAAAAGGAGGTGCGGGCTTTTATAGGCCTCACTTCATACTGCAGGCAGTGGATCCCTCAATATGCATTTCTAGCAAAACCACTCATCCAGTTGACAACACAGGAGGCAGCCACATCGACTGTCCTCCCTTGGACTCAAGAACATACACACGCCTTTGAAAGCTTAAAGAAAGCTTTATGTCAAGCACCTGTTTTAGCAACACCATGTTACAGTAAACAGTTTACACTCTTTGTTACGGAACGCGAAGGTACTGCCTTGTCAGTACTCACTCAGGAACAAGCAGGATCACACAAACCGTGTGCTTACTTTTCTAGCACATTAGATCCCGTAGCTCAAGCTCTTCCTGCGTGCCTGAAATCAGTGGCAGCGACAGCTTTAGCAATCAGACAAAGCGATTCTATAGTATTAGGACATCAATTGACAGTACAAGTACCACATGCAGTAGAGGTTCTCTTGAACCGAACACAAACAAAACACTTGACTATAGCAAGATTGACGGGTTATGAATTAACATTGTTTCAGCCTCACATAGAAATCAGACGTTGTAGTACATTAAATCCTGCCACACTTTTGCCAGTAAATGGAACAGACCCACTAGCACATGATTGTAGTGAAGTTATTACTATCACGACGAAACCCAGACAAGACTTGACAGATGTCCCATTGTCAGATCCAGACCTGACGTTGTATGTAGACGGTTCATGCATGAGAACAAGTACAGGAGAGTTAGTGGCCGCTTATGCAGTCACAACAGAAACTGAAGTTATTGAAACAAATTGTATTAACACTTTGTCAGCTCAAGCAGCAGAGCTCATCGCTCTGACACAAGCCTGTATTCAAGCCACAAATAAGAAAGTTAACATATACACAGATTCACGTTATGCATTTGGAGTCGTTCATGACTTCGGCGTGCTGTGGCGAGAGAGAGGTTATTTAACTTCTCACGGTGCCCACATTCAGCACGGATCCCTCATTCAAGCCCTATTAGACGCGATTCATCTACCTACTGCAATATCGATTATGAAATGCAAAGCCCATACAAAAGTTATCGATATCATTTCTCAGGGTAATGACCTAGCTGACAGAACAGCCAAACAGACTGCTCAGAATCAAACTCACACAACTGACGTGACAAAGACGATAGTTCCGACATCAGCACATTGCATGACAGTTAAGGATCCCGCTCTTGATGTAATTGACATACAGACACATGCTACACCAGATGAAATAAGGAAATGGACTGAATTAGGAGGGATCCAAACGGATCAAGGATGGATGACGAAGGGAAAATCTATATGGTTTCTCCCCGATTCAATGGTTCAAGTTATCATTAACACAATACATAGTCCAGCGCACCTAGGAGAAAAAGCTATGCTAGACAGTATTCAACACATTTGGTTTAACAAACACTTGCGAGCAGCAGCTAAACAAAAAGTCCGTACCTGTATGATATGTTGTCAGTTTAATCCAGGTAAAGGCATTCCCGTAGAACAGGGTGGATTTCAGCCTCCTGATCACCCTTTTGAAGTCCTCCAGATGGATTATATCCAGATGGAACGTTGTCGAGGATTCAAATATGTCCTCGTAGTTGTATGCGCTCTTTCCCGTTGGACAGAGGCGTATCCCGTCTCAGATTACACTGCCCCGACTACTGCCAAACAGTTAGTTCGAGAATTCTTCGCACGATATGGTTTGCCACGTGTTGTATACTCAGATAACGGCCAGCCATTTTCATCCGAATTAATGAAACACGTTTCCCTTTTGTTAGGCTACCAATGGAAGTTCCACTGTGTCCGACACCCCGAGGCAGCAGGTCTCGTGGAACGCCATAATCAAACTCTGAAAATTAGATTGTCCAAAATATGTAGAGAAAAAGGAGTCGATTGGATAGTAGCCTTACCAGTTGCACTCTTTTACATGAGAATGGTAGCACATTCTCGAACAGGGCTATCCCCGTATGAGGTGATCTTCGGTAGACCACCAAATATGTGGGGGACGCCTATACCTCGTAAAATAACTGATGTTGACTGTAATATGCTGACAGATTACCTGGCTTCCTTGATGTCTGCACTACAATCTTGTCGTTCACAGGTAGCTGCAGCCTTTCCCGATAACACCGAGGTAAAACCCCATGACGTAGTTCCCGGGGACCTGGTGCTAGTCCGAAATTTTGACCGGAAGACTCAGCTGGATCCTAGGTGGAAATCGCCGCAACTCGTGCTGCTAACGACGAGGACAGCCGTGAAGATCGAAGGTCGCAAAGGATGGTTACATTCAAGTCATATCAAGAAATTTCATGGACTACCATCTGATGTAAACGTTACGCCTTGCGTTTCTTCACAGACTGATTCAAAACTCCCCTTGGCTGAATTAACAAACTCTGAACTTTACAAACTAAAATTAAGGTCTAGTAAGTCAGACAATTCGATTGTTTAAGTCCTCTCTAAGGTGAAGCGGTTGAATTTGTCCCTGACATGTATCCTCTAGACCTGAATAGAGAAAGAAATCGAAAGATGCAGTTGAAAAAGCATGCGTATTGTAAATCACTGCGTAGTCATTGCACAGTAACGTTATTAATTTTGTTTTTCTTAAGTCTTCTGATCATCGTCGCAAGTATACTATTGCACACATACTACCCTATTTTTCAACGTGCTTATAATGTTACTGCTGAACATTCTTTTAGCGAATTACCTCCGCATGAATTGTCCTATAGATTTGCGCTGCGCAATAACACTTTCATTAGTATGTTACATCATTCCCATCAGACCAGCAATGCTACAAATTGTTGGATATGTGGCCGACTTCCTCCCTATCAGAATTATAAGGGAGTTTTGCCTCTCTTTCCATATCCGTTCACACACAATGGCTCCTGTGGAGCATGGTTTAGTTTAATTAATTCCTTAGATTCAAACTCGGTAGTTTATCAAGACAACTGGGTATGGGGAAACCTGAACCTAGTTTTACTCAAAGTCTGCTACCCTAACAAGGAGGGACTTCCCAAAAGAACAGGAACTGATCTAGAAAATGAAGTATATGGATTAGGTAATTTTACGCTTAATCTCATGATCCTGAATGTTGAATCCGAAGCTGCACCAATTCTGCCCGCTATGTCAGTATTCCCAGTTAAAGGTGAATTGTGTGTGAGAAAGAATGGTTCAATACATATGGGCCATAGTAAATGCACCACTGTGATAGAATTCAATGATCAAGGCAAGTCTACATTTAGAGCTTCTCGCCATTCCTACTTCGTATGTGGTCAGACTGCATATATACGTCTGCCTTTAGATTGGGATGGTACCTGTTACATTGCATTCCTCCTGCCACCTGTTTTCCTAGCCCCTCCCGATTATCATAGGAATATCCATTTAGTACACACTAGACAGCAGAGAGATATCCCAATTGTCGATTACACTGAAACGGCATGGGAACAATACACAGATTTCAACAAAGGTCTCTTTCCCTACTTAGGTGTTGTCACTAATAGTAAGCTGATACGTAGATTAACTAGGACCCTTGAAGCCGTAGTAAATGAAACTATTTCCGCCTTAGGCAACTTAACAGAGGAGCAGTCTGCGATGCGGATTGTTGTTCTTCAAAATCGTCTTGTCCTTGACGTCATCCTGGCCGATAGGGGCGGAGCTTGTAGGGTCATCGGATCAAGTTGCTGCATATTCATCCCAGAAAATTCGCCATCTGTATATAAAGCTATAACTCGCCTTCATAAGATTGTAAGCCAGATACACCAGAATCCAGGCGCCTGGACTTGGTCCGGTTGGTTTTGGAGCGTGTTGTCAGCCTGGGGATGGAGAATACTATCCTTCCTAGGTATTGGCTTTCTCATACTATTCAGTTGCTGCTTATGTCTACAATGTGGGCCAGCGATTTGTGGTCTGTGTG
The DNA here is from genome assembly GCF_964204655.1 of Triturus cristatus. NCBI lineage: Eukaryota > Metazoa > Chordata > Amphibia > Caudata > Salamandridae > Triturus > Triturus cristatus. Next base: position 209,038,349 of record NC_140585.1, read on the forward strand.
CCACATCGTGTATTCCACATCCAAGTTTTCGTTCACAATCCCGGATGAAGAAAGAAGAACAAATGATGTTATATGAACAGATCGATGGATTGATGAAGATTGATATCTCCTGAGGGTCCGTAGGGGACAAGGAGGGAATGTGGAAATATGAATTTTATGATCAGTTATGTCCCCTATCTTAGACCCCAACGGCTCATGTATATGCTACAAGTACATGTATGTTTCCTCCAGTTCCAGTTATGAAGACGCAAATACATGTGCGTCCACCGTCAACATGTCCTCTTTCAGATCCGCCATGAATGGGTCGGATATTCCGCTCCTAAGTATGAAAGGCCACCGACTTTATGTGGTTCACTTTCCCCGTTTTACAGTTCAGGTGAGTAGGCCCTGAATCCTGTCATCAAGTCTTTTCCTGCCTCTTGTCTCTGAAAGCTCCGGCCTGAGCCTGTATCTGTATCCATGAACTTTGTTCTACTCCCTGCGCGGCTAACGGTGCCTGACTTCGGCCTGTCTGCCTGCCAAAAACTGTATTTCACCTTCAAGATTATCTGCTCCGCTCCTCATCCAATGCATTCCTGTCTAGTAGTTTAGGTAAACATTCTTCCAGCTACCGAGCAAAGAGCCCGGCCTTGCTGTCCTCGTGCAAGTAATTCATAGCCCCTGTTACTATGGAAGATTTCTGCCCTCGCATCTCATGTAGACACTTAGACGCTTGTACACGCACTCACAGTCAGTATAGAATAGATTTTGTTCGAGAAACCTTTCCTTTTGGATAACATAGTTCTTTAAACATAGGATGTTAGATATGATTTGGGATTAGGTTGACTTGACCCCCCAGACTTCTGTCTCCACATGTAGAGCTAAATGTCAAGTCCCCTTCACCCCCTAGTTGCACGTCAATCACACGTCATGCGGCTGCGCGCGCATCTTTGCCAAATATTTCTGCTGATGTTGCAAGATTCCTTCATGGATCCACCCATTTATGACATCATGTATAATGACGTTTTCTAGTTACGCCTAGTTACGCCTATTTCTAGTTACGCATGCATATCTTTACCTATTTTATCAGTTGTTACGCCTCCTGCATCTGTTTCCATTGTAATGCCTTTTCTATAAAAATGCTTACTTGTCAATAATGTATTGCCCTTGCCCTTGCCTTTTGCCTTTTGGCTCTTCACTTCCTGAACCTCCGTGGTGATGGAATATGATGCCAACAATTCGAATTGTATAAGGAATAAAGCCCTTTCAGAACCTCTAATACCACGGATTCTGCCTCTCATTTTACTGAGTTATTCTTAATAGTTTTCCGCATCAAAAATAGTACAGGTAATTAAAATATTTACCACAATGCACGCAACCCCCCCAAAGCCTGCATCGTACACAACCATCCTCCAAAAACACACACATGCCACTAGCGCCTCCATGCCCCATGCCCCAAGCAAGGCCATGCCAAGTCACAGGCCACACAAAACACCAACACAAGACAGGATATCCCCGATGCCGGGAGGGTGGGCCTCAAAACTAACATAGAGCAACTCTGAAGCACACAACAATGCCCTCAGCCCATATGGCTTAGGGCACAGCCATACAAACAGTGTGTCCCCACACAGTACTGTTTTGCCTGCTAATGGTGGCCGCGTTGCAGGACGACATGGGTATGAAGGCACAATTTGCACATAACAGCAGCTAATGAAGACGCATCACTCTGAAAGAGTGTCAGCACACACCGCCACAGCAGCAGCGCAGACTCAGACACTCCGCCCAATGGGTGCCCGCAGAGAATAAACACACCCACATGAACAAGCCAATGGCCTTTGAAAGACCTGCAAACTGTGTGTGCCCAGGAAGCTGGGTTGAGGTGACAGAGGGTGACACACAGAGGGAGGGAGAGGGGGAGAGAGAGGGACGGAGACAGAGGTGGACACAGGGAGACAGACAGAGGGAGGGAGGAGGCTGACAGAGGGAGGGAGCAAGGGAGACAGAGGGAGACGGACAGTGGGAGGAGAGTGACAGAGGGAGGGAGAAAGGGAGACAGAGGGAGACGGACAGTGGGAGGAGGCTGACAGAGGGAGGGAGAAAGGGAGACAGAGGGAGACGGACAGTGGGAGGAGGCTGACAGAGGGAGGGAGAAAGGGAGACAGTGGGAGATGGACAGTGGGAGGAGGCTGACAGAGGGAGGGAGAAAGGGAGACGGACAGAGGAAGGAGGCTGACAGAGGGAGGGAGAAAGGGAGACAGAGGGAGATGGACAGTGGGAGGAGGCTGACAGAGGGCGGGAGGAGGCTGACAGAGGGAGGGAGAAAGGGAGACAGAGGGAGATGGACAGTGGGAGGAGGCTGACAGAAGGAGGGAGAAAGGGAGATGGACAGTGGGAGGAGGCTGACAGATGGAGGGAGAAAGGGAGATGGACAGTGGGAGGAGGCTGACGTAGGGAGGGAGAAAGGGAGATGGACAGTGGGAGGAGGCTGACAGAGGGAGGGAGAAAGGGAGATGGACAGTGGGAGGAGGCTGACAGAGGGAGGGAGAAAGGGAGACAGACAGAGGGAGGAGGCTGACAGAGGGAGGGAGAAAGGGAGACGGACAGAGGGAGGAGGCTGACAGAGGGAGGGAGAAAGGGAGACGGACAGAGGGAGGAGGCTGACAGAGGGAGGGAGAAAGGGAGACAGAGGGAGATGGACAGTGGGAGGAGGCTGACAGAGGGAGGGAGAAAGGGAGATGGACAGTGGGAGGAGGCTGACAGAGGGAGGGAGAAAGGGAGACAGAGGGAGACGGACAGAGGAAGGAGGCTGACAGAGGGAGGGAGAAAGGGAGACAGAGGGAGATGGACAGTGGGAGGAGGCTGACAGAGGGAGGGAGAAAGGGAGATGGACAGTGGGAGGAGGCTGACAGAGGGAGGGAGAAAGGGAGATGGACAGTGGGAGGAGGCTGACAGAGGGAGGGAGAAAGGGAGAGGGACAGTGGGAGGAGGCTGACAGAGGGAGGGAGAAAGGGAGACAGAGGAAGACGGACAGTGGGAGGAGGCTGACAGAGGGAGGGAGAAAGGGAGACAGAGGGAGACGGACAGTGGGAGGAGGCTGACAGAGGGAGGGAGAAAGGGAGACAGAGAGAGATGGACAGTGGGAGGAGGCTGACAGAGGGCGGGAGGAGGCTGACAGAGGGAGGGAGAAAGGGACACAGAGGGAGATGGACAGTGGGAGGAGGCTGACAGAAGGAGGGAGAAAGGGAGATGGACAGTGGGAGGAGGCTGACAGAGGGAGGGAGAAAGGGAGATGGACAGTGGGAGGAGGCTGACATAGGGAGGGAGAAAGGGAGATGGACAGTGGGAGGAGGCTGACAGAGGGAGGGAGAAAGGGAGATGGACAGTGGGAGGAGGCTGACAGAGGGAGGGAGAAAGGGAGACGGACAGAGGGAGGAGGCTGAAAGAGGGAGGGAGAAAGGGAGACGGACAGAGGGAGGAGGCTGACAGAGGGAGGGAGAAAGGGAGACGGACAGAGGGAGGAGGCTGACAGAGGGAGTGAGAAAGGGAGACAGAGGGAGATGGACAGTGGGAGGAGGCTGACAGAGGGAGGGAGAAAGGGAGATGGACAGTGGGAGGAGGCTGACAGAGGGAGAGAGAAAGGGAGACAGAGGGAGACTGACAGAGGGAGGAGGCTGACAGAGGGAGGGAGAAAGGGAGACAGAGGGAGATGGACAGTGGGAGGAGGCTGACAGAGGGAGGGAGAAAGGGAGATGGACAGTGGGAGGAGGCTGACAGAGGGAGGGAGAAAGGGAGATGGACAGTGGGAGGAGGCTGACAGAGGGAGGGAGAAAGGGAGACGGACAGAGGGAGGAGGCTGACAGAGGGATGGAGAAAGGGAGACAGAGGGAGAGGGACAGTGGGAGGAGGCTGACAGAGGGAGGGAGAAAGGGAGACAGAGGGAGAGGGACAGTGGGAGGAGGCTGACAGAGGGAGTGAGAAAGGGAGACAGAGGAAGACGGACAGAGGGAGGAGGCTGACAGAGGGAGGGAGAAAGGGAGATGGACAGTGGGAGGAGGCTGACAGAGGGAGGGAGAAAGGGAGACGGACAGAGGGAGGAGGCTGACAGAGGGAGGGAGAAAGGGAGACAGAGAGAGATGGACAGTGGGAGGAGGCTGACAGAGGGAGGGAGAAAGGGAGACAGAGGGAGAGGGACAGTGGGAGGAGGCTGACAGAGGGAGTGAGAAAGGGAGACAGAGGGAGAGGGACAGTGGGAGGAGGCTGACAGAGGGAGGGAGAAAGGGAGACAGAGGGAGATGGACAGTGGGAGGAGGCTGACAGAGGGAGGGAGAAAGGGAACCAGAGGGAGACCAAATAACCCTTGGGTGGTGTGGCCATGTCCGCTCGTCAGCAGGTGGACTGTGTGCATGTAGACAAGGTTTGGCAGTGCGTGAACCCCCCCTTCAACCTTTGATAAACACTGGGCCATGTGTCAATCTGTGCACGAGTACATCCGTGCTGCAGGCACAAACATAACCTTACACCCAGTATACCCACCCACTGTGTTTGTCAGAACCTTGTCACAAATGGTTAATTTACCTACCTGCATTCTCAAATAGCATGGAAAAACACCATTTGGCCACGTACAGTGCAACACGTAAGGTGGCTCTGCATGGCTTGCTACGCCCGCTCACTACACTGCTGACCGCGTTCCCAAAAGATGCATCAACTAAGATTGTGTCACACATAGGTAAAGGGTCGAAAGCTGTGGCCAAGGGACATACCCATGCACAAGTACACTGTGAGAAGAATGCTAGCCAAATCAAACCACCCAGAGGAACTGTGCCAACTCAAAAATGAATGAAACATGGATGTCACATGTAACACAATTAACACTGTCTCTCTCACACACAGGTCAACGTCGTCGATCTCACCCAACACTGGGGGGGAAGACTCACAGGACCAGGCTCTGCGTGAAGACGACCCCACCGGCAGCGACGACTCTCACCACTCCATGGATGACCCAGACCAACCTGGCCCCTCTGGTGTCCAACCACCACCCCCATTCCTGCCACATCCCAGGAGACACCCAGGAGCCCTGCCTGCACACAACAACACAGCCAGTCTGTCCACGAGGGACAAGGTTCTCCGGGCACCCAGGAGGAGGCAGGCGACACCGCAAATGCCATCCCTCAGGGGTCCCGAAGACCCGATGTACCCACAATGGCAGGCCAGGTGCAAGTGGGCAGGGGTGGTGGGAGTGGAGGACGGCGGAGGCGCGAACCTGACCAGTTGGCTCAGGAACCGGTAATGTCACTCGTCAGCAACTTCCTCGACTCATACCGGCATGACGCCAGGGGCATGGTCCAGATTGCGTCCACCCTCACAGACATCAAGGGGACCGTCGAGGAGATGAAGACCCTGCAGGTCGAGCAACATGCCTGTCAACAACGACACAAAGGACGGATGGAGGCAAGACGGGCTGAGCTCGTGGCGGTGCAAACGGATATGACCCGTGTACTCCGTCGGATTGCCGAAAACATGGGCAACCCTCCCTGTGCCACCAGGCGAAGAACATCACCAACCACAGGGAGGGATCAGGAGGAGGAGGATTCATCCGACGGAGCATCACAAGCATCGTCACGGCCTGATTCTGAGGGTACCCGCAGGAGGGTGGGTCATCCACGCAAAAGACCGTGAGAGTCAGCGGAACATCACCATCTCCCAGGTCACCTGGCCTGGCACCTGGCCCTCTGGCCCAACAGCAGCACATCAGCAAATGACATTCTCTTCCACATGGCCTTGCTGGTCACTGTCTGACCAATGTAGACAAAGACTGTGGCATAGACTCTGATGACTTTCAATGGCAAGGATACCAACTCCCCCTGTGAACTTTGGATTCTACACTCCCGCCAAGCACCTCTTGTCATCCCCCCAAACACGTGCCCCACCACAAATAAAAATCTTCACAATCACCAGATGATGCCGTCATTTAGCATTATTCCACTACATGTGTGTGTTGTAAAGTCAAACCATGCCTGATTTCAGTAGTAACTCCAACCATCCATACCCTGGGGTCTGAGTCTGGCACAGGACACACATGGGTCACAATGTATCATCCAAGACAGACATGGAGCACCATACTCACCCGTGATGGGCCCAACCAGCTGAGGGGGTGCCCGCACAACTGTGCCTACAGACCTATTTAGAAGAGCAACAGTCATGCGCAGAGGTCAGGGATCATGTGGAGTGTCCTGGGGTGGGAGTCCCAGGTATGTGTAGACACGTGGCAGAACCATGTCCTGCATGCTTGAGTCAGGTGGATGTGGAGAATGGTGGACCGGCCAAGGTTGGGTGCATGGAGATGGCACAATTGGGTGTTGGATCACAGTGCCACAAGGTTGTGTTGTGGTTGTGGGCTGCATCCTGAGTGTGTGCGTGGATTGAGAAGGTCATCCTGCAGCTGGCAGTGATCCACTCCCACCATCTCTGTTGGACGTTGATGTGGCCTGGTGGCCGGATGTAGTAGCAGAGCTGTGCAGATGCACCCTGGATGTGGACAAGTATCATGGGATTTCTAACGCACATGTCCGTAGAGTGCAGGGTAGGATTAGACACGGATGTCGTAGTTGACCTGGGGGATGGTCTCCCTCTTGCCTTGAGGTTGATGGAACTGGGGATCTTGTGCATAATGCAGAGTGTGCTGCCGCATGAGGCACAGATGCTGCTGATCAGCATAGCACATGTCAGCAAGCAATCCATGATGAACACCAGCTCGTTTGCGTGGACACTGGGTGCCCTTGCTGCAGGGCCTGCAGCAGCATGCGCCATGTCAAGAAAACAATGCCACAAGTAGCACACAAAGACAAGGATCTCAGGAAGGAACTATGCAAAAGGTGTATGTCAAGGAAGGAATGTCTGGTTCAACATGGCACACACACACAATGGATTCACATGCAGCACAGTGGCCGTCGTGGAGACTGACATGCCACAATACCTACACAGCCATGGACATCATGCACAATACAGAATCTAATCCCTGACAAACAGCTTGCATCTTGCTACTCTACACATAGACTCATATGCACCATCTCTGAGAACAATGCCAGACATGCCGCATGCACAGTGGCAACAGACCATCATTGACAGAGATGAGGCACCTTGGAGGCAGAGGGACACCTTTATTAGTCATGTGTGTCGGAATGCTAATGCAACTCTGTCAACACATACACAGGTCATGTGGATGAACACGTGGGACCAACACTGGCACCCCCCTTTGCACCACAGATGCTGGAAATCCATAGCACTGGCACACAAGTGACGGGTTACAGCTAAACACCCCCTGCTGCTCACGGAGAGGCTGCTATACACCATTGAGCCCCTAATGGGGAATTCACACACCATGTCAACCCGGTGCAACCCGTATGTTTCCGAGGGCAGTGTTACACACATTGATGGCTTCATCACAATCCACAATCCCATTACAGATGACTGTCACCAAGTCTGACCATTAATTCAGGTGAATTCAGCTCCATGTCATGTGCCCCATGGTGATTCTACATGTATATAAAGTATCCAAACATGAACAGGAGCAGTGCACACACATTCAAAACAAATACCACTCCCAAAAAGCCGTGCTGCATCCCTTACCCTAAGGAGAATTTCAAACTTGTCCGTGCATGTAACGCTGATTCAGCACATGTTGCTGTGTTCATGAGGAATAGCAGGAGCACAACAATGCCACCAGCAGACAGCATGCGCAAGTAACTGTGGATGAGAGACACACCAGAAGTCAGCCAAAAGAAGCACATCCGCATGCATGTGCATGTATTCGACACGTATAAGGTTGTCAACATGCTAGGTGACAATGATGACTCTGGAAAAACATTCTTCTATTGCACCATCACTCGAGTGACACATCCAAACACACCTCTGACTCACTTGGCAGACATACAGATGGACACACACATTGCAACACATGCCACACACGGCCCAATGCGTGCACACTCAGACACTGGAACTCACCACTAAGCAAAGAAGTTGCGTATGAGCCGCCTCCGGATGTCCTCTACCGCCTCCTCCTCCTCCACATCACTTGCCTTGTGACCAAGCCCTTCATCCTCCACGGGTGGATGGTCCTGCTCATCTGGATCCAGGATGAGTGGCACAGCTTTCTCCACTGCCATGTTGTGCAGCATGCAGCACACGAGGAAGATCTTGCAGACCTTCACCGGTGCATATGGGAGTGCGCCACCGGTCTTGTGGAGGCAACGGAATCGGCTGTTCAGGAGGCCAAACGTCCTCTCTATCACTCGCCTGGTCCGCCCATGGGCGTTGTTGTAGCGGTGATCGGCAGCCGTGCTGGGGTTGCGGAGAGGCGTGATCAGCCATGGCATGTTGGGATAGCCAGCGTCCCCTACATGGAAACATCAAGGACAACAGTGGGTCAGGTGAAGCAGTAAGACAGGAAGATGATGTTAAATACAGGACTGCCAGAGTATACCCACCAACAATACATGCTCGTTCGTTGCGCAGCTGCAGCATCATTTCAGGCACCCTGCTACGCCTCATGATGTAGGCATTGTGTGCTGATCCTGGAAAACGAGCACAGACATGTGAAATCACCATGTTTGCAAGACACACCACATGGGCATTAATGGAGTGGTAATGCTTGCGGTTCCTATACGCTACCTCCTGTACCTGTGGTGGTACCACAGCCACATGTGTTCCATCTATGGACCCAATGACATGGGGCATCCCTCCCACGGCATAGAACTCACGCTTGACACCTGTCAACTGCTCAGGAGTTGGGAATTTTATGAACTCATCCAGGTGATCCAACATGGCCTCTAAAAACATCCAGTGTAAGTGAGCAGGCAGACGCATTACAGGAGTTACAGACATCCAAATATGTGCAGAAGAAGGATGTTTATTGTACAGACAGGTTGCGGAACACTAGAGGCACAGGTCACATGTCATAGAAAAAGGACAGACCACACACCTTGCCATGAAGGATTACATGTCAAGACTGATCACACATACATTGAGAGTATGCAGATATGTCCTTGTTTTGAAACTCCGTGTCGATGCATACATACACACCTTACGTTGGATTACACATGTGTGCTGGTGTGCGTAACAGTGTGCCATGCCCATCTACACACAGACACATGTTGGTTGCAGCAACTGCAGATGCATTTGACCAAACACTTACAGCAAACCTATGGGAACACATGACACACACATGACATAGTTATAGCGTGCAACGCGGGCATTCACTTGTCAGGGGTAATATTCCGTGTACCTGGCATCAGGGGACATTTGCGGGTGTCGGTGACTTTGCCATGCCAGTGACGCATGGCTCACCAAGTCTGTACTACATGCACACATGTCAAAGGAGTGAAGGGGATGTGTGGCACATAGGGCACCATCACACATGACATGTGTACACAGCTCATCATACTTTAATTAGCTTCACACCTCAGGAGTATAGTGCCACATCACAGCCTGACCCACCTGTGCCCGACACATGTAGTACTGCACAGACAATGCCTTGATGTCCAGCCTTGGCCAAGTATGACAGCTCAATTCCTTTCTGTGTGCCGCCTGTCACCACTGTCAGGTGTGAAACGCACCGTACATACCCTCTGAGGGCGTGTGTAGGGTCCCTATCACTATGGGAGTGCTGGCGTATGCGTACGCCACAGTGATACGGACCGTACATGCGTGTGTAGGGTCCCTATCACTATGGGAGTGCTGGCGTATGCGTACGCCACAGTGATACGGACCGTACACGCGTGTGTAGGGTCCCTATCACTATGGGAGTGCTGGCGTATGCGTACGCCACAGTGATACGGACCGTACACGCGTGTGTAGGGTCCCTATCACTATGGGAGTGCTGGCGTATGCTTACGCCACAGTGATACGGACCGTACACACATGTGTAGGGTCCCTATCACTATGGGAGTGCTGGCGTATGCGTACGCCACAGTGATACGGACCGTACACGTGTGTAGGGTCCGTATCACTGCATTTGGGGTGCCCTAGGGCCATGGAATGGACCGTACCTGTGTGTAAATCTTGAAATAACATAGGGAACACATGAGGGACAAGTATACGGGCCTAAATGCATGCTGGTTGTCATGGAGACCGAGTTTAAAGTTTGAATTATTGCATCAGGTGGCCAGCAGAAGTCGGTTGGAAACGATATACTTTGTTGCAAAGTGGTTGTTGACTTGACATCATGCTCAATTTTTAAACCATGCAAAGCCACTCACTGGGGTAGGTTTACAGGGATTGGAGGAAACGTAGGATGCTAATGTGACTGACCAATCACTCTGTACTCCTGTGAATGAAACAGGCCAGCAAGGCAGATATAAGGCAGCCAGGTCCCATGAGAGAGCACTTGCCTGCACATCCTTTCATTCCACAACACTGCTGCTGCTCGTGATTCCTCTGGCACCATGTCCAGGTCTGTGGAGAGGGCCCAGCCATTCACCATGGAGGAGAATATGGCGTTGGTGGATGTGATCCTCCCACAGTACACCATGCTGTATGGTCGACCAGGGGAGCAGGTGAGTGCAGACTTCACAAGCCTAGACTGTGCCCCTTTTTTGTGACTGTGACTTCTGGCATTGTGTCCCTGTGTGACAGACATGCAATGTTGTTTGGAGTGGGTCACAGGGTGGGGAAGGCCTCATGTCTCCCATGCAGAGCATGCTGTGGTTCCTATGTGCACTCCTCACTTGCATTGCGCTTACTGTGACAATCAATGCATGGTGCATGCCACATTCTGCCTGGCTACTCCTCCTGGGAATGTTGTTGCTACAGTCCTGATGTGATTCTGTGGTCCCCCCAGTGTGACAGGTGACAGTACCCATAGATGTGTGTTTGTTTAGTGTACCTGTGCTGTGAGTGTCCAAATGATGTGTTCGTACCCTGGACATTGGTGTGTGTGTAAGTCCCCTGTCATGTGGGTGAGTGCATATGGGGAGTGTTGCACACCAGCTGCACGAGGGATGGATATACCCTGCCCATGTGATGTGAGCAGGGAGCAGTGCTGTGTGACTGCTGTGCTGAGCCAGCCCCACACCTGTGACACCCCCCAGTCTAGTGGCACATGGGCAGAGTGAGGTTTGTACCCGCAGTTGGCAATGGCAGGTGATTGTCCTGTGCCTGTGTGTGTCTGTGTACTCTGCTGAGGTAGCGTCAGTGGGCTGGGACATGTGACTGCTTTGAGGTGTTGTACATAATCCTTGTGTAGCTTGTGATGCACAGTGTGATCCAGGATCATTGATTGTGTGGCACCCCTCATGCCACCTGTGTACCTTCAATGCCACGTAGTGCATTTTGCCTTCCACAGTGGATTATGTCCCTATGACAAATGTGCAATGAGTTGCCTGCATACCATAGCCTGTTCAAAGAAGACAATTTGTTAATATGTGTGACTCTGTGTCATTGCTCAGGTGAATTAAAGTATTCTCACTTTTGCATCCTCACAGGTAGGCGTCCATGCCAAGGGGGAGATATGGAAGCAAGCTGTCAGGGCCGTGAGGAATACGGAGGGTCGGAAGCGGCGCCTAGCCCAGGTGAGGAAACGCTGGCAGGATATCCGGTGCTGGACGAGGAGGATTGCACGGGTCCTGCTGGGGGACTCACCTGAGAGCCGGAAGAACCGTGGGCGCCGGCGACTGACCCACATCCAGAAGAGTGTGCTGGCGGTGGTCTTCCCCGACTTGGATAGGCGCTTACTGGAGAAGCAGCAGCAGGAAGGGGGTGTTGTGTGTCACCAGCTTTTGGAAGTGCGCAGTTGCATGGATACACTGCCAGGGTTTACATGTGCAGTGCATAACCAGTTCCCCAAAGTAAACCGGTGCTGTTCTTCCTCCCTTCCCCTCCTTGCCATGTGTTCCCTGGTCTGTGTGTAGTCACTCTTGCACAAGGTAATCTAGGCTGGCAGTCAATCCAAGTGCCCAATGCTTGCAGCATCATGTGTGGGGGTGGAGTGTAACAGGTTTTGGGACCTTGGCTGTGCCCTGGCCAGTTCAGTCATTGTGGGGTCCATGTCAGTTGGCACTGATGCTGAGTCCCAACATAGGAGTGTGTCTTTAAAGTGTACTGCCTTCCAGCATGCATGTCCAATGTTGTGCCCTCTGACATGATGTTCATGAGTGGGATTAATGTATAGTGCAGGGACGGTTGCTTCAGTTGCAGTCATATCCATCCAGGACCATGGAGGTGTGTGGCCACTACCGTGCCCTGGGGCACCTTTTCCTAGGTATCATGTGTGTCATCCAACTATGTGGACATTTTCTGTGTCTTCGGCATAGGTTGGGCTCTGTGGCATTGTACCCTGGCCTCATCTGTATTGGCGTAAACTGTGCTACATGTGTCCACTGTACACTGTGACCCAATTTTGCTTGTGCATACTCACAGTGGGCAGTGCCTGTGTGTCTTGGAACGACAATCTGATGATGGTTGATTGTCAATGATATATGTGGACAGGCGCACCAGGGGTAGTTTGTGTACAATCAGGATTTAGTGCAGGCCATGTGTTTTTATCCCAGAGTAAGAGGTGTAAGTACTTCCTCTGTCACAATCACATTGTCTCAGGTATTGGGTGCTTTGTGCGGGCAAGGCCTACATGTCCAAATCTGAAGTCTCCCTGCTAGGTCTGGCTTGTGTGTAATGTTTGTCTGGACATACACTCAAGGTGCAGTGACCCAGTAATGTTGTGCATGTTTTAATGTATTGGCTTTGCAGCATGTGCAAAAAGTTAATAGACATGGTTACTGCTCATCCCTTTTTTGTCAACGCTGTGTGGTACAGATGCTGTGCACGATTGTCCCCAGAGCCTGGCTCCTCTGTTCTATTTGATAACAAGTAATTTGCTGTTGGGTCATGCTCTCCATTGTTTCTCAGTGGCATGGTGGGTCAACCAGCTGGGTGTTGCAGGGCCTACATATGTACCTTGTGTTGTAGATGTTACTCATGTTGCTTTTCAGGCTATGCACTGTGACCTATGTCGATTTGACTCATGTGACATATGTATACAGGTGTCTGATCATTTCCTGTCTCTTCACCTTGCTCACAGCATCGTCGGGGGACTCCGAGGGAGACACTGGCACGGACCGTGAGGAGGGAGCAGGCACCAGTGGCAGCAGTGCTGTCTTGTCTGGCGCATCGAGTGGCACGGAGGCCGAGGGGAGTGAGGCGGAGGACCTGTCCAGTAACACCACCGACTATGACGCTGACGGGTCCGAGGCTGATCTCCCAGAGGGGGCGGAGGCTGCTCCCACAGCTGACAGCAGCACTCGATCTCTACCTGCCCCCTCGATTCCCATCACCGGCCTCCCACTTGCTCTGGTCCCTTCCCACCGTGCTAGGTCACCACGTGTCTCCTTCTTGCCAGGCACCGCACCCCCTGCCCCTGTCTCCACTGCTGCCGCCAATGCTGAGTCTGTGGACATCCTGCGCCAGTTGCAGGTTGGTCAGACTGCGATGCTTAATGTCCACCATGGCCACACACGAGTGCTCACCCAGATGGAGGCATACATGGAAGGCATCTCAGCTGCGCAGTCTGACCAACGCCAGTTGCTGATGTCCATTGACTCGACACTGACTGCAGCAGTGGGTCTCCTGCAGCGCTACGTCCCCCCCTACCCCTGCACCATCCACACTTCCCACTCCCATGCCTGTCCAAAGCACACCCAGACGTAGCCATGCACGCACCCCACCAGACACAGGCACCACACCACCAGGGAAGGCCAAGCGCACACCTCCTCTCATGCACACACAGGGGGAAGTAGGCACACCCACTGGGTCGGGGGGCAAACGGAAGACATGCAGCCACAGTGGGAGTCCACATTCATCACAACCCACTACCTCCAAATCCACTCCCCTCAGCTCTCCTGGCCAGGATTCCACCAAAGACTCCTTCATGGCCGCTCTGTCCCTGAGCCCCAAAGTGACACCACCCCGCAAACGGTCAAAGGAGTCCCCGGTCAGGGTGGTTGAGTCCCCCCGCTGTCAACACCCTCCTCCAGTAGCGCTGCGACCCATCCCTCTGACCCCCCCCCCTCCTTGGGGCCTGTGGTTCCTTCGGGTGCAGGGGAGACGCTGGGGGACCTTGCAACCGTGTGCAGCGCCATTCTGACCTCCACCTTTGGCGCTGCCCCACCCCCTGTGGTGGAGTCCTCCGTCCCTGCACCCACAACACCTACCCTTGCCCCTCCTGTCCCTGCGGTGCCTGGTCCTTCCCCCCCACATGATGCCCCCCCCTGTGGAAGCAAAGGAGGTATGAACTGTGCAGGCAAGCTAGGGGACACGCGTCCCTATGTGTCCCCCACCAGGAATTGGACTATGGACTGCCCTATGGGCCTTGTACATATTCAACTTTTAATTACAAATCGTTTTTTTATGCTGAATAAAGCTATGTTTTTTTCCCTTTACACACTACTGCTTTTCTGGTATTGCTGTTGGTGGTGCTGCTCCATGTTTGGGGTGGGGATAATGTGTTAGGTGTCTGGCAAATGTAATGGTGTGCTGCTCATGGGATGGACCCTGGTATCTGTGTGCCATCACAAGGTATTTGCCAAATAACTTTGTTCATGTATGCTCTTACTGCATGGTGACATTGTCCCAAGGTGTGTCCCTTCCTCTGTGGACCCTGACATCTTCCCTGCAGGGTGTTTCCTAAATGTTGTGCTGAGATGTGTCTACATATCCTTGGTGTATGACGGATCCGTTCTACTTTGGCCATGCATGCTGGGCAATGTCTCCACCTGCATCATTTGTGGCATCCTTGGTGGTCACTGTACTTGTGTGTGAAGTATATTGAAGTTACTTCATGTGGACATGTTCCCTTTTACACACTATGCATGTGTGTACTCCCAGCCTCGCACACATGTTACGTGTTCTTCAGGGTCTTTGAGCACCTGACTGACTATTGTGGGCATTGTATCTGTGGACACTGCACCCTTTTTTTTCCATGGGCACTGCTGGGAGTGATAGGCACACACCCCTCCTGTGTCTGGGCACTGCTGGGAGTGATAGGCACACACCCCTCCTGTGTCTGGGCACTGCTGGGAGTGATAGGCACCCACCCCTCCTGTGTCTGGGCACTGCTGGGAGTGATAGGCACCCACCCCTCCTATGTCTGGGCACTGCTGGGAGGACTCTGCACACACCCCTCCTATGTCTGGGCACTGCTGGGAGGACTCTGCACACACCCCTCCTGTGTCTGGGCACTGCTGGGAGAGATAGGCACACACCCCTCCTATGTCTGGGCACTGCTGGGAGGATTCTGCACACACCCCTCCTATGTCTGGGCACTGCTGGGAGGGCTCTGCACACACCCCTCTTGTGTCTGGGCACTGCTGGGAGTGATAGGCAGACACCCCTCCTGTGTCTGGGCACTGCTGGGAGTGATAGGCACACACCCCTCCTGTGTCTGGGCACTGCTGGGAGTGATAGGCACACACCCCTCCTATGTCTGGGCACTGCTGGGAGTGATAGGCACACACCCCTCCTATGTCTGGGCACTGCTGGGAGGACTCTGCACACACCCATCCTGTGTCTGGGCACTGCTGGGAGTGATAGGCACACACCCCTCCTATGTCTGGGCACTGCTGGGAGGACTCTGCACTCACCCCTCCTGTGTCTTGGCACTGCTGGGAGTGATAGGCACCCACCCCTCCTATGGCTGGGCACTGCTGGGAGGACTCTGCACACACCCCTCCTTTGTCTGGGCACTGCTGGGAGGACTCTGCACACACCCCTCCTGTGTCTGGGCTCTGCTGGGAGGACTCTGCACACACCCCTCCTGTGTCTGGGCACTGCTGGGAGTGATAGGCACACACCCCTCCTATGTCTGGGCACTGCTCAGAGGACTCTGCACACACCCCTTCTGTGTCTGGGCACTGCTGGGAGGACTCTGCACACACCCCTCCTGTGTTTGGGCACTGCTGGGAGTGATAGGCACACACCCCTCCTATGTCTGGGCACTGCTGAGAGGACTCTGCACACACCCCTCCTGTGTCTGGGCACTGCTGGGAGTGATAGGCACCCACCCCTCCTATGTCTGGGCACTGCTGGGAGTGATAGGCACACACCCCTCCTGTGTCTGGGCACTGCTGGGAGGACTCTGCACACACCCCTCCTGTGTCTGAGCACTGCTGGGAGTGATAGGCACACACCCCTCGTATGTCTGGGCACTGCTGGGAGGACTCTGCACACACCCCTCCTATGTCTGGGCACTGCTGGGAGGACTCTGCACACACCCCTCCTGTGTCTGGGCACTGCACCCCTCCTGTGTCTGGGCACTGCTGGGAGTACTCTGCACACACCCCTCCTGTGTCTGGGCACTGCTGGGAGGACTCTGCACACACCCCTCCTGTGTCTGGGCACTGCTGGGTGGACTCTGCACACACCCCTCCTATGTCTGGGCACTGCTGGGAGGACTCTGCACACACCCCTCCTGTGTCTGGGCACTGCTGGGAGTGATAGGCACACACCACTCCTGTGTCTGGGCACTGCTGGGAGTGATAGGCACACACCCCTCCTGTGTCTGGGCCCTGCTGGGAGTGATAGGCACCCACCCCTCCTATGTCTGGTCACTGCTGGGAGGACTCTGCACACACCCCTCCTATGTCTGGGCACTGCTGAGAGGACTCTGCACACACGCCTCCTGTGTCTGGGCACTGCTGGGAGTGATAGGCACACACCCCTCCTGTGTCTGGGCACTGCTGGGAGTGATAGGCACACACCCCTCCTGTGTCTGGGAACTGCTGGGAGGACTCTGCACACACCCCTCCTTTGTCTGAGCACTGCTGGGAGTGATAGGCACACACCCCTCCTATGTCTGGGCACTGCTGGGAGGACTCTGCACACACCCCTCCTATGTCTGGGCACTGTTGGGAGGACTCTGCACCCACCCCTCCTATGTCTGGGCATGGGCGGTCGGGACATACACGGGTGTGGGTACGCTCCATTCATACACGGGTGTGGGTACGCTACATTCATACACGGGTGGGGGTACGCTACATTCATACACGGGTGGGGGTACGCTCTGTACATTCCCATACCCACAATTTGCAGGCCTGGGTACGTACCGTACCCAGGCCTTAAGAGCGTGGGTACGAGTCGTTCCACGCCCACCACTACGTCACCCCAACAATGGCGACGTACGGCCCGTACCCACGTTCTAATCGCCTGGGTACGGGCCGTACCAGCATTGTTGGGGTGATGTAGGGGTACGCGTGGTACGACCCATACCCACGCTCTGAAGGGCTGGGTATGGTGCGTACCCCTACGGCACCCCATTGGGGGTCTGCACCGTACCCAGGCCTTCAGAGCGTTGTACCACGCCCACCCCTACATCACCCCAACAATGGCGGTACGGCCCATACCCGCGTTCTTAATGCCCCTATCTGCCCCCGAGGGGGAACGAAAGACTGAATTAATAAAATTGCCAAGTAGGAGCACAAGTCCTTGCCAAAAGGCTCGCTCCCCCTAAAACTGGAGGCTACGGGGTGCATCCCTGCTTGGGGCTCGCTCTCCTGCTGAAATCCCCTAGAGGTACTATTGGAAAGGGAATATTTTTCCCTTTCCAACAATACCTCTGCCTGGAGAATCGTTGCTCGAGGAGCTGAAATATGCCCACAAGCAGTGATTCATTCCCTAGCAGCCTAATGGAAAAAAAGAAAGAACTCCCTCAGGTGCAAGGGGCCTTTATAGTTCTCACTAGTGTCGGCCAGTGTCCAAAGGACTCACTGGGAGGGAGTGTAGGCATTGGCCATTGGCTCATAGCCCTCCTTATTGGGTTAAATGCAATTAATTTGACAAACAGTATTGAAAACATGAATTTAAAATGTCTCACTTTTTCACATTCCTTTTCAGAACACCAAGCAGGCCAATGATTATCCAAGCAGGACCTAGGGAAAAGAATATGTTCCTTGACTGAAAGGCGGACAGGACCACTTGACAGCACCAGTGAGGGAGAGAAAGCCATACCAAGGAGGTGGGGTACGCCCGTTTTGAGTTAAACCAGAACGTGCACCAAAATAATTTTGCTAACTGGGGAGGAAGCAGATCTCAGGGCTCCTCCTTGCAAGACCATCCAGTGGGGTCCAAAGAGCAGACCTCCAGCTGCACCCCCTGCACAGGCATAATCTCCTTTTCCCAGTGAGTGCCCAGAACAACACTAGGAGTTCAGGGACACTTTCGTCCCCCCAAAATGTGTCCTTGGCTGCTCTCAAGAAGGTCTTGAGGCCAATCAGAGAGGTTTGGGGAGCATTCTCTGCTACCCCATGCTACCTTCTTCCCATGAGGTGTCTGTACCATCATAGTGGTGAAAACATAGAAAGCACATGGCCAGAAACAGTTGCCCCCAAGCCAGGAACACAGCTCAGACACCCCTCCCTGAATTGGGTGGTTGCCTTATTACATTTTCGGACAGTGAACTGTTATTTTTAGATCCATAATGAAAGTAAGTGGGAGTTGGGGTGGGTGGGAGTCTATAGGAATAGTGGTGCAATTGTATTAAGGTAAAGCACCCTTTAAATAATTTAGACCTATGCTCAACCCCCTGGTAGCTATGGCAAAAAGCCAAAAGGCCTAGCTTAGGAACATTTGTAAAGTATTTAATCAGGAACAAAATAGTTAGAAGGTCAAAACACAAAACAATAAAAATCCCACAACCACGTCATTAAAATAGAGGAAGAGATAATAAGCAAAATGAAAACAAAACTTCACAATTTCAATAGGATGTACCTGAGAAATGAATCTTTTGAAGATTTTAGTTGAAAAGTGTCAAGAAAAAGTAAAATGCCAATCAATAGTCATTGTTCAAAGTGGACAGAGACCTAGACACAATTCTAGGCTAATGTGATTGAGTGAGCGCCAGATACAACAAGCAGGTTGTCCCGGTCGAAGATTTTACTTTAGACTTAGCCTTTGTAATGGAAGTCGCAATCCTCCAGTGGGACAGTGTTGCTGGCTGTATCTGTGGAAGTTCCCTCGCAGACTGCCACCAGTGTGATGTCTTCCACTTCTTTGTGACCTGTTTGTTTACACTACTGCAATACTCATTTGATGCCAATGATTTTATGTACCTGATTTATGTTTATCATAACTATTTAACAATTATTTTATTATGTATCAATTGAATATACTAAATATGCCTAAATGATACAACCTGTACTTAATGTTCATACTTGTATGGATTATTTAATTATGAAAAAATATTACTTTACTTTGGAATTTGCCTTTGGGGTGCTTGTTAATGCATGCAGTCTTGAAAAAGCCCAATGCCTGTGCATCGCATGAAGCGAGACAGGTGCCGGCTGGTCAATATCTTCAAAATCTTGCTAAGCATTATAAGAATGTTTAGAGATCACTACGGGCTATACGATTAAACACTTAAGCAAAAAATGATGTATCCACACCACAATCTGTCAGAGTGGAACACCAGCAAGCACCAAATTATTCGCAGCTTGGCACAAAATTGTCAGGCTTCACTTAAAGGCAATGTCTAAAGTAATTAT
The DNA here is from genome assembly GCF_964204655.1 of Triturus cristatus. Classification (NCBI taxonomy): domain Eukaryota; kingdom Metazoa; phylum Chordata; class Amphibia; order Caudata; family Salamandridae; genus Triturus; species Triturus cristatus. Next base: position 209,057,848 of record NC_140585.1, read on the forward strand.
GTAGTACTTCAAACAGTAATTAATATGTTACAAGAAAAAAACTACCCAAATTTAGAAAAAATAATATTTACTAAACTGTTTGACACCAAAATGAAAAAATACAACCAGTAAAACATGAGGTTTGCAATATTAAAGATTCAATTGAAAATAGTGACTGAAAGCACTAAGCTTCAACTATGGTGATGTGAACATGCCAGACGTGGACAAAGTCACAAGTTTAGGCAGACTACGATGGAGTTTGAGCTGGATACAGGGACCAGGTTAGGCCTGCTGAACAAAGAACCTTAAATACCGGCTATGGAGCGTTGTAAGGTCTAATCCTTTTACTCAGGCAGTAGGACAGCTGAGCAGCAGAATAGCAGTCCTTCTTGCAAAGCAGCACAACAGTCCTTCTGATTCTTCTGCAGGTCATAGATATTCTGAAGAGTTGGGTCTGAGGGTCTATTATTTATACCTGGTGACAACATTGAAATATGATAATGTTCTGGAGGTTTCCTCTACCAGATGGATTTGGAATTTCCTGCATCCCTGCCTTGGCCCCAGCTTATCTGGGTCACAAAATACTAGTGTCAAACCCTTTGTGAGTATGCTCAGGTAGAGGCTTTGTGATGCGCAAGTGTGGTAGGTGACAACTCCTCCCCCCTCATCAAGTCAGAGATGACCTATCCTGCTAACACCTACTACCCCTTGTCTTATTGTCTGGGAGCAATATACAAAGATCAACTACCACATTCATCTAGTCATGTGACCGAGGATACAGGCTGCAGACACCAAATCATTGGGAGAAGCATCTTTCCTCGGTCACAACCTAGTCCTGTCTAATCTCGCTTTGTGGCATGCAAGTCTAAACCTCCCCCGCCCAGGCTTGGTGCCAAGACCTATTGGTGGACTGCCACACCTTAGTCTCCAAAGTCCCAAATTTCAGGTAGTAATGCTGTTGCTGGCACTTCTGCCTCTAGGGCCTAGCAGCAGAATCTCACCCACTGCAAACCAGCCAGAGCCCCAGCTGCCCGGTTCTCTAAGTTGGGAATATATCATTCCTTAAACACAATCTTATAGTATGTTATGTTATATTCTTATTTTATTTGATTTTATTTGCCTAGTTTTATATAGTGCTTGCTAGACCCAGAATATCAGTGTGCTTTACATGAACAGAACCAATCAATAAAAGAAGTAGTTCAGGGTAAAAAAAACAGGCAATGACATCTCACAATAAGTTAAAATGGGGCACAAATAAATTAGGCAATCTTTCCAGGTAACAAAACACACAGGTACATCTCAGATTATGAAAAAGGGGAGCACACATTCTGGGTGGTTAGAGGGGAATAAACATATAAAAAATATAAAGGGAGGTAACAATTTAGGGCAGAGAAGAGAGGAAGATACGTAAAGAGGGAGAGTGAAGTGAGGGTTAGGAAAAGATAACCAATGCAGGTGAAGCAGAAACCAAGGTCAAAGGAGAGATTAAGGACCCCAGTATATGTTGAGAAAGTGAAACGTACGGTCTTTTTTAAAGCTGAGGTAGGAGGGATTACAACACAGGTCTTTCGGGAGGGCATTCTAGATGTTCGGGGCATTACTGGAGAAGGAGCGAGATTGGGTGGATTTCTTGTTTAAAAGCGGGGGGACGAGAAGGAGCGCATTGGTGCTTCTCATCATTCTGGTGCTGCAGATATATTGAGTTTATTAGTTAGGCACAACGGGGTTTGTTGGGGAAGAGCTTTATGCATGATGCATGCAGTCTTATGAAAGCATCTTCCTTTAACGGGTAGCTATTTGAGGGCTTTAAGGGCTGGGTAGATGTGGTCAAATAGCTTACAGTCAGTGATGAGCCTGGCCGCCATTCATTTGCATAGTGCAAGTCACCCAAGAGGGTTTCCAGGCACTTTGGCAAGGTGTGTAGGTGTGTAGTCACATGGCGCTTATACAAAGAGGTGGGACTTTAGCTTCTAACTGAACTCAAAAAGTAAGAGAAGGCTCTGATGTGTTGAGGGGGATCGTTCCATGTTGTAGTTGTGATGTAGGAGAAGACGTGATCTTGAGGTTTCCTTTTTGCAGATGTGGGGAGTGTGTGCAAGTGAGTGTGATGCAGAATGTAGGTGTCTGGTGGGTTGGTGAATGTGTATGCAGCTGTTCAATTATTCTTGGCCTGTGTTGAGTAGGGCTTTGTATGTGTGGGTGGGAAGTTTGAATTAGCTGTGCTTGTGAAGGGGGAGCCATTGAAGTCTCCTGAGGTTTGGTGAGATGTGGCTGTGGTGTGGGACTTCAAGTATGTGGCAGCTTTCTGGGGGGTCCTGGAGTCTGTGTAGTAGTACATCTAGTCTTCTGAGGTAAGCACCTGAAGATCTTTTGCAGCATGCGTAGGATGTGAAAGTAGGAGGTGCGCACTGCATTGACTTGAGCTGTCATGTAGAGCTTGTCATCTAGGATTGTTGCCTCAGACCAGCACTTCCATCTTGAGCCTCAGGCAGTTGGTTCACATCCAGACTGCTACCATGGTCATGCAGTTGGTGAAGTGCTAGTGTTTGACTTGTCCGTCATAGAGAGGAGAAGGATGAAAGGGAGAATCTGTCAAGGGTGCCATGATGTCATTTCCAGTGCTGATAGGTGATGAGAAATGAAGTCCCTTGACTGACTTCTTCTTTTAAAAATGGTTTTGTCAGGAAAAACAGTAATTTTACTTCCTAGCCAGATGGATGATGGGAACATCAGTGATGCCACTTTCTTGTGCAGGTGCATCATAGAAGATCTAGTGAAGTTACTTCCTGTGCTGATGGGTAGTGGGAAACCCTAGGGCCAGTAGAGTATCCCTCCCATCACTAGGAATATGCATTCAGAAGCTAGCCTCCCAATCCTCCTCAGGAAAACTATGCATCGACAAAGCTAACCTATACACTTAAAATCAGTTTTCAATGTAATCACCCACAACAAAGTCTTCACCAGCCCCTTAGAGATGTGGGCCCTCTTGTCTCCAGACGACATTGTAGGTGTGCTGCCACCATTATTGCTGGACTCTACCTGATTATCGCTGATGTCCAGCTCTCCCAGACTTATCTCATGGGCCTTTATCCTGTTTTCTTTTCTGTGCCTCCATTCTTACCTGGCCCATCAAATTCGGCTTTGGCCTTTCTATCAACAACCTCTTCTGAATACAGGCCACAAGATGACGCACTGCTCTCTGCTCTAGTCTGGTTTTAACTCCAACTCAGGAGACAAGTCATTCCCCTCAGCTGACTGCTACATCTCCGGACCCTCAACTGGGACCTGTTCTGGCCCCTGCACATCATCCTCTCCATCCTGTTGATCTGTTGTGACTGCCAACTGGTGGGCCTCCACTAATGCCCTCAGAACCTTTTGGAGCTCTCCCTTCCTGGTGATACTATGGCAGACAGTCCCCTTCCATACAAATGTCCTTGATCTCAGCCACAGCATAGCTTTCCAGATTAAGGAACTCAAATTCAATTCTTGAATTGAATCCACTGATGCAATTAGTCAGCTAGAGTGTGGGTGAATTTGGAAAAAAAAGCCACAAAGATAGTCAAACAGAATTTAACACTCAAATTGGTCTCAGATCATTTATCTGGTATGATCAGTGCAACACGAAATCACTGTTTTGCACTCCACAACACAAGTCCAAATCCTCACTGCTGATCGCCAAGGTAAGACATTGGATTACTGGTTGAGAGATATGGAACTCTACACAAGCAGCAACCACAATCCTTGTCATGGTGAGGTACAGGCAAACCTCAAATTAAGCCGACATCAACCATCTGGCAGCTTAGCAAAGAGCAATCAGGGTTAACTTAGAGACAATGTCTGAAGTATTTATGTAGCACATCAAACAGTACGAAAGTAAAAACACAACACAAGAAAAATTCTCCACTAACTTACATTTTAATAAATATATCAAGACCAAAATGACCAAAATCTAATCATTAGAACTGGAAATATGCAATTATGAATATTTCGGTGAAAATAGCTCCAAAAAGCAAAAACTCCAGCTGTGGTTCTCTGGAAGTCCTAGACAAGGATACAAGTCACAAGTTCAGGCTGACCAGGATGGAACACGGACATGCTACAGAGACTCCTAAGTCCCTTTGAACAACAGTCCCTTGAACCTCGATTCCAAAAAGATGTGGAGTCCCAAGTCAAGGCTGTGTCATGCAGAAAATGTGATGTGAGGCCAGACGAGGAGATGAGTCACGCAGCTATGGTTCTGAGAGCTGAAATGTATGAGGTGATGTCCTTGTAGGGAGATGTGTCATGCAGCGGCAGTTCTGATGGGCTGCGTTGGGTGAGGAACAGTCCTTGCAGAATATGTCAGCATTGATGGGCTGCGGTGAGGAATGTGAAATCCTTGTGCTGAGTAGATCTACACAGCAGAAGCAATGTGTCAGTTCAGAGGGCAATGCTTTGAGCAGAAGAGACCATTTTTCGGTCCGGCTTGAGATGCACCGCACTGCAGAGGAGATGTGTCGGTTCCACAGACTGGCTGGCACAGCAGCTTCAGGCCCACTTCCAAGGATACAGGGTGGCACCACGTGGGAGGGCAGAACTAACTTATGGAAGTGTCCAGGTGGTAGGATCAAGTTGTTGAAAGGCTGTTATGTTGCTGAGGCATCTGCCCTTGGAGTCACTCTGAGGTCCTAAGTTAAGGGTTGCAGCTACAATCCTTCTCGTCACAATTCCATAGACACCAAACTCGACCTGTCTACTTATTCCAAATTGGACGTTACGGCATGTTGAATGTAATAAGGTAACTCCAGTGTTATTCTATAGGGTAGGTAAGTTTCGCAGCAGTGAACAGCAAGGATTTTCCACTACCAGGCATGTAAAACTTAAATGTACATGTGTAACATTTTATATAGATTGCTCCATGCCCTCTAGGCTGCGTAGGGCCTACACTATGGGTGATTTATGTCTATTAAAAAGGAAAGTCTGGGCCTGGAAAAAGGTTTATTTTGCCATGGCAAAATGGAAGTCTAAGGCTGCATAAACAGAATGCAGTGGCAGGTCTGAGACATGTTTAAAAGGCCACTCAAGTGGGTTGCACAAGTGCAGCAAGTGCACTAGTGGAATTTAATTTACAGGCCCTGGGTACATGTGGTACAACTTTACTTGGGACGTTCAAGTAATATAAATGACTAAGACTAGTTTGACCTGAGAGGAAGGTGGTTAAAGAAAGTTGGTGGGTTGAGCCTGCTGTGGAGTCCCTTGGCTCCGGGACTGCTGCCTCCCATCCAGCCGTGATCTGTTTGAGCCTATTGCAGAATTCACCTACTGTGGCTTCCTGCAGCTCTTTTTTCGGTCAGCATGCTCACTGACAGCAAGTCTTTCCAGCATGGATGCTGCAGCTCTGTGGTTGGCAGACATACAGCAGTACCAGACTCAATGGGTGTCTGTGTCTAGCAGTATTACTGCTTCTCCAACCTCGCATTTCCAATTATTTCCCGCAGGGAGTACACATGGCCATGCTGAAGGGAAATGGTTCCCGGGGGAGCCACAGAACTAGGGGGGATTGTGGGGGAGGGCCACACTATGGCAGTGCAGGAAGGGAGGCTGCTGGAGGAGGGTGAGCAGAGCACACCAATAATGCCCTTGGATCCAGGTTGACCGCCCTATTAAAAAGTTATGCAAGCAGCGGCTAAAGATCCCCTGCTTCTAGTGAGCATCATCACTTAGTGCCTTAGTGGCGGCAGCTATAGCAGCAGCTACTGTTGCTTCCTATATCTCAGATCAGGTGAAAGGAAGCAGCAAGTCTGTTACAGATTCTGTGGAGATGTCAGTTCTGCAAAATGTAGCAGCAATCAGCTGAGCTGCCTCTCTGATCCCCCTCTTGTGCGCTCTCAGTGAGTAAATAGCATACAAAGCCCTCATGTGGAGGTACTGGTAGCAAAAACGGGGAGTACTACATGTTTTAACACCTCAGAGTAGCGGGGGGCTCCTGCTGTCACAGAGGCTGTAGAGGATGCGGGCAGTGAAGTGGACTGCAAAGTAGATTGTGAAATAGTGGATATTGAATGGTGTAGCAACACAGTGGTATGGCAATTTAAACTCTCTTTCAAAGACAATTTGTAGCAATGAACATATATCCATCACAGCTACCCCTGATCCCTATTTGGGACACCGAAGAGGAAGGAGGGATTTGACCCTTCACAATTTTCGGAAGGGCCTTCCCTGACCTGATGTATGGGACTGGGACACAGCACAGCCTCACCCAATCACAATATATGTTGGAAACTCTCTTCTGAGGCAGGTGATCTCTCTTAAAGCATGTCAAACAAACCCTATCATGGTTGATACCTTGTCAATTGTGGCCCAGTCGGACCTCTACAGATCCACTATGGACTGAAGATGGAAGATGCGCCAACTCATTGATCCCTCCATAGGCTGTGGTGGCTCACGTTTTTCTATAGGAGCCATCTCTCCTCAAGATTATGAATGATGGGAGGTCCCAGATATGTTACTCTGAGGGGATGCTATGCAGGCTCTGGCTCTCTTGAGGGGGGGCTCTGGCTCATTTGAAGGGGGTTAATAACACTGTTCTGAAGTAGAACTCCAGTCCCAAGACATGTATTTCTTGTTTCTTTCTTCATCAGTCTTTTTTTTCCTCTTTACTTTACAGTTCATCTAAATCTGACCTGCGCTTGTGCTTTGTGGGGACGGAATTTGATAGGTAAATGGTACTTCTACTTTGGAGTGGGTGGTGACTCAGGCTTGGGGTGGAGGTTGGTGCTCCTTTGGGGCTGTTTTCTATCAAAAGCCAGAGGGTGTGGTGATTCCTTCTCAAACGCACCTGGGGTAGGGATGGGTTGGGCATTAAAGGGGTTGGGGAGGGAGGATGTAGCAGACGGCCTCATGCAGGAGACTATGATTGTCATGTCAGGGGCTGGTGGAGGTATAAAACAAGTCCGAGTATTGTGAATAGATTCAGGGCTTATTTCCAGTTTTTTTCAATGTGGTGGAATTATAGTAGCACATGCATCAAATCCAGAATTAGCGATTCCTAAATAGCGATTTTTAAGGAATCGCTATTTAGAATTTCGCTATCTGCAATACATGAACCCATAAGCGAATATTTACCAATTTGGTAAAATTCGCAATCACTAATAGCGATCTGACAATAGAGACGCGCAAATACCGATAAAGCAGTTTTGCGATTTCGCTTTTAATAGCGAAATCACAAATGTTCAAATCGCAAATATTGTGTCGCATTGGAAGCATGCTGATGACATCCCAACCAGGAAGTCATCCAGCCCATGCTTCATTCAGTGCCCAGAGAAAGTGAGAGGAGGAAGCTGAGTGCTGGAGCTGAGCTGAACTATCATCCAACTTTGCTTATAGGAGCTTCCAGTGCACAAAAATTGATCCACCTACATCAGGGGAGAGTGCAACACCCAGGAAGCACAAGTTGAAATTAAGTGAGAAGATGCGCACTCTGAAAATCCGCTCCTGTACTCTCCTTCTGCACTGGGCTGCTGCATGGATCCGCATCCTCCTCGCCATCACGTAGAACGCTGCCATAGTGGAAAGGTTCAGAGGCCTCCTGGGTCAGTTTAAATAGGTTTCTGAGTTGTTGCACCTGTGTGTTTTTTTTTACTCCTGTTTACCACCTGATTGTGATTCCCCTTAATCTGCACTTGCTAAATTGTGATTTTCATCCAAATCGCTATTTGCGATTTTACATGCATTGGTTTGCGATTTTTTGTTTGCGAATCGCTATTTGCTTTCGCTATTAATGAACTCGCAGATAAGGATTTGCTAATTAGGCTTGCCTTTTTTGCAATTTCATTACAAGACCGGAGGCTACCATTATGCATATTACTTTTAATGCTTCACCAAGCAGCCGCATACATCATAAAGGAGAGAGGTTCCAGAATAGAACAACAAGGAAACATCGGTCGTGAGGACATAACAATCAGCCTCTTTTAAATGCGGCTCCAAGCAGATAAGTCAATCTTTACTACCTCTCTTGTCTTTGTTGTTAACTAACTGCCATTTATTTCGTATTTATATTCAATGTTCGTACTATTCAATTGTTAGCTGAATCTCTCTAGCTACGATCCTTGAACACCCATAATGGGCTAATTGTCACTCGTTTTTGGGATCCCTCCCTTCCCCTTCCCCTCCTGCCGGTCTACCAAGTTCCTATTGTGGTTCTTGGTCCTCCCCCACCCTCTTACCCTTATTGAAGCTGTCTCCATGCTTCATCCACTCTCCGGCTCTCTCCGCTTTTCTAACGACATTGCCGGACCTTCACTCTTACCCCCCAGGCCTCCGATTTTAAACGCTGTGGGATTTTGATTTCACAGCGTTTCCTGGGCTAAGCAGATCGTCGAGACTGCTCGTACTGGAGAGCGTTCTCTCCCATAACTCGGCAAGCGGAGGAAAGTACCTTGGCAACACACGCGCAACGTTCGCGCGTTGCCAAGGCACTTTCCTCTAGTTATTCACTGCATAGCAATGAGCTTGAGCGGAATTTCATATCGCTCGTTATTTACAGCGACGGGTTAACTCTCCTGACCCCTTCAACACCTCAATATTCACCTCAATATTCGCCATACCTTATCATTTAATTTTATTTAGATCAAATTAACCCTTTAGGAAAGGCAAATCTCTATATTATTTTTGAACAAATTAACCCTTGAGAAAGGCAGACCTTATTATCTTCCTCATTTAATATAAAATATAAAAAAAAAGAAGTCTAGATTAATTTGATCTTATTAAAAAAAAAAAAAAATACATAGAAAATAATAATAAATATATATCAGTGTTCCTATTTACAAGGGATCAGATATTTTTTTGATTTGTGTGTTTCTCTCTCCCCTAATTAACATGTCTGATCTAGACTCGGATGAGGCCAACGCCCCCATCCCTAATATGGAAAATGAGGCAATCAAAAATATGATTCACAACAAAATGAGATCCTGTATGTTGTCTACCTTATCAAAAGTTATTACTTCAAAAAGATCACTCCCCACCGAGGAGAATGAAATTCAACATACTTTTGCTGATGACGATCTCATTGAAATACGGGGAAAAAGGTCTAAAAAGACTAAAAATATCGATTCTATCCCCAGGAGCACGATGGGAGGTCTCAGCACCTCAAAGCTATCGGGAGGTCTTCGCACCTCAAAACCTTCAGGTGTCCCTAGCGGCACAACTTTTAAAGGTGTCCCTTGCGGCACAAAATATATGGGTGTCCCTAGCGGCACAAACTATCGAAGCGCTCACATAATTGATACACATCTTGACCAAGATGATGATGATGACTTTAACGATGATGATGCCTCTGATTTTCCTGATGAATATATCCTCGATCTAGATGAGGACGATGAGGATTTTAATTCTCTACCCTTAGATGATGATCTGCCTTCCTCTTCAAAGGAAACAATCCTTGACCCTTTAGGCGGAGAGATGTTTTCTTCCCTTAATATTAAGCACCCAAGAAGCAACTAGTGGTTTCCACAAGAACATGTTAGTAAATTTATATCTAAATGGTTAAGAAACACTCTGGAAAGAGACACACGAAACTTACTAAGATCCGAATGCTCTAGACCCTTTATCGAGGATAAAGTCTGGCAAACACCACATCTCGACCAAGAACTAATCAAATACCTTTTTAAACTTGGGCTAGATCCAAGGAAAGGCATGGAAAGATCCTTCAAAATCTGCCAGGATCGTTTATTAGACGTCCTCGGTCCTCTGGCTAAAATCATCGACGCCGCAGATGATAGCTACCTCAATGGTTCCACATTAAATACCGAGGCAATCCGAGGATGGAGCCAAAGGGCTTTGGTTTTCTTGGGCAATGCCAGCATCATTTCAGAGAGAAGGAGAATTGTTCTCACCAAAATTAGTCCTAAACTGAGCGACCTAGCGGATAAGGAAACCTCTAACAACCCTAAAGGTCTATTATTTGGCGAAGATATGATCAAGACTTTAAGTAAATACGTCTCTACCTTTACCGCGCTTGACAAAGCGAATCAAAATATGAAAAGAGTTTTCAACAACTACGACCTTTTTGGCAGGGCTGGAAGAAGAGGCCAATCTTCCGGCCGTTTCAACCGAAGGCCATACTCCAGGTCCAGGGGTTACGGTGGAAGAGGCTACCAACCCTCAAACATTCCTCAATTCTACCCCCCCAAGAGGGAGAGGGTTTTGCTCAAGAAATTTCAGAGGAAGAGGAACATCCAGCGACTTCAAACCTCAAAGTGAGTACTACTATTCCACCCAACCCCCCTTCCCCCTCTCAAATAGTAGGAGGGAGATTAAAATAGTTTGCTCACAACTGGAGTCTAATTACCCAAGACCCTTGGGTCCTGAGTACAGTGAGTGGGTTTATGATAGACTTTATAGACACCCCGACTCAATTTTCACTACCGAAAAGCATTCCCCTGACCTTAGACCTAGAAAAAATTATAGATGAAGAGATCTCCTCGATGCTTCTAAAAGGAGCGATAGTAGAAGTCCCTTTCCATTTGTTGAGATTTGTGAGCACACTTTTCTTAGTAGAGAAAAAAGACAAGGGTTGGAGACCTGTTATAAACTTAAGGGAACTCAACAAATTCCTTGTGTACAGACTCTTCAAGATGGAGGGAATCCATCTTTTGAGAGATCTACTTCTGGAAGAAGATTGGCTAGTCAAATTAGATCTAAAAGATGCTTATTTTACAATTCCGATGGCCAAATCCCATCAAACCTTTCTCCAATTTATCTGGAAGAATCATCTTTTTCAATTCCAAGCTCTTCCCTTCGGCCTCTCCTCAGCCCCCTGGTGTTTCACCAAGGTGATGAGGGCAGTCGCCTCATGTATACGGGAAAAGGGCATCCGCCTTATAATCTCCGCAGGCCATGCTCTCATTAATGGTAAAACAATAGGCAAAAACAACATTGTCTGTCGAGTCCTCAAAAGTATCAGACTTAGAAGACCTCCTAAACCTAGATACCGATTCCTTTGGCATGTCAATTCAATTCTTGACCTCTTCTCTAGTTGGCCCGACAATAACCTTTTGAATAGAAAGAACCTCTCAATCAAACTAGCCACTCTTCTTTGCTTAGTTTCTTGCCGTAGAGTTTCTGATGTTAAGGCACTTGATATTTCATATAGATCCTATGACATGTTTGGAGTCAATTTCGATTTGTACAGAAGAACAAAAACTATGTCTGACTCTATCTTTTACCCCAAATTTGACCTTTACCCAAAACTTTGTGTTGTTAACTGTATGAAAGAATATGACTATAGAATGAGTTCTCTCCGTCCTTCTGGCGTGAATCAATTACTCATCTCCTTCGTTAAACCTCACCTAGGTATTAGCTCTGCTTCTATCGCTAGATGGGTTAAAATCGTTATGAAACTAGCAGGTATTGATTTAAATATTTTTAAACCTCACTCTATCAGAGGCACTATGCCCAGTAAATCCTTCTACTCAGGTGGTAAGTTGAATGATATTCTTAGAGCTGCTGATTGGTCCAATTCTACTACTTTTGCTAAGCATTACTGCAAACCAATCTCTCATATGTCTGATGTTGTATTACATAGCTACCAACATGCATAATGGTAGCCTCCGGTCTTGTAATGAAATTGCGATTCTCCTATTACCATGACTAGAGAAACTAGATTTCATTAAAGACACGGAGGCTAACATTATCCCTCCCACCCTTCCCTGGGTGGTTGATTTAGTACTGTAATTATATTGTTATTTCATTGTTTCACACTTATACTGTTTTGATCAATGTCTATCTGCATAAATTATTTCTGATGTTCACTTTAAATGTTCACTTGTTTTCTCTTCCATAGTTTTATACTATCCTTTTCTTCATATAATTTTCTTTTCTTTGCAGATAATCCATCATAACTTCACGATCTTCATTTTTTGGAGGAGTTCCTTCTTCGTTTCTGGAGTTTTCTCTTCGTTTCTGTGATATCTTCTTGACTACCTAAAGAATTCTACCTGGAATCTATAGTTTTTTGGACTTATCCTTCTATATTCCACATTTTAAAAGAGGCTGATTGTTATGTCCTCACGACCGATGTTTCCTTGTTGTTCTATTCTGGAACCTCTCTTCTTTATGATGTATGCGGCTGCTTGGTGACGCATTAAAAGTAATATGCATAATGTTAGCCTCCGTGTCTTTAATGAAATCTAGATTCTCTAGTCATGGTAATAGGAGAATCGCAATTCCTTGTTTTTGTGACTTTTACTATTTTTTGTTTCTTTGGGTTCCTGCATTGGGAATGGCTAAATTACGTTCGCAAACAGCCTTTTTTTGTGATTCAAGATTTTTGCGAGCCCAATTTAGCTTGATGTATGTGCCTGATAGTCTAGAATATCAATGGTATAGATGCTTAGGCAACTTATAAAGGTCTTATGGACAAAATTAAATGCATGTGTTGGAATGTATCTGGGATTAACGTGGAGTAAGCAATAATTGGTTCAGGAAGAGATTGAATTGTACAGACCCCAATTGGTGGTGTTGACTGAGACAAGGATTGCTCTCTACTCAAGCAGCTGGAATATGATATAGTTGTCTGTACATCACAATCTGTTTCATTCAATGGGGTTGCTGTGCTCTCTGCAAAGAATTTTCAAGCCAAGTGTTAAGAACTACTGATGAATCTAGAGGGAGGTGGCCACTTGTACAACTATTCCTATACTCTTTAAAATGTGTTTTGTGTGTGGTTTATGAGCTGAATGCTGATGAGCTAGAAGAGTTAGATACGCAATCACTGGAACTGCTGGATTAGGCTGGGGAATTGGTTGTAATGGGCAATTTTAACTGTGTACTTAGTTACAGCATAGACTCTACCAGTTGTAATGCTCTCCATGCAAGTTTGGAACTAGGGCTTTAATTTAAGATCTGATCCAGCTGCATGGGCAATGTGATGCATGTTGGACTCTCCATTTGACTGATCCCGGCTCCAGTCACCCGGCATAAGCACTATCAAAATGGTCTTGAAAATGGATGTATGTCCTAAGATTGTCTCAGATCATATCTCGATTCTACTTTTATTTTGTTTTATTGAGGCTAGGTCCAACTGTTCCAAGTTCTCATTCCCTTGCCACTTGTTGGCTAATGATACATAGGTCAGGGTTATTCAGGGACTTTCTTCTCATTAATAATGGCACTGCGGCAACTCCAATAATACGGGATTTAATGAACGCGTACATTTGAGGCATTACTTTCCAGTATGTAGTCAAGCAAAATAGAGCTTCCTCTGAAGAGGCTCACTCTCTTCGCCAAGCTATTCTACAAATTGAAATACTACATGCTTCCAAAACTACTCAAGGATTGGCAGATGAAGAGGTCATGTTTTTCAAATTATAAGAGAAGTGGTCTCCTCTAGGATGCAGGTTGAAAGATCAGGTAGCTGCTAGATACGTTAAACATAGAATGTTACAATATGAATATGGGGAGAGGTAGGCCAAGTTTTAGATCATCAGATATCAGATCAACGGACCAAGTGTACAATTCAGGCCTTCAAGGGTACGGATGGTAAGGTTTGCACTACTACCACTTTTACTTTGGAACAGTTCACCCAGTTTTACAAGGAGTTATATAGTCAGCCACAGGCAACAGATCAGGCTGAATGTGTGGAGTACATACAGCAGTGTGGGCTACCCCAACTCAGGGAAGATCATGTCGGCGCCATGCCATGAAATTGATGCCACATTTGCGGCATTTCCCTCTGGTAATATGGCTGGTGAGGATGCCATACCTTTGGAATTCTATAAGGTATTCAAGGACATAATAGCTGTTGAATTTCTAAAGGTAATTCAATATATCGATACATGAGGGGCTGGTCCAGACATGTAGAACACTACCAATATTGTAGTATTTCTAAAAAAGGATACGTCTGCAGAGGCCATACCGTCCCATCCCTCTGATTAATACAGATGCCAAATGATTTGCAAAAATCCCGGCTATGCATCTTGCCCTTGTGATTTTGACCTTAGCCTCCCCACAACAACATGGATTTGTCCTAGGTGGGGACATCACCAACCATACTAACACTGCAATTGTGGCTTTTGATGTTGCTGGAAAACTTAACACAAACCTAAGTACTATTCCACTGGATGCAGATAAGGCCTTTAATTGGGTGGCAGGGGACTGTATGTGAGCTACCCTGCGCACTTTCGGCATTGGTGTAAAATGTATCCAATTGACCCAGGCCCTATATAGGATCTCATGGGCTAGGGTAGCCCTGTCAGAGAGCTACTCAAGTCAATTTCAAATATGTTGAGTCACCCGACAGAGGTGCCTGCTTTCTCCCCTCCTTCTTGCCTTGCACATACAGCTCTATCTACAGTCACTCCTCAGGAATGCAGGCATCAAACCCCTGATTTTTAAAGGTAAACAACTTACATTGAATGCATACATGGACGATGTGGTGGTTTTCTCCACCAGCCCATTAATAGCGATCAGAATTGTGGTCAATGAGGCCTCCAGGTTTGTAAGTTCTCTGAGTACAAATGTAATCTATCGAAAGCTCAGGTCCTCTTGAATTTTAAGCCTGATTCTCCTACTCTTGTGGTATTTGTAATGCCGGTTTATGATGTCATTAAAGTATTTTGAGGTTTTTTAACATTATTAAACAGAATTTTTAACCTCTGTTAGCCCTAGTCATTTCCAAACTGAAATCCTGGAATAAGCTACCACTTACTATTGTTGGGCGAGTCAATATCATCAAGATGAATATTCTTCCTAAATGTCTTTATTTGTTTAAAGTGATTCCTTTGAAGGTCCCCGATTCTTTTCTTACGCGCTTTGAGGACGCCATTGGATGCTTTATATGGGGTTACAGGCATGCAAGAAGAGCCATTCGTTTCATGAAACTCCCTTACAAGAAGAGGGGGCTTTTCCTCCTAGATCTTAAGCTTTACTTCTGGGCTGCACTTACTGGTCGCCCGCCCTGCCTACTAACCCCATATAATCCAGATCCATCATCTTTTGGCTATCAGCTTGCTTTAGGGGTGAGTTCAGGTTTCATTTTATCGGTAGGTGGATCCTAATTACTACAAAGGGTATGCTTTGAAGTATTAAGGGATATTATTCATAACTGGAAGGAGATCTGTTCTAAATATTCAATTACTTTTATAAAAAAAGACCCACCGCTCTGGGACAATCCTGCTTTTCCCAAAATTCAACTTGCAGGGCCTGCACAGGTTGCAGGGTTGTGATGATGGGTCAGCTTTATGACCTGAATGGCTGTAGGTCCTTCTCAGGAGTGAAAGATTCCTATGAGCTCCCATGCAATTTTTTTCAAGTGAGGAAGAGGTATGGCGCAGCGGCCAGGAAGGCTGACTCCGGGACATAGGGGATGACAGGTTGATCCTTGGCTCCAGCGGCAACTTAGCCCAGAACCATGTGACTCTGGGCAGTAGTTTTTCACGACGGCCCCACCCTTAGGGGTAATTGTTTGCGCTTTACAAATACCGGATTATTATATCCGGTCAGGATGTGAATAAACCCTTGACATCAAGGCTCAGTGATATCGTTGTACTATTACAAATCAGGCATTATACCTTTGATTAAGATGTCTTATCAAGGACTTTGTCTCTGTTACGGACGATACAGTGTTATTAGCAACTAAGTGGAGCCGGCTGCACTTATCTGAGATCTCAGTTTCAGCGATCCAGAGGGACTTAGAGATATTGGATTGTTCTGTATACTCTGTTAACTTAAAGCTACAGCAGTTGCACACCATATGATTTTTGTACTACACTCTGGATAAAATATCCAGATGGGGAATGAATGCTATTTCTGATAAGAATAGATGCTCCAAGTGCAAACTCCCAGCTGGTAATGTTGTACAAATATTTGCACTTTGCCCTGCACTACAAGAATTTTGGGCGGGGGTCTATGTCCTCAAACTTGGGACGTCAAGTTTTATTATCTACTAAAGAGAAAATGATGTACAAGGGAGGTATTCAGCGTTTAGTAATAATCATGCTGGTGTGTGCCTGACTTTGTATTGCAAGGTTATGGGTCTCTGTATTTGCCCCAAAGGCTGTTCAATAGTGTGCCCTCATCCATCAAATCTATGAGTCGGAGCTAGCTTTCGCTAAAGTTAGAGGTCCCCCCTCTGAAAAGTTTGAGAAGATCTGGAACAATCTCTGCTGGGACTTCCCTAATGCCAACTGTTATTAATTGTTTTATGTTTTTTTCTTGTCATTAGTTTATCTATTTCTTCAGTTCTAGATATTCTTTATATATTTTCTTTACCTATGTGTTCTTTTTCATTGTTTTGCCTTGATTTGTGTTGTGTATACTGTTTTATTATAATTGTGACTAACTCTGAATTGAAAAATATATTTTTTAAAACAAGTAATTTAAAATAGGCCAATCAAGTATATGCGTTTGCGTTTATTTAGTCTTTATTTCGATTATCAAATCATTAAAGACAACATACATCAATAAACTCATGTTATGGACCCTTAAATGTCATTACAAACTAATAATTGTAACAGCCCAATCATACGAATATTTTAAAATTAATAAAACCGATACACAAATTTCACATAAAACCATAAATTGATCCATCCGGCTGTGCATTCATATTTCCCATTCAGAAGGTAAAAAATGTGTAAAATCAATTACATAGAAACATTATTAAGATTGTCTTAAAAACTAACATGTATTTAAATGTAACTACAGTAACTTGATTATAAGCGAATTATCCCTTTGCATGTTGGCTACATTCCGAGGTTTGGCAATTTTGCTACGGATAGCCCACATCCAGCCTAAGAATTTCGCTAGGGCAATTATTATGGGCTCGCTTGTATCTGTACTTGAAATCCTTAGTGCCTCAGTACCTTCCCTGGTACCAAGGTTTAGACAGATTGGTTTGAGCCATCTGTATCGAGGGGCTTCATAGGCTGGGCAGACAAAGAGAACGTGTGCTATGGTTTCCCGCTGTGACAGACATGTGTTAAATTTATCGTCATTCAGGGGTGCAGGTAAAAGTCTTTATTGGGAGTGAGCCCACCCTGTATTGATGGTACAATTTCCTGTCGAACAGGACCGTAATATAATCACAATACGGTTCATAACGGTACTCATGTTTCCTCTCAAGGAAATCCCTCGTCGGAGTTGGACCCGTGGCGGAAGAAAAACGTTTCTTCCTAACCATGTCCCAATAAGCTGTCTTACACTCTTTCTTTGATGGGAGAGGGTTACCTTCAGGGTTTTGCCATATACCATTCATCCCCATGTCATTCAAGATGGTTTTAATCTTTGTCAGCCAAGAAATCTTACATGAGGTGTCAGCCTGCCTGATTTCTAACACTCCCCGGGCATACAAAGACAATTCAGGAGTAGCCCATAATCTTCTCCATAAAGCCACAGGTCTAAAACGAGCGATATCCTCTAGCTGGTTACAGCCCAAATCAATTGCTGCAGTCCTCTCTGGGTCTTTGATAGTATTAAGGTGTCGTCCGCAAACATTAACAATGGTATTTTCTGACCAGCTAAAGATGGAGCATCTGTTGGGTAGTTCGAATAGTATTTCACGACCCTGTTAATAAAAAGGGAGAACAGGGTCGGGGCACGAACACACCCCTGACATACCCCCTTGGCAATGGGAAACGTGTTTGTGACTTCCCCATTCGCACCACAGCGCTCCTGAGCGAAGTTTGAATTGTGCAGGGTGATTAAAACAGCCAACAATACAGGCAGCATCCCCATATCATAAAAGGTGCTCCACATTTTATCTCGGGGCACCAAATCAAATGCCAATTTTAAATCAATGAAGGCTGCAAATAGTGACCCGCCCCCTAAGATCACCACCCTCCAGTAGATGATCACAAACCTGAGAACCTGGTCGATAGTGCCTGTATGTGGCCGAAACCCAGCTTGCATGGATGATAAAATGCCTGTTTCATTCATCCATGTCTGGATTCTCCTTAATACCAACCTGGCAAAGATCTTTTGAATACAATCAATAAGGCTTATAGGCCTATAATTGCCAGGCTTCGATCGATCCCCTTTCTTATAGATTGGGAGGATCTCAGCTCCAGACCACGTCTCTGGGATGGGGGCTCCACTTGCTATAGCATTAGCTAGGGTCTGAATGTAACTCACCCACTTATCTCTATTGTACATAAACAGGTCCGCTAGAATGCAGTCCAGTCCAGGTGCCCTACCTTTCGGGATTAGTTTGAGGGCTTTTTCAACCTCTTGTATGGAGAAGTGCAAGGTAATGGTAGGATTAGGTTTTGGAAATTGGGCTATATAATCACTACTAACAGCAAACTGAGCCTCAAAATGGGAGATCCACGCTTCAGGTGCAACGTGATTAATGGGAAGTGGTATCAATATACCATTACCCAATTTAACAAGGTACCAGAAATTAGCCATGTTTTTTTCTTGGCGAGCGCTAAGCAGATTTGACCAATGTTGGTCATCCCATTCCTGTTTCTATCCAGCCCTTGCCTCTCTAATCTCTTCCTTATTCCTTTATCTAATAGCTCTTGCTAATCTCCTGTATGCCTCTCTACATAATTTGTTATACCAAGGGCTGCCTTTGGACTTAACTTCCTTGCCAGTTTCTTTAGCTTCTTTACAAAAAAGGGGTTGCGTTTGGAGACCAAGTCATTGTCATTGTGGACCTGCAGAATAATTGAGTTAATGTCCTCATGAGTGTCACAATTTTGGATAGTCGCCAGGGAACTCTCAACCAATGCCTCCATCTGTCTTAGATGTCCTTCATTGGCTGCGACACTAACCCACTTGACTCTCCTGCAATCATTGGTGGACTCCACTTCTGCTACAGCTTTTACTATTTCCTGAGATTCATGATTGGGTAGGCCTGGGACCTGCATAATCAATACTAATGGGTTATGGTCACTTTCGAGCCAATCCTGAACTTCCATATCCTGTAAATACGACCATAATTCCAAGCTAATGAGAATATAATCAATCCTACTGCTTCTCGTGCCATTATTAAAGGTATGTACACCCTGCCTATCAGACGTGACCTCCCATTCACTGCCCTTAAACACCGTTCTAAGCACAGACCTTTCAGCTGAAGAGCCAGTTCAGTCCTTTTTTTAATGGGTGGTAGATCAAGCAGTGGAATGACCCATTGTGCATCCTCCTCGCTGCTCAGATTGCCATCTTCACAGTCAAGGGGCTCGAAAGTGCAATTAAAAGCCCCGACGATAATCATGCTACTACGTCCCCTATCCCAAACCCCATCCAGTTTCGTGACTGTACTTGATTCTTTGCCTCCAGGTGACCCTCTAACATATACATTAATGAGCAGTATGTTTAAAACCTTGCCCATCCGCAGTCTTATGGCCGAAAGGTCCTCTCTATCGGTTTTAATTTCCTCTACTATGTATCCTACGTTCTGTTTAATCCAAATGGCTAAACCGCCTTTTGGTCTACCCCTTTGTTCCTTCTGTGCCGGTTTAAAAAAATGTAAGAATCCTGGGTGACAGATTTGGTCAAGCGCCCAGGTTTCTTGAAAAGCCCAGACGTCATATTTATCAATAAATGTTGACCATTCGGAGGAGTGGGTTTTGGTGGAGAGACCAGCAATATTCCAACTTGCCAATAAAAAATTGGGTTGGCCGTGGCCTGGTAGTGACATTTTCGATACATCCGGGGAGTTAAAGTTAACAGTATGGTCCATTGCCCCTTGGATGATTTCATCATTAAACTCAGCTCAGTACAGCGCAGGAAGGCTGGGCGGTCCTCTTCTGCTACCCTTCTCGGGGTCACCCCTTCTTCTGCATTTCCCAACCTGCCTGAATTAATCTCCTCATACCCTACCTCTATACAACTGTTATTCCCACTTATGTTTAAAGTTCTAGTGGAATGATAGTAGAATACAATCCCATCCTTCGGGACACCCATGCGATTATGTGTGCCTTGAGATAGTGGATTGGTGCCAAGACCAAGTCAGTCTATATCTTCCAAAGAGTTCAACACCCCATAGTGGTTATATGTAGGGATTGAATAGCTTGGTGTTCAATGGGCTAATCGCACCAACCCCGCATTTGTGGTCCTTTGGTTTGTGATCGGTTGGTAAAAAAAGCCCAAGGGGAAGATGTTGATATCCCTCTCCTTGATTTGTTAATTGCCAGCCCTATCCAGAATGTGTTGGACCAACCCTGGGGACCCAAAACTTAACACCACGCAATCCCCTGGTAGAGATTTGGGTGTACTACCAATCCATAGTATCCTACGAACCATCTTAAAATTGGAAAATAGCTCAAGCTTGATGCCAGTTCTGGCTGTCAAGAAATGTAGTGCCCTATTCCTCAGTGAAGACCAGTGTTCCTGTGCCGCAGGCTGGATAGCTGGAACGTTAGCCAGAATCACCGTGTATGGTGTTGCATCTGGAGGCAGGTGCAGCGTGTTGTGGTTGTGTGGGATGAAGCTGGTACTCCTACTCAGAGACACTCTGGTGCGCCCATCCCCTACGAGTGACGGGCAAAGGGAATTAGTACCGCTTTTGGTGTTGTTCGGGAGTTGGTTAGACCTAGTTGGCGCTGTAACTGGAGCTGGGCAAAACGAAGTGTCAGCACAGTCCCTGGTACATGTTCGATACTCATTCTGAGCGACCAATCCTTCTCCCTGTCCCTCCTTAGTATGGGTGTTGGTTATCATGACACTGAATAAAGTCTGCTCTATTTTTGTCATCCTACCCTTTTTCTGGGTCAATTTATCTAGTAATGGGTTGATCAGGGCTGCAAGTTTATTACCAATCTGGGTGAGGAGACCATCCTCAGGCATACGGGTGGTTAAATCTGCCACAACGGGTGTGTTAGGGTTCGTATTTATATTGTTGGGGGATGTGCTGTCGTTGGTGCTATCTACACTCCCATTTT
Source organism: Triturus cristatus (assembly GCF_964204655.1). Classification (NCBI taxonomy): domain Eukaryota; kingdom Metazoa; phylum Chordata; class Amphibia; order Caudata; family Salamandridae; genus Triturus; species Triturus cristatus. Next base: position 209,078,688 of record NC_140585.1, read on the forward strand.
CGCCCACCTCCCGTGCACTGGATTTGGATGCCAATTTTGTGTGCTTGGAGGGGTGCCCACAATTTCCTTTTTTTAGAGGGTGGAACCTCACATTGAGGCTGTCTCGTTCTATGGCTTCTTATATTTACCGTGGAAATGCAGGGGACTGGGGCTGATGATACCTTGCCCGTATCGGCAGTTTCAGGATTCATTGGGAGCAAAATGGGTGGAATTGTAGAGCTGCTCGATAGGGCTGTGCTATTAACGACAATGCTCTCTGGGGGGGTCGAAGACACAAGACTGACCAAAGGTTGCAGTGGCTCTAACGATAATCTGCGTTCCGTATGCTGTATTTCATGTATCAAGGCAGATTCCGCCCTCAGGAGAAATGCATCCAATGTACCCATGACCCCAGGGCCCACTCTCCGCCTGTTCATGTTAAGTCGAGTTCAATAGTGAGCACAACAATGGATAGCACTACAGGTATGTACTGCGACTTGTGTTTGTTAGTGGGGTGACCCAGTCCAGTCTCTACCAGTCTCGGACGGCCTCAGACGGGCCCGCCCTTGGTCTGGGCTTCGTCCCGTGGGCATCCTGCGCCGCGGGTGGGGAGGCAGCACTTTAAGCACGATGGCCACGCCTCCCCCTCACTCGCGGCAGCTGTGGGTTGCCTGGTGCACCCTGGGAGCTGGAGTTCACACCCAGGCCTCCTCCCCTTGGCAGGTAGTCTGGAATTACTTTGTCCGCAGTAGCAGCAGTGAGCACAGCAAAGGTCTCCGACGCCGCTGGGGAGAGGCAGCGCTTTAAGCGCAATGGCCACGCCTCCCCCTCACTCGCAGCAGCTGTGGGTTGCCTGGTGCAACCTGGGAGCTGGAGTCCACACCCAGGGCGTTGGAACGCCGCGCGCCGGTTATGCTGCAGATTTGGCAGGGCAGATCCCAACAGGGCAGCGCAACGTCCTTCAGCAGCCCTCCTCCCCTTGGCAGGTTGTCATGAATTACTTTGTCCGCAGTAGCAGCAGTGAACACAGCAAAGGTCTCCCATGCCACAGGGGAGAGGCAATACTTTAAGCGCGATGGCCACGCCTACCCCTCACTCGCGGCAGCTGTGGGTTGTCTGGTGCACCCTGGGAGCTGGAGTCCACACCCTGGGCGTTGGAGCGCCGTGCGCCGGTTATGCGGCAGATTTGGCAGGGCAGATCCCAGAAGGGAAGCGCAACGTCCTTCAGCAGCCCTCCTCCCCTTGGCAGGTAGTCGTGAATTACTTTGTCTGTAGTAGCAGCAGTGAGCACAGCAAAGGTCTCCCATGCCGCGGGGGAAGAGGCAGTGCTTTAAGCGCGATGGCCACGCCTCCCCCTCACTCATGGCAGCTGTGGGTTGCCTGGTGCACCCTGCAGCAGTGAGCACAGCAAAGGTCTCCCAGGTATATGCTAATCAATCTATGTTTTAAAGAGAGTGCACAAGCAGAGGAGAGGTCCAGGTCTACAGCACTGTTTTTCCATATAGCACAGAAAAAGCAAAAGTCCTGACCTACAGTCAGGCATATATGAATAGGGGAATCTGTGTCTGGGCTATACCACTTCCTCACTAATTTGAAGGGTGTGAATTCTCCCAGTGAAGGTTATTTAAAGTTTCTCATTTTAGTCTACATTAGACCTATATGTGTTTGCACACCTGCATCCTAGTTGCTGCTTTTCTTCTGTTTGATACTCGAAGAAAAAGTTGTTCATAGCCCAATACTTTAGTTTGTGTTATAATCAGAGTATTTACAAATTCACAAAGAGGAACACACTGACTAGCTCATGAATAATAATGGCCAGGAATCAGGTTTATGCCTAATTGAAGCAAAAATGACTGCTGGCAAATACTCCCTGGTATGGGAGAGAAGATCACTGTCTCAGGATTGGAATTTGCAATCGCACAGAAACTGTCATTCTCAGGAGCATCAAGAGCTAAATTAGACTGCTGTCTACCCTTGTAGATGCCCAAAGTCAATGTATCCGAAACTGGGATTGTACAGTATGTGAGCAGTTGATACCTAGTAATAACCGAGCATAGTCTGAACACCCTCCTCACCTTCCAGCTCAATTATGGCATACACTCATTTTTAATGTCATAAAGTTGCACTAATCAGCAAGACATCTATGGGCATATGTACAAAATATCCTAATAGCGATTTGCAAATTGCAACTCCATAGAAGTCACTTTTTGGGAATGGTATATATGTAACCGCTGATTCCACAAATAGCGATTCCTACGGATTCACATTTGCAGTTAGGAAATTGCAAAATAGGAAATCACAAATTAGAAAATGGAGCTTTCCGGATGCAGAATGATGATGTCATGCCAGGAAGTTTATAAATATTTAGTGGTCACAACCCAGAAGCTTAGGAAGGTGTTGGAAGTTAATAAATATGGGGTGATCACAACCCAAAAGCCTAGTAAGGTAATGCAAGTGCTCCTGCATCACTACTGCCCGTGAATCACATGTTCCCGGAGAACACTATGTCTACAGAAGATGGGTACAAGTACACAAGGAGCAGAAAGAGGAATATACAATTCTCACAAAAGAAGCTGGAGCTCCTGACAGAAGAATTTGTGTCCCATATGGACCAACTGTTTGGGATGTCTCCTTCACAGTACCAGAAAGCCAAAATATAAAAATCTAGACTAGCATGTTGGAGAAGGTGAACTCCCTAGGAGTCACCCCGAGGACCATCCTAGAGATACTCAAATGCTGGTGTGACCTGAGGTCTCGCATGAAGGAGAAGGTGGCCAGCATGATGGCTGAGGGTCATGGAATAGATGGTGGACCATCAAAACTCCCTCTTACCACTCCCATGGAGACACTCATCGAAGGGACCTTGGAACCAGAGAGTGTGGCAGGAGTGTCTGACATTGATACCTACAATCTAGCAGCTGCCAGCCAGGATAAGTCATCTTCCCTTTACTTACCTAACATACCATAATGTTAGCAAATCCATATATCATACATTCAAGCATGAATAAATCCATTGAGATGCTTCCCTTTCCTGTGCAGAGACAGATGCTCAGGAAGTGCCTAGCAAGGTTTGATTAGTTAAACCATTCCATCAACCGATTGGCAGTAGCTACAAAAACACTAGCAAGGCAGTCTGTGATTTTCCAGACTGACATGGTTTACTACTTACAGGACATTGCACATGGGCTAGTGCTAGTGACTACAGCCTTAAAGAATGTATACACCCACAACCTCTGTATCCTTAACATTCTGCCCCCACCTGAGAGAGAAGTGGGCTTTAGCCTCAGTGGCACATGCATTCAGGAATCCTGCAGTTCCAGGCGTTCACAGTGGCACACTTTTGGGACCAACAGGTCAACAGTCCCATGGCCCAGTGTTGCTGACAAGGCACCTAACCCCAGAGGCCAAAAGAAGTGAACTACTGAACACTTGGAGGAATGAGTCACCTTTGTTTTGTTTGGCATAACATACCTTGCTGATTATTTTTAAAAATGTTACATCCACAAGGATACAGTTGATCTTTGAGTGATTTTTTTTTGTCATAAACTGAATAAAAGGTGGTTTCTCAGTTATGCGCCAAGCATTACCATCAGCTGTGTTTTCTCATTATTATATTTTTTAATTACTCTTATCTCAGAAATGGATGTTTGTGATCTCTGTGCATTGTGCTCGTCCCTCTGATCGTGTGTACGCTTCTGCTGCACCTGTAGTGGGGGCAATTCTTCATCAGGCTCTACGGAGATGTCATGCAGACCCTTCTTCATTGCAATATTGTGCAGTATGACACATGCAGCGATGATCTTCCAGCATGTCCAGTACTGTCCCACAGGTCTTGTGGAGGTAGCAAAACCGGGACTTCAGGATCCCAAAGCTTCTCTCTATTATTGAACGCATTGTCCTGTGTTCCTGTGTGCCCTGTTGTACTGTCTTTCACTTCTTGTCCTTGGAGTCAGGTATGGTGTGAGTTTCCAGGGATACAAGGCATATGCACTGTCACAATAAGAGCATGAGAAGGGAAATCACTAGGTCACCTTACACACATCCCCCCGGCCATGGTATTCATTGAGTCTGTGATTCTCTTACCTAGTAGGAAATCATCACCAAATTCACCCTGTGACAGTTCAATTTGTATTCCACTGTGGTGGAACATAAATGAGTTGTGGGTGGTAACTGGGAAGCTGGCCACAAGGTCTGTTTTGATACAGGAGGCATAACACATTACCTGCACATTAGGTGAATGTCAGCTTTTCCTGTTCTTGTATATCTATTCAATTTCTGAGGGGGGACATATGGCAATATCTGCCGATCAGCACAGCCAACGACATTGGGGAACTGTGCTACCCTGTAGAACATCGATTTGGTTTGTTCCAATAATTGGGGTGTATTGGGTAAAGATAAATATTGGTTGGCTTTACTAACTATAAATTCTTATCCTCCTTGCCAGAAGGTACAAAGTGGATTGACTTTGACAGATTGTGGGTGCCTTTTTATATTTTGTACCTGGTTTCGACCTGATCTAAATTTCTTAAATGGCCATGTTGCGACTAGTCTCAATTAGGAAAACCGTTGTTCATGTGGTTAGCTAGCCACAAATGGGAAATCCCTTTTAACGATATCGTATTTTGCAATTTCTGAAATGCAATATTCAGTATGTAGAAATCACAGTTTGAACCACCGCAAAGGCCTTTTGTACATTCCAAAATGGCATTTTGCATTTCCTAAGGGTACCAAAATTGCAAATCGCCCATTAGGAAATGCAAATACTCTCAATCTTACTCTTTTATTATATTTCTCCTGTCTGAAAAGTAACAGGCTGATATGAGAAAGTGTAGTATTATTTGGGCTGGCTAAGTAATAATTTCACTCTTCTTTTTAATCCAAAAATGGTTTCAATAAGTTAAACATGAGCTCAATCCCTGGTAGCTATGGCACGGAGCAAGCATAATTAACTTAAGAAAATGAGTTAAGCATCTCGAAGTATCAAATTAGTTAGAAAGTTGAAAACACAATAAATAAACATTTTTTTTTAAAGAGAACCATTTAATTAACAAAATGACACCAAATTGTCACAAATATAATAAGTGGAATTGAAAATATGATTTTTTAAAGTGTTACATAAAAATAGCACCAAAATGTTTTAAGAGCCACCCATTGTCATCTGGTGGCACTTGAATGGGGTTGACATGCAATTTAAGGTAGATCACAAGGGCATGTGGGCCAGATACAGAAAACAGCTGCTATCTAGTTGGAGGTTTTCCAATTTGACATGTCACTGAAGTTGAAGTCATAAATCTTAAGCAGGATGTAGCCAAGAAGTGCTTTTGGCCGTAAAGCTCAAAGCACAAGAAATACAAAACTTGCACCCAAAGAAGGTCTCTCGTTAGACAGATACTTTTGACACCTTCACTCAAGGATGATTTCCATATCAGACTTAGTTACTTTATGCTAGCATGGGCTCCTCTGACAGGGAAAGGCGTCAAGCTGCAGCCAAACAGGGCTTGACAAGGCTGGATACCTTTTCCATGATTTCCAGCTGAAACAGATTTGCTTCTGTGAAAAAGCTCTGTGCAGGACCAATCTGAATCTTAGGCCCAGTGGCAACTCAACTTCCTTGGATTGACTTGTCAGGTTGGTCCCCATCCTCCAGAGATTTTTGCAGCCAAAATGTTCCTAAGTCCCATGTTTTTCAGGCTACACAGTCAAGGGGCACATATCACAGGAACTCTACTCCGGTGGACAATACTCACTCCAGCAGAAGCCAAAAGGGAGCAAGGTAGGTCCAGTTGGAACTGGTCAGCTGGGCTCTTCAGGAAATAGGGCTTCTTGTGGAACTAATTTGTATGAGGTCAGCCAACCGATATTTAAAGTCCATTTTTTGACCTGGGTACAAATGGAGCAATTTGAGCCCTTCAGATCTCCTCACAGGACTCTACAGCAGGTGCAGCACTTCTTTTATCTTCCACAGGTCTAGTAGTGTTCTGAAGGAGGTACCCAAGGGTGCCATATGTATACCTGGCACTAGCTTAGTTTGTGGGTGACATAAACTCCTGCAACATCCATGACCAATAAGGAAAGAAATCCCAGGGGTCAACTTCTCACATTTGCAGCAGTTCCTGCTTGCCTTACCGAAACAATCCCACAGTGCATCTCTTTACCTAATTTCACATGGCAGAACCATTCTCCCTCAGTGCAGACTCTGTGTGCCTATTCAAGAGGTGTGTCCTTGGAAGTGCCTGCTTGACTGGGGCAACCAAAAAGAAGCCTGTCCAGATGTCGGCTCACATGTCTGTGACAAGGTAGGCCTCTTATAAGTTGCTCAAGTTCCTTGGCACAGCCCAGATGACCATTCTGCCAGAGACAAAGAGACACCTCCCCACACCCAAGAGGTGATGTCATTTTATGATTTTACAGGCTGAAGAAGAGTGAAGCACAAGTGAAGTACTGCTGCAGCATTTTTCTACTCAAAAAAAGGAGAGGTAAGTGTCCATGGAGGACAGTCATCATGCCTTCCCCAGACGATAATTGAACAACAATAAAGGAGAGCGCCCACCTAATATACCATGTTCCTCACTCACATCATCAAGTTCTTAGTGCAAATGCTTGTCGTTTTACAGGACCCTAATACACACAAAATGTGTGTGCCAATCTTCATCATCTGGTCCTCATCCAATGGTCTAATACACCTGATGGGCTCAACCCTAACTCATCACAATCAGGATGGAGAGCTCTTGCTGTTTTTATGTTGGTATCCTATAGTACATTTGAAATAGTCTCAAAGGCCTCTTACACTCCTTTACTTTCAAAGCTCTTTGGATTATATTAAAAGCAAAAAAGACATGGTTGGAGAGAATTACTTTACCTGGTTCTATAGAAGGAGACATGTTTCAGCCAGCTTTTTCAAATGCTCATTTAATTAATCCAGCTTTCTTTAGAACCAGATGGATCCCTAAACCAATTCTGTCTAAACTTGTTTATGAATTCCTCATTCAGTATTGCACAAGACACTCATGCTCACAAATTCACAATCCAACTCCCTTGGTTTTTTAGGTCTCGCCTGATTCAGCGCTTGCGCTGATCTGGCCGAGACATTTTGTAAAGAGGCTTTTTCAAAGTGCTGCCGTGGCCTAAAGCTACAGTGCACGTGAACGTGCACGCGCGCCCTCCGTTGCATGCGATCGTAATCGCGATTGCGATCACTTTCACTTTCGTCGCGGCCGCGTTGCCAAAACCCAAAGTTAAGTGTGCCTCCTTTTTCCCTTATTTCACTGCTCCTTTTCTCTCTGCTTGCTTGTTATTATTTAGCCCGAGAAGCTTGTTTGTCCCGAACTCCCCCCATTTACCAATGTTCATGTCTGTCACCTGTGCGTCTCTGTTTCCCTGGTTTTCTCCCCACCTCCTCTGTCTTTCCTCTGTATTGCTGTGGTCTCTGCCGCACCAGTATTCCCTTTTCCTCATTCTTTCGGTTTAGCTGAGTTTAGCTAACACACTTGCACTGTCTGTCTTCTTTCTATGTTTTTTCTCTGTACACCCCTTTCCGTTTGTTGGGAACCTATCACCAGTGTGTTTCTGCTCGGCTCTCTGATTTAGTATTTGGCTGTCTCGCTGAGTGTATTTCTCCTTTCAGTGTGTTTTGTCCTCCCTTTTGTGTTCCTCCGCCTTCTCGTTGCTGTCTGTTACGTCTGTGTCTTTTTGCTGCGTTTTTTCTTTCTCAATCTAGCTCGATGTCTCTCCTTTTCCTTCTCCCGCCTCTACTTTTGTGATAAAAATGGATAGCATCCTCGTTCTTATGCTTATTTCTGTCACGTGTGTCGATTTTGCTGTGTGTTTTCTATATTTGTATTTCCGGCTGTATCACTGTGAGTTTTTGTGAAGTGTTTCATGTTCGTGTTTATCTTCTTTCTCGTTGTTATTACTGCCACCTGTGTGTTTCTGTTTCGCTGCGTGTATTTATTTATTTCTATCTCACTTTGTACCTCTCCCTTACTTTAAACGCGTACTTATCCTTCTTTATCTCTGCCCCCTGCGTTTTTTGTTTCGCTGTGTTTTTCCTGTTTGTTCCACCCTGTCTTTCCCCTTCGTTCTCACTCTTTCTCTCCTTTTTTAATATTTCATGTTCTTTTTCACCCGTGTTTTCTGTTTACCTGTATTTTCCCTTTTGTCTCTCTGCTTTTCCTCTTCCTTCTCTCTGTGTCATGTTTCACCATTTTGTTTTCTTTGACACCTGTGCGTCTCTGTTTCGCTGTATTATTTCGCTTTCTGTGCATGTGTATATTTCCCCTTCTAGCTCTGTTTCTCTTGTGTTCACCTTGTTGTCTTTGTCATCTGTGTCACCGTTTGGCAAAGTCTCTGTTATAAATGGTTTAAGTCGACCTAGTATTTAAGAGGTTAGCTGCATTTCATAATGCTTGACTGTCTGACTGCTCTTTGAATATTGCTTAAAACAAGCATTTGCAATGCACTAGGTCTCGCATTTAAGCGAGTTTGAGCTATTGACATTGCACATAACAATCTTACATGTTTTTATTCGTTTTTAAAACATAAATAAAAGGCAGTCATTTACAATGCCAATAGCTTAAACTCATGGAAATGCGAGACCTATTGCATTGCAAATGCTTGTTCTCCTTGCTGGTGGCATGGAAAATACCCGGAATCCCTATCTGATAAGCAGAAGAAACATTACAGATATTTCATTAGTCATTGGTGATGTGTTTTGAGTACACCCAACTGCGCTACACTGCACACAATATATACTGCGCTTCAAGAACATCTTGTATGTCATAGTCATGCCAGATTATTATATCTTCACCATCACGTGTGTATCTGGCTCCAGTGCAGTCTGCCTGATATTGCACCTCGGTCTGGTGTACCATGACCATTGCCTATTATTAGCTCTTTACTTTTTCTTTGTGCTTTTTCCACCTAAATCTTTCAAAAAATCATATCTTGAGTTTCCCTCATTGGATTTTAGTCATTTTAGTGTCATTTTGGTTATTACATTTCTATCACATTAGTATATATTGGATTAATATTGGGTTGTGTTTTCAACTTTTTATCTGTTTTGATACTTCTAAATACTCTACACATTTTTGTAAAATTAAGCCTGTCTGCTTCAAGTGACAAAATATCTAGAATGGGAGGGAGTAATAACCAAGGAAGCACCATTGTGCGACAGCAACACACTATAACAGTAGGGCATATAACACTGGTTCCTCAGGTGGGACCCCATAGGGAAAAAGGGAGATATATGCGGAAATGGGGCTTTCATTCCTACAGGACACACTCGAAAAGAGGAGAAGTGAGGGAATGCCTGAGGCTATTGGTCATATGCTGAAAAACGAATCTTACTCTATATGTGGGAGAAAGGGAGCTAGCTGAAAAACATTAAGGTATTTGTTGTCCTAGGATCAACAGTTGTAAAAAGGAGCACTTCCTGGAGATGGGAGCGAGTGACTTGCAGAACATACGTTAGTAGGCAGAGGCTATGGACTGGTTCATGCTCACAAGGAAACAGGTCTGTGAAAGTTGAGGATGCCCATTGAAAAAGAAAAACATTTGAAAACAGTTTAGTGGAATTTATCTGAGGATGTAGAGCATGAGATGTGGTTTTTGAATCCAGGTCAAGAAGAGACATGATACTCAAAGTAGGTTGAATGTGGTCATTCTCCCTCAACTAATGAATAGCTGCCAGAGGCTTAATGTGTGTTAATGCAGGTGATGTGTTGCTCCTTCCATGAAAAACACAACAATAAAATGTTTGTTTAAAAAAAGCCTGTCATCTCTGTGCCATAGCTACTTGGCATAGAGCTTAGGCTTAAATTACCGAAACCTATGACTGGACCTAAGAGTATAGAGAATGCATTACTTGAGGTGGATTCCCATCCACCCCAATTAATAAACCGCTTTCGCTCATCATTAGAAATTATTTTAAAGAAAAAACATGCATGTCTCCAAACTGAGTAATAATTTTAGCTCATGTCTTGATACCCCTTCTCTCAAATTGCTCTAAAACAGCAAAACAAAGCAACCAGCAAATCACAAAAACAATGAATTAATATCGTTGTACTTCTACCAATACAACTATGGAAAATATGACAGATAGCCATTCCCTGAAGAACCAGCAACAAAACAGCTCTAATTGGTCTTTCAGGGCATGTCTGTGATCCCACAAGATTAAAACCTTAATGGTTACTTCCCAAGTGACCAAAGAATTAGATTTAAATTTGCCAGCTTGGTGCAAGCTTCTTGTGTCGACTATTGGTTTAGATCCGTCTCTGGTTTAGCTCAATTCCCACTTTCAATTTTCCTCAAGGAGATCTTTGAAGTCCTTTCCAGAGTGGATTCGAGAAATAACGAAAGGTGTCATGTTTATCACGGTAGGCCCTACAAATAGTTGTTGCTTTTGTGTCCTCATGTTTGCTGCCACCCCATGCTCAGCATATGGAAATCCATATAATCCCTATTTGAATAAGAAGGAGGTAACATGGGCCAGACTCTAATCCCAGCACCATTCTCTTTGTAAATGTGCTCATGCCCTGGCTGGGAGCAGCACTACAGGCTTCATGGTGTTCATCCACGAATGCTGTCTTCAGGCTTCCCTTGTAAACGAGGTCCAATGGCAAAGGGCGTAGGGCATTTGGTACCCCCCCCCACTCTTTGGGCTTATGATATTGTGTAATTGGAAATGCTCGCTGGCATTACGTACCTTTGTGTGTGGTAACAATGGCCAGGAGCTTTTAGAAGGACTGATTGGCTTGAGACTGTCAGAACTTCAAACTATAAGCTGGAGACCCACTCCAGCTCATGACACATTTTCCTTAGCAGCAGACCTGTCTGGATCCCACTGCCGGTGCTTGCAGAATATGAAGCAGCGTGCTATCTCCTCGTGACTCATCAAGGAAGTGCTATGCTGACATGCACTCGTGCTGCTGTTGACCTTGCAACAGTAACAGTAGCCAAATTGCCCAAGAAATCAAGGAATGCACCCAGAGTGCTTAGAAGACATCTTTAGCACTCATCAGAAATCAAATGATGGCTGCCTTAATAATCTATTGTTACAAAATGCATGTGAGTGGAGTGGGGAGTGTCCCTGAAATAACAATTTCTCCCTGCACCACTTTGTATGCCTTCATCCTGCTCATTAGCAAGAGTAAGAAGGACCTACATGGTCCAGTCTGTATCCTTTATCATATAAGTGAAGCAGAGGTGGCAGGCTGACCTCTCCATCACTAGAACTGCCCTCCACCTGGGGCGTGAGACATTAACTTTGAACCATTATGTACCCCAAGGGGAATAAAAAGCAACAGGCAACCTATTTATAACCCTTTAAATAGGCTATGATGCTTATGTTTGTGGATATAATTGTACAAGTATGCAATAGAATGTCTCTGTACTATCCACAGCATTCTACCATGTTAACGTCACCCAGACATGGTCTTGATGCAAAGATAGCCAAGACTACTTAACGTGTACCGAAGGGGATGCAAAGATTGCACTGTGGTGTGTACCTACCCAATGAAAATTAAATAGAGAAACCTGCATAAACGGAGTGCATCTTGCAAGCCAGCAGCAATAATGATAGCTTGTTTTTCATAATCGCGTTTCTACCTCTTCTAAGCACTGCAATTATCTCTCTACTTCTGACCAATAGGTGTGAGGCTCACATCTGTTGAACAAGTTCACCTCCTTCCATGCACTCAATGTTTGAAGTCAGGGCCACTGAAAAATTAGATTTAGCCATCATGGATTTTTACGTTTGATTGTTTTTAGCCACTCTTGAGACGTAATACATTTTGTGTTGCATACTTAAAATGTCTACACTCAGTAGGCTATTGTGCCTGACAGCTTCATAATGTTAACTGGTAAACTTTCAACTGTTGATTACAGAAAATTTGAATTTATAGCAATTATGTTTAGGTAGTGCAAAGCACCCTGTGATGTTGATGTACTGGGCAGTATGAAATAAAAACATAAAATACTTAATTACAACAGGGGCAAACACATAATTCATGTTTACATGACAGACACAGTTCTCATTTCATCAATAATTTCAAGAGATCACGGCAAGCATGATGCCTCTCTGTTTATAGTGTGTTATTTTGATTCCTAAAACACGAACCAGCGAAACATGTATCTATTACATGGGCAGGCTTCTCCGTCAGAACAGAAGAGCATTGCCCAGTGGTGGCCGGCATGGATCAGGGGTGGGGCGAGGAGGGAGGAAAGGTGAGGGTTTAAAAAATAAAGAAACAATCGTAATTTATCGCTCCATCCTTCCTCCATCTCTCATCCACGTCCCGCCGTAACAGGAAGCACACAGTCTCCCCTAAGCCAATCACAATACTGCAATACAGTGTTTTGATTGGTCTGAGCACTGTGGTTCAGCTCTCAGCCAGAGAATGGAAGCCTGGGAATGTTCTCCACACAGGCTGTAATGCAGCCTGGGTGGAGAACATGCAAAGTGCGCATGATTGTTTGGTCGGCCCCAGACCTTTTCAAAGAGATTATACTATCCTCCACTGCCAAAAACATGTAAATAACCCTCTCCACTCTACTTCATCAGAGGTACGGTACCCAAGAAATAAATCAATACGTTTTTTCTGGTCTACATTGTTGTAGTTCATGCTGGTAACATCTGTTACCAGTGTGAGGAGATATCTGATGATGAAGCATGTTACCGTTTAGTGGTGCAGAATTACCATCCTTAAGAGAAATAATCTCTCCTGATTAACAAACCCAAATTACTACACCTCTCTTGTGTTGCTCGTTGGGTTGGTTTGAGTATGCATTGTGGGGATGTACCATTTTGGCTTTGCATTCTCCCCTCTCCTCCTCCTATGTAATTAGTGAAAATTGGGATTAGTCTTGAGCTCTTACATTAAACAGTAATTGTTTTAGAAAATGAGTCCTGACAATTTTATATTAATTCTTTTTAAGTACGAGCTGTTGGCTGTTCCAGAACAGCAAAACATGAAAAAATAGCAGGGAGTTTTTTAGAAGAAAGGTGGAAACCCTGTGAGTGCCATAATTTATTTCCAGTGGATGCATTGGGTTCACCGCTCTTCCCATGAAGTATTTTGTGTGTGTTGAGTATGTGTCAAGTTGAACTGGTAGTTTGTTCTTTTTAGTCTAAATTTAACATGTTCTGGGAAGTTCTTTGTATTTCAGCAGTGAGAGCTAAGTGCTCTTTTGTTTTCCCACTTCTTTGACATATCTCAAACATGCACACACCCAAGTAATTATTTGCAAGGATGCTTTTGCCTTCTACGTAGGACAGAGTATTTCAGAAGGAAGATTTTAGACAGTTAACATAGAGGTTGTCTAAGTGGAAGGCTGCTGCCCAGGTTTTCTCTCAAATACTGGAGGACATCTCTGAGGCAAGATGTGTTACTGAGACACTATCAGCGGGAGAGGATAATGGAGCAGAATCAGGAATAAATGTATCAGTCGGCAGAGTTCTATCTGATAATGACTTATCTTCCAATGATTTTGTGGAACATGGTCATGACAGTCATGATGTTCGTTCAGAAGCACAATTTGTGCAGCAGAGAGACAGTAGCAGGGTAGCCCAATCCGGAGTGTAGGCAATTATGATGCCAAGCACAGACAAAATGCTCTCTTGTCTCCCCTCAAATTTAGTTCCCCAATTCACTGCACACACTGGATGTAAAGTCGATACTGTAAATGTAATGCCTATTGACTACGTCCATCTTTCTGAATTTTGAGTTCCTTGATGTAAATGTGCACCAAATAAATGTGCATACCAAAGAGTTTCTTAAGCCATTTGAGGACCTCCATCAAGGGCACCCTGTTGGATTCCCACTTCACTTGGAGAGTTGAAGAAATTTCTACGCCTAATGCTCAACATAGCCGTAATGTACAAATAAACAATGCAGTCCCATCAGTCGACTTGCATTGTAGAGGCAACAGACAGCTTCACCCCTGACAGTCACCACAAAGGACTGGCGTGTACTGGGAATATTGGTTTGTTGTAATAGGGTTTTATTTTGTCTTTCCTATTCTTTTTTTCTCCTTTTCTCATATCAATCTTGCGATAGCAATGCATTATTCAAGTTCATACCAGACTGGCATTGCAGACATGGTGGAAGCTACAGAAACCTTGTCGTCAATTTGGTTCACCATGTTACATATATACTAGAAAGTGTGTGAAGCTTTTCATGTTTCCCATTAATTAGAAGCTTAGATGGTGAGTGTCTCTGATGCACCGGAGACTGTAGAATTTTATTTGGTATAAATACTGCTTTAAAGCTGTAATGCCTATATAACGCAAAGCAATGACTGTCAGCTAAAACATACCATATATGTTGAATTGTATAACCTATGGAAATTGTATCTATACATAACAAAAATGCAAATAAAGAAATAGAAATAAATGAAAAATGGGAGGAGATAGGTGTTTGGGCCCCTATTTACAGGATTTTGGTATAGGGCAGCACAGCAAGTCACTTTGCTGCACTGCCCTACATCAAAATGAAAGGGCAGGAATGCACCGTATTTATGCAATACAGTGCATTCCTGTCCTTTCTCCCTGCTCTGGAGCCGTTTCAGCAGCCTAGCGCCAATGTACACACCAATGCACAATGGTGCAAGGATGCCTCCATTGCTGGCAGGGCAGTTTTTTTTGCATGAAGGGGCACATTCCTGTACAGAAAAAATCCTCAGATGCATTATCCTCTTTTATGTGTGCTGCAGAATGCAGCACATATAGAAAGTGGAAAAAACTAGGCGAAATAAAGATATTTCTCCTTGTTAAAACTCACCTAGGGAAGCAGAAGGATTTGGAGCTTCCCCAGGTTTACATGATTTTGTAAATCTGGGGCAGCGTCAAAATCCATTGGTGTTGCATGGAAACCCTACTGCAATACCCATGGAACGCATCCCGAGCAAGGCAATGCAGTGATATGCGCTGCATCAACTTACTCAAGATTTGTGATGCAACACTTAGCCATGCAGGGTGGCTTTGTGTGGTCTCATAAATATGGTTCAGGGCCCTGGGTCATGCATTTACCACTTTATGTAGCATATGCACTATTTCTGCAGCATTGCCCAGGAACATAATGATGTTGTTTCATGTTGTGGAACATTTGTCTGGCATACCCCTGAAAAGAATATAGTAGATGATGAGTGCTTGATTCTGTTAAAAAGGATGAATGCTGTTCAGGCAGTACATATCAGGCAAAAGAGAACATTATGGCATCAAGATGTACATGGTGTACGAAAGCTCTTCTGGTTGTATATACAGTGTGATTGCATCTACAAGGAACGATTCCTCTGTAAATCCGCAGGTTGCCTTTCCTCATTAGGGATCATTGCAAAAATTGCATGACAGCCTTTCCAATCCCTCCTTCATAAAGGTAATAACTTTATGTGGAAAACTTGAACACAGGTGTCGAGCTGTTAACTGACTGGAACAAATCTGGCACTGTGGCTTGTAAGATGTTGCTGCCAAGAAGTCCCACAGGAGCTTGATTGTAAGAAGCTTCAAAAACCTGAGGGCACAGTATTGTATTCAAGCTTCTCAAAGTCACATTTTCAGATAGACAGGATGTATTTGTGCTTATTGCAACCCATGATGAAAGCACATCTCCTGTAACACTTTGGTATCATTTGGTAGAAGTAACCAACTGTGTTCTTATTTATAACAATTACAATAGCAGAGTGGATGAGAATGACCGTACTTCAGCTATATAATGAGAGTTGTAAAACTGACACATGGTATAACAAGTTTTTTACCCACCTGATACAATTGGCAACATGCAATATATATGTTGTTTACTGTCAGACCACTGTCTTTCCTTGACTTTCACCTGACAGTCATTTTAGTTTTGCTGCTGCAGAAGCAGGAACCTCTACTTCTGCTTTGAAACCATGTTCCTGCATCAGATACAGACTCAACCATGTTGTTAATGCTGTGTTTGCTCTAAGCAAGGACAGAAGTATTAGAGTTCCTATAACTATTCCCTGTGCCTGTTTCTGCAAGGCCTAAGATTTCCAACTTTCCTCACCTTCAACTAGGGGTCGGTGAAACTTTTGGAGTTACATAAAAACTCTGGGAGAATCCACGAAGTTCCGTAAACAGGCGGAATTAGGCACATCTTGCTGCTCATGCTGATTTTTAGCGCCAGGAGCTCGGGCGTTTCTTAAAAATCAGTGCAAACTGCATGACGATGCAGACCAGAGGGTGCTTCTTCTCAAGTTGATTTTGCTGCCACATGAGTAGATTTGCTACTCGAGTGCCAACTTTCTGACCACAAACGATTACAACCGCCCGAGTTGTGGAAGTTTCATTGGGTGCCCTTTTATTGACCAAAAATTGCGATAGGGGATGCCAAATCTTACTTGCACGCACCAATTTACCATTGGTGAGCTGCTCACAAGATAAAACTCAGCCACGCGTCACTTGGCTGAATAGGGCCATAACTTCGCTTGACAATCATGATGCAGAGTGGTCAAAACTCTGTGAACTCCACCGGTGGAGCGGAATTTATTGTCTAACCCTACTTTCAACCATCCAAAAATAAAGTTTGGGGAAATTTGATGAAGTGAAGCTGTCATACTGATACAGATGTACCTTCCAATGGCTACGCATGGGCATACACCTTGTATTGGCCACTACTTGACTAGGTAAGCATTCTTTCAAATTCTTCCCCTTCATTTGGAATACCTGTACAATTTGATCTTGCTTATGATCTGTTTGCCACCTTCATTCGTTGTCAGAACATGGCTGATGTTCTGTTTGCCATGTTACAATTATGTTATTGTCACAGCACTGCACATTACAGTGGACATAACATATGCCATTTTGTTAAAGAGTGCAACAAAACGTAAAGCTCTTCGTAGTATTGGAATTTCTCTTTATGGACCTTAGAAAAGGTGTTTATGTTAGTTTCAAGAATAGGTATGCTCACACTTTATGAAGGTGGAGTATTACGTGGTGATGCTGGTTATGCTACATCATGCAATACTGTCACAAACCCCAAAGATGGTCCTTGAATTTACACTAATACATTCTTAGCTCAGTCCTGGTAGTTTTGCAAAGAGTAGTTAGGCTTTCCTAAAGGAACACGTTTAAGCATGTCAGAGTAGCAACCAGGATGATAAGCAATTGACACGACTCAACAGAAATCCAAAACATTTTATGAAAATAGAGTGTATTTTTATCGTAATTTAGTCACCAAAATTAATGGAATAACATACATATAACCGGAGTTATAGATTTTAGAATCCAATAAAATCAGTTGAAAATACTACAGCGAAAATTTTAAATTGCGGTCAATAGGTAAAACCATTAGTGACAATCGGTCACTTGCAGGTTGAGTTTCTAAGGTCATAACAGTCAATTCAATTTATCCAGGCCCGTGGACCCGACTGGATGGGCGTGGCAGAGTCATCCTGCCTCTCTCTGGTGCTGAACAGGAGCTGCAGAGAGCTACTTTTACCACTTACACAGTGCTATGGGGCAAGAAGATGCAAAAACAGAACAATGGGGTGGTTGCTGATGTCAGTCGAAGGTCAGATGGAGTTCCCTCCAGGTTCAGTGTTGAGTGAAGGGGTTTGTGACCAACGAGCCTTGGCATCGGTAACCTTTAGGAAAAAGTACTTCAACATCCGGTGGCCCTGAGAAACAAGGAAGCTGCCTGTGACTTTATGAAAGGCAGGATTACAGTTCTACAATGCACCAGACAAATGGATTTGGGTGATCCCACGGAGGGCCTCATAGACAGCAATTGTTCAGATTTAGAGCGTTGTTTTACCTCCTGTTGGCAGGGGACTAGTGTAACTAGTACAGGGGAGGCTGAGGTTGCTCCAGGCTGCCACGGAAGTCCCTCTGTCTCAGGGACCTAAGAGATAGACTAGGATGGACCTTCAATAGGGCCATTTCAAAGGTTTTGCCACAGGTGCAGATTATCACCCTTTTGCTTTGTGCAAGTCCTGTTGTCGCAGAAACGGGTTTCTTCATTTATCCTATTTGATGCAGCTTGTTCAGAACTGAGGCTCTGTAGTTAAAGGTTCTAGATAGATTGAGGGGCATTAGGGGTGCGGGTGCAAGTGGCCAATGTGCTGCTTGCCCCAACGGCTAATCCGTCCCTGAGACGACCACATTCAGGCATGTAGGCCATCTTGTCTACACATAACCCTCTATTCTGCTACTTTTGAAAATGGCAGAACCTTTCTTTCAATGTAGAGACCAGGCTGCCCATCCTGGAGGTGTGATTAGCTTTCTAGTGGCTTACACCTCCTTAACTATATAATTTCCCGCCTGCCCAATACAAATATGTCTGGGGCAGGGGGAGGTCTAGTTCCTCCTCTGAGAGTAAGCCCTGATGCATATCAGAGGAGGTGCAGCCTTTGAAGCTCCCCGACTGGATGACCCATTTGAGATAATCTCCTTTTATTTCTCATATTCTCTTCCTGTGCATGCTGGCATGTCAGACATTATCCCTATTGACTTATGTTCTCCCGATGTTGTAAGGGGATATATTGGTGTGTTTGTACATTGCAGCCTTGAAAAAGTCACGGGATATTGCACTTGTGCGACGAAACACGTGTCGACTGCTACTGTCTAAAGAGATCTTTCAGCCTGGACATACACAGGAAATAAAGAACAAGAAAACTTACATATGTCCAAGATAATTTATGCTTACTTCTTCACTTTGATTTCTGATCCAAAAGTTATTGTTTTGATGTGTTCTGGGGATTTGTTAAAAGTTTTGAATATATTTGTTGGCCTTGGTCATGAAGATTTTTAAGGAGCTGGGTGGTTCTCCCCACCCTGCAAGGACCATCACCCAGATATTACTACCCTGAATAATTAACTAGTGGTATTCTCCTTAGTGGCGCCCTAACACGAATATACCACTGTAGCTAGTCATTTACCATTTAGTTGAGTAGCAATAAAGATCTGTTATTCAGTGCCTTGATACCCTTGGGCGATACGTGTGCTTCACAAATACAAATGAATGAATGAAAGTGGTTTATTAGTCAATTAACACTATAAATATTGAAAGAATCATAAATTCTTGCATGTTTTGCTAATATTGTCTAAACTTACTATACCTCAGAGCAACCGTTGCACATCTTAATTAAAAGACAATTTCATTATTTGCTTCCCTTCATCATTATACAAGTAAAAAACACAGTATACTAAAGGTTAAGAGAGACTGGATGAGGCAAACCAATAAGAACACCTACCTACAGTTCTAAAAGTAATTCCTCATAAGCCAGTTTTTTCTCTGAATGGCAAGAATTTATATACCTGACTGTGGCTAGATTTAAATCTACTGGTAAATTGCCAGTGTGCAAGACTATAATACAATCGAAGTGCCAATGTGTAAGACTACAGAGCAGATAAAGTGCTCATATGAAATAAATACCTGCTTGTTAAGAAAATATGTCCATCACTTGATGGGAGAGGGAGCAGCTTCTATCGCTTTCCCTATCAGCTCATCCTTACACATCAATTTACCCATTCACATTTATTTACAACACTTGGCTAGATTGATCAAGCCTCTCATCAACTTCTTAGCAGCCCAGACCAACAGAACCATGTATCCACTGATTACTTATGGAATCAAATCAAATAAAATGAAATCTTTATTGTTTTAGTTACTTAAAACCATAAAAATATACTACAAATAATTCTAATAAATGTAAAAGAGTTATACAAAGGAGATTTCTTATTCTTTTAAAAACATCAATTGCTTCACAATACTTTAAATGCATTGCACATTTAAACGTGAAAAGTGACAATTGCAATAAAATCAAGACACAGTCATCTTTTTTTATAAAACTCAGTCCCAAGGGGTCCTGCTAGGGTACAACCTTAATTTATGGTGCTTTTTAGCATATTAGTGTAAATCCGTAAGCAGTAAAAAGATGGTCATTGTAAAACATTAGTCCTCCGTTTTCCTATTCTGTTTCTCCCCTTGGATCTGTCTTGATTAATTTACCATACAGAGTTAGAAATGTTACCAGGTTACAATTCAGCTGTGGGTGATTGGATCAAGGCATTTTAATATAGCTGCTCTGCAGGTGTAAATTCCACTTTCAATAAAATGTTTTTTCAATAACCAAATGCAATGTGATTTTAAGTTAGGACAGACGCAGCTTAGATGAATTAGATCCTGCTTTGGTGCACCGTAAAGACTGCATGCTTTAGAGTCTTTATATTGCCAACTTGGCTGATCAGCATTTGATGGAATTGTACCAAGATGTAGATGTAGACGTATTATAAGTTTGTTTTCAAATGCGGTGCATACGTCTGGCCAAGATGCGTTGCCGGTTTCAATTTTGTGTATGATTGCAGGACCATCCATGCGTGAGATCACTTACTCAGGCTTATTTTGTCCTCCATTAGTGAGTGCTTTGTATCCGCTTTCTTTAGCACGAGCTGAAAGGAATAAAATGGGACATTCAATTGCCAGTATTTGGGGTAGACGGATTCTGGGTCTTTACACAGCACAATGTTGATTGGATTTTGCCTGTTAGTCCAGATTTAATCCGAGTTTTTATAGTTATATATCGCCTTTGCACGAGCTGTTACTGCAGCCCAAATTCTAACATCACCTGTGCTGGGGAGGAGTTGCGTGGTAGGGAGAATATTATCTTGTAAGCTTTTTTTTGTAAAGCATCCTGGTTTGCTGAGTCTTTCCAGTGATAGAATCACTGCACATCCCCCCAACAGCCACCCAGGACCGGACCTGTACTTCTGTCATGTTTTTGAAAACTGTCAGGAACTGCACCGACCTAATATTCAACATTATGGGGTATATTCACAAGAACGTGTGCTAAACCTCACCAAAAATGCTAACGCAACTTTACACATCGCAGCCCATCGCGGGAAAAGTTACCCTGTGTTAACGTGGAATTCACAACACGGCGGTAGCATGCGATAGTTCGCTGAAAACGCGGCCAATGTCTGCAATACAACCACCCCGATGGAGATAAAAACACAACACCAGAAAACTTGCGATGAGCCTGTAGGAAGGTGGAATCTGACTGCATGGTTGCCCACACTTTTTTCCTGGTGTTTGAATGGTTTTTGACTAGTCTGGCTGGGATCCTGCTATCCAGGACCCCAGCCTATCTGCTTACTCCCTTAAATGACTGGTGTGCATATTAGATGCACTTGTGATTGGATACTGTGGTACCTTATGAGCCCCTAGTATATGCTACCTTATGTACCAAGGGCAAGGGTACTTCACAGGCCTACCAGGGGATGAAGCATGTATTATGCCACCCCTGGGAAGCAGACTAAATCTGACACCACAGGCCTGCCACTGCAGCCTGGGTGCAGTACTGTTAGCACTGAGGTATAGGTTTCTATATCTCACCATACACACACATATAAACCTATCAGCCACCCCTATGGCAGGCCCTATCAATCCTGAGGGCAGGGTGCTTGGTTTACAATGTGAGGGGGTGCCTCTGCCTGAGCAGGGCCCCTCTGCAGTTGGCAGGGTCTATTCCATGTGGCTGTTTGTGGATGCGGTTAAACCATATACTCTTAAGTGCACTATAACCTCCCGGTTAATGCTAACTTTGCAATGACTGCATCAAAACATGTCGTGTTTGGTGTCAAACAACTTGGAATCATACCCCCACACCAGTAACTGGTGTGGGAGTATGATCCCACCTTTCTAGAGGGGACGACATGTACCTACTGTGGTAACACGGTAGAAATCTGAAAGAGCCCTGGCATCACAAAATGGATGCCAGCAGCACAGACACTGGGCTGCTCTCCTGCTGCTGACTGAAACTCGCAGTGGAGGAGGCCCAACATTAGGCATCCTGTCACAGGGAGGTGTCACTACCTTCCAGACAGGATTTAGTGTTTTGGGGCTGGGTGGGTGCAATTCTAGAGTGCTTTGAAGTCCTGCACTGGGGGAGCAGTAGGCTTCTCTGTGCATATGCCAGCTCAAACCGGTTCTTGGGCTACCTGTCCCTGTACTGGTGCGAAACTGGACAAAGGTAAGTGGGTGTAACCACCCCCTCCCCTGACCCTCCCAGAGGAGTGGTCCTAGAGCTAGTCCCTCCTCTATCTTCTGTATAAGATAGCAAACTTTGCCATTGCAAAACAGATAACCCTGGACGACGCTCTACAAAGAAGAATCCTGGCCCTTCGATGTTCCACTACCTTTGGAAGACAGAAGAATCTCCCTTGGAGTCAAGGAGTGACTCCCCTGCTTGGCAGGCAGCAGAAACTCTAATCAACGGTCGCAAACTTTCCCGCTCCCGCTGGAGTTCGAAGTCCCTGCAGCCCCAGAAGTGGATTTCCTGACTTCTTGACAGCCATTGTGAATCCCCAGCAGAGCTGAGGTGAGTGGACCCCAAGAGTGATGAGGAACAGCAATACCTGGGTACCGTGCAATATTGTCAAGTGCAACCCCTTCACGATATTCTACGAACTTGTGCTTTGGACCACTTATGGCCCAAGTCTCCAGCAGACTTTGCTGCGAAAATCAGAGGCTTACCCCATCCCGAGTGATCGTGGGCTCCTGTGAAGCATATCCTCAAGAGGCATCCTTGTGATCCCTTGCCCGTTGGCTTGTGGGTCCCCTGAAGACTTTCTGATCAACTCAAAGGGCTCCTCTAGTTGCTCCAGGTCTGCCCTCACTCACCCTTGCCGGGTGAGTCCCTCAGACCTTGCTGAAGACAGCATGGGACACTCCGAATCCAGCTGCTGGTCATCGTCGATCCTTCCTGGACTTTGTGAGCGAAGAGTCAAAACACCCTTGATCACCTGAAATCACCCGACATCCGTGGGCATCCATCTTCCTGGCCCCGGGTCACTGTCAAGTGACTGTGAACACTGTCCCTTCAATTTTCAGGTCATCTGCATCTAGAATCCAGCCTTGTATTCCACCGGACACTTCTTCAGTCTTCGCAAGCAGCAAGTCTTCTGTGGTCTCCATAGAAAACAGCGACGCGACCCGACACCAAAAGACATCTATGCACCCGGCTTCCCTGGGTGAGGTAACTCGTGCACTCCGGTGCCCTAGTGTGTGTTGGCCCTCGAATTACTTACCTTGTAAGTGGCTTGCTTGTAGACTTCCTCGAAGTACCCTAAAACTTTAAAAATCTAACCGCGACTTGCTCCATTATAATCAATAGGGAACCCGTGGCTGTGTTCACACACTGCATGTGTCTCCCGTGGGTCTGTTACTTACCTGCTTTCACTGCAGTAGTGGAGCCCCAGCGATTCTACAGGCCCTAGGCCTTGTTATTCTGCAAGTCGACTTTCCTAAATCTCTTTTTTTAGTAAATGGTCTGGTACGCCCCTAGGGCCCCAGCCATATTTGTGCTTAACTTATTGTGAAACGGTGATATTTGAATGTGTTCCTGGCTTCTAATCTCATAAACAGATTAGTAGAGTGTGTGTAGTAATAAATACAGATATATTTGATATATATACCTGTGTGGTGTCCTTTCATTTGGTAATTCAAGAGATTATAACGTAAAACAAGCTGTTTTACATTGCTCTGAGAATTAGCCTGAAGGCTGCTCTCCACAGCTACTACTAGGATAGCTTTCTTTAAAAGGTTGTCTTAAACCTATCTACCAAAAGAGTCGAATTGGACTGGTGTAAGGTGGCCACTATAACTAGTGACCAGCATATGCCAGGCCAACTTCTCACAGAGCCCATCTGCGATGAGGAAAGCAGGGGTAAGCACCACCAGGACCGCGAAACACACGGCTGGTGGTAATAAGCACAACAAAATCCTGAAAAAGTAAGACGGACCAAACAGAAAACAACAGCCAACCACAATGGAGGCAACCCGAGCCAGCAGACAATCCCACCAAACCCATTGGCAACAAAACATTGTACATGGCAGGCCAACTTGGACAAGAGGAATGTAGCCCGAGAGCAGAGGAGGACAATGGAAGAAAACCAGAACTCCAGCAATGATGCGAAAGGCACAAACAAGCACAAACACGCCAACAACAAGAAGGCAGCAATGCACACCGGAGGTGGGAGTCCAGCGCCACACCAGGAGCTGGATGACATGGATGAAATGGTGTCCACTACATCAGTCTGGAGATGGTGGCAGGACTCGTGGACCGGAAACTGCACCAAACCACAGAAACAACAGCAACAGGGCTGTGCTCCCTTTTGTGGTGCAGGCTGTGGTCCGACTTTGCACCAGGTCAGAGCACGTGTTATTTTTCCTGCTGCTAAAGCACCTTATCACCGGTTTTGTGTTCTTATCGCAGTTCTGGCTGGTCGTTGTGAGTGTTGTTGTTACGGCTTTGGGCATGGGAACGCCTACTCTGCATCTCATTAGCGATAGTTGCGGAGGTCTTCTGTGGCGATGTTTTTTGCGGCTGCTATCGCGAGTAAACTGGTGCTGTGGGCTGTTAACAGCTTGTGAATGGGGTGATCGATTTATCGCAACTTTGGATGCAATAAAGTGCAGTTAACTTGGCGATAGCTCCTTGTGAATATCCCCCTATGTTTCTTGGGTCCAATGACTCAATCAGTGCAGTCTGCAGGTCCTGATTCCCAGATGAATGAACTCTATTCTCTATAGACTTAGTCGCTGATTAGCCAGTATCAACAGATGCATATGACGTGCTGTAGAGTCTCGATCTCCTGATGGCATAGTCGGCAGCTCGTGTCATTGCCTAGGGTGCCTTTCCTCAATTTTGTCAGGAAGTCTAATGTAGGTATCTCACCAAGTCTGAAGTCCAAGAATGACTGTTTGACCTTCCAGTGGTAAGGCGCTGCAAGTGGTGATTCTCTTAGGGATGACCAACACCAGCCACCCATGTAGACGCCTGGTTAACCTTTCTTTATCTGCAGTCCAACTTTACAGTTTAATCTACTTGTTTACCATTTTCTTTAAGGCTTGTCCAGATATATCACAGACTAATAGATCACCCAATTCTAGCATCCTAATACTATTCTCAAGAAATTTCTTGTAGGCACCACTCCCCCGTTGTCAATTAATTTCAGACCAAACTCGATTAGCCAGCATATCGTCGGCAGCTGCACGCAGTTTGTGGCACAGCTTTAAAAATGCCATATTGCCTAACATTATCTCTGATCCATACGTAAGGGTTGGTATCAGTTTGGCCTTCACTACTGTGCTCCCAGGGGTTTCAGGTCATGGCCTCGGATGGATCTTGCCAATTATGAGAATGCATGCTTGATTGCCTGCACTTTCCCCTTAATCACCTTTTTCTGCAGGGTAAATGTGCCACTTTCTTATTTTTTCACCCCTAAATAAACACAAGTGGCTGCCTCATCAATTTTGTTTGCACTGAGATGCCACTTGCAATTTTTGTTGATGCACCGATTAAGCCATCACATTTGTATTTTTGTGATTAACTTCCAAACAATTCTTATCTGCATATATATCAAGGCAGTTAAGAAGCCTTTGAAGGCCTATTTGAGTGTTACTGAGTAGAAGTAAATCATCTACATAGAGGATGTTTGACAGCTGATGACCACCCAAACTGGGTGCATGAGCTGCCTGCCCACCTAACTCTGTGGAAGGATCTACGATGTATAAGTTGAACAGAAGGGGGCTATGATGCAGCTTTGTTTCAGGCCTGTTGTAGTTTGAACTTTCTTTGATACGTGAGTACCATCTCCGATTTTTATCATGACCTATGTATCCGAGGATGTCCGGTGAAAGCCCCATCGCTGGAGCTTGGCCCATAGCATGTTACGTTGAACACAGTCAAAGGCTGCCTTAAAATCTACAAAACACACTTGAAGCAATGTGCTGTTGCCTTTGCTCTATTTAAAATGAGACCCAAAGTCATGAGATTGGTTACAGTGCCTTGACCCCTTATAAAGCCCGTTTAGAGCGAGTTTCCCATTTTGATACGCCTAGAATGCCAGATCGTGTAATAGCAAAGTAGAAACATATTTAAGCTCTACAAACATGAGAGGAATTAGATGCTAAATATTAGGCGAGTGTGCCAGTCCTCCTTTAAAAACCGGATGGATTATTTAGTCTCTCCAGCTTTCAGGTATAATACATTTGCCAAAATGTAGTTAAACATTGGGGCCAAAAAGGCTGCTCACCTTGATGTAGAATGCTTAAAGAGTGCCTGTGGTAACCCATTTGGGCCGAGTGCACAATCAGCCCATGACTTTTTAACAACTTTCTCTTCCTCCCCCGAGATATATACATATGTTGCCAGGTTATCTTTGTAGGGCCATTGAAAGCTTATTACGTCCAAAGAACTTTCCTTAAAGTGTAGTTTTAGATATTGAACCCACTCCGCCTGACTGATGTTTTTCATTATTCGCTGCCCCAGAACCTTTCTCGATGTTGTTGATGAGCTTCCAGAATATTTTTAAGTCGTTTATTGTTGTGGCATGTAACAGCTGGGCCCATAATGTTTCATGTTTGGCTTTTTTATCCACCCAAATCATTTTTTAAGCAACATTTCTGAGTGCGCAAGTGTTTTAGTAATTCTGTGTCCCGTAAATTTTGACGTAATTATCGGACGAGCTTGTCTACCTTATTTTTTGCTTTTCAAATATGAATTTGCATAATTATATTTTTACAATGAGCATAGGGAGCTCCTTTATTCCGACTATTATCTTAATAGGTTTTGATCAAATTATTGGTGAATATCTCCCATTCCACTGTCAGATTAGAGGCAGTTGGAACTAAATCCTCCAGGCCTACTACAGTTTCCTCTGCTTAGCTCTTAACTGTGCTTGGTGACCACTTGAGACGTTTCAAATTTCCTGTTTCAATGTCCCCCTGTAGCATAGATACCGCTTCGTGTTCACCTATGCTTGTATCTACTGTTATCACCAGGGGATTATGGTTGCTTTCCCCATGATGGACAATGCTAAAATCGCATATCCGCTTAAATAGGGACAGCGTGTCGAGTTTGTACTCTAGAATGGAGACTACGTTGCCCCAGACTCTTGTCCAGGAAGGAAGGAAGGATGTCACCTGACTTCTGACCATTCAGAACCAGTAGGCCCATTAGCTCACAGGATCTGATACTCTCTTCTCCAATTTTATCCTTCTGTTTTTTTTGGTGGAAATGCTTTAGGTGGCATTACTTGCACAGGGAGGATTCGAACTGCGTCCGTGTGTTCATCAGTTGGCTGATGGAATAAGTTGAGATTAAAGTCTCCTGTGACTAGCCAGTATGGTTTGTGATGAATATCTTTTAACTGGGTTCATTGAGCGACCATTCTTCTAGCTATGGCTGTTTTTTTCCTTGGATTGTTGTATAAATTAACAAGAATGATGGATTCTTCAGGATTGTTAGTCCAACCATCTATTTTCAATGCCAGCATACCTGGATCGTCCACTTACAGTTCTAGGATCTTAACCGATAGGCTAGTATTGAGGTACACTGTCAGGCCACCTTTCACCCTTCCAAAGGTACTACTTCTTTTGGCCAATTTTGTGTGTTCTTTATATCCAAACAAGGGAATGATATCTTGAGCCCAGGTTTCCTGGAACATTGATATATCGAATGAACCCAGATATCATACAACTGCTGAGTCTGTGACTTTAGTCTGCAAACCGCTGATATTCCAGGAACAGATCGTCAGCCACCCTGTTTGCGTGCCGGTGTCCACCCCGCCACTCAGGTATTAGTGCTCCCACCTCGCAACAAGGCTGTAGGTAACCAACTCCAGGTGTTTTGGTGTTCTTGATGAATTGCAATTCTTCACTGCATACCGGATTCTACTTAATCAGTTACACTAATTATCACCTTTGTGAAGTCCAGGCACTTTTATTACAACCCCTAAAGGATTGACCACCTTTTGCTCCTCTTATTACTGAAAATGTGGTCACTAGGTGCTCATATAGGGGTGGACCTATTAATCACACATGTTAGTATCTGTCCCTCTGATGTGCTATTACTTCAACCCCCAAGGCATTTAAATAATTTCTCTTCTACAAAACCTGGGACGAAAGGCCCAGTGTGGTAAAGGTTATTGGGATCCATATGCTGTCGTTATTTTGACACAGCAAACAAACGATGGCAAGAATGCTGACAATGCAAACATTCTCCCCCAGTCAAAAGATCTGGGTTAAATCCATTGTTCTTTTGCCCACTATGCCACCCCAGTTTGGACCCATCCATATGCAAATCAGTCTTGACCCTGTGCCTCATGGGAACAGTCCAGATCGAACTGCCAGGCCAGGTCCTCCCTGGACCGGAAACAAGTATCCTGGGACCGGTTTCAGGGTATGTCACCCTTCTTCAGACAGGCTAGCTTGAATGTTATGTTATGTTATGTTATGTTATGTTAGGAACATTTGTAGTGCGCACAGCTGCCCCAGCTAAGGGGCGTCCTGGCGCATGACAAGGTAAAACACAGCTAACACTGAGCATGGAAACAGAGAAAAGGGTGCAGCTAGTAAGAGGGAAAAAATTAAAACAGGAAGGTTTTTATGGCTTTACGGAACAAAAGAAGGTCTTCCATCGAGTGAATCTCAATCGGAAGAGAGTTCCAAAGCACTGCTGCTTTTACCCGGAAGGACCGGCCACCAGCTCAGCTGAGCTTAAACCTCGGGACCACAGCGAGCGCTTGGCCCAGTGATCTAAAAGAGCGGGTCGGAACATAGCAAGAAAAGAGATTCGAGAGGATCTGGGGGGCTGATCCCTTCAAGATCTTAAAAGCCAGACATAAAACTTTAAAATGAATTCTTGTCTTAACCGGCAGCCAATGCAAAGATCGAAGGGTACTAGAGACAGAGCAGGACCTGGGCAAGCCAACTATGGCTCTAGCTGCGGCGTTTTGGACACGTTGAAGGCGGGTGATTTCTGCCTGGTTTACCCCTACCAGGAGAGAGCTGGCATAATCCAGACGAGATATTACTGTTGCCTGAACCACCAGCTGCCTTGTAGGGGGGTCAAAAAACTTCAGGACAGGTCTTAAGCCCCGAAGGACCCCAAAACAGCAGGCCGCGGTTTTCTTAGTGTGCCCGACGAAGCTAAGAGTGGGATCCAACCACACTCCCAAATTTCTCAACTCCTTTACCGGAATTGGAGACGGCCCAAGCTCCGGAGGCCACCATCTGTCCCCCCAGAGTTCCTTCCCCTTCCCGACAACCATGACCTCGGTCTTCTTGGCGTTGAGCTGGAGACAGTTGGCATTCATCCAGCTCGCCACCGCCCTCAGTCCGCTCTGGAACCTAGGGGCATCCTGCTCAGCATCCCCGCTGATAGTAACCGCTAGCTGAGTGTCGTCGGCATATGAGACCATAGTCATGCCCCACTGCTTGACGACATCAGCCAGCGGTCTCACGTAAAGGTTGAATAACGTGGGACTCAGCGAGGATCCCTGCGGCACCCCCAGGCCCAGAGGATGGAATTTGGACTGGTACGGTGGTATGGCAACGCAGAAGGAACGGTCGTCGAGAAAGGAACGGAACCACTGTAGGGCAAGCCCACCAATGCCTATCTCCTCCAGGCGATGCAGAAGGATGCGGTGTGAAACAGTATCGAAGGCGGCGCTCAGGTCTAATAATACTAGCGCTGCCGTCTGTCCCACATCCAGCACCATACGCAGGTGTTCGGCCATGGCGAGAAGGGCTGTCTCCGTGCTGTGCCCAGCACGGAACCCGTTCTGGGTAGCATCCAGAATGTTGGCTCGGGTAAGATGGTCAGAAAGAACCTGGTTGACGTGGGCCTCCACAGCTTTTGCCGGCCAAGGGAGCAAGGAAATGGGCCGGTAGCTCTCCGGTTTTAAAGGATCCAATGAGGGTTTCTTCAGGATAGGAGAGACCACTGGCCGCTTCCATTTAGCTGGAACCGTGCCCATAGCCAGCGAGATGTTAATCAGGGAGCATACCATGGAGCGTCCCACAAAAGACTGGTCCCTGAAGAGGGCAGGTCTTAACGGATCCAAAGGTGATCCAGATTTGATTTTCTGGGCCAACCTATCAAATCCCTCAGATAGAAGCAGGGGAAGAGAGTCCATAGTGGGGAGGCCAGGGATAATATCCAGAGCCCCCGGTGGTGGCCCCGTACAGGGAAAAGCCTGGTAGATGCCCTGCACTTTCTCCAGAAAGAAAGATGCCAAAGCCTCACAGTGAGAGGTAGAAGCCGTTGCCGGGGAGGAAATCCTTTTTGCCAAAAGATCTTTGAGGGCCTTAAATATGGATTTAGATAGGTTAGTACTGTTGCGGAATTCTACCGAGTAGAACGCCGCTCGGGCTCTACAGATGGCGCGGTGATAAACCTTAACGGAAGCCAGATACAACGCTTTCTTGGCAGTATCATAAGACCTCCGCCACTCTCTCTCGGCCCGCCTACAGCTCCCTTTCAAAGCACGAAGGGCGCTGTCATACCAGGGGCTCGACTCTCTGGAGCTAAGTTTGCTTGCCATGATGGGAATCAATGAGTCAAGCGCCCTGGTAATCCACTGACAGAACTGGTCATAACCCATTTCTACGTTGTCCAAGGGTCCTAGCGGATCTACAGCCAAAACGTGGTGTAGGTCCTCTAACCTAAGTTTGTTCCAGTGCCTTCTAGGGACTAATCTAGCTGGGGGAATAGAGGGGATCTCAGGCAAAGGGGCCCGGATAGCCACTAAAAAGTGGTCCGTCCACCCTAGGGGTGAGATGGAAGAGACTGTGGCTTCCGTTAGATTGGTAAAAAAGGAGTCCAGTGTATGCCCTCCTACGTGGGTGGGTTGTAATACCTTTTGAGACAGCTGAAGGGCCTCGAGATCAGCTAGAATATTGATGACAGCCGGCACGCTCTGATTGTCAAAATGGAGGTTGAGATCTCCCAGGATGGAGAAATTGGCGCAGCCAATTGCCAGAGAGCTAACGGCGTCAGGGAAAGCTTCTCTGAACGCAACGTCGCTGCCTGGGGGTCGATATTCCACCATCCCCGAGATCGAGAACTGGGGGCTGATCAAGATCTTAAAAGAGACGCTTTCGCACCCAGCAATATATAGGGCATTCCAGCTACAGGAGAAGCTAGATTTAACAGCAAGGGCAACACCCCCTCCTCTAGTTGGACGATTTAGAGTGAAGATGGAGTACTCAGGGGGGAAGGCCAGGTTAATAATGTCTGCGTCGTCCTCCTGCAACCAGGTTTCCGTGATGGCAAATATATCTGGGGTCTCATCCTGCATGAGGTCCAAGATGGCTTGATGGTGTTGCACCAAGGACCTGACATTCAGGCTAAGTATTCGAAGTACATGCGCCAAGTCATTGCTCCGAGAGGCGGTAGTGGAAGGCCTCTGGCGGATGTGAACGGGAGAGGCAAGTGCCCGTCTCTTGCAGGCAAACCAATATGGGCCGCTTAGAGGATGGATATGTCCCTGATCACACTTCGGAATGGTCAGTCCAATGGACCGCAGAGTCTCATTGGAGTAGGTGATCATCACAACACCAGAAAGAAAAGTGCCAAAGAGAAACCCGCTGCGCCCCGCGCGTCCCAAGCGCGGACGGGCGCAGACGGGCAGGACTCTGGCAAGACTCCGGCTAAGCGACGGCGTCCCACTGCGCGACCCCGCTGCGCGGGGGAGAGCGACTTTAAATAGGCGTCCCGCGAGGCTGTCCGAGCGCAAGAACGCTCACAATGGCACCCGCCGGGAGATGTAGTGCCCAAACAAAGATGGCGCCCAACCAGGACTACCCCCGTGACCCGGACCCACCAAAACGGCGGTGTTTTTTCAATCTATTATGTGCGGTAAGAGGGAGGGGGAGTGGTCCCAGTTAAAAGCAGGGACAAGTAAATTAAATTAAACACAAATGCAAAAAATGGGAATTTTTAAAATAACAGAGCGCTAGCAGCAGCGCGAGCGCAGCTATGCAGGTACCTTATCCAGTGGCACAGTGAGCAAGGGACCCATGTCTGGGCATACCCATCCCACTTAGGGCAAAAAGTGTTACAGCAAACAAATGATGGACAGAATGCTGACAATGCAAACATTATTCCCCAGTCAAAAGATGTGGGTTAAATCCATCATTCTTTTGCCCACTACGCCAACCCAGTTTGGACCCAGCCATAGGCAAATCAGTCTTGACCCTGTGCCTCATGGGAACAGTCCAGAACGAGCTGCCAGGCCAGGTCCTCCCTGGACCAGAAACAACAAGCATCCTGGGACTGGTTTCAGGGTATGTCACCCTTTTTCAGCCAGGCTAGCTTGAATCTAGTGGCACAGTGAGCAATGGGGATCCACATCTGGGCATACCCATCCTACTTAGGGCGAAAAGTGTTACAGCAAACAAATGATGGACGGAATGCTGACAATGCAAACATTCGCCCTCAGTCAAAAGATCTTAGGTAAATCCATCGTTCCTTTGCCCACTACGCCACCCCAGTTTGGACTCAGCCATAGGCAAATAAGTCTTGACCCTGTGCCTGATGGGAACAGTCCAGACCGAACTGCCAGGCGAGGTCCTCCATGGACCGGAAACAAGCATCCTGGGACCCGTTTCAGGGTATGTCACCCTTCATCAGCCAGGCTAGCTTGAATCAAGTGGCACAGTGAGCAAGGGACCCACATCTGGGCATACCCATCCCACTTAGGGCGAAAAGTGTAGCAGCAAACAAATGATGGACGGAATGCTGACAATGCAAACATTCTCCCCCAATCAAAAGATCTGGGTTAAATCCATCGTTCTTTTGCCCACTACGCCACCCCATGTGGGACCCAGCCATATGCAAATCAGTCTTGACCCTGTGCCTCAAGTGAACAGTCCAGACCGAACTGCCAGGCCAGGTCCTCCCTGGACTGGAAACAAGCATCCTGGGACCCGTTTCAGGGTATGTCACCCTTCATCAGCCAGGCTAGCTTGAATCCAGTGGCACAGTGAGCAAGGGACCCACATCTGGGCATACCCATTCCACTTAGGGCGAAAAGTGTTGCATCAAACAAATGATGGACGGAATGCTGACAATGCAAACATTCTCCCCCAATCAAAAGATCTGGGTTAAATCCACTGTTCTTTTGCCCACTACGCCACCCCATGTTGGACCCAGCCATATGCAAATCAGTCTTGACCCTGTGCCTCATGTGAACAGTCCAGACCGAACTGCCAGGCCAGGTCCTCCCTGGACTGGAAACAAGCATCCTAGGACCGGTTTTGAGGATTCACCCCTCTTCAGTCACAATCTCTGAGTGCTCAATGGTAGTAGTGGAGATCGGTCTAACAGATTTTGCCAGAGTAACCTTTTTATCAAATTACCTTTCGCAACCAGGGGCTGGCTTCACCCTTGATGTATACTACTCTGCAGGATCCTTCCCTAAGTGGAGTATGTCTTCCTGTTGTGTTATTGACGAGGTGGGTAAGTTTCCTATGGCCCGGGTGGGTATATATTCCTTTCCTTCCTTGCTCGTTTGCTTTCTCTTTTAGTATGTCGGTATACCATGAAGATTTTTTTCATTCACATTCAAGACTTCAGTTGGCTCTTTTTGATGCCTAATGTGGGTTTCCTTATTTTGCTCCCCTTCCTCCGTGCGTTCTTGTCCAGCCAGCCCTTGGGGAAGATCTTCCTGTCCCCCTTTGGCTGCCATCACCATGATTTTAAATTCCTCATTTTGTGTCATGGGAAGAGGTGTGGACTGAACCTCAGACGCAAGTAATTGCGCTAGTCTATCTAACACTTCCTTGAAAGACCAAATTGTGAAGTCATTGAGGTGAGTTATTTGAACCTTTGTGATCAGAGAGTTTAGTTTTTCAAGTTTCTCATCAATTCCTGACACGAAGATTGACATTGTGTTGAGTAAATCCACCTAAATGTCCATTTTGTTGGAGTGATGTCTCAGCACAGAAACTGTTGCTTGCATTGAGTTTACTATGGCAGGCCACAAGCTAGAGTAGATGTTACTAGAGTGCGATGTAGTTAAACATTCGTCTATCTGTACTCTCTGTTTTTGCTCTCTCTCTGGAGTAGCTCTCAGGATACCCTTGTGGTCCACTCCAGGCAGCTTAAGATGCTCTGCTTTGTTGGGCATGAATTGAGGGAATAAATAGAGCTTAAGAGAGTTTGCCAGTGCGTCTGAACCACTCTTTCGCCGATTAGTCCCACCTCCTATCGTGGTGTGTTGACGCTCATAATCTGTCTGTCCTGCCCACCCCTCCAGAAGCTCTGGTGCCATACTGATGGGCCTCACATCATTGGGCTTACATATCTAGCAGTATGAATGTGATTATATATTTTGTAAAATTGTGATGTTTGGTGATAGGGGGATGCAGGGGGGCTCCACCACTCTCTGCTGTTATGGTCAGGCCATGACATGGCTATGGTTCCTGCTAGTCACACCTAATTGCAGCATGCCAATTGTTTACTTATTGAGTGAAAAAGGTCAGTTATCTTTGATATTTTGGGTTGATCCTTTGACTCTTTATCCATCTCTATGGGCAGCCACAGTATCAAACTGCCATTGCATTGGGGGCTGGCTGATAACTTAAGGCTGGAATCAAGGTCAAGCTCAGAGTCATTTTTGGTGCTACTACTTGCCAAGGCAGAAGGGAGCCCCTTCTCTGTCTAGTTTGTTTTGTTTCTTGACCTACCTTTTGCTGTTACTTCTCCTGACACAGACTCTCGCTTTCTTTTGTTTTCAATTTGTATCTTGCCACATGTTTTAACAGATCTCATCTTTGCTGGTTAGTTAGAGTAATAGTAGGCACTGATGGCGATACCAGTCACATTATTATTATAACAGGCAGCACTAGGTGCCTTTTTTGCACTTATTTCCTTTTAACCAATCTTGCCCCTTGCATTCATAGGACACTCTGTCTCAAGAGTGACCCTTTAAGCAATTTAATTCCAGAGCAGTAAGATGCAGCCATACTGTCCACTATGTCTATGTGCCCTAGGTGCCCTTTTCAAATTAATTGTCAGGGGGAGCAGGTGATTGGCAAGGTATGGCACTGTCCAATAGACTCCTATAGTAGGCTTGAAAGACAGCGGCCTGTTGAGAGTCAGGCAATAGGATAGCCCAAGGCTGTGACGAAAGGGCTACAGTGTAGCAAGACTTGAGGCACAGGAATGCAAGCTGAGGCACAGGAGGAATACAGGCTGAAGCCAAGGAGGGCTGAGCTGGAACTGAGGCACACCAGGCTGCCCACATGCCTCACCAAATCCTAGCTAGGCTGCCTCTGTGGGGACCCAGGCTCACACTCAGCGTGCAGTAGCTACTACTGCTGTGCTCGGGCCACGCCTTACCTACTGCTTGAATCCAGGTTCAGTTCCAGATCCTCCGACAACAATGGCTGGTCCTTAATGGGTCCTAAATAACTGCTGGAGACACTGGAGCAGCCCAGCACAGCAGCCGATCCGCTGCTGGTATCCCCCCTTGACCAGGGACCACTGAAAATTGTGGTCCACCGGCAGCCGATGGATGAATGATCACAGATCGAGGGGAGGCGGGAGTGGTGGAGGTGCAGGGACTCCAGGCGATAATCCTTCCAAGCTCTGTGCCCCGAATTATGAGCTACGAACACCACAAATATTCCATCATCTGATGTCCCGAGTCCAGCATCAGAGCAAACAACAGCGTCACAGCGT
The DNA here is from genome assembly GCF_964204655.1 of Triturus cristatus. Taxonomy (NCBI): domain Eukaryota; kingdom Metazoa; phylum Chordata; class Amphibia; order Caudata; family Salamandridae; genus Triturus; species Triturus cristatus. The sequence continues at coordinate 209,114,157 of NC_140585.1, forward strand.
CACAGGAAGCAGGCTCTAGGAAGTTGACACCTTTGGACAGTTCGGTAGTAACCCAATTCATCTAAAAGGCTGGTGTTTAGGAGGTGAATGGTGGCCAATGAACTGGAGTAACAGGAGATGTGGGTAACGAGAGACACATAGCCCAGAGAGGTCACAGGGACATGAAAGGGAGACCTATGGCCAAATCTCTTCTCAATACAGAGCTTATTTATCCAGGAGATAACTGTGTCTGTAGCTCCAGCCCCAGGGTGACTTCGTCTTTGCAGTTTGCATATTAGCTTTGACCACTCTTCTCTCCTTTCACATGTTCCAATAATCTCCACCATAGACATGCATCCGGTTATGACCCGCCTTGAGGCCATAACAAATACAAAAGTTATGTTTACCACCCATGCCCTGGGTACCTCTGGTGTCATATATAAGGAACTTATAAGGGAGTAAAGTCCTTGTCAATTGAAGATGCCAAATTACACATAACAGCTTTAGAGAGACAGTGCTGGCACTAGGATCTCAATAGAGTCATAACCATAAGCATTGGAACAAAAAGTGTGGGGGTGACCATACAAAAAGGACACTTTACTACACACAGTCTGAGGAATGTTGGACAAGCCCAAAGGGATTGTGGATGGAGGAATGAGTGTGTATGGCATGTGAAAGGTGTGTGAATGGCCCATAAAGTGGCTAGCTCCTTGACGAGGCATTATGAATCACCTTCAGTAGTCATGAGTTCAGTATTCTGATAATGTTATTGATATTTGCTCATTGAACTTAGCATTCCTAGAGGTACTAAAACAAGCAATAAAAGTCTATGCTTGATTAGTGGATATCCAACAAGGAAACCTCCAAGAAATCAGAACACATCAGTGACAAAGTGAATTCTCTATGGTCTTTGCATGGTACCAAATGTGATCCGTTCCTGTGGCAGCTGGTACGCCCAGCCATGCAAGTTGCTTCTGTTTTTATTGGGAGGTGCATGAAAATGCTGGGTGGTATGAATTTTGTGGATCTGCACAGCTTACGAAATCTTCTGTTACAGAAATGTTAGAAAAATACCTATTCTTATCCAGCATTTGAAGTTTTCAAGACCTTATGAGTGGGGAAATGCCATTCTGGCTATTGTTGTTAAGGGACGTGGGAAATTATGTGAAATAAATGCCTCTTTCCTCAGTAGAGACCCGAGTCAAGCACAAAGTGAAGATATTAAATTTGAAAAATGGTTTATCAAATTTAATATCTGGTGATCACATTTAAAAAACATTCTAATATTACAAAAGCTATGGACTTGAATAAACATATTTATTTATGATGTGTTACCTTACAATCGTTTTCACCAAACGTTCAATGGATTATTGTAGTCAACTTACGGTCATTGTGTGTCAATGTCAATTTTGAGAAGTTTCCAAGAAGCTACCAGCGGGATACATTCAAAATTGCAGATCAACATTGTCCATTGTTACTTCCAAATTCAGGCACATGTGGAATATGTGGGTCTGTAAATTCTAACAAGGTGGCACAATTTTCTAATTCAATTATTTAAAGCATGGGATGGGGTAGTGCTGGGCAAGAGCATGCTTCTGCTATTCCACAATGTAATGAGTTTTATTCATTGTGACCAAGTGTAGTCTCATGAATAAATGTATTTATCCGGTGAAATCCTAAGGACATTAACATTTTCTACCCCTGTTCTGGAATATCACCTTGCATGAGACACTCATACACTGAGCACTTATTCACTTAAGTAAATGGTAAGAATATTGGGAAAACCAAGTGTTTTCAGTGTACATCAATGCCATGAATATACGTGTCTACGAAGATGGTAATATAAGCAATACAAAGGCAACTTACGGTACATTTTAATGATGATAAATGCCTTCTAAGCACTTGTTTATCAACATGCGGTTCAATTCACACCTTTGTTTCTAATTCCAACAAAAGTGTTGTTATTGTGGGGTACAAAATGTCTGTAGGAGAAAGTGTGAACACACTCTGTGCAATGTGTGAGCATAACGGATATGATAAAGTGTACTGAAAAAATGTAAAGCTTCTGTACATGCTTACACAGATTTTATGTATGTGTAGCACATCATGGCAGAATGATGGGTTTATCAGGAAACAACCTTTACCACACAGTATTTACTACACAGTAATATTACCACGTAGGCTTTACCATGCATATGTCTTAACAACGCATGCCTTTACCACATATATGCCTTTGCCACGTAAGGCGTTACCACGCTTGCCTTTTTACATTTATTTATTTTTTAAAGTTTTCTATAGCGCAAACATGACCACCAGGGGTATCAGAGCTCTTCACAGTAAGGCAGGGATGGATACAAGGGGTAAAAAACAGATCAACCAAACAAAAATTAGTCAAAACAGTCTCATAAAGCAAGGTGGCCTAGGGCGCAATGGAAACAATGAGCCCAAGGAAAAGTTTCTTCGTCCATAACGTTTATACTTCCTTGAGAAAGTATAGGGATAAAGTCTATGTTGCGTCCTTGGTTACAGGGGGTATCATAGCACGTTACCATATATCAATTGCAAGCGGAATGGAGCGGAGGTAATAGAGGACAGACAGATCGGCATGACAAACTTCTTTACCACACATTCCTTTACCACACATGTTTGGTAAGTATGTTGATAAGTATATATATTTATGGGCATTATTTGTTTTAAAATAATTTGATCCGTTTATATTTATATATTATATTTATAAATATATAGGGGCCGATTCTGATGGCCGATCGGACAGCTGTCCGTAGCCTTACCGTGTGACTGACATGTACCCAGAGCCGGTCCGTCCTGTATAGGAGGTACGATGCGCATAACTGCCAAAAACACGACCGACACGTAGGCTGTGAATCAAGCCCCATTCTCCGTCCGAGGCGTAACTCATAAAGAGGAACCGTGTCATCCGGAAGCAGTATCCATAGCAGTTTCCGGCATGACAAGCACGATGCGTACTTCCTACGTGCCGGACGGGTCGTCACGTACGGCACGTCACAGCACATCAAGCACATCAGCTACGATTCACACCACAAATCAATACACGGCTACGAGACGGACCAGCTTGCAGCGGGTACGAGACAGAGCAACAAGCAGCGTGTACGACGCAAACACAACATGAATCCCATCGCGCAGGTCATAAAAGTACTCTCCATCTATGACCGGATCAGGAACCGACGCCAACGGCGCAGGCGGTAAGTCAGACACCTACCACATAAACAAACGACACGTACCCGCAAAATGGCACACACACACAGGGGATCAATATCCTGGCCACTAACAACAGGCCACCATAGGGGTTGCATGGCCAGCACCCCTGCCACCCCCACCCATAGGGACTATGTTGCCCATCACCCCTGCCACCCCCAACCATAGTGCTTATGTTGCCCATCACCCCTGCCACCCCCACTCACAGGGGACCTGTTGCCCATCACCCCTGCCACCCCCACTCACAGAGCTTATGTTGCCCATCACCCCTGCCACCCCCACTCACAGGGCTTATGTTGCCCATCACCCCTGCCACCCCCACTCACAGGGGACCTGTTGCACATCACCCCTGCCACCCCCACTCACAGGGCTTATGTTGCCCATCACCCCTGCCACCCCCACTCACAGGGACTGTGTTGCCCATCACCCCTGCCACCCCCACTCACAGGGGACCTGTTGCTCATCACTACTGCCACCCCCATCCATAGGGACTATGTTGCCCATCACCCCTGCCACCCCCACCCATAGTGCGTATGTTGCCCATCACCCCTGCCACCCCCACTCAAAGGGGACCTGTTGCTCATCACTACTGCCACCCCCACCAATAGTGCTTATGTTGCCCATCACCCGTGCCACCCCCACTCACAGGGCTTATGTTGCCCATCACCCCTGCCACCCCCACTCACAGGGACTATGTTGCCCATCACCCCTGCCACCCCCACCCATAGTGCTTATGTTGCCCATCACCCCTGACACCCCCACTCACAGGGCTTATGTTGCCCATCACCCCTGCCACCCACACCTATAGTGCTTATGTTCCCCATCACCCCTGCCACCCCCATTCACAGGGCTTAAGTTGCCCATCACCCCTGCCACCCACACCCATAGTGCTTATGTTGCCCATCACCCCTGCCACCCCCACTCACAGGGCTTATGTTGCCCATCACCCCTGCCACCCCCACTCACAGGGGACCTGTTGCCTATCACCCCTGCCACCCCTGCCACTTCCACTCACAGGGGACCTGTTGCTCATCACTACTGCCACCCCCACCCATAGGGACTATGTTGCCCATCACCCCTGCCACCCCCACCCATAGTGCTTATGTTGCCCATCACCCCTGCCACCCCCACTCACAGGGCTTATGTTGCCCATCACCCCTGCCACCCCCACTCACAGAGACTATTTTGCCCATCACCCCTTCCACCCCCACTCACAGGGGACCTGTTGCTCATCACTACTGCCACCCCACCCATAGGGACTATGTTGCCCATCACCCCTGCCACCCCCACCCATAGTGCTTACGTTGCCCATCACCCCTGCCACCTTCACTCACAGGGCTTATGTTGCCCATCACCCCTGCCACCCACACCCATAGTGCTTATGTTGCCCATCACCCCTGCCACCCCCACTCACAGGGCTTATGTTGCCCGTCTCCCCTGCCACCCCCACTCACAGGGGACCTGTTGGCCATCACCCCTGCCACCCCCACTCACAGGGCTTATGTTGCCCATCACCCCTGCCACCCCCACTCACAGGGACCATGTTGCCCATCACCCTTGCCACCCCCACTCACAGGGGACCTGTTGCTCATCACTACTGCCACCCCCACCCATAGGGACTATGTTGCCCATCACCCCTGCCAACCCCACCCATAGTGCTTATCTTGCACATCACCCCTGCCACCCCCACTCACAGGGGACCAGTTGCTCATCACTACTGCCACCCCCACCCATAGGGACTATGTTGGCCATCACCCCTGCCACCCCCAACCATAGTGCTTATGTTGCCCATCACCTCTGCCACCCGCAGCCATAGGATGGGTGATGCGCAACACATCCAGCATACGTACACATCAGGTATGTCCACAAAATACATCCCCCATGACAACAGTGTGTAGTCTATGACAAATGCCCACAACAGTGATTATGGCTACGAGCATACAATGTAAGTAACAGCACATGTGTGACCAACACATGAGTGTGACATACACAAGGCAAGAATCACCATAGCACTGTGGCAATGTAAAAGAACACCCCCTCACTGTGTGCAGCAGAAGTTAAGTGGGGGCTCACAAAATGCAGCAGATGTCGAGCATTGTGGTGATGGGGACCAAACCCCCTAAACACAGTGACCAAAAGGTAAGTGTCATCATGGTCAAAGCTGCAAATAACAAACAGCATGTATGATCCCTGCTCCCAACACATCAAACACTTCTGGGGCAAACTAGTGCTTGTGTCCCATACACACAGAGATGTGGTGAGGCTAACAGTGCTGTGAAAACATAACACTCTCGGCCATGTGCAGACAAGCACAACACATGGTGGCTGACAATGCACACAGCGTACAATGACACAACAGCAGAAGTGAGCATCACCAAGCATGCACACATCTCGAAAATAGACACACCAATCAAAACAACATGTGTAGACTGTAGGTGTCAGCTCACAAACTCACATTCCATGCCAGCAATGGCACCCAACAACCAGGATGAATGTGCACAATGATGTGAAATGACTCACAGGGACAGCAGGGAAAATCACAGAAACAGTATCCAGACCAAGGCCCACAACAGCAATAACAATGCACTGGTGCAGATGCACAAACAGGCAAACTCACACTGCACATCAAACACAACTTGTGTGTGTGTGTGTCACAGTATCCCCAGCCAACTACACAACACATGAGGGGGGCTGAACCACAGTGACACAGATGTGGACACAGTGCCATACAAAAGTAAACCATCATTGGGACACCCTCAGTGGGCAATGAGGCGTTGGGAGATAAGAGAAAGCACAACAGACACATGTGACACAAGCTGGAATGAACACAAACTAACACAGCAAGAGACTGACACACAACACCACTACCCCCAGGGAACAGACAGTAGGGTGACACAAGCATGCATGACACCTCCACTGTGATGACAAAGGCAGATGTTGTACAAACTGGGAAACCCAGACATGTGTCCTGTGCCACAAACGTACATCACACATACACTAATACAAATCATGGCCCCTCATCCATGGACAAACGGGAGCTAGGGGACCATCCATGCAAACATTCACATCAGTCCACCATCAACACCACACACCTGAACTGCAACAATGTGTATCTGTGAAGTCCACATGGACAGGTGACATTGCACATGCACCCATGACAAACACAGGAATGTTGCCAGGAACTAAGGTGCACACACACATCATACAAGGACTGTTTACAACCCTGGGGAATGACAGACACACTGCACAGTATACGGTACATGGCCATGACCTCAAAGGTCATTGTAGCCTTCAGAATCCCTGACACAGTCCCAGGACTATGCAGATGCCAAGGAGGAACACAAGGAAACCATGCTGACACCTGCCAGCATCGCTGCCGTGAACCCGACAAGTGGGAGCAGTCACACACACATACAAATGTCTCAATCACTGAAAACTACCACCTAGGGACAACTACATGATATTGCGAACAAACAAGTCCCTGAGGAACCCTGACTGTGTCCCATCTGTGTCTGACAACATCATCACCACTAACAAATCACAATGATGATACACCAATTAACAGTAGTGTGTCACGCACCCACACATCTGGTAGCCCATTAGAAAAGTAGTGGGATGAACCCAGCACCACTCAGCAAGCATCAACAACAGGAACATATCAAGGGAACCCTGTCTGTGTATGAACAGGAATGTGGACACACACACATGCACATACAACACACACCATGGGCCCAGGCCATGTCACTGGACAACACACTAACTTGAGGGGACACAACTCCTGTGGGAGCCCTAGCTGTGCCAAACATATTCACCGCAAGTCCCACTCATGTCTGCAGAACACTTGGTCAGTCAGCCATCAGTTACCACACAATGAAGGCTCTGGTCACAACAGCCTGGGTATGGGAGTCTCCCCTAAGTCAGCTGCACATACCCAAAACTTATGTCTAGCAAGTTGCACAGAGGACCCAGTTGCTCCTATTAAAATGATGCCCACACCTGTAGGGCCAGTAGTGAGGAGCACGAATTATGTTGAAGTGACAATTTGGACAATGGTAAGCACATCATATGTGCAGGGGTGCAAGCCATAGATGTGACCATGCCACTGAAATGCTCATAGAGAGATGTACACAAATAGTTGATCCAGACACACCCAGGTAGCTGCAAAGGAGGACATGGATACCCACCAGAATAGGATACATATCTCATGGACCACAGGGAGTACCTCACATCAACACATCAGTATGCAACATTGTAAACCAAACATTACAGGTGCAAGGGCATGTAAAACAACATCAACATCATGTACAGCTAAATTAAGTTCGCAGGGACAAAGTAAAAAGCGTTATTCAGCATATGAAAAGTGAAACGTCTGTTCCAACAAAAGGCCAATGGCCAGTCCATGTCCAAATGGCAAGGAGTGAACTAGAGTCACAAATTCAGTATATGAAATGCTAAACGTCTGTGCAACCAAAAGGCCAATGGCCAGCCCATGTCAAAATGCCAAGGAGTGAACTAGAGTGACAACTGTCACACCTTGCTTGCCTGCACTGCTAAGGACCGGGGTCATCTCCTCGGAGGGGCATTCATGGGGGCAGGCCAGGCACCGCAGAGACAGGATCAGGGTGCAGCAGAAGGAGGCAGTGAAGAGGTGGGGGATGCAGGCGAGACACTTGCAACTGCAGTGGAGCTGACTGAAGTGGTGAGTGCTGTCACAACTGTGGGGCACAAGTCAGATGGGGTGGGTGCTGGCACAACTCCAGTGGGCAGGTCAGATGGAGTGGATTGGCTCACCACTGCAGTGCCCAAGTCAGACTGGGTGGTCATGGACTCCAAAGCAGTGCCTACATCCATGGGAGCAGAATGGGGAACAGGTGAGGTCGGCAGGGCAGGGGGGGACACGGTCCCCACATCAGTGGCACCAACTGTCTGACCAGGTGTGGAGGAGCAAGTGCTAGGGGGGATGGCCTTAGCATATTGGGGATGGTGTATCTGTGTGTGGGGGAACCCGGGGCAGGGAGTGGCGGGGGAACCTCTGGAGTGGTGGCCTGGGGGATGGAGGACGGAGACTTTGCCTTGGAGCTGCGTGTTGGCGGGGGGGTCTTGCTCTTCTTGCACCGGGGGCACTTGCGGGTGGGCGTCTCGGTCTGACTGCGCCTGGGGGAGGGTGTCCGGGTGTGAGGGGTACTCCCTTCTGTGTGTGGGGACTTCCTCTTCCCCTTGTAATCAGGATCTGCTGGGTCGGTGGGGAAGAGGCCAAGGTCACAGAGGAAGAGCTTCTGGGGGGATGGGGTTGCAGGTGAGGCAAGGGAAGGGGGCTGGGAGGGAGAGGTCTCGGAGGACTGTGGAGTGGTTGTTGATGACTGTGTGTGTGTCAGCAAACCAGCCCCTGTGAGTGTGGAATCAGTCCCCTGCGCTTGCTTGTGTGCATGTCTAGCCCTTGGTTTGGGGGTTTCTGTGCTTGGGACAGGTAGTGTGCTAGGAATCATGGGTGGTGCAGGGGTAGGAGGGGTATGGGACTGTTAGAAGAGGGACACTTCCACCATCAGGAAGGAGGCCACAGACTGGTTGATCCTCTGTAGGACAGACATGCCCGAGGAAATGCCCTCCATGAATGACACCAGTTGTGTCAACAGACCTATGTGTGCATGGAGGACCTTCAGCATCGACGTCTGCCCTACATGGATCTGTCTAAGTAAGTCCACAGACTCTTCACTCAGGGCAGCAGGGGACACAGGGGCAGGGGGTGCGGTGCCTGGCACAAAGGAGACATGCTCACGAACACGGGAGCCCACAGGGACCTCTGGGATGGGAGCCGATGGGAGGGTGGTGGTGGTGGCGGAGACAGCCTCACTAGCAGGGGTTTGGTGACTGCTGACAACTGCCTCCACAGGAGAGTCATCCTCAGAGCTGCTGTGGCCTTCAGCTGGGGGGGATGGTGCTGACGACTCCTCTGTGTGGCTCAACTCACCCTCCGTGCCACTGGGTCCACCTGACTCCTCTCCTGTCCCTGTAAGCATCTGTGGCTCCTCCTGGTCCGTGGAGCAGTCCTCTCCTGTGGCCGTGGATTTATCTGGATAGGAATAGGAAGTAACAGAACTACATCAGTCACCTGCACCAACTGCACACACCACAGTGAGTACATCACATCACAGGGCATGCCCTGGCATCATCAGCTGAACACAGCTCAAAGTGCCAACACTGTTTAGGATGAGACAAATGTCATTCTCAACATCAACCATGGCACACATATCCCTCCTTGACTTTCACACATATGTCCGTTGCATGTTGGATGCTAACATACCAATGTGCCAACATGCACCACCCACACATTAGTTGGACATGCAAGTGAACATGTAGGAGTATGTCACTAGACCCACAGCACATCTCTTGCGACTGACTCAGTACAGGTGTCCGGATGAAGGGATGGGCAGAGTCTCATTTCACATGCTTGGGATGCATGCTAGCAACACACACTATGATGTACTCATGTCCTGATGGGCAAGGCCACAATGGGGTGCATGGTGCACACTTGAACACAATGCAGGCTCACTCATAGCAAGTTCAATGCCATGGCACTGGGATGCCCTGAAAGTCAGTCAACACTGTCTCCTGTCACAGGGGCAGGGCATCCAGACAACAACAATATGCACTGACTCACAATCCTAGCTCAGGGGTAAATCTAACTCTGCAGATGACCAGCGCACTTGCCCATCCCATGCAAACAACATATCCAGGACCCAGAAGACCCCACATCATGAAAATAATTCATATGAGTCTCAGCAAACATAAATCCATGTACATTAACACATCACAGTCTGCCATGCATATGACCCAGCTGCATGAGGGACACAGTTGCATACACCATTGTGCGCTGTCAGATGAACACACACCTATATGTCACACAGGTCTCGTCTCCCACAGTCACATTGCAGATGTCATGCTGACCCTCTGAATCATGGGCTCCCCAGTTGTACGTATCAACAAGCCACACCCTAATGACACAGAGGCAGACACCTGAGGGCACATGTCACTAAGCACAACCTACAATTTCATACACAGGAGTGGGATTACAGAGTGTTTCTGAATGCCCTTGAGGGGGCATGACTGGGCAGGACTAAGTGAAACAGTGTTTTGGCCCGGACAGTAGTCAGGTGGCTAAGCAATTGTGACATACTTGATATACATACTCCTGATGCCCAAAAATTGGAGGCCCCTACTGCATGGTTTTGTTTTCAATACCCCAGAATCATGTTGCGAGTCAGACCAGTAATTGGTACACATCCCAAGGGCACACACAGTTCACATGTCAGATCTCAGGCATTGTGTAAACAATTGAACCACCCATGAAAAACACAACAGAGCCACAGGAACTGATGCTGACTGGTACCTGAAACATAGCTGACTAAAGGGACACAGTACCCTAGTGACACAAGCAACAGAATGCAGGGGCCACACCTGTGGAACAGATGAGGAGGGTGCATCACACAGACGAGGGGCCTGATTTTGGGACTACAAGACCTACGTAATGTGGAAGTGTGACCCGGACAAAAGACTTCTATTTGCATGTCAGGCATAGTACACAGATCAGGCATGGACTTACCCCCTTCCTGCTGCTGTCTGGCCTTCAGCTGACTATCCAGGTCTGGGAAGACCACCGCCAGTATCCGGAGCATGTGGGGAGTCAGGGTCCGGTGTCCGCCCCTCCTGCGTGGAGGTGACAGCTTCAGCTGGACTCTAGCTATCCTCCGGGTCCAGCCACGGAGGTCCTGCCAGCTCTTCTGTCAGTTGCGGATCCGGCACTTGTAGACCCCCACAGAACGAACAGCCTGGGCGATGGACACCAGATCTCCTGCTTCTGGTGGGCATCAACCTGTGAGGATGACAAAGTGAAAAGTACATTAACACACATGCCCCAGATTTGTGCAGCACACAATTGGATATACATGTCATCATCACAAAGGGAAATAAATTACACAGGTAGTGCAACCATGGGGAATGAAAACTCAAATGCATGTCTGACATGTTAACAATGCCTGGATAGTTTAAGCTTGCAATAATGCACTTTAGCAGCATGGAAACTTTTCATTACATGTACCTACACACTTTGGTGGATGAAAGTAGTCAGTGAGAATGCTTGCCAATGGTGTACTGCTAGTCAGACAACATGCATAATTAGGAAGGCAGTGGACAGCACACTCACCTGCTCCCCTGGTGTCCCATAGAGCTTTCTGTGCTCTGGAAGGAGCCCGTCCAGCAGGGCCTGGTTCTCCTCCTCAGTGAAGGCTGGGGCCCTCTCCAGTGTACGTGCCATAGCAGGAGCCAGAGGATGCATAGACAGCAGCAGTGGTAGCAGGGATGTGATCCAGTAGCATGTAGTGCAGGCAAGTGAGCTTCCTGGAGGCCAGCCAGACTTATATCTGTGCTGCAGAGGCAGACTCTGTGCCATGTGTCCCAAGTGATAGGTCCAACACGGTTGAATCCTATAAATCTGGCCAATCCATTCAAAAGTACAACTCGTACACGCCTTCCGCATCGTTCAAATCTTTACCTTCATGGAACTCTTGAAATTGCAACATTGTTGTAGGCATCCAACTGAATTTCCAGTACACAACTTGTACAAGTTTTGACTCCGCATCCGTCTCCATGACAGTCCTGAGCCAATGGGTGCGCCTGGCTCATTCAACTGACTGTACAACGCATATTTTGAATATACACATGCACCCGTTTCCATATGATTCAATGGCCAAGGTGTACGCCTGTCTCGGACCATGCCTGTCCGACGCGTATGCATGATAGTCACCCGCGTCGGACCTCATTGCATTCACTGACAAGGCGTATGCACGGCTCGGTCATGACCCGTGCAATGCGTACGCATTGTCACCTGCGTCGGACCTCATTGCATTCAATGACAAGGTGTACGCACGGCTCGGTCATGACCCATGCAATGCGTACGCATTGTCACCCGCGTCGGACCTCATTGCATTCACTGACAAGGCGTACGCACGGCTCGGTCATGACCCGTGCAATGCTTTCGCATTGTCACCCGCGTCGGACCTCATTAGTGTGACTATTAGACGGATGCAACACACATATACTGGCCATGGACACCTGCACACACCTGCCACACTATAGCATTGGCCACACAGTGTTCCATGGCATGTGAGGCTGGGTGTTTGAGGGGGCCACATCTGTTTTTTTTCTGGCACTTTGTGCAGCCACTCCCAGACTGTTATCTTGTACATGGGGCAGAGTCCTTTGTGCGTTGTGCACATTTGCACTGTGATGTGCAGTTGGACAGTAATGGGCATGAGTGAAGGCCACAGTGTCAGGTTGGATATGTTTAAGACATGTCACATACACCCTGAGTCCTGGGGGTGATGGCATGTACGTCACAGTGAGACCTGTAGCGCCAATACGGATGTGCACCCACAGTCTGTGTGCATATTGTGTCTCAGATGTGTCTGATCACATGTTACCAATTAGGTGACAGTCTCTACATCCATGTGGTATATGCATCAACCTTCATGGGGTGTGTGTCTAAGAGACGTACATGTAGGGCCGGCATGAACAACAGTGGCCACTACCTGTGGGACTTACGCTTGCCTGGTGGTGTTTACGTGCTAAGCCATGTCCATTGCTGTGTTGATATGGCAATACAGGGACCCTGGGTTTCTGCATGGCAAAGATCTGTGATGCCTGGGAGACATGAATCCTCATTTGTCACTGGGGTGGGTTTTTTGAACATTGCAGCAGCACATAGGTTGGGTGACACAGCCAGATGATTAGCCCATTGCACTACATGGCACTCATGTGGACATGTGGAATTGAGATGTGAGGTGGTGGTCTTGTAGGTGACATATGTGTCCATACCCAATAGTACACACCTCAGTACATTGTGTAATGTCATGAACTAGCATGTGATAGTGATCGTGGTCATGGCCACATGGGTGGATGTACTGACAATCTTCCTTTGTGCATCTCTGTACTGCATGGCACCAGCTGTCCATCGGCCGTTCCCAGACCTTGCAACCATGCAGTAACGCGACAGCATCAGACGGTACCGCTTCACCAGGCCACTGATTGAGGAGTTGGCGGAGCAGTTGGCACCACATCTGCTACCTGGCCGGACATACCCTACAGCACTGACCCCAGAGGTGAAGGTGATGGCAGTCCTGCACTTCTTTTTTAAGTTTTAACATTTAAGTTTATTCATCAATATTCCAATGTAATACAAGGCAAGAAAACAACAAGTACATAAGAATATAATACATGGGAATGATAATGAGAAGCAATAAAGACAATTCAATAAAATCGTAGAGAGGAGAAAGAAAGGGGGGAGGGGGAGGGTAAAGAAAGGAGAGGGACAAGGGAAAGAAACACTATTATAATAAATGTAACCACTTCTTTGCTACCGGTACCTTCCAGTACACTGTGGCTACTGCTGGTGGTATGTCGCAAACGATGTTTAGTCGGGTGCTACGCGATGTCTTGGAGGGGATGTTGCAATTCCTCGACCTGTAGATCAAGTTCCCGAGCCAAGATGAACTCCCTGAAATAAAGGATGCCTTTTATACACTGGGGAGGATGCCAAACGTCATTGGATCCATTGACGGGACACATGTTGCCCTGATACCACCACAGGCACATGAGCAGGCATACCGGAACAGGAAGCACTACCATTCGATCAATGCTCTGGTGGTCTATCTTGCTGATATGTTGATAACACATGTGTGTGCACGGTTCCCTGGTTCGGCGCACGATGCCTACATTATGAGGAGTAGTCACATTGCAACGCTGATGTCACAGATGCCAGCTCAGCGTGCCTGGCTTGTCGGTGTGTACTGACTGTTTCTCATTGTGTGTGTTTGTCAGTGTTGTATTCCGCACTCCTACATAACTCAGCTACTTGTTCATTTTGTGTGTGTAGGTGACTCTGGATACCCCAACATGCCGTGGTTGCTGACACCCCTCAGGAACCCTGTGACACCAGCCGAGCTGCACTACAATGAGGGACATGGTCGGAGCAGAAGGGTGATTGAGCGGACATTTGGCCTCCTGAAAAGCCGCTTCCACTGCCTGGACAGGACTGGAGGGTCCCTCCCATATGAGCCTGCAAAGGTGTGCAAAATAATACTGGTCTGCTGCATGCTACACAATATGGCGGTGCGGAAGGAGGTGCCTCTCATCCAGGATGAGGATGACGACGACCAACGTCTGGCACCTGTGGAGGATCCCGGCCTGGGCCAAGATGCCAGTGATGATGAAGATGATGGTGACGTCCGCTCACAGCTCATCAACAACTTCTTCACCTGAATGTGAGTTTCCAGGGTTGTTATGTGAATGTATGGAGGTAGCCTGGAATGTGTTGAGCCAGCTCTGTTGCTGTCTGAGTGTGTCTGTGTGCCAATTGACTGGATGTGTGCTGTGATGTGTCCATTCAGGTGGTGTGTACTCCACAATAGGGTAGTACTGCTATCTAGTGTTTATGTAGATGTTTTGCTACATGTTTTGTGCATGTGTATTGCATTTCTCTCCTGTTCGTCTGTGCGTTTGACTGTATCTTGTCTGTCCTTCCCAGGGTACTTTGTCTGTTGTGTGGTCAACCCTGACCCCCAACACCCAGAAGCCAACACCAGTGTGGAAGTTGAGAATTCCCATCAACTGATGTACCACACATCCCTGGACTTCCATTCTCCAACACATTGTGAGCGTGTGTCCACTGTTACGTAGAATTACTGTGCAACTAGTGTGGAATAAACGTGTTGCTGATGTGTAATGAACCTGTGCTATGCTTTTTTATGTGCGTTGTCTGTCTTCCCACCTCTGAGTGACATCTGCTTACCTCACCTGTGGACTTGTTACCACTTACTGTGCTTAGTGTTGTGTCTGTGCATGCCAATGTGTTTCAGGTCAACATCATTGTGTGTGATGAGTAACATGGCCATAGTGAGTATGTGTTGTGTTGCCATAGTGGTGTGTCTCCCTCACATGTGTCACATCCCCATGACTCACCTTGCATTGGTCACATTGTTGCAGTATTTGGCATGCACTGTGTTGTGTAGCAGATCGACTTCGCCCTGAACATGACAAGTTGGAATCACAACAGGGGCAAGTATGGTGTACTGGTGAGTTTATTTACAAACATGTGTGAGTGAAGTGCACAGGATGGTGGGTGCTGTACAGTGGTTTGGGAATCCAAAGTTCACATTGGAGTTGGAAGTGCTGGTAGATGAAATGTCCAAAGTAAAGTCGTTTGCTACATTGGCCCAACATGAACCCTCCATGTCATGTGGGCGAGTTGTGTGCGATTGGACAAGGTGAACGGGTTGCGCACAAAGAACATTGTCCAGAACAGGTTTAGAGGCCCTGGGGGATGTGCTAGGACATCTGCCTCTCACATGTCCTTCTTCAGACGACCCCTCTTCTTCCGGGGGGGATCCTCATGTGCAGGCGTCTGCAGTGCAGGGGACTCTCTGCCAGAGTCCTCCTCCCTCCCTGGGGCGCTGGCAGATGGTGTTGCGACAGATGTTGTTGGCACACAAGGGGGTGGGGACAGGTTGGTGTTGATCTGGCGGAGGCATTGTAGTATGTCCCGATGCACCGCAGTAAGGGCATCCCACTTTGCCTCCATGCAGGCATGTTGGGCGACCTGCTCATGCTGCATGTCCTTGAGGATCCCCACTACCTGGCCAAATCCTCCGTTGCTATCCTGGTACGCGTCTAAGATGCTTGCCAGTTGGGGGTCATCATGCAGTCCAGACCCCTCTGCAAGGTACGCCCTGTGCCTCCCACTCCTCCCAGCACCCCTCTCCACACGGGCAGGACCAGCGGCGGTATACACAGGTGACACTGGGACCCCTTGGCAGGTGTTGCTGGTGGTGTTGGCTGTAGCTTCCGGGGGGTCCTGTGTCCCTGTGCTGTGGGTGTTGATTGTCCTTGGTCTGTCTGTGTTGGCGAGGCTGCCCTGTCAGTGTCCAGATGCTGGAGGCGTGGGTACAGGGGGGGCAGATGTTACTGCTGCTATTGCTGCATGATGGCTCACACCGGAGGGGCCAGGTTGGTCGTCGTCATCCGAAGAGGACAGTGAGAGAGTCAGACCAGAGAGCTCAGTGTCCACCAGAGTCTGGGACTGGGTATCCTCGTCATTTGGCGCTGGGTGCCCAGCACAACCTGTGTTTGGAAGAGACACACAATGTGATTTATGTTTCTACATGCATCGTTGGTTCACAAACATTACATTTTCTACTTTTCAAACAGATGCCTGCCTGTACACTGCTTTTTCCCAGCTTGTCACAGACAGAGTTTGATCTTGTTTTTGGCCATATGCCAGCATGGCCTTGTGCTCCCCACAACAGATCCCAGTGTCAGACATCTTGTCAGTCCCTTCCCACTCCCTGTGAGGTGAGTATGGTTCAGTTTGTTCTTTCTGTGCCATGTGGGTGGGTGTAGGTTGTCTGTGACTGCGAGTCCCATCATACTCTTGGCTACACCCCCTTCCCAGTATACCCATGCCTCCTCCCGCTTGACTCTGCTTATCTGTGAGGGGGTGTGACATCAATGGCAAGATGGCTGACTGTGAAATCCTGGTGTTTGTTTGGCTACCAGTCCCAGCATGGCCTTGTGCTCCCCACAACAGAGCCCAGTGTCAGACATCTTGTCAGTCCCTTCCCACTCCCTGTGAGGCGAGTATGGTTCAGTTTGATCTTTCTGTGCCATGTGGGTGGGTGTAGGTTGTCTGTGACTGCGAGTCCCATCATACTCTTGGCTACACCCCCCTTCCCAGCATACCCATGCTTCCTCCCTCTTGACTCTGCTTTCCTGTGAGGGGGTGTGACATCAATGGCAAGATGGCTGACTGTGAAATCCTGGTGTTTGTTTGGCTACCAGTCTCAGCATGGCCTTGTGCTCCCCACAACAGAGCCCAGTGTCAGACATCTTGTCAGTCCCTTCCCACTCCCTGTGAGGCGAGTATGGTTCAGGTTGATCTTTCTGTGCCATATGGGTGGGTGTAGGTTGTCTGTGACTGTGAGTCCCATCATACTCTTGGCTACACCCCCCTTCCCAGCATACCCATGCTTCCTCCCTCTTGACTCTGCTTCCCTGTGAGGGGTATGACATCAATGGCAAGATGGCTGACTGTAAAGTCCTGGTGTTTGTTTGGCTACAAGTCCCAAGTGGGCCCCTGTGCTTCACACAGCAGCACCCAGTACGGGGTATCTTTTGCTGATATTTCAATGAGGTGTGTGTCAATGCATTTTACCAGGTGAGTTGTGTGGAGTTTGTGTTGGGGGGTGTCTCCCCATGCTGATTAGTATGGTCAGGGCTGTCAGTCCTCCTTCCCATCATGAAACGTGCTTCCATTGTAGGGCGTGCAAGCTGTCTTTCAGGATGTCAGTCAGTGGTGTCCTACTTCTGATTTGCACACAAGCCCTAGCAGGGCCTTGTGCTCCCCACAACAGGAGCCAGTGTCAGCCATCTTGTCAGTCATTTTCCACTCCCTGTGATGTGGGCATGTTTCAGAGGGGTCTTGATGGACCAATCATTATCTGTGACTACAGACCCCATCATGCTTTTGTCTACACTCACTTCACCTGCATCCCCACTATTCCTTCCTGACAGTCAGCTGCACTGTGAGGTGGTGTGTTTGTGGTGGCAAACTGTCTGGCTGGATGTATTTGGCTTAGTGCCAGTGGCTTGCTCTATTTGTTTGTAGGTTGGTGCATGTCATGACACAGTTCCCAGTCACTATGTGATGGCAGGTATTGTGTTTGTGTGACTGGCATACACATCTTGGGTTGATTATCTATTGGTTAGTGTAGGTTTGCTTGGGGTGCATGGTTTCACTGTCCCCTTGCCACACAATCTTGGGTATGTTGTTTGTGTACTCACCAGTCTCTGGGATGTCTGTTAGGCCATGGACGCTCTCTGGTGGTAGGATGTCCCGCACCTTCTCCTCCCAGGTCCTGAAGTAGACTGGTTTGGCAGGAGGGCCACCGCCGGTGCGCTGACTCAAGGCGTGATCTTTCTCGATGAGTTTCTTGACCCTCCTGCGCACGTCATACCACCGGTTCTGGATATCACCCTTTGTGCGCAACGTTGGTGCTTGTGCGTTCACCTTGTCCACAATCCTCGCCCACATCTTGGTTTTCTGTGAAATGGGGGTCCTTTGAACCAATGTACCAACCAAATGTGGCTCTACTCTGATGATCTCGTCTCCCAGCACTTCTAACTCACTATCTGTGAACTTTGGATTCTTCTTTGGAGGCATGGTGATGGGTGGTGGTGGTGAGGGATGTGTGTGTGAGGGTGCAAGTGATGTTGGTTTGGTGTTGGTTTTGCTGTGTGTATGTGTGTGTGCTTTTGTATGAGGTGCTGATGGTGTGTGAGTTGTGTGATGTGTGAGTTGTGAGTGTGTCTGTGGTTGCTGTGTACTGGTGTTTGCTGCTGGCTGTGTCTCCTGTTTGCAAGGGATGATGGTAGTGATTGTAGTCCCTTATATAGTTGGAGTTGTGGGTGTGTCTTTGTCCAATTGATTTTTTTGGGGTATTTATTGACTGTGGGCCCGATTCACAGAACAAACTTAAGACAAAATCCTAAACTTAGTACCATTTTGGTATTCACAGAATGCCCTTACTACTTCTGGTATTCACAGAATGAACGTACTACTTTTGCGATTCACAGAATAAACTTACTACTTTTGCTATTCACAGAATGGATTTACGACTACTAACTTTACGTCCGCACTCGGGCCGGAAATTCCGTCGTGGAGGCGGAGCTTCCGGCCCGGAGGCGGAGCTTCCGGCACGGAGGCGGAGCTTCCGGGCCGGAGGCAGAGCTTCCGGCCCAGAGGTGGAGAGTTTGGCCATGGTTAAATCTCCGCCACTGGCCGGAATCCCCACCTCCGGGCCGGAAGCTCTGCCTCCGGCCTGGAAGCCCCGCCTCCAGGCCAGAAGCCCCACCTCCGGGCCGGAAGCTCCTCCTCCGGGCCGGAATTTCCACCCCGAGTGCGGACGTAAAGTTAGTAGTCGTAAATCCATTCTGTGAATAGCAAAAGTAGTAAGTTTATTCTGTGAATCGCAAAAGTAGTACGGTCATTCTGTGAATACCAGAAGTAGTAAGTGCATTCTGTGAATACCAAAATGGTACTAAGTTTAGGATTTTGTCTTAAGTTAATTCTGTGAATCGGGCCCTTAGTCATTGCTTGTTTGGTCCTTTTTTTGTGTTTTTTCCTTTGTGTTTTTGTGGGCATGAAGGAGATCGGCCCCATAATGTTTTTATATATATCATATGCACAACAAATTAAAAAAATAAACCTTTAGGAGGGGGAAGTAATAGATATAGGGGTAAAAGGGTGGGGAAGTGTATTAATACTTCGGTATCATCTGTGATACCTGAGCATTAAAATATTAATCTAAATAATATTAATTTAATTATTTTAAAAATAATTATTTCAAATTAATTTAAAAATATGAAACTAAACATTTAAAGTTCAGGATGCAGAGGAGGGGTAATTGATGTGGAAGTGTACTAACATTTAGGTATCAACCGTGATACCTGAGTTTTAAATGTGTAATCTAAGTGATAATTATCTGATTATTTTTAAAATAATTATTGCACATACATTTAAAAATATGAAAATAAGGTTTTAGGAGTATGATGCAAGGCATATAGGGATAATGGCTAGAAATGTGTATTAATACTCAGGTATCAACTGTGATACCCGAGTATTACATTTGTATTCCATTTAATAGGAAAGCAAATATTTTTAAGATAATTATTCCTAATTAAAGTTTTAGGAGCGAGATGCAAGGGATATAGGGGTAATGGGTGGGGAAGTGTATTATTACTCACGTATTAACTGTGATAACTGAGTATTATAAACTTAAGCCATTTAATAAGGCAAATATGTTTTACAAAATAATTTAAAAATATCAAAAAAAGCTTTAGGAGAATGATGCAAGAGATAGGTGGGGAAGGTATAAAAATATGATATACATGTTTAGAGTTAAACATTTTCAATCTAATAGTAAAAGGCAAATGTAGAAGGTGGTAAATACATTTTTTTTAAAGTACATTAATTTTATTTATAAAAATAAAAGAATGGTTTTAAGTATATTATTTCAAATTAATTCAAATTTAGAAAAGACACCAAGTTTATTTATCAAAAAATGATTATTGTGATTTATTATTTAAAAAATACAATGAAATATTATTTATTTTTTTAAAGTATAGAACACATGTTAACTTTAGGGTAAACATATGGGTACCGACAAGGCTAAGCTCTTCAAACAGTATTTTTATTGCAAGTGGCTTTGACGTATTTTGGCAGATCCAACTGCCTTGCTCAGAATACGTAGATGCCATTTTGATTGATGTTTACACATGGCCTTGTGTTGCATGCAGAGCAGCATAGGCATGAAAGAAATACTTTTACATATGCACTTCCTTCCACTGGTGTTTTTTCTAAAGTGCTCTATGTGCCCATATTTCATAAAATTTAAATAAACAATAACACATCATATAAAGTGTGTACCAATTATTCATGGTACCTTTATGTGGTTGTCAATCTGTAGCATGGAATAGTACTTTCACTCTACTGTGCACATCACCTCAACTGACATTGAGTTGCACGTGTCTTCCTCCCTAGTGGGTTTGGGTAACCACTAATAATCCACCAATATAAACAGCGGGGAAGTACATGTATACAAATAAAACAAATAGATGTCAAGGCAGGCATAGGGAAAACGAGCAGGACATAAAGCTTATTATCATCAATGCTGAAGTGAATTCTTTCATATTGAGTCCAAGCCTATAAGCATTTCACTTCTGACACCGCTGGAACTCAGGGTTTCCTCTCACATCTCTGGTTTAATCATTTCAGGGCTACTCACCACTACCTCTTGACACATTGACTTTGCTCGTCTGAAGGTGAGGAGAGGTTTGTTTAGTACTGTCTGGCCTGTCACTGGATCACCTTTAATGAGAGGCCAATGTCTCGCTAGGACTTCCCTCATTTTCTGATGTTGTGTATTGAATCACAGGATCACTTTCTTGTCTCCTCTAGCAAACAACAATTGTTCCCTTTTTTTTTGACTGGCTTTCTTCTTAGCACTGTCAACTACCTTACAACTGGATAGAGACTAGCATGAACAATAGAATTCCCCGACGTATGCTTCCTAAATGTCATCACATGGATTTTTTTGGTGTTTCACAAATATGGCTAGATCTAAGAAATAAACATACAAAAAATCCGAAATCTCGGATAGAGGACCTAGTAGTAGGGGTTGATTTTCGCTCAGTTTGAGCTAGAAAATCTGGTACAAAAGGAAAGCTGTCCTTTCTTGAGTCCTTTCACTCACCGGGGTTTCCCCGCAGTGACATGCTTCATCATTGGTGCCATTTCAACCCGCTGCGGCTTGAGGCGTGCTACGACTTGTGTAATACATAGGAGCACGTCAGTGAGGAACTATGGGCCATATGTAGGTAATTTCTATTCACCGATTCCTAAATACCGAATTTTACCGATTCGGTATTTAAGAATCGGTAAATAGAATGTAGGTAAAAAAATCGGTAAATTTTACCGATTCGGTAATATTTGTTACTACCGATTCGGTATTTACCGAATTGGTAATAAGGCATACCTTCCCATTCATTCCTATGGGCCTGGAGGCCCATAGGAATGAATGGGAAGCCATTCACTATTACCGATTCGGTAAATATCGAATCGGTAATAGGGGGAGCATATTCAAGGGGGGCAGGGTGTCACATTGACACCTTGTTGCACCCCTGAATCGTGCATGTGTGCACATGTGGCGCACATACATGCCCTAAGGGCATGTATGTCTGCCACATGGCACTTTTAAAAAAGCACAAAATTGCTTTTGAAAAGGTATTCGGTATTTACCATAAACTTGTAGTTGGTGGTAAGTAACGAATCCTTAAACCAAAAATGCACTCACTTGAGTGCTCCCTACATAGGATTTAAAGATTCGGTAATTTACTGATTCGGTATTTTACCGATTTCTTAAAATACCGATTCGGTAAATTACCGAATCCTTAAAACCTGCCTCCTACATTAGAAAGGGCTAAATACCGGTCGGTAACGGGAAAATTACCAATTTTTGGCCGTTACCGGCCGGTATTTAGCTATCTACATATGGCCCTTAGTGTGGTGCAGTGGAGTATGTGTAGTGGAGTGACTTTAAAAATATCTAACTAGTGGGTGAATTTACTTTATTCTTGCTCCTAGTTGATATGATATGAGTAAAGAGGCGCTGTGAATCTCTCACGCCCCCTCCATTGACCATGAGGCAAAGCTCTGCCTTTTAATAAGTATGTCATATATATTCTATGTTGTTTGTCATGTACGTCATAACCGACTACCAGGAGGCTTAAATTTGCTTTTAGAATAAGTGTGTTGGGTATGTCAAAGGTTGTATATTCTAATGTTATATGTCATTTGTCCTTCATGCACGCCACAGCACAGTCACGAGGATCGACTTTTTTACTTTTTTACTTTGATACAGTCACCGCGCACAGATTCACAGCGCCTCTTTACTCTATTCAGGTTCATAGGCAAGCGGTGTGTCAGAAATTCTTTTCTTTTCAGTCTAGCACGGCGCAAGACACGGCGTTGACAACTAGGCACGCACCGTGAGGAATGTCTTTATTTTGCAGTAAACCTAGTACCCACCGTATTACGGGCGTTTTTTTTTCGCCATAACCCATGTTTTTTTCCATTATTCCAGAAACTACATGACCTATTAAGTGTCAGACTACATGACCTATTAAGTGTTGTATGTATTGTTTACCTTTTGCTTATTACTTAGCATCTTCAGTCACTTTTTCACTGCACTTTGGAGTGGTACACGCAGGGCTGGACCCTGTGTAGTCCTGAAGAAGAGCATTGGGGTAGCTCGAAACATGTTGACCTCTACTAGGGACCTCTGACTCATTGAAACCAGGTACCCTAGAGACCAACCCCGGTTTTAACATATCAACTAGGAGCAAGAATAAAGTTAATTCGCTCACTAGTTAGATATTTTTAAAGTCACTCCACTCCACATACTCCACTGCACCACACATAGTTCCTCACTGAAGTGCTCCTACCTATTACGCAAGTCGTAGCACGCCTCAACCCGCAGCGGGTTGAGATGGCCCCAATGATGAAGCATGTCACTGTGGGGAAACCGCGGTGAGTGAGGGGACTCAAGAAAGGACAGCTTTCCTTTTGTACAGGATTTTTTAGCTCAAACTGAGCGAAAATCTACCCCTACTACTAGGTCCTCTATCCGAGATTTCGGACTTTTTGTATGTTTATTACTTTTTTTAGATCTAAGAAATGTCAGCTGTGAATAGGAGATTCTAATTGTTGTTGTTTAACTTCTGAGCAAATACCTTTTCTGTCAAAGGCGTGCCCTACCACAAAATCTAAACAATCATCTATGAAACGCCTCCAAAGGACTACGTTCTCTGACCATTCCAAGGCATATACTCTACTGTGAGCACCTGCCCATGTGGAAATACGATTAGCTGGGGCAAAGCAGATGGCCTATGGCCATACCTCTCAATTGCCATTGTTATGCAGACCCCACTATGTTATTTCTAAAAGCATCTCAGTGTACTGAGGCAGATGGATGAGTTGCATCCTTAGTAAGTGTTTCATCGCTGTCAGACCATCTTGGTGGGGAATGGAAGTTACATCCATGGTCATAAAGACATACAGGTCTTCTAAAAAATCCCCTGTGTCCTGTATGTTGAATGGCAGGTTAAAGACATATTTTTGTAAGAAATGATTTATGAAGCTTGACGTGCTTTCAAACAAAACTAATGGCATGCAATAGCAGGTGTTAGAATAGCGCAATGAGGAGAAGTACATTTATTTCTCCTCGTTTTAGATCTTACTATGTGTGCTGCAGAAAGAGCAAAACGCCATTAATGATTGTTTATGTGCAGAAAGGTTCCCCTTCATGCACATAAACAATCAAATAATGTTGATTTGTTACTTCTATACGTGCAGAGTTCTACGTTTTGGAAATGTTGGAGCTCAGATTTCCAAATTTGGTGCAATGGTGCAATGGTGCCTGCATTGCATGGAATGATTTTTTCTTTGAAGGAAGGTGTCCCTTCCTGCACATAAACAATCAATAACGTTGATTTGTTTCTTATATGGGGTTGATTCCGATCCGGGTTGGACAGCTCTCCGAGAGCTGTTCGTAGCCTTACCTTGCGACCGACATGTTCCGGGAGCCAGTGTGTCCGGGCAATGAAGTACAATGCGCATAACTGACACAATTCCGACCGACACGTAGGCTGCGTTTCCAGCAGCATTTTCTGTACGAGCTGTACCTCCGATCACCGATTCGAGTCGCCCGGAAGCAGTTCTTACAGCAGTTTCAGGCCACACAAGTACGATGCGCAACTCATACGTCCCAGACGGGTCGCCATGTGCAGCACGTAACAGCATCCAGGAAAGCAGCATATCAGGTACGATTTGCACCAGAACACAATCCACGGCTATGAGACAGACCAGCCAGCAACGGGTATGAGACAAAGCAACAAGCAGTGTGTGTGAGACGAACACATCCTGAGTCCCATCGCGCAGGTCATACCAGTACTGTACATCTAGGACCGGATCAGGAACAGACGCAGACGGCGCAGACGGTAAGTCAGACACCCACCACACAAACAAACGACAAGTACCCGCCAAATGTCACACACACCCAGGGGATCCATATCCTGTCCACTAGCAACAGGACACCATAGGGGTTGCATGGCTATCACTACTGCCACCCCCACTCATAGGGGCTATGTTGCCTATCACTACTGCCACTTCCACTCATATGGGGTATGTTGCCCATCACTACTGCCACCCCCACTCATAGGGGACCTGTTGCCATTGAATACTGTCACCCCCACTCATAGGGTGTATGTTGCCTATCACTACTGCCACCCCCACTCATATGGGGTATGTTGCACATCCCTACTGCCACCCCCACTCATAGGGGACATGTTGTCCATCACTAGTGCCACCCCCACTCATAGGGGACTTATTGCCTATCACTACTGCAACCCCCACTCATAGGGGACCTGTTGCCCATGAATACTGCCACCTCCACTCATAGGGGGAATGTTGCCCATCACTACTGCCACCCCCACTCATAGGGGACATGTTGCCCATCACTACTGCCACCTCCACTCATAGGGGGTATGTTGCCCATCACCCCTGCCACCCCCGCTCATAGGGGGTATGTTGCCCATCACTACTGCCACCCCCACTCATAGGGGACCTGTTGCCCATGAATACTGCCATCTCCACTCATAGGGGGTATGTTGCCCATCACTACTGCCACCCCCACTCATATGGGACCTGTTGCCCATGAATACTGCCACCTCCACTCATAGGGGGTATGTTGCTCATCACTACTGCCACCCCCACTCATAGGGGACCTGTTGCCCATCACTACTACCACCTCCACTCATAGGGGTTATGTTGCTCATCACTACTGCCACCCCCACTCGTAGGGGACTTGTTGCCTATCACTACTGCCACTCCTACTCATAGGGGACTTGTTGCCTATCTCTACTGCAACCCCCACTCATAGGGGACCTGTAGTCCATGAATACTGCCACCTCCACTCATAGGGGGAATGTTGCCCATCACTACTGCCACCCCCACTCATAGGGGACTTGTTGCCTATCACTACTGTCACCCCCAATCATAGGGGACCTGTTGCCCATGAATACTGCCACCTCCACTCATAGGGGGTATGTTGTCCATCACTACTGCCACCCCCACTCATAGGGGACCTGTTGCCCATGAATACTGCCACCTCCACTCATAGGGGGTATGTTGCCCATCACTACTGCCACCCCACTTATAGGGGACCTGTTGCCCATGAATACTGCCACCTCCACTCATAGGGGGTATGTTGCCCATCACTACTGCCACCCCCACTCATAGGGAAACCTGTTGCCCATGAATATTACCACCTCCACTCATAGGGGGTATGTTGCCCATCACTACTGCCACCCCCACTCATAGGGTGCTGTGTGACTATCAATATCAACACCCACACACATAGGATGGGTGATGCACCACACATCCATCATACACCAACATTAGGTATGTCAGCAAAATACATCCCCCCTAACATCATCACAACAGTGTGTAGTCTGTGACAAATGCCCACAACAGTGAATATGACTTCGAACATACAATGTGACTCCCATCACACGTGCGACGAAAAACTGAGTGTGGCCTACACAAGTCAAGCATCCTAATAGCACTGTGTCAATGTGCACTAACCCCCCTCACTGTGTAGAACAAAAGTTAAGTGGGGTGTTCCAAACTGCAGCAAATGTTGAGCATTGTGGTAATGGGGTCTAAACCCACCATCATTACAGTGACCAAAAGGTAAGTGTCATCATGTTAAAAGCTGCAAATGCCAAACAGCATGTATGATCCTGGTCCCAACACATGAAACACTTTTGTGGCAGAGTAGTGGTTGTGTCCCATACCCACAGAAATGTGGTGTGGCTACCAGTGCTGTGAAAATCTAACATACTCTCGGCCATGTGCAGACAAGCACCACCCATGGTGGCTGACATTGCATACAGTGTACAATGACAAAAAAGCAGAAGTGACCATCATAATGCATACCCACATCTCGAAAATAGACACACAAATCAATACATCCTGCGTAGACTGCAGGTGTCAGGTCACAAACTCCCATTCCATGGCAGCAATGGGACCTAACAACCAGGATGAATGTGCAGAATGATGAGATATGACTCACAGGGACAGCA
This sequence comes from Triturus cristatus, assembly GCF_964204655.1. Classification (NCBI taxonomy): domain Eukaryota; kingdom Metazoa; phylum Chordata; class Amphibia; order Caudata; family Salamandridae; genus Triturus; species Triturus cristatus. The sequence continues at coordinate 209,141,178 of NC_140585.1, forward strand.
GGAAAACTCACGCAAACAACATTCAGCCAATGGCCCACTTCAGCAATACCAATGCACTGGTGCAGATGCACAAACACAAACAGGCAACTTCACACTGCACATCTGACACAACATGTGTGTGTGTGTGTGTCTCAGTATCCCCAGGCAACTACACAACACTTGAGGGGGGCTGAACCACAATGACACAGATGTGGACACAGTACCATACAAAGTAACCCATCAATTGGACACCCCTTAGTGGGCAATCAAGCATTGTGAGATGAAAGGGATCCCAACAGACACATGTGACACAAGCTGGAATGAACAGCAACTAAAACAGCAAGAGACTGACACACAACAGCACCACCCCCAGGGACCATACATTAGGGTGACACAAGCATGCATGACACCTCCACTGTGATGACAAAGGTAGATGTCGTACAAACTGTGAAACTCAGACATGTTTCCTGTGTCACAAACGTACATCACACCTACACAAACACAAATCACTCAGCATGGCCTGTCATCCAGGGACAAACGTGAGGTAGGGGCTGAGCCATGCAAACATTCACATCTGTCCACCCTCAACACCACACACCCTGAACTGCACCAATGTGCATCAGTGAAGCCCACATGGACATGTGACATTGCACATTCACCCATGACAAACACAGTAATGTTGGGAGGATCTAAGGTACACAGACTCATCACACAAGGACAGTCTACAACCCTGGTGAATGACAGACATACTGCACAGTATGCGGTACATGGCCATGACGTCAACGGTCCCGTAACCTTCGGAATACCTGACACAGTCCCAGGACAATGCAGAAGCCAAGGAGAACCACAAGGCACACATGCTGACACCTGCCAACATTGCAGCTCTGAACCTGACAAGTGGGAGCAGTCACACACACATACACATGTCTCAATCACCGAAAGGTACTACCTACGGACAACTATATGATATTGCGAACAAACAAGTGAGTGCCATGGGGACCCCTGACTGTGTCCCATCTGCGTCTGACCACATCATCACCACTCAGAACTGACAAATCCCAATGATGACACACCAATGAACAGTAGTGTGTCATGCACCCACTTATCTGGTAGGCCAGGACAAAGATGTGGGAAGAACACAGGACAACTCAGCAAGCATCAACAACAGGAACATATCAAGCGAACAAAGCCTGTGTAGAAAAAGGGATGTGGACACACACACACATGCTCACACAACACACACCATGGGCCCAGGCAATGTCATGGAACAACACACTTACTTGAGGGGACTCAACTCCTGTGGAAGCTCACCTGTGCCAAACATAGTCCCAGCAGGTCTCAGTCATGTCAGCAGAACACTTGGTCAGTCAGCCATCAGTTACCACCCAATGAAGGCTCTGGTCACATCAGCCTGGGTACGGGAGTGTCCCTTAAGTCATCTGCACATACTCAATACATAAGTCTAGCAAGTTGCACAGAGGACCCAGTTGCTCCTACACCAGTGATGTCCACACCTGCATTTCCAGTGGAGATGTGCCCACAGTCAGGGAAATAGACAAATTGGACAATGGGAAGCACATCAAATGTGCATGGGTGCAAGCCACAGATGTGACCGTGCAAATGAAATGTTTACAGAAATGTGCACAAATTGTTAATCATGACACACCCAGTTTGCTGCAAAGGATGACATGGATACCGACCAGAATAGGATACATATCTCATGGACCACATGGAGTACATCACATCAACACCTCAGAATTCAACATTAAAAATTCAGCATTTATAACAGCAAGGTCATGATAAACATCATCAACATAATGTACAGCCAAAACAAATTCACATGGATAACTACAAATGCTTTATTCAGCAAATTTGAAATTCAAATGCAAAGTCCATGCAAAACAAAGGCCAATGGCCAGTCCATATCCAAAGTCAAAATAGGGTGTGAGTGACAACTGTCACACGTTGCTTGCCTGCACTGCTAAGGACAGGGGACATCCACTCGGAGGGGCATACATGGGGGCAGGCCAGGCACCGCAGGGACAGGATCAAGGCTCAGCAGAAGGAGGCAGTGAAGGGGTGGTGGGTGCAGGAGAGTCACTGGCAACTGCAGTGGAGGTGTCTGACATAATGGGTGCAGTCACAACTGTGGGGCACAAGTCAGATGGTGTGGGTGCTGGCACAACTGCAGTGGGCAGGTCAGATGGAGTGGACTCCATGGGAGAGGAATGGGAATCAGGTGAGGTCGGCAGTACAGGGGGGCCACGGTCCCCACACCAGTGGCAAACACAGGCTGACCGGGGGGGTGGGGGTGGAAGAGCAAGTGGTAGGGAGGGAGGGCCTGAGCATTTTGGGGATGGTGTATCTGTGGGTGGGGGAACCTGTGGCAGGGTGTGGCGGGGGAACCTGTGGAGTGGTGGCCTGAGGGATGGAGGACGGAGACTGTGTCGTGGAGCTGCGGGCGGGAGTGGGGTCTTGCTCTTCTGTGCCCGGGGGGACTTGCGGGTGGGGGCCTCAGTCTGCCTGCGCCTGGGGGAGGGTGTCCGGGTGTGAGGGGCAGTCCCCTCTGTGTGTGGGGACTTCCTTTTCCCTTTGTACACTGGATCTGCTGGATTGGTGGGGAAGAGGCCAAGGTCACAGAGAAAGAGCTTCTGGGGAGATGGGGTTTGCATGTGAGGTAAGGGATGGGGTCTTAGAGGGAGAGGTATCAGAGGACTGCGGAGTGGTTGTGAATGCCTGTTGATGTGTTTGCAAACCATCCCTTGTCAGTGTGGTATCAGTCCCCTGAGGTTGCTTGTGTGCACGTCTAGACATTGGTTTGGGTGTTTGTGTGCTGCCTGTGTCTGTGGGTTTGGGTGAATGTGGTGGTGTGTGTGTGCTTGGGACAGGTAGGGTGTTAGAAATTGTGGATGGGGCAGGGGTAGAAGGGGTGAGGGACTGTTGGAGGAGGGACACTGCTGCCGTCAGGGAGGAGGCCATGGACTGATTGGTCCTCTGTAGGGCAGACATGCCTGATGACATGCCCTCCATGAACGACACCAGTTGAGTCAACAGACTGGTGTGTGCATGGAGGACACTCAGCATTGATGTCTGCCCTACATGGATCTGTTGAAGCAAGTCCACATACTCCACACTCAGGGCAGCAGGGGACACAGGGGCAGGGGGTGCAGTGCCTGGCACAAAGGAGATAAGCTCCTGAACACGGGAGCCTCCACGGACCTCTGGGACGGGAGCCGATGGGAGGGTGGTGATGGTGGTGGTGGTGGCGGGGACAGCCTCACTAGCTGGGGTTTGTTGGCTGCTGACACCCGCCTCCACAAGGGAGTCATCCTCTGAGCTGCTGTAGTCCTCAGCAGGGGTGGATGGTGCCGAGGACTCCTTGGGGTGGCTCCACTCACCCTCTGTGCCACTAGGTCCCTCCAACTCCTCGCTTTCTGTCCCAGTCTGGCTCTGCGGCACCTCCTGGTCCGTGGTGCTGTCCACTCCTGTGGCCATGGATGCATCTGGAAAGAATTAGGAAAAACAGAACAACATCAGTCACCTGCACTGACTGCACACACCACAGTATGTACAGCACATCACAGGGCAAGCCCTGGCATCATCATCTGAACACTGCTCAAAGTGCTCACACTGTTTTGAATAAGCCAATTGTCAGTCTGACCATCAAACATGGCACTCATATCACTCATGGACTTGCACCCATATGTCTGTTACATGCTGGATGCTAATACCCCTATGTGCAGAAATGCACAGCCTACACAGTCGTTGGACATGTAAGTGAACATGTAGAAGTTTGTCAATATACACACATCACATCTCCTGCCACTGACTCAGTACAGGTGTCGTGGCGAAGGGATGGCCAGAGTCTCATTTCACATGCTTGTGATGCATACCAGCAACACACACTGTGATGTTCTCATGTCCTGATAGTCAATGCCACAATGGGGTGCATGGAGCACATTTGACTCCAATGCAGGATCCCTCTCAGCAAGTTAAATGCCATGGCACAGGCATGCCTGAAAAGTCAGTCATCACTGTCTCCTGTCACAGGGGCAGGACATCCAAACAACAACAGTATGCACTGTGTCACAATCCTAGGTCATGGGTAAAGAAAACTCTGCAGCTGACAAGTGCACATGTCCATCCCCTGCAAACAACATATCCCGGACTCAGATGACCCCACATCATACAAATCAGACATATGAGTGACTGCGAACACAGCTCCCTGAACATGAGCACCTCACAGTCTGCTGTGCATGAAACACAGCTGTCTGAACTTCACAGTTGCATACACCATTGTGCACTGTCAAGTGATCACACACCTATATGTCACACAGTTCTTGTCTCCTATAGTATGTCCTGCTGACCCTCAAACTCATGAACACCCCAGTTGTCCTGAAAAGGAAGCCACACCACAATGACACAGAGGCAGACACCTGAAGGCACATGTCACTAAGCACAGTCTGTAAGTTGATACATGGGAGTGGGAGTACAGAGTGTTTTAAAATGCCCTGGAGTAGGCATGACTGCCCAGGTCTACGTGAAACAGTGTATAGCCCTGGACAGTAGGCAGGTGGCTAAGCAAGTGTGACACACTTGATATACATACTCCTGAGGCCCAAAATTTGGAGTCACCTGCTGCCTGGGTGTGTTTGAAATACCCCAGGCACATGTGGCGAGTCAGACCAGCAATTGGAACACATATCAAGGACACACACAGATCACATGTTAGATCTCAGGCATTGTGTAAACAATTGACCCACCCATGAAACATACAACGGAGTCACAGCAACAGATGCTGTCCGCAACCTTAAGCATAGCTGACTGCAGGGACACAGTGCACTAGTGAAACAAGCCACAGACTATAGGGGCCACACCTGTGGATCAGATGAGGAGGGTGCATTACACAATTGAGGGACATGAGTCCTGGACTACAAGACTGATGTAATGTGGAATTGTGACCAGGCCAAAAGACTGCAAATAGCATGTCAGACATAGTTCACAGATTAGGCATGGACTTACCCCCTCCTTGCTGCTGTCTGGCCTTCATCTGCCCATCCAGGTCCGGGAAGACCACCACCAGAATCCTGAGCATGTGGGGGGTCATGGTCCGGTGTCCGCCCCTCCTGTGTGGAGGTGACAGCTTCAGCTGGACCCTTGCGATCCTCCGGGTCCATCCCCGAAGGTCCTGCCACCTCTTCTGGCAGTTGCAGATCCGGTGCTTGTAGACCCCCACTGATCTAACTGCCCGGGTGATGGTCAGCCATATCTCATGCTTCAGGTGGGCATCAACCTGTGAGGATGACAAAGTGAAAAGGCCATTACCACACATGCCACATATTTGTGCTGCACACAGTTGGATATACATCTAGTCATCACAAAGGGAAAAGAGGTACACAGGTAGTGCACCCATGGAAATGGACAATTGCCCTGCATGTCTGACATGTTAACATTGCCTGGGAAGTTAAAGCTTGCACAAATGCACTTTTGCTGCAGAAGACCTGTTCATCACATATACCGGTTGAAAATACTCAGTGAGTACGCTTGCCACTGGTGTACACACTGCTAGTACTGCTAGTCAGACAACATGCACCATTAGGAAGGCAGTGGACTGCACACTCTCCTGTTACCCTGGTTTCCCATACAGCTTGCAGTAATGTGGAAGGAGCCCGTCCAGCAGGGCCTGGTTCTCCTCTTCAGTGAAAGCTGTGGCTCTCTCCAGAATACGTGCCATAGCAATAGCTAGAGGATACAGAGACAGCAGCAGTGGTAGCAGAGATGGGGTACAGTAGCATGTAGTGCAGGCAAGTGAACTCCCTGGGGGTCAGTTAGCCTTATATTTGTGCTGCAGAGGCAGAATCTGTGCCATGTGTCCTAAGTGATAGGTCCAACACAGTTTCATTCTATGAATCTGGCCAATCCATGGAATTGTACAACTCGTACGCGTCTTCCGCATCATTCAAATTTTCACCTTCATGACACCCTAGAAATTGCAACTCGTACAAGTTTTGAATACGCATCCGTCTCCATGACAGTCCAATGCCACGGCTCAGTCAACTAACTGTACAATGCGTAGTTTGAAAATCCACACGCACTCGTCTCAATATGATTCAACGGGCTATGCATGCGCATGGCTCGGTCCATTCCTGCATGACGCGTATGCATAATTGTCACACGCATCGGTTCACATTGCAGTCAATGGCCAAGGCGTGTGCACGGCTTGGTTCATGCCTGCGCGACGCGTATGCATAATAGTCACCCGCATCGGTTCACATTGCAGTCAATGGCCAAGGCGTGCGCACGGCTCGGTCCAGAACTGTGCAATGCGTCTCTGTAGAAGTCACCCGCGTCGGTTGACATTGGTGTGACTTGTTGACGGATTCCACACACAATTACTTGCCAGGGACTCAGGTGCACACCAACCACACCACAGCATGTGCCACACTGTATCCCATGGCATGTAAGGCTGCATTAGCTGTGTGTGTGTGTGTGTGTAGGGGGCAACATTTGGTTTGCTGTGCGGTACTTTGGTGCAGCCACTCCCAGGCTGTGCACGTGTTCATGGGGACAGAATCCTTTGTGTGTTGTGCACATTACCACTGTGATGTGCAACTGTACAGTTATGGGCATAAGTCATGGACACAGTTGCAGGTTGGATATGGTTAGGACATGTCACATACACCCTGAGTCCTGGGTGGGATGGTATGTACGTCACAGTGAGACCCATAGCCACAATTCTGATGTACACCCGCAGTCTGTGTGCATGTTGTCTCTCGGATGTGTCTGATCCCATGTGCCCAATGGGAGACAGTCTCCACATCCTTGTGGTTTGTGCATCATCATTGATGTTGTGTGTTTGTCTCAGAGACATCCATGTATGGCCTGCAGAGACAACATGGACCACTACCTGTGGGACTCATGGTTGTTTTGTGGCATGTACATGATACGCCATGTCATGCCAGTGTCCATGTGGCAATACAGGGACTCGGGGTATCTGCCTGTCAAAGAGTTGTGATGCCTGGGAGACATTAGTCCTCACTTGTCACTGTGGTGTGTGTTTGGAATGTGACAGCAGTACATAGGGACTGTGACACAGCCTAATGATTGGCCATTGCACTACATGTAAGTTATGTAGACATGTGGACTTGAGATGTGAGATGAAGGGCAAGTAGGTGACATATGTGTCCATACCCAACAGCACAAACCTCAGTACATTGTGTATTGTCATGATGTATCATGTGATATTTTGCTTGGTCATAGCCACATGGGTGGATGAATCGACAATCTTCCTTTGTTCATCTCTGTACTGCAGGGCACCAGCTGTCCATAGACCGATCCCAGACCTTGAAACCATGCAGGAACGCGACTGCATCCGACGGTAATGCTTCTCCAGGCCACTGATTGAGGAGTTGGCAGAGCAGTTGGCGCCACATCTGCTACCTGGCCGAACATACCCTACACCACTGACCCCAGAGGTGAAGATGATGGCAGCCCTCCACTTCTTTGCTACCGGTACCTTTCAGTACACTGTGGCTACTGCTGGTGGTTTGTCGCAAACTATGTTCAGTCGTGTGCTACGCAATGTCTTGGAGGGGATGTTGCATTTCCTTGACCTGTACATCAAGTTTCCTAGCCCAGGAGAAGTGTGGCTCAATGGTTAGAGTGGCAGACCCTGATGCAGAGATCTGGCCCGGGACCAGGGTTCATTTCCCGCCTCGGCGGGTCTTGGGCTCACTTTCCTCGGACCTGACAATTCTCATCTTGGTGCCTACTCTAATCATGGGTCCCACTCTGCAACTCTGGGCAATAGCTTGCTTAATCTCCACAACGGACCCAACAGCGCTGGGGATGCCTGGCTTCACCTTGGAGGTGCCCATGAGTGGACATTTCACAGGGAAAGCCAGGAAGGGTTCCACAGCGGTATGAGTACAAGCGCCAGGACGCCCCGTCGCTGGGGCAGTAGTGCGCTATACAAGTACAAAATTTCATTTCATTTCAGGTAAACTCACTGACATAAAGGCTGCTTTTTATACACTGGGGAGGATGCCGAACGTCATTGGATCTATTGATGGTACATATGTGGCCCTGGTACCACCACGGGCACATGAGCAGACATACCGGAACAGGAAACATTTCCACTCCATCAATGCTATGGGGGTATGTCTAGCGGACATGTGTATCACACATGTGTGTGCACGTTTCCCCGGTTCTGCGCACGATGCATACATCATGAGGAGTAGTTGCATTGCAACGCTGATGTCACAGATGCCAAACCAGCGTGCCTGACTTGTCGGTGTGTACTGACTGTTTACCATTGTGTGTGTTTGGCAATGTTATATTCCACCCTCTTTCAAAACTCAGCTAATTGTTCAATTGTTTGTATGTAGGTGACTCTGGATACCCCAACATGCCGTGGTTGCCGACACCCCTCAGAAACACTGTGACACCAGCCGAGATGCGCTACAATGAGGCACATGGTCGGACCAGGAGGGTGATTGAGTGGACATTTGGTCTCCTGAAAAGCCACTGTAGACACTTGTGTCTACAGTGTCTATGACAGTGAGTGGTGTGTGGTGTTAAGGATGCATATGTTGCAGAATGATGTAGGAGTGGAATGCAGCTCACAACAGCACCTAGTGTGAATGAGACCATGCTACGGTGTCAGCTATATTGGTGTATCCATTCCATTTACTGTCAGATGTCCCCTGTCAATGATGTAAATGTGAGTTCCTGTGTGTTTTGTTCTATGTACTATATATGGATCTCCACACTTGTCATCTGTAAGACACACATCTACAGCCAGGCCAGGGAGCACCCCTGGACACTGCATCCCCAGACAGTGAGTTTGAACATACGTTGCAATGGCTGTGTGTGCGAACGTGTTTGGGTTGGCCAGTGCATATGTGTGATTTGCAGCCACATCATTTATCAGGCCCATGTGTCAGCCATCTTGCCCAGGCATTTACTTTGTGAGTGACTGGTACCACGTGTGCAATGTGTTTTAGCAGAGAAGGTGTGTATGGCCAGCATTGGTGTTATTTGTTTTCAAGTCAGGACCTCCTTCTCCCCCAAGGCCAGTTATCCCATCATGAATCGTGCCACCATTGCAGTGGGTGCAGGTTAACTTTCAGGATGTCAGTCAGTGCAGTCCTGTTGTTTGTTGGTGCCCAGTTCCCAGCAGGGCCTTGTGCTCCCTACAACAGAGGCCAGTGTCATACATCTTGTCAGTCCATTTCCACACCCTGTGAGGTGAGCATCGTTCAGTGTGAACTTGCTGGGTCATGTAGGTGGGTGGGGATTGTCTGTGACTGCAACTCCCATCATGCTCTTGGCTACACCCCCCGTCCCAGCATGCCCATGCTTCCTTCCTTTTGACTCTGCTTCCCTGTGAGAGAGTGTGACAGAAATGGCAAAATGGCTGGCTGTGCAGTCCTGGTGTTTGTTGGTGCCCAGTTCCCAGCAGGGCCTTGTGTTCCCCACAACAGAGCCCAGTGTCAGACATCTTGTCAGTCCATTTCCACTCCCTGTGACGTGAGCATCGTTCAGTGTGAGCTTGCTGGGCCATGTAGGTGGGTGGGGATTGTCTGTGACTGCAACTCCCATCATGCTCTTGGCTACACCCCTCTTCCCAGAATGCCCATACTTCCTTCCTTTTGACTGCTTCCCTGTGAGGGAGTGTGACAGCAATGGCAAGATGGCTGACAGTGCAGTCCTCGTGTTTGTTTGGCTACAAGTCCAAAGAGAGCCCCTGTGCTTCACACAGCAGTACCCAGTGTGGTGTATCTTTGGGTGATATTTCACTACAGTGTCAGTCAATGCATTATCCCAGGTGAGTTGTGTGGAGTGTGTGTTGAGGGGTGTGTGTGTCTAAACATGCTGGTAAGTATGGTCAGAGCTGTCAGTCCTCCTTCCCACCCAGCCAGACATCCCACCATGAAACGTGCTTCCGTTGCAGGGCGTGCAAGTTGGCTTTCAGGATGTCAGGCAGTGGTGTCCTGCTTCTGATTTGAGCACAACCCCTACCAGGGCCTTGTGCTCCCCACATCAGGACCCAGTGTCAGCCATCTGTTCAGTTATTTTCCACTCCCTGTGATGTGAGCATGGTTCAGAGAGGTCTTGATGGGCCAATTGGAAGGGGGACCATTATCTGTGACTACAAACTCCCTCATGCTTTTGGATACACTCACTTCACCAGCATACTCACTATTTCTTCCTGTCAGTCAGCTTCACTGTGAAGTAGTGTGTTTGTGGTGGCAAAATGTCTGACAGTCTTTATTTAGATTTGTGCCACTACCTTGTGTAGGAGAGTAGGGTCTGCAATCCTATGATCACCCAGATTTTTTGCTTTTGCTTCATTGGTTTACGACTTTCCCTGGCTGTGGGCCTGCCAATCAGACCCACAGCCTAGCTGTTCTCTCTTGAAATTAACACACATGTACATAAGGTGCATCCACTAATTGGAACTGGGCCGCCGTATCAGTCCCTGTATCAGCATACCACAGGTATCCAGGGCATCGGTGTACCCAGGGCCTACCAGGGGCTGCAGCATGTATTATGCCACCCCTGGATGGCCGCCCAAATCTGACACAACTGGCTGCGCGACAGCTGGGGCAAGGTGGTGTAATCACCCGTTGCTATAGGTGTAGTATTCCTATGCCTAACCCTAAAATGGACACATGGATTCCTGTCAGTCACTCCTATGGCAGGCCTTATCAATCCTGAGGGCAGAGTGCTGGGAATCATGTGGGATGGGGCTCTGGCACGAGCTGAGCCCGTCGACGGCTTGCAGAACCAAGTCCTAGTAGCCGTTCCATGGTGACGCGTGCCGACTACCTTAAAATGCATTATAATCCTCGCGGTTATTTGCTGACCTTGGCATCGCATCACCCACACATATCGAGTAAGGTGTCATACGAATTGGAATACGAACCCCTCGCCAATTCTGGTGACGGGGTTAGCATTCCCCCCTTTTAGAGGGGCACGACATGGAAGTAACCTTGAACCCCGGTTAAAAGTTGACTCAAGCCTCAGCATCACAAAATGGATGCTGCCACCAGACACAAGTCTGACCTCCAGCTGCTGGGAGACCTTCCAGCGGAGGGAGCTTGGACAAAGGGTTTCCTGTCGAGGGCGGTGTTAGCACCATCCAAGACAGGGTTTGTGTATCCCAGGTAGGCAGGGCTGAAAGGAAGGTGATTGCAAGTGGCACCCCGGTGCTCACTGTGCATAGCCCGGCTCAAACCAGTTTCGGGGGCAACCCTGCCCCTGAGCTGGGGCGAAGCCGGACAAAGGATAGGGGTGTAACCACCCCCCTCCTGGCCCCACCCATAGGTAGGACCTAGTCACGGGCCAGCCCCTTTTCTTAGAATAAAGGTAGGAGCGAGTCCCCTTCCCAAATTGGATAATTCTGAATCTTGAACTACTTTCCACAAAAGGAACTCTTGACTTTTTCTGAAGACTCTCCCTTGTGGCTAAGGAGTAGCCACCCTGCACCAGCAGGCACCACCTAAGCGCTTGCGGTTTGCTGTACGTCTCTCCTATGGATCAAGACTGCCCAGCTCGACGAGACCCGAGTTCCCTGCCATCTCTGACCTCTACCTACATCGTCAGCCCAGCTGAGAGTCGTAGGTGTGACGAGACCTGCGGGACCGGCTATCTTCAGAACCTGCACGACGCTTATCTAGCACACCCACCGAGGGACCCTCGAGTGAGTGTACCTAGGGTTTGAGAAGCCCTAACCCTAAGCAGCTCCAGCACCGAAGTCTGCCTCCCCAGCATCCCCGAGATCTGCGTGGGGGCCCTTCCGCTCCTTGCTGTTCACCGCGTTGTCCGGCCACTCGCCGACCGGCTGTGGCCCCCTTCACGACGCACCACGATAGTTTTTCATCACTGGTCTGGTTGCTTCAGACTGGCTCTTGCTCACCTTCAACAGAGGAGTACCACGGACCCTCCTGGTCCACTCCAGACGCCATCTTGACTCCACCGCGTGGGCTTGCCACTGCCAAGACCTGCTGCCCCACTCCTGGGCCCAGCCTCATCGACAGCAGACACCTGCGTGGGACAGCTCGCCCTCCATCCTGGTCGCCGCCGCTCCTCCTGGTCCGAGGAACAGCCGAGTCCGACGTCACCCACTCACCTGGTCGAGGTGACTTCAGCCGGTACCCGCCTGGTGCCCACACGATCGCTGGCTAGCAGTTGAGAACTGAGTCCCCTCTGCTTTCAGGTTTCCTTCATCACCGATCCAGGCTTGGATCTCGCTGAATATCGACACTGGTCGCCTGCCAGCAACTTCTTCTTTCAGGCTCCTGAGACTACAACGAGGACTCCCGACATCTTGCCGAACCTCACGCAGCCGCAGCCTCTGGGCTAGGTAACTCGAGCATTTCGGTGCTCCATCGCAGGTTCGCTCTCCAAGTGTCCAGCTCCTTTTTCGTTTAGTCCCACTGATCGGATCACTCCGGAATCAGTAACTCCAGACTCTAACCATTCGCATCCCACTGTTAGTGTAGATGGTTTTTCATGCCCCTCGGGCATTTGTGTAAATTTTGCCACTTGATGTATTTTCATAAGAGTTTTGTAGTGTGCTTCGCTCCCTGACTCATAAAGAGCCAGGGTAGTCGTGTTATAAATAAATACCCTTTATTTTCATAACAACTTGTGTGGTGTCCTTTCACGCGGTGTTCAAGGGGTAAATGTGGTGGTAAAACAGCTGGCTTAACACGCCCTCTAGAGTTTAGCCTAAAGACTGCTCTTGTCCATGCTACTAGGATAGCTGGTCTGTAAGGTTGACTTACAACCAATCATCAATAAGGGTCGTTTGGAATGATACACAGTGAATAGTGAGCACTACATATCAGGCCAACTTCTCACATTGGTGAGCAGCGGTTGGGATTTGAGCTTGCTGTTGTTTTACCACACACGTATCCTAAGAATATCGAAGTGAAAGATCACATAAGTACCCAGGTACATATAACTTAACTTAGAATACTCTGAGTTCTACTGAACCAGCTGTTGCAGTGTAACAGGGCTTAGCACACCCTGACTACAACTCTTAGCAAGGGATCAGTAGGTAAACACATAGTGTAGGTAGGTGCATCACTTACACCTCACTAGAAAGCATGTCGGTCCACGGAGAGTCTGCGGAGACTCCCTTAGTGGTCAGTGACCCTCCACAGGTCGTGTCACGATATGCAGCCCTTAGCTTCAAGGAGATGAGACAACTGTGTGCCTCCAGGAAGCTAAACCAGGGTTCTAACCCTACCATCACATTTCTGATAGGTCGCTTAGAGACTTACGATGCTAGGAGGTCCTCTATCACAGGTCCCCCCAATGCTGATGGGAACATGCCTCCCTTAGAGGGAACCCTTGGTGACCCCGACCTCGACCTCCATACAGAGGAGGAGGACGAGGAGGAGTTATCAGGAGACGAGGCAAACAAAGGTCCAGTGGTAGTCAGCAGGCTTACAAGGACCAACTTAAGCAGGCATGAGAATAGAACTGGGGGAGCCCCGGGCCCACGCTCAAGCAGGCCTAACCTTGGGAACGGACGAGCTAGGTCTCTCTCCAGAGGCTCTAACAGATCTGTTCGTACACATGTCTCTCAGGCATCTTCTCAGAGAGGAATGACGTCCCCTCAGAGAAGGGAGCATGAAGCGAAGATGAGGGAAGTCAATCTGAGGATCGAGCGGGAAGAACTTGCCCTCGCGAAAGAAAGACTTGCCTTGGCCCGAGGGCAGAAATGAAGTGGGTTAGATCCCACTGGTGGCAGCATTCTCATTAGAGAGAAAGACAGGGGTATAGACACTAGACACCTGAGTAAAATAGTGCCCCCCATTAAACAAGGGGACGACATCCACAAGTGGATAACTGCTTTGGAGAGGGCCTGCACTGTCCAGTGCGTCCCCCCGAGTCAGTGGGCAGCTATACTGTGGCTCTCCTTTGAAGGTAAAGGGCGAGACAAGCTCCTCACTACTAGAGCTGAGGATGCAAACAACTACCAAGTCCTGAAGAATACACTGATTGATGGGTTTGGCTTAACCACGGAACAGTACAGGTTACTGTTCAGGGACACCCAGAAAATTCAGTCTCAGGATTGGACTGACTTTGTCGATTGTGCCACTAAGGCTTTGGAAGGCTGGTTGCTGGGTAGCAAGGTTACTGATTACACAGGATTGTACAATCTTATCATGAGAGAACAGATTTTAAACAACTGTCAGAACCAATTGTTGCATCAGCACCTTGTCGACTCGGATCTGACCTCTCCCCAAGAATTGGGAAAGAAGGCAGACAGATGGGTTAGAACAAGGGTCAAGCAGAACCAGAACCAGAACCAGGGTGGTCAGAAGAAAGCAGACCAAAAGGGTAGTAACAAGAACGAACAAAATGACCAGAAGTCTTCGACAGGTCCCCAACAAACCAAAGAGGGTGGGGGTCAGGCTTCACAGAAGAAGAAGACTCAAGAAGGCCAGTCAAAAAGGTGGTGCCAATACTGTAAAAGTAAGACTCACTGGTTTAGTGAGTGCACCAAGAAAGGAGGGCAAACTCCTGCCACTGCAGCCCCTAAGGCACCTGCACCCCCTAGTACAGTCAGCAGTGGTAGTGCACCTCCCAAGGCATTAGTTGGGTTAACCTTGGGAACCGAGGGGAGTAACGACTTAGTCAGCACGCTCACTCAGGCCGTCCTTGTCTGTACAGGGGATATGGATATGTCCCCTGATGCCAGTCCCAATACTTTGGGCAAATACAGACAGACACCTTTGATCAATGGAAAAGTGGCTCAGGCCTACAGGGACACTTGTGCCAGTGTCACCATGGTGACGCCTAACTTTGTGGACCCTGGACAGATCATGCTAGGTACCGATTACCTAGTGACCAATGCCAGCAACGTCACTACCAATCACAGTATGGCAGTTGTTGATTTCTCCTGGGGAGGGGTAAGTGGCCCGAAAAAGGTTGTGGTTAGTTCAGACCTCCCCGTAGAATGTCTGTTGGGCAATGATTTGGAAACGTCACAATGGTCAGAAGTGGAGCAGAGGACTCACATGGAAATGTTAGGCTTGCCAGCACATGTCCTTGCTGTGACCAGGTCACAGGCCAAAAGATGCCCCACTGAACAGGTGCTGGATCCTGGAAGAACGGACCAGACACCTTCCAAGAAAAGGAGCAGTAAGGGTAAGGCTTCGCCTTCCCCCTTGCCCCAGGTCGTGGATCAAGTCTCTGAGGGGGCTGACCTTAAAGAACTGAGGGAAACTGAGCCGAAAGAGCTTGAACCTGGTCAGGTTGAGTTTCTGGGCTCAGGGGGACCCTCCAGGGAAGACCTGGAGAAGGCACAGTTAGACTGCCCCTCACTTGAACCCCTCAGACAGCAGGCTGCTGCTGAGGCTGCAGGGAACACCACAGGTACCCACAAAGTGTACTGGGACGATGGACTCCTGTACTCCGAGGCAAGAGACCCCAAACCTGGCTCGACCAGGAGGCTGGTCATCCCCTTGTCTCAGAGAGGTTTCCTTCTTACCTTGGCCCATGAGATTCCCCTTGCAGGTCACTTAGGCCAGAATAAGACTTGGGACAGAATTGTGCCACACTTTCACTGGCCCCACATGTCCGAAGATACGAAGGAGTTTTGCCGCTCCTGTGTCACTTGCCAAGCCAGTGGTAAGTCAGGTGGCACGACAAATGCCCCCCTAATACCACTGCCGGTGGTGGGGGTACCCTTTGAACGAGTGGGGATCGACATTGTCGGACCAATGGAACCCCAGACAGCATCAGGGCACAAGTTTATACTGGTGGTGGTGGACCACGCCACCAGGTATCCTGAAGCTATTCCCCTTAGGACCACTACAGCACCTGTGGTGGCACGGGCCCTAGTTGGAGTGTTCTCCAGAGTGGGCTTCCCTAAGGAGGTTGTCTCAGACAGAGGTGCAAACTTTATGTCGGGATATCTGACTGCAATGTGAAAGGAGTGTGGTGTCAACTACAAGTTCACCACACCCTATCACCCACAATGCAATGGGCTTGTTGAGAGATTCAACAGGACCCTAAAAGGGATGATTCACGGACTACCTGAAAAGCTTCGGCGGAGATGGGATGTCCTGATACCCTGCCTCTTGTTCGCCTACAGAGAGGTCCCGCAGAAGGGGGTTGGCTACAGACCTTTTGAGCTTCTGTTCGGACATCCTGTAAGGGGACCCCTTTGTTTGGTAAAGGAAGGATGGGAGAGACCTCTCAGAAAGCCGGCATCAAACATTGTGTACTATGTGCTCGGTCTCCGCTCGTGGATGGCGGAGTACATGGAAAAGGCATCTAAAAACCTTGAGGCGAGCCAAGAATTACAAAAAGCTTGGCACGACCAAAAGGCTGTCCTGACTGTGTACCAGCCTGGACAGAAGGTGTGGGTGCTGGAGCCAGTGGCCCCAGCAGCACTCAAAGACAAATGGTCTGGGCCCCACACGATCATTGAGCAAAAGGGAGAGGTCACCTACCTGGTAGACCTGGGAACTCCCCGGAGCCCCCACAGGGTGCTCCATGTAAACAGGCTCAAGGCATATGTCGACAGGGAGGGCATGGGCTTGCTCATGGCCACAGATGAGGGACAGGAGGAGGAGAGTGACCCTCTCCCGGACCTGCTCTCTCAGAACCCTGACGATGGGTCAGTAGATGGTGTTGTCTTTTGTGGCAGCCTCTCTGGACATCAACAAAGGGATTGTAAACAGGTTCTTCAATCCTTTCGACATATGTTCTCTCTGACGCCCAGTCAGACCAATTGGTGTACCCATGAGGTCGACACTGGGGACAGTCTGCCCGTAAAGAGTAAAATCTATCGGCAGCCTGATCATGTCAGAGACTGCATCAAGACAGAGGTGCAGAAAATGTTGGAGCTGGGAGTCATTGAACCCTCGGACAGCCCCTGGGCTAGTCCCGTAGTTCTCGTGCCGAAACCTCACACCCAGGGCGGTAAGAAAGAGATGAGGTTTTGCGTGGACTACAGAGGTCTCAATGCAGTCACTAAGACTGACGCCCACCCGATACCAAAAGCAGACGAACTTATCGACCGGTTGGCTTCGGCCAACTACTTAAGTACGTTTGACCTGACAGCTGGGTATTGGCAAATCAGGTTAGCTGAGGAGGCCAAGCCCAAAACAGCATTTTCTACCCCGGGTGGGCATTATCAGTTTGTGGTAATGCCCTTTGGTTTGAAAAATGCACCTGCCACCTTCCAAAGGCTGGTGAATCGAGTTCTCACTGGGTTGGACGACTTCTGTGCGGCATATCTGGACGATATCGCTGTCTTTAGCGCCACCTGGGAGGATCACCTGGTCCACCTGAGGAAAGTGTTAGAGGCCCTGCAAAAGGCAGGCCTCACTATCAAGGCCACTAAGTGCCAGATAGGGCAGACACAGGTTGTATACCTGGGCCACCTTGTAGGTGGAGGCCAGGTTCAGCCATTGGAGAGCAAAATACAGGCCATCCAGGACTGGGCTCCTCCAACCACCCAGACTCAGGTTCGAGCTTTCTTGGGCCTGACTGGTTATTACCGGAAATTTGACAGAAATTACGGATCCATTGTGACCCCGCTAAACGACCTGACAAGTAAAAAGATGCCAAAAAAAGTTCAGTGGACAGCGAGCTGTCAGAAGGCATTCGATGACCTAAAGCAGGCCATGTGCACAGCACCTATCCTAAAGAGTCCAGACTACTCCAAAACATTCATTGTCCAAACAGACGCTTCTGAGTTGGGTGTGGGAGCTGTTCTATCTCAACTGAATTTTGATGGTCATGACCAGCCCATAGCTTTTATTAGCAGGAGGCTGACCCCCAGAGAGAAGAATTGGTCAGCTATTGAGAGGGAGGCCTTTGCTGTGGTTTGGGCCCAGAAGAAGTTGAGGCCATACTTGTTTGGCACTCACTTCAAGATTCAGACCGACCATAAGCCCCTCTTGTGGCTAAATCAAATGAAGGGTGAAAACCCCAAACTACTTAGGTGGTCCATTTCCCTACAGGGGATGGACTTCACAGTGGAGCATAGACCTGGCACTGATCATGGCAATGCAGATGGGCTCTCCAGGTATTTCCACTTAGAGCAAGAAGACTCACCTGGTCAAGGTTAGCTTATTGTCCCAAAGTTTGGGGGGGGTCATGTAGGAGAGTAGGGTCTGCAATCCTATGATCACCCAGATTTTTTGCTTTTGCTTCATTGGTTTACGACTTTCCCTGGCTGTGGGCCTGCCAATCAGACCCACAGCCTAGCTGTTCTCTCTCGAAATTAACACACATGTACATTAGGTGCATCCACTAATTGGAACTGGGCCGCCGTATCAGTCCCTGTATCAGCATACCACAGGTATCCAGGGCATCGGTGTACCCAGGGCCTACCAGGGGCTGCAGCATGTATTATGTAAGGGTGGGCGTAGTGGGCGTAGTGGGGCTACGTGAAGCAGCACGTAGTGTGCCCAAATCTACGCACACTACGCGCTTCGCGTAGCCCCACTACGTGCCACCCACCTCCCGCCCGCCCTCCTTTTAAATAATATCAGCAATGTAAAATAAATTAAAGTAAAGAGACTTACCTTAAGCGCGGCGTCTCCGGGGCTCCCTCTTCTTCGTTTCTAATTTCTTCTGACAAATGCGCATGCGCGGACGCCCGCGCATGCGCATTTTTCGCAAGAAATGCGCATGCGCGGGTGTCCGCGCATGCGCATTTGCCAGAAGAAATTAGAAACGAGAAAGAGGGAGCCCCGGAGACGCCGCGCTTAAGTTAAGTCGCTTTACTTTAATTTATTTTTCATTGCTGATATTATTTAAAAGGAGGGCAGGCGGGAGGTGGGTGGCGGGTGGCAGGCAGCTACGCTTCGCCCTCGGCGTGTGCGTAGCGCTGCCCTGCTTCGCCTACTTCGGAAAGTGCGAAGCAGGCAGCGCTACGTACACTACGTGGGCGAAGCGTAGTGCTACGCCCGGGGTTAGTATTATGCCACCCCTGGATGGCCGCCCAAATCTGACACAACTGGCTGCGCGACAGCTGGGGCAAGGTGGTGTAATCACCCGTTGCTATAGGTGTAGTATTCCTATGCCTAACCCTAAAATGGACACATGGACTCCTGTCAGTCACTCCTATGGCAGGCCTTATCAATCCTGAGGGCAGAGTGCTGGGAATCATGTGGGATGGGGCTCTGGCGCGAGCTGAGCCCGTCGACGGCTTGCGGAACCAAGTCCTAGTAGCCGTTCCATGGTGACGCGTGCCGACTACCTTAAAATGCATTATAATCCTCGCGGTTATTTGCTGACCTTGGCATCGCATCACCCACACATGTCGAGTAAGGTGTCATACGAATTGGAATACGAACCCCTCGCCAATTCTGGCGACGGGGTTAGCATTCCCCCCTTTTAGAGGGGCACGACATGGAAGTAACTTTGAACCCCGGTTAAAAGTTGACTCAAGCCTCAGCATCACAAAATGGATGCTGCCACCAGACACAAGTCTGACCTCCTGCTGCTGGGAGACCTTCCAGCGGAGGGAGCTTGGACAAAGGGTTTCCTGTCGAGGGCGGTGTTAGCACCATCCCAGACAGGGTTTGTGTATCCCAGGTAGGCAGGGCTGAAAGGAAGGTGATTGCAAATGGCACCCCGGTGCTCACTGTGCATAGCCCGGCTCAAACCAGTTTCGGGGGCAACCCTGCCCCTGAGCTGGGGCGAAGCCGGACAAAGGATAGGGGTGTAACCACCCCCCTCCTGGCCCCACCCATAGGTAGGACCTAGTCACGGGCCAGCCCCTTTTCTTAGAATAATGGTAGGAGCGAGTCCCCTTCCCAAATTGGATAATTCTGAATCTTGAACTACTTTCCACGAAAGGAACTCTTGACTTTTTCTGAAGACTCTCCCTTGTGGCTAAGGAGTAGCCACCCTGCACCAGCAGGCACCACCTAAGCGCTTGCGGTTTGCTGTACGTCTCTCCTACGGATCAAGACTGCCCAGCTCGACGAGACCCGAGTTCCCTGCCATCTCTGACCTCTACCTACATCGTCAGCCCAGCTGAGAGTCGTAGGTGTGACGAGACCTGCGGGACCGGCTATCTTCAGAACCTGCACGACGCTTATCTAGCACACCCACCGAGGGACCCTCGAGTGAGTGTCCCTAGGGTTTGAGAAGCCCTAACCCTAAGCAGCTCCAGCACCGAAGTCTGCCTCCCCAGCATCCCCGAGATCTGCGTGGGGGCCCTTCCGCTCCTTGCTGTTCACCGCGTTGTCCGGCCACTCGCCGACCGGCTTGTGGCCCCCTTCACGACGCACCACAATAGTTTTTCATCACTGGTCTGGTTGCTCCAGACTGGCTCTTGCTCACCTTCAACAGAGGAGTACCACGGACCCTACTGGTCCACTCCAGACGCCATCTTGACTCCACCGCGTGGGCTTGCCAATGCCAAGACCTGCTGCCCCACTCCTGGGCCCAGCCTCATCGACAGCAGACACCTGCGTGGGACAGCTCGCCCTCCATCCTGGCCGCCGCCGCGCCTCCTGGTCCGAGGAACAGCCGAGTCCGACGTCACCCACTCACCTGGTCGAGGTGACTTCAGCCGGTACCCGCCTGGTGCCCACACGATCGCTGGCTAGCGGTTGACAACTGAGTCCCCTCTGCTTTCAGGTTTCCTTCATCACCGATCCAGGCTTGGATCTCGCTGAATATCGACACTGGTCGCCTGCCAGCAACTTCTTCTTTCAGGCTCCTGAGACTACAACGGGGACTCCTGACATCTTGCCGAACCTCACGCAGCCGCAGCCTCTGGGCTAGGTAACTCGAGCATTTCGGTGCTCCATCGCAGGTTCGCTCTCCAAGTGTCCAGCTCCTTCTTCGTTTAGTCCCACTGATCGGATCACTCCGGAATCAGTAACTCCAGACTCTAACCATTCGCATCCCACTGTTAGTGTAGATGGTTTTTCATGCCCCTCGGGCATTTGTGTAAATTGTGCCACTTGAAGTATTTTCATAAGAGTTTTGTAGTGTGCTTCGCTCCCTGACTCATAAGGAGCCAGGGTAGTCGTGTTATAAATAAATACCCTTTATTTTCATAACAACTTGTGTGGTGTCCTTTCAAGCGGTGTTCAAGGGGTAAATGTGGTGGTAAAACCGCTGGCTTAACACGCCCTCTAGAGTTTAGCCTAAAGACTGCTCTTGTCCATGCTACTAGGATAGCTGGTCTATAAGGTTGACTTACAACCAATCATCAATAAGGGTCGTTTGGAATGATACACAGTGAATAGTGAGCACTACATATCAGGCCAACTTCTCACATTGGTGAGCAGCGGTTGGGATTTGAGTTGCTGTTGTTTTACCACACACGTATCCTAAGAATATCGAAGTGAAAGATCACATAAGTACCCAGGTACATATAACTTAACTTAGAATACTCTGAGTTCTACTGAACCAGCTGTTGCAGTGTAACAGGGCTTAGCACACCCTGACTACAACTCTTAGCAAGGGATCTGTAGGTAAACACATAGTGTAGGTAGGTGCATCACTTACACCTCACTAGAAAGCATGTCGGTCCACGGAGAGTCTGCGGAGACTCCCTTAGTGGTCAGTGACCCTCCACAGGTCGTGTCACGATATGCAGCCCTTAGCTTCAAGGAGATGAGACAACTGTGTGCCTCCAGGAAGCTAAACCAGGGTTCTAACCCTACCATCACATTTCTGATAGGTCGCTTAGAGACTTACGATGCTAGGAGGTCCTCTATCACAGGTCCCCCCAATGCTGATGGGAACATGCCTCCCTTAGAGGGAACCCTTGGTGACCCCGACCTCGACCTCCATACAGAGGAGGAGGACGAGGAGGAGTTATCAGGAGACGAGGCAAACAAAGGTCCAGTGGTAGTCAGCAGGCTTACAAGGACCAACTTAAGCAGGCATGAGAATAGAACTGGGGGAGCCCCGGGCCCACGCTCAAGCAGGCCTAACCTTGGGAACGGACGAGCTAGGTCTCTCTCCAGAGGCTCTAACAGATCTGTTCGTACACATGTCTCTCAGGCATCTTCTCAGAGAGGAATGACGTCCCCTCAGAGAAGGGAGCATGAAGCGAAGATGAGGGAAGTCAATCTGAGGATCGAGCGGGAAGAACTTGCCCTCGCGAAAGAAAGACTTGCCTTGGCCCGAGAGCAGAAATGAAGTGGGTTAGATCCCACTGGTGGCAGCATTCTCATTAGAGAGAAAGACAGGGGTATAGACACTAGACACCTGAGTAAAATAGTGCCCCCCTTTAAACAAGGGGACGACATCCACAAGTGGATAACTGCTTTGGAGAGGGCCGGCACTGTCCAGTGCGTCCCCCCGAGTCAGTGGGCAGCTATACTGTGGCTCTCCTTTGAAGGTAAAGGGCGAGACAAGCTCCTCACTACTAGAGCTGAGGATGCAAACAACTACCAAGTCCTGAAGAATACACTGATTGATGGGTTTGGCTTAACCACGGAACAGTACAGGTTGCTGTTCAGGGACACCCAGAAAATTCAGTCTCAGGATTGGACTGACTTTGTCGATTGTGCCACTAAGGCTTTGGAAGGCTGGTTGCTGGGTAGCAAGGTTACTGATTACACAGGATTGTACAATCTTATCATGAGAGAACAGATTTTAAACAACTGTCAGAACCAATTGTTGCATCAGCACCTTGTCGACTCGGATCTGACCTCTCCCCAAGAATTGGGAAAGAAGGCAGACAGATGGGTCAGAACAAGGGTCAAGCAGAACCAGAACCAGAACCAGGGTGGTCAGAAGAAAGCAGACCAAAAGGGTAGTAACAAGAACGAACAAAATGACCAGAAGTCTTCGACAGGTCCCCAACAAACCAAAGAGGGTGGGGGTCAGGCTTCACAGAAGAAGAAGACTCAAGAAGGCCAGTCAAAAAGGTGGTGCCAATACTGTAAAAGTAAGACTCACTGGTTTAGTGAGTGCACCAAGAAAGGAGGGCAAACTCCTGCCACTGCAGCCCCTAAGGCACCTGCACCCCCTAGTACAGTCAGCAGTGGTAGTGCACCTCCCAAGGCATTAGTTGGGTTAACCTTGGGAACCGAGGGGAGTAACGACTTAGTCAGCACGCTCACTCAGGCCGTCCTTGTCTGTACAGGGGATATGGATATGTCCCCTGATGCCAGTCCCAATACTTTGGGCAAATACAGACAGACACCTTTGATCAATGGAAAAGTGGCTCAGGCCTACAGGGACACTTGTGCCAGTGTCACCATGGTGACGCCTAACTTTGTGGACCCTGGACAGATCATGCTAGGTACCGATTACCTAGTGACCAATGCCAGCAACGTCACTACCAATCACAGTATGGCAGTTGTTGATTTCTCCTGGGGAGGGGTAAGTGGCCCGAAAAAGGTTGTGGTTAGTTCAGACCTCCCCGTAGAATGTCTGTTGGGCAATGATTTGGAAACGTCACAATGGTCAGAAGTGGAGCAGAGGACTCACATGGAAATGTTAGGCTTGCCAGCACATGTCCTTGCTGTGACCAGGTCACAGGCCAAAAGATGCCCCACTGAACAGGTGCTGGATCCTGGAAGAACGGACCAGACACCTTCCAAGAAAAGGAGCAGTAAGGGTAAGGCTTCGCCTTCCCCCTTGCCCCAGGTCGTGGATCAAGTCTCTGAGGAGGCTGACCTTAAAGAACTGAGGGAAACTGAGCCGAAAGAGCTTGAACCTGGTCAGGTTGAGTTTCTGGGCTCAGGGGGACCCTCCAGGGAAGACCTGGGGAAGGCACAGTTAGACTGCCCCTCACTTGAACCCCTCAGACAGCAGGCTGCTGCTGAGGCTGCAGGGAACGCCACAGGTACCCACAAAGTGTACTGGGACGATGGACTCCTGTACTCCGAGGCAAGAGACCCCAAACCTGGCTCGACCAGGAGGCTGGTCATCCCCTTGTCTCTGAGAGGTTTCCTTCTTACCTTGGCCCATGAGATTCCCCTTGAAGGTCACTTAGGCCAGAATAAGACTTGGGACAGAATTGTGCCACACTTTCACTGGCCCCACATGTCCGAAGATACGAAGGAGTTTTGCCGCTCCTGTGTCACTTGCCAAGCCAGTGGTAAGTCCGGTGGCACGACAAATGCCCCCCTAATACCACTGCCGGTGGTGGGGGTACCCTTTGAACGAGTGGGGATCGACATTGTCGGACCAATGGAACCCCAGACAGCATCAGGGCACAAGTTTATACTGGTGGTGGTGGACCACGCCACCAGGTATCCTGAAGCTATTCCCCTTAGGACCACTACAGCACCTGTGGTGGCACGGGCCCTAGTTGGAGTGTTCTCCAGAGTGGGCTTCCCTAAGGAGGTTGTCTCAGACAGAGGTGCAAACTTTATGTCGGGATATCTGACTGCAATGTGGAAGGAGTGTGGTGTCAACTACAAGTTCACCACACCCTATCACCCACAATGCAATGGGCTTGTTGAGAGATTCAACAGGACCCTAAAAGGGATGATTCACGGACTACCTGAAAAGCTTCGGCGGAGATGGGATGTCCTGATACCCTGCCTCTTGTTCGCCTACAGAGAGGTCCCGCAGAAGGGGGTTGGCTACAGACCTTTTGAGCTTCTGTTCGGACATCCTGTAAGGGGACCCCTTTGTTTGGTAAAGGAAGGATGGGAGAGACCTCTCAGAAAGCCGGCATCAAACATTGTGTACTATGTGCTCGGTCTCCGCTCGCGGATGGCGGAGTACATGGAACAGGCATCTAAAAACCTTGAGGCGAGCCAAGAATTACAAAAAGCTTGGCACGACCAAAAGGCTGTCCTGACTGTGTACCAGCCTGGACAGAAGGTGTGGGTGCTGGAGCCAGTGGCCCCAGCAGCACTCAAAGACAAATGGTCTGGGCCCCACACGATCATTGAGCAAAAGGGAGAGGTCACCTACCTGGTAGACCTGGGAACTCCCCGGAGCCCCCACAGGGTGCTCCATGTAAACAGGCTCAAGGCATATGTCGACAGGGAGGGCATGGGCTTGCTCATGGCCACAGATGAGGGACAGGAGGAGGAGAGTGACCCTCTCCCGGACCTGCTCTCTCAGAACCCTGACGATGGGTCAGTAGATGGTGTTGTCTTTTGGGGCAGCCTCTCTGGACATCAACAAAGGGATTGTAAACAGGTTCTTCAATCCTTTCGACATATGTTCTCTCTGACGCCCAGTCAGACCAATTGGTGTACCCATGAGGTCGACACTGGGGACAGTCTGCCCGTAAAGAGTAAAATCTATCGGCAGCCTGATCATGTCAGAGACTGCATCAAGACAGAGGTGCAGAAAATGTTGGAGCTGGGAGTCATTGAACCCTCGGACAGCCCCTGGGCTAGTCCCGTAGTTCTCGTGCCGAAACCTCACACCCAGGGCGGTAAGAAAGAGATGAGGTTTTGCGTGGACTACAGAGGTCTCAATGCAGTCACTAAGACTGACGCCCACCCGATACCAAGAGCAGACGAACTTATCGACCGGTTGGCTTCGGCCAACTACTTAAGTACGTTTGACCTGACAGCTGGGTATTGGCAAATCAGGTTAGCTGAGGAGGCCAAGCCCAAAACAGCATTTTCTACCCCGGGTGGGCATTATCAGTTTGTGGTAATGCCCTTTGGTTTGAAAAATGCACCTGCCACCTTCCAAAGGCTGGTGAATCGAGTTCTCACTGGGTTGGACGACTTCTGTGCGGCGTATCTGGACGATATCGCTGTCTTTAGCGCCACCTGGGAGGATCACCTGGTCCACCTGAGGAAAGTGTTAGAGGCCCTGCAAAAGGCAGGCCTCACTATCAAGGCCACTAAGTGCCAGATAGGGCAGACACAGGTTGTATACCTGGGCCACCTTGTAGGTGGAGGCCAGGTTCAGCCATTGGAGAGCAAAATACAGGCCATCCAGGACTGGGCTCCTCCAACCACCCAGACTCAGGTTCGAGCTTTCTTGGGCCTGACTGGTTATTACCGGAAATTTGACAGAAATTACGGATCCATTGTGACCCCGCTAAACGACCTGACAAGTAAAAAGATGCCAAAAAAAGTTCAGTGGACAGCGAGCTGTCAGAAGGCATTCGATGACCTAAAGCAGGCCATGTGCACAGCACCTATCCTAAAGAGTCCAGACTACTCCAAAACATTCATTGTCCAAACAGACGCTTCTGAGTTGGGTGTGGGAGCTGTTCTATCTCAACTGAATTTTGATGGTCATGACCAGCCCATAGCTTTTATTAGCAGGAGGCTGACCCCCAGAGAGAAGAATTGGTCAGCTATTGAGAGGGAGGCCTTTGCTGTGGTTTGGGCCCAGAAGAAGTTGAGGCCATACTTGTTTGGCACTCACTTCAAGATTCAGACCGACCATAAGCCCCTCTTGTGGCTAAATCAAATGAAGGGTGAAAACCCCAAACTACTTAGGTGGTCCATTTCCCTACAGGGGATGGACTTCACAGTGGAGCATAGACCTGGCACTGATCATGGCAATGCAGATGGGCTCTCCAGGTATTTCCACTTAGAGCAAGAAGACTCACCTGGTCAAGGTTAGCTTATTGTCCCAAAGTTTGGGGGGGGTCATGTAGGAGAGTAGGGTCTGCAATCCTATGATCACCCAGATTTTTTGCTTTTGCTTCATTGGTTTACGACTTTCCCTGGCTGTGGGCCTGCCAATCAGACCCACAGCCTAGCTGTTCTCTCTCGAAATTAACACACATGTACATTAGGTGCATCCACTAATTGGAACTGGGCCGCCGTATCAGTCCCTGTATCAGCATACCACAGGTATCCAGGGCATCGGTGTACCCAGGGCCTACCAGGGGCTGCAGCATGTATTATGTAAGGGTGGGCGTAGTGGGCGTAGTGGGGCTACGTGAAGCAGCCCAAATCTACGCACACTACGCGCTTCGCGTAGCCCCACTACGTGCCACCCACCTCCCGCCCGCCCTCCTTTTAAATAATATCAGCAATGTAAAATAAATTAAAGTAAAGAGACTTACCTTAAGCGCGGCGTCTCCGGGGCTCCCTCTTCTTCGTTTCTAATTTCTTCTGACAAATGCGCATGCGCGGACGCCCGCGCATGCGCATTTTTCGCAAGAAATGCGCATGCGCGGGTGTCCGCGCATGCGCATTTGCCAGAAGAAATTAGAAACGAGAAAGAGGGAGCCCCGGAGACGCCGCGCTTAAGTTAAGTCGCTTTACTTTAATTTATTTTTCATTGCTGATAATATTTAAAAGGAGGGCAGGCGGGAGGTGGGTGGCGGGTGGCAGGCAGCTACGCTTCGCCCTCGGCGTGTGCGTAGCGCTGCCCTGCTTCGCCTACTTCGGAAAGTGCGAAGCAGGCAGCGCTACGTACACTACGTGGGCGAAGCGTAGTGCTACGCCCGGGGTTAGTATTATGCCACCCCTGGATGGCCGCCCAAATCTGACACAACTGGCTGCGCGACAGCTGGGGCAAGGTGGTGTAATCACCCGTTGCTATAGGTGTAGTATTCCTATGCCTAACCCTAAAATGGACACATGGACTCCTGTCAGTCACTCCTATGGCAGGCCTTATCAATCCTGAGGGCAGAGTGCTGGGAATCATGTGGGATGGGGCTCTGGCGCGAGCTGAGCCCGTCGACGGCTTGCGGAACCAAGTCCTAGTAGCCGTTCCATGGTGACGCGTGCCGACTACCTTAAAATGCATTATAATCCTCGCGGTTATTTGCTGACCTTGGCATCGCATCACCCACACATGTCGAGTAAGGTGTCATACGAATTGGAATACGAACCCCTCGCCAATTCTGGCGACGGGGTTAGCATTCCCCCCTTTTAGAGGGGCACGACATGGAAGTAACCTTGAACCCCGGTTAAAAGTTGACTCAAGCCTCAGCATCACAAAATGTATGCTGCCACCAGACACAAGTCTGACCTCCTGCTGCTGGGAGACCTTCCAGCGGAGGGAGCTTGGACAAAGGGTTTCCTGTCGAGTGTTAGCACCATCCCAGACAGGGTTTGTGTATCCCAGGTAGGCAGGGCTGAAAGGAAGGTGATTGCAAGTGGCACCCCGGTGCTCACTGTGCATAGCCCGGCTCAAACCAGTTTCGGGGGCAACCCTGCCCCTGAGCTGGGGCGAAGCCGGACAAAGGATAGGGGTGTAACCACCCCCCTCCTGGCCCCACCCATAGGTAGGACCTAGTCACGGGCCAGCCCCTTTTCTTAGAATAATGGTAGGAGCGAGTCCCCTTCCCAAATTGGATAATTCTGAATCTTGAACTACTTTCCACGAAAGGAACTCTTGACTTTTTCTGAAGACTCTCCCTTGTGGCTAAGGAGTAGCCACCCTGCACCAGCAGGCACCACCTAAGCGCTTGCGGTTTGCTGTACGTCTCTCCTACGGATCAAGACTGCCCAGCTCGACGAGACCCGAGTTCCCTGCCATCTCTGACCTCTACCTACATCGTCAGCCCAGCTGAGAGTCGTAGGTGTGACGAGACCTGCGGGACCGGCTATCTTCAGAACCTGCACGACGCTTATCTAGCACACCCACCGAGGGACCCTCGAGTGAGTGTACCTAGGGTTTGAGAAGCCCTAACCTTAAGCAGCTCCAGCACCGAAGTCTGCCTCCCCAGCATCCCCGAGATCTGCGTGGGGGCCCTTCCGCTCCTTGCTGTTCACCGCGTTGTCCGGCCACTCGCCGACCGGCTTGTGGCCCCCTTCACGACGCACCACGATAGTTTTTCATCACTGGTCTGGTTGCTCCAGACTGGCTCTTGCTCACCTTCAACAGAGGAGTACCACGGACCCTACTGGTCCACTCCAGACGCCATCTTGACTCCACCGCGTGGGCTTGCCACTGCCAAGACCTGCTGCCCCACTCCTG
This sequence comes from Triturus cristatus, assembly GCF_964204655.1. Lineage (NCBI taxonomy): Eukaryota > Metazoa > Chordata > Amphibia > Caudata > Salamandridae > Triturus > Triturus cristatus. The sequence continues at coordinate 209,169,987 of NC_140585.1, forward strand.
GGCCCAGCCTCATCGACAGCAGACACCTGCGTGGGACAGCTCGCCCTCCATCCTGGCCGCCGCCGCGCCTCCTGGTCCGAGGAACAGCCGAGTCCGACGTCACCCACTCACCTGGTCGAGGTGACTTCAGCCGGTACCCGCCTGGTGCCCACACGATCGCTGGCTAGCGGTTGAGAACTGAGTCCCCTCTGCTTTCAGGTTTCCTTCATCACCGATCCAGGCTTGGATCTCGCTGAATATCGACACTGGTCGCCTGCCAGCAACTTCTTCTTTGAGGCTCCTGAGACTACAACGGGGACTCCCGACATCTTGCCGAACCTCACGCAGCCGCAGCCTCTGGGCTAGGTAACTCGAGCATTTCGGTGCTCCATCGCAGGTTCGCTCTCCAAGTGTCCAGCTCCTTTTTCGTTTAGTCCCACTGATCGGATCACTCCGGAATCAGTAACTCCAGACTCTAACCATTCGCATCCCACTGTTAGTGTAGATGGTTTTTCATGCCCCTCGGGCATTTGTGTAAATTGTGCCACTTGAAGTATTTTCATAAGAGGTTTGTAGTGTGCTTCGCTCCCTGACTCATAAAGAGCCAGGGTAGTCGTGTTATAAATAAATACCCTTTATTTTCATAACAACTTGTGTGGTGTCCTTTCAAGCGGTGTTCAAGGGGTAAATGTGGTGGTAAAACAGCTGGCTTAACACGCCCTCTAGAGTTTAGCCTAAAGACTGCTCTTGTCCATGCTACTAGGATAGCTGGTCTATAAGGTTGACTTACAACCAATCATCAATAAGGGTCGTTTGGAATGATACACAGTGATCACTAGAATAGTGAGCACTACATATCAGGCCAACTTCTCACACCTTGCTTTATTTGTTGGTAGGTTTGTACATGTCATGACACAGTTACAAGTCACTATGAGATGGCAGGTATTGTGTTTGTCTGACTAGCATACACATCTTGGGATGATTATCTATTGGTTACTGTGGCTTTGCTCACGGTGCATTGTTTCACTGTCCCCTTGACAGTGATGGGTGTGTATTGCCACACAATATTGAGTATATTGGTTGTGTACTCACCAGGCTCTGGTATGTCTGATAGACCATGGACGCTCTCTGGTGGTAGGATGTCTCGCACCTTCTCCTCCCAGGACCTGAAGTATACTGGTGTGGCAGGAGGGCCACCACCAGTGTGCTGACTCAAGACGTGATCCTTCTCAATGAGTTTATTGACCCTCCTGCGCATGTCATACCACCTGTTCTGGATGTCATCCTTTGTGCGCAACATTGGTGCTTGTGCGTTGACCTTGTCCACAATCCTCGCCCACATCTTTGTTTTCTGTGACATGGGTGTCCTTTGGACCAATGTACCAAACAAATGTGGCTCTACTCTGATGATTTCATCTACGAGGACTTCTAAATCACTATCTGTGAACTTTGGATTCTTCTTTGGGGGCATGGTGACGGGTGGTGGTGGTGAGTGATGTGTGTGTGAGGGTGCAAGTGAGGGTGGGTGAGTATCAGTTTTGCTAGGTGTATGTGTGAGTGCTTTTGGAGGGGTGCTAATGGTGTGAAAGTTGTGTGATGGGTAAGTTGTGAGTGTGTCTGTGGTTGCTGTCTGATGGTGTTCTCTGCTGGCTGTTCTCTTGAATTTGCAAAGGATCATGGTAGTGATTTGTGGCCTTTATATAGGTGGAGTTGTGGGTGGGTCTTTGTTCCAAGTTCTTTTGTTATATTTCTTGACTTTGTCATTGCTTGTTTAGTTCTTTTTTTGTATTTTTTCCTTTGTGGTTTTTAGGCATGAAGTAGACGTTCTGACCGAGACAGATGCTGATGTTGGCTCGTGCGGGCTTCTCCTGTCTTTCACGCTGACTTTCTTCTGTGTTTCATACGCGTCGGTCGCAGAGATCTCTATTACTTCAGATCCCTGTTTTCTGTGCGTGTCGGTCATGTGGCTTGGGCTCCGTGTGAGTCGGTCTGGTTTTACACACATTGCATCGTACTGCACGGGTCTGACATCTCGGGTACGTGTCGGTCGGGTTCATTTATGGTGCGTGTCGGTCGGTGCGAATCGCGTACCGTTTTCTGGCCAACCACTGGTTTCCCTACGGCTCGGTCGTACGGCTTGTATTTCGTACGTGTCGGTTGTAATTCACACGTGTTGCATCGTACTGCATGGGTCGTACGGTGCCAGTCCGTGTCGGTCGGTCTCTGTTCCCGGTCCATATTGGTCGGTACGATTTACGGCCGGAATCGGAATTGGCCCCTCTGTATTTTGCAGGATGCAGCACACATAGAAAAAGCAAACACGAGGAGAAATAAAAGTATTTCTCCTCGTTTCACCATCGTAAAGCCTGCTCTTGCATGGCATTAGTTTTTGGTGCTGTCTCAGATTTACAAATCCTTGTAAATCTGGGGCAGCGTCAAAAAGCAATGGGTGTTGTGGTGTAACACCCATTACATGCCCCTATCATGCATGAATCATTAAGCTCAATGCCACTTTGTAAATTTGGAGCAGGGCAATGCGCCACAGGAACGTTGTTAAAAGTGACATTCCTGTGGCACAATGCCCTTGTAAATATGCCCCTGTATTTGCCACCTCAAAATCAAAAATGCGGTCTGAATGGGAGAACACTTCATTTGGATGGGTAATTAATTAATGTGGTTTTCCTCAAGTAGATATTTTAGCATGGTTAGATGGATTTTGCTTCATTCAAAGGGAATCAATATTATCCTAATTGGGAACAGTTTAACTTGGGTACACCTAAATAAGGTAAGTGGAAATATGTCAAAATTCAGGAGGCTTTTTGTTCCAGCCACCTTCTTCGGCACCTTCTTAATAGAATGGCAGTGTATAATTGACATCTTGCTGTCTGGCAGTCCTCCAAATTTGACACTAAGGGGCAGAGTTTATACGCTTTTATGTATGCATTACTGCGTTAAGTGAAAGGAAGAGCACAGAACAGCTCCATATCCATGATTACATAGTGATGTTGCTCTCTCTCCTCCAGTGCTTGGTGCCTTGCGCTGGCGCATAAAGCATTGAACCATAGTGCAAAGGTGTGAGCAGGTATGATGTCAAGTATAGGTTTTGTATTATGCCTACTTCGAGGTGGTGTTACTATTTGGTGCAAAGTCCTCTCTACCTTTTTAGGTAAATAGGACTTTGCATTAAAATCCATGGGTTATTGTATTTGAATGTCCTTGTACCTCCCAAGGGCTCAAAGTAGTGCATAATAGAGTTAGGGCAACATTCTAATTCATATCAGGAGTTGCACTGGGAAGTAAATCCCAAAATACCATGCTGGGCCAAATATCACAAACTGTAAGTACATCTCCACCATGGACTACTGTAACTTCTATCTGATAAGACCTTGGAGAAGGCGGTTTTCAGTCAATCAACACTTTTAGGTGCATTGCTTTCGCTAACTTCCACTACTAAACCTAGATAGTAGAAAATCATTTCCCACATTATTTGAATTTTATTGTCTTTCACAGTGATACATTATTTCACAAGACATGTTTCTACTGGCCTATCTCCTGACTTGGGATTTTAACCCCCAGTGTTCATGTTTGTGCTTTCTTTGGAAAGGAAGGTGTAACATATCCACACTAACATAATATTTTATTCTTGCAACAGCAGAAACCGTGTGTGAATGCTTTGAAAGGAGGCAACCAGACCGGAATAATTGAATTTATCCTCATGGGACTCACCGATAACCATAGAATGCAAATTCCTCTCTCTGTCTTCTTCCTGATGGTCTACCTTGTCACTGTGGTGGATAATATTGGAATTATCCTCATATGTTACTTTGACTCTCATCTCCACACACCCATGTACTACTTTATAAGTAACTTATCTTTTGCAGATCTCTGTTACTCCTCCACGATCACCCCCAAGATGATTACTGGCTTCTTGGTGGAAAGGAATGTGATATCCAAAAAGGGATGCGCTCTACAACTTTATTTCTTCTCCACATTCGGCATTGCTGAGTCTATTCTCATCTCAGTAATGGCTTTTGATCGCTATGCAGCCATTTGTAAGCCACTGCATTACACAACCATAATGACAAGAACATTGTGTAACCAGCTGGTAGCCGGTCCCTATGTAAGTGGACTGCTATCTGGAGTAGTATACATAATTGTCACATTTAGGCTTTCATATTGTGGGAACATGATTCCCCACTATTTTTGTGACATGCTGCCACTCTTCAGTCTCTCTTGTGAGGACACCTGGCTCAGTGAGATGATTGTATTTATAATAGTTGCCAGTTTAGGGTCTTGCAATATCCTTGGATTGATAGTGTCATATGCTTGTATACTCATTGGTATTCTCAGAATTCGTTCGTCCAGAGGCAGACAGAGAGTCTTCTCCACCTGTTCAGCCCACTTTGTCTCTGTTACCCTCTTTTATGGTACTGGCCTTTACATGTATCTACGACCTGATGCCAGAAAGTCAGATGAAAAAGGCAAGGTAATATCCGTGTTTTACACCATCATAATTCCGATGTTGAATCCTATGATCTACAGCTTCAGGAACAAGGATGTGAAAGCTGCTGTCGGGAGAATCCTCACTATCAAATGGACTTTCAATGAAGGTTAATATGGACTTGCACTAACAGCGAATATTATTATTATGGTCTTTGCATAAGAACAACCAGCTCTGTGCCGAAAGCCACACTGTAAAGGATGGAGAAGCTCATTCGCTTATAAGACGCTTTGAGTTAGCTGATGGCAAGTTTTTCCATTATTTTCCCTTAGTAGGGAAGCAGTAGAATTGACCAAATGTTAGAAGGCAACTTGAGTTGAGGGAAGACCTTTTAGCAAGGGTTTCACAATTGTCTACTTCTACTCATCAGGGACTAGTGCTTGAGAGGGGGAGCAATTAAAAGTGTCAGCAGATGTTCTTTTCAAGAAAGGGGAGAGGTGTTAGTTCTGGGCTGAAAGGCATGGGTTGCATGGGGAGCCTGATGGATGGCTATATTTCTGTTAGCTGAGCTTCCATCTTTAAGATTGAGAATTTGATGTTGGATTTGCCTGAAGGAATAACTACGGCACAGGCATTAGGTAATGAGATATTTGTGTTCAAGATGGAAATTGTTTCCTAGAAGTACAATGAGAGCTTTTTACAAAGCTGTATGATGGGTAGCAGAAATGGAATCTCAAGGAAGCTAATTCAGAGACAATTCTAACAATTTCCCCAGAGACTTTGGAGCACAGGCAATGCAAAGGAATTAAAATAACTTTTTATGCTCCTGTGTTCAAGGACATGTGTTGGAGATAAGGCACTTTAATTTCAGCTGCATAATTCACTGTCAGGAACACTGCCAGGAACAGGAAGGGATCGATTAATCTATAGACCTAACATGAACTATGGTACAATAACTACTCCACCTCCACTTGTTGTCTCTCTCTGCCCTTAAGATTTAAACGTTGCAATGTAATGTTAAGTTGCAATATAAAGTTGCAGTTATAATACGCTCATATCAAATTGACTGACTACAATAAGCACCAAATGCTGATTAGGTTAATGCTGTAGTTGAGCCAAAGAGATAATATTAGCCAGACAATCTCTCAGCTGACTCCGTCAGGGAGGAAATTTGCTTTAAAATTGGATCCTTCAACTTTAATAAAATCAGGAATTTGCGTTCTGTATGCCTATCCCTGAGGACTACCAGATACCTTGAGGAACAGGAATACATCCATATAATATCCAGGCTCACACTCAAACTCAAATCACAATGAGGGAAGGCCTTCTCTAATTGAGGCCCATATTTCAGGAATTCTGCTATCAAACATTACCCATTGTTTGTTTTGCTCCAAAGAGCACAAAGATCCGTCTCTCCAGGTAGTGTGCCCCGCATAAAAATATGTAGATGCCTTTCATCTAGTAGCTAGAGCATTTGCATTTGTTTCTGTTAGCTTGGTATGTTTTCCTCCTTCGGGCTCATTAACCATGCATTGTGTTACAGTCTATGCAAATGACCTGCACTCATCCATTTTATATTTTCAATGCAGTGCAATGGGGAGATGAGGTATCTCTTAGAACGTTTTACTCTATTTTTAAACTTTGGGGACATTGTCTTCCAAAACGAAATATTCAAATAAAGGCTTTCAGATAAACCATCCAAAAATTATTAAAACATCTTTTCTACAGGTCTGCACAGTTTATAAATTTTCTGACTGGACAGTTTTGAAATGTTTCTCATTTTTCACCCTTAGCAATACTTGCCACATTTTCTAGTTTGTCTCTTTCAAACATGCAGGTGTCTCTATGAAACGTGTATGCAGTCTTTATCGCTGCATGTTTACCAGGACTGTTTGTTAGTGTTAATATTGATAAATGCAAAATAATTTACCACAAAAGTCATTATTTTCACAAAAACATAATGCTTAAACTTTACAAATGAGGATGAGCATCCTGTTTTCATATTTATAGATTCTCACAAATCTGTTAGGGATTCAAGTGTCATACAAGGTGAGCACACCATATCAAGTCAGTACTAGGCAGTCATATATATAGAAAAAAGGTTACTGTCATAGAAATAAATTGAATGAAAAATAAATGTATACATTTGCACTACTTCCCTGGGATGTCTAGGCACTGCTGCTCTGTGAGGAGAAGAAAAGAAAACCTAAGAAGAAAAAAGCAGATCAACTGCAAAAAGGATCATAGAATAAAAAGCCAGGTTTTTAGGGATTCATGTATGGAGAGTAAATCTGACTTATTTTTAGGATCCCACGGCATAGAATTTCACAATCTAGCCGTGCAGGTAATGAAACTTCTTCCTCCCTAGTTATTTCTCCTGAATGACAAGATTGAATGCTGTGGAGGAACGGAGAGGTCTGCTAGGGACATATCATTGAAAAAAAATGTTTCTAAAAGTATGGTCCCAAGTCATGTAGGGCTTTAAAAACCATTCAAAGGGCTCTAAATGCAATCCTTCTCTTAACTGGTTGTCGATGTAGGAGTGGAAGATTATGGGATACAGAATGATATTTGGGAATACCCAAAAAAAGCCAGGCAGCCGTATTTTGTAAGATCTGCAGTTTGTTTAAAAATCTTTTCGGAATATTGGTAAGTGTACAGCAGTAATCAGCATTTGACAGAACGAGAGCAGATGTCAGTGCCATCTGCAATTCGGGGGGGTGTAGGGAACATTTTTCCTATGGGCTTTAAGTACAAAAAAGTCTGCTGAAGTGATGTGTTGGACCTGACCCTTTTTGCAGGGTCATCCCAGAACTTTTTGTCTTCCTCCTGTATTTTTTATGACCTGTCTTTGGTGGTTTTATGACTCTGGGCACTTTATCACTGCTGATCAGTGCTAAAGTGCATGTGCTCTCTTTGGTAAACATGGTAAGATTGGTCTACAGCTGTTTGGCATATTTAGTTTACCTATCAGTCCCATGGTATCCCGTATACCCAGGGCCAGTAAATTAAATGCTACTGGTGGGCTTGCAGAGCTGCTTGCGCCACCCACCAAAGTAGCCTTTCAAATCTATCTCAGGCCTCTACCACTGCACCGCAGTTTACTGCCGCTGTGATATGGTACATAAAGTGATTGCCACATCTGTGACTCCCCTTTTACCACATATCAGTCACCCCTAAGGTAGGCCCTAACTGGCCCTATGGGCAGGGTGCAGTGTAGGTAAAAGGTAGGGCATGTGCATTAACTGTGTGGCATGTCCTGGTATTTACAAACAGCCTATTTGGTTTCTCACTGCTGTGAGGCTGCTCTCTCATAGGCATGCATTGGGGATTCCCTGATATGTGCTTCAGTGGTAATTCCTTACATGAGAGGGGTAGCGTGATCAAGTTTGGTATGTTTGGAATAGTAGTGAGAAATTCTGCGTATTGGTGTTTGTGGATTTATCATCACTATTTTAGAAAGGCCACTTTTAAAAGTAGGCATTTCTGTGTGCTATGTGTCTTTATGCCTGCCTGTTGTGTATTAACTGTCTGGCCTTTGAGTGACAGGGGCTGGGGAGATGCAGTGGCTCCAGAGAATCTGGATGAGTCAGCGCTAGGCTTAATAGGCCTGGTCTGTATTTGGAGTGATAGGGGGAGTAGTACCAGCACCTGAATAGGGCTGTGCCTGCTTTACGATGATGGCTGCACCCCCCTGTGGTGTATCTCGGGCCGGGGCTTACACTTACAATAGGGAGTGTTGTGCACTGTAAATTATACTTTTTAAGTGCCACTTTGTGGAGTATAAGTATTGGGGCTGTGACTCTATGTTTTTGGAACTGTGCTTACTTGGAGCTGGATGAGACTGCGTGGGGTCAGGGGTTTGATATGCTGCCAGGGGACCACCATCTGGACTTTGCAGGTGTGCTGGCCTGAGCCTGCCCCCTTGCTCGGTGCCCCCAGTCATTCCTACGGCTGTGTGGCTGTTTCTGGGTGAATTCATCCCAGGGTGTGGGGAGCGCTTTAGATTTTGTGCTTTTCACGTTGGATGCCCAAGTGTGGGCTCCTGCTTCAGAGGAGTGCGTGGAGCCCTTCCTTACTACGGTTTCCTGGTTTTGGGCGGGGCTTTATTCAAGGAAACAGAAAGTCACCTGGGTTGCAGAAGCAGTGGGAGAAGACTTGACAGTGTCAGATGCGCACTACGCCTCATTTGTTTGCCAGAAGCCAGGTGGCTGTTGCATGGTTGTGGGATGGGCTCACAGCCACAAGCCATCCAGGGCAGAAGGTAATCCGACGTAGGCATCATGCCATGTTTGGAAGACCGACCTCAGGATTCTGACTCCCCCCGGAGGGAGGGTGAGTCTGAGCATTGCGGGCAGCTGCCACTGGTAGAATTGTCTCAGCAGGGGGTGGAGGGAGACATAGTGAGGTCTTCCAGCCCTATGGGGCATTGTGCTGCCTGTTGGTGGCATTGTGGGGATTACCCCAACCTTGGACCCGAGACCGGGAGAGGTCTCCAACATATGTGGCACCAGCAGCTGTGCCTTGGAGAGTCGCAACAGCTGCCAGTTGAATGCCCTATTAGGGGCCTCTTTTTGTTCCTCTGAGTCCAAAACGGGCCCCGCCTCAGTTACCACGGCAGCTGCACCACGGGTGGTGGGCAGCTGCCTCTCACTAGTGGGGCAATTTGGTGTGAATTAATGTCCTAGTGAGCACTCACTATGATGCCCTGCTGATGATATATATGCATATGTGCTATGGTAAGTGTCGTTATTTGGTTTGTGCTTGATGCTTTGTGCTAAGTGCCATATTACCAGTAGTTACTGGTCACCCTAACTAACTGTGATTGGTGACGATTATGACAATGGCCCAATTGCCCAAGTGATTTATGTATTCCCTGTAAATTCATGACAAGCGCCAGGTGGCACAGTGTATATATGTCATGGTGTTCAAATGTGTTTTTATGGATAATACAAAGGCTATTTTTATATAACCTTGTGTGGAGTTACTTTTGTGGTGTGCCTAGTGTGTCGCTGCTGTTTGAGTGTGCTGCGTAAACGCTTTACACATTGCCTCTGGGATAAGCCTGACTGCTCTGTCAAGCTACCAAGGAGGTAAGAAGGGGTTATTTTCAGTGTGTAACTCCCTTGCCCTAACTAGAGTGATGGTTTCTGCCTGGCTTAGGCGCATGCACTGGCTAACCAGAAATCCCATCTCTAACATGAAATTAATGTGGCCTTCAAAGGAGAGTTTATTGTCAAGATAAGCCCCAAAGTATTTTTCCTTTAGGAACTGGGGTAAGTAGATGCCCCCACCCAATTCCTGAGGCCAACACCTAGGAGACCAAAATGATGCATTAGACCCAAAGAGTAGAACCTCAGTTTTTGCCAAATTTAATTTTAGACAATTGTTGCCCAATCTGCTTCCCAATTTGGAGCACGCAATCGTGAATCTTATGGCCATATCATCAGGATTGCTAACTATCAATACCACAAATTCGGTGATAGGACAGTACTGCAAAGCTAAATGATCTTATGAGGTTGGCCAGGGGAGTCACATACAAGTTAAAAAAGGGTCAGGCACAAAGACAATCCATGAGGGTCCACACAAGTCAAAGAGAAAGTGGGAGATTTGAAATTATTAGGCTCGACAAACTGGTCTCTGTCTGAGATAAAAAGAATTGAGGAGCTTAAGTGCCTTCCTCTGATGTCAGTGGTGAAGGGATGATCAATGAGATGTCTGTGGTTAACAGTGCCAAATGTTGCTGAGAGGTATAATAAAATCTGAGCAGCATTATCTCCTTTTTCCAGGGTCTGTCTAATTTGCTCAGATGCACTAATCAATGCTAATTCGGTTTTGTGTTGGCTTCTAAAAGCGAACTGCACAGCATCAAGAAGTAAATTGTTGGTAAGAAATTGAGATAGCTCCTGATTGGCCTGCGATTGCTGGGGTCATTGCTAACTTAGATAGCTTTTTTAAGAAAGGCAGGATAGAAGCTTTTTTGCATTCCTTTGGAAAGTAACCCCAAATAAACATCCTGTTACAGATGTCCTTAAGATACTTAGAAATAACTGCTGGCGCAAGTTGAAGAATCCGAACCAGACATGGCTTGGCACATCATGGACAGGACAGATTCCTCAGATTGAGGGGAAAAGGATGTTAGAATAGATTTCCCAGTGGGATCTGAAGGAGAGACATCCAGTAAAATGGTAGATGAATCAGACGAGATTACCGCAGAATCAGAAAAGCGTGAAGGACGGTCATCTATTGAGTCACTGTTATTAATCTCATCAATCTCTGTGTGTAGAGCCTTGACAGAGTGATTAGCAGAGAACATGCTGTAGACTGCTTCTACCTTATTTTGAAAGAAGATGGCTAATGTGATACACAATGCTCGGCTGGCTGACTTACTTTTAGATTCTGGAACATTACATGTACTGTAGCAAAAAGTTCCTTTGGAACATTCGAAGAGGATTTAATTTTAATCATAAAATAGCTGGATTTGGCTTTGAAAAACATGTTTTTGTGAAGCCCTAGATCCTGTTTATAAGCCAACTGCTCACTAAGGTTATAATTAGAGCCCCATTTCCGTTCTAGATTTCTAAAGGCTTATTTTTAACTCTAAGATTGTTATGGAACCAAGGTTCAGAGAGGGAGTTTCTGTGTTTTTTTTATTTATTTTAGGTGGAGCCAGCAAAAAAATGCTAGAATCAATGCATCTAAGATAATTTACGGCAGCTTGATCGAGGTCTGACGTGATTTCTGCCCTAGATTGCCCTTAACATAAATTGAATGCTTCCAAGTTGATTTTAAGTCGGACCAAAGCAGTGGAAGAAAGTAAGTCACGTGGAGAAAAGGATTGTTGGGAAAAAAAACTTCAAAAGAATGGCCAGCTGAATGCGTGAGTCTGTTGACCAGTGTGAAAGGCCTAAGTTAGACATCAGGTCGAGGGGCTGAGAGGATTTTTTATCTGATGAGTTCTTGAGCTGAAAAATAAAATCACGAAGAATGGTGAAATCTGAGTGGTTAGCTTTGCTATCCCACAACTTAGAAGTGGGGGTCTCTAGTTGGCAGAGGCATGTACATTTGTCCAAATAGGGACCCTTGCTTCTAGTCAGGGTAAAGGGGATACAAACTTAAGATAACCCCTGCTCACCCCCTAGGTAGCTTGGACCAAGCAGACAGACTTATCCCTAAGGCAATGTGTAAGGTATTTGCACTCAAAACACACAGTAATACAGTGATAACACCACAAATGGACACCACTCCAGTTTAGTAATATCAAGTATCTTTATCTAAACTCAACAAGACCAAAACTACCCAAATCTGACATTCATGTAATAAAAATATGATTTTAAAAATGTTTCAAGAAACTTGGTCCTTAGATAACTTCGGATGCCGGATTCCTCTCAAAGTACCTGTAGTTGTGAAAAAATTCACAAGGCCAAACAGCTGCAGAGATGAGAAGCATTGAAAAACAAAGCTGCGTCAGTTCCTGAGACCATGGGGAGGCAATGCGACAGTTCTGCTGCATGCAGGAGAAGTGATGCATCAAATCCAGTCTGTAGGGGGAAGTGATGCATCGATTCCAAGACGGCTCTGTCTGCAGGTGATGTGTCAGGAAAACTTGCCGCACAGGTACGATGCGTGGAAATCTGGGATGCGTCGCAAATTGATGCGGCTTTGTTGATCGGTGCTATATCAATTTCTTCAGCCGCGATCCCTCGTTTCGTCGATTCCTGCAGCGTTGACAGGCGCTGCATTGGTTTAGGCAGCGGCACGGCGATTTGTGGAGATTCTTCTTGCACATCAGTACTGCGCTGAAAAAACAGCCGCAAGAAGAGCGATGCATCGAATTTCTTGTAGTTGCATTGCATTTCCAACTCCCAACAGCAGGGAAAACCTCCAGAGGCCCAACTCAGTCAAATGCACTTCTTGGCCGGTCAGAACTCCCAGAAGGAAGTTCAGGGGAGCTGGAGGTGAAGTATTTGTGTCCCTGAGACTTCGGAACAGGAGTCAAGCTCTACTCAAGCCCTTGGAGATCTTCCTCAAGAAGGGGGGCACAGCACACAGCAAATTCCTTGCCCTTTCCTTGGCAAAAACAGCTACTGCAGACGAATCCCAGACAGCACACAGCAAAGGGACAGTACTCCTCCTCCGGTTTCCCCAGCTCTTCTCCTTCATAAAGGTTCCACTTGTTTCGAGAAGTAGTCTATAGTTCTGGTGTTTTAGGTAAAATACTTATACTCCAAAATATCTTTGTTCCCTTTGTGCAAGGGTCTCTGAGCCTAGTCTAAACCAGTTCTGTCCTCACTGCTGCAGTATGAACACCAGGGGTGGAGCAACATTGTGCAACGGAGACACGCCCTATTCAGGTGCAAGGAAATCTCCCCCTACTCTAAATTCAGCCAAGGTTTATTCAGCTCAGCTCCGAGACATCCAGGAAGGGCCAGGCACATCTCAATTCCCCCGTGTCTGTCTACAGTGAATGCAAATCCCCAGCCCCTGTCACTCCAAAACCAGACGGACAATAGACAAACAGGCAGAATCACACAGAATGGTTAAACAAGAGAATGCCCTCTTTCTTAAAGTGGCATTTTCAAACACAAAATTTAAAAACCATCTTTACTAAAAATTTGCTATTAAATTCTGAGTTCCCAGAGCCTAGACTTTAATTCTCTATCTTGACCAAATGGGAAATTATACTTGTAAGATGTTACAAAGCATTTCTCATTCTATCCTATGGAGCAAGATAGCCTTTCAATAGGGAAAAATGAAATTGACAGTATTTCACTATCAGCACATCTCACACACACCAGTACATGTCTATCCTTTCACATACACTGCACCCTGCCGAGCGGGGTACCCTTGGCCCACCATAGGGGTGCCTTACGTGCAGTGGCAGGTCTGAGATACCTTTTCACGGGCTACTCATGTCGGTGGCAAAATCAGTGCCCAAGGCTAGCTAGTAACATTTGATTTACAGGCCATGGCATACTTCAGTGTACTTTACTACGGGCTTACCAGTAAATCAAATATGCCAATCAGGGAGAACCAATTGTGACAACAATTTACACAGGGAGCATTTACACTTTGACACTGATCAGACTGGCAAAGTGCCCAAAGCATCTAAGCCAGCAAAAATGAAATAAAGCACAGCATAAAAAATACAGGAATTAGAGACAAAAAGTCATGGGAAACCACACCAGAGCTGCCAAGTCTAAAACCTGTCCCCTCCAGCTGAAAGGTGGGGATAACTACCCACTCTCTTCGGAGTTCTTATCACTAAGGAGGAAGAATCTGGACAGACCATCAGCATTGGCGTGTTTTGTACCCGGGTGGTGTTCCACCATAAAGTCCCTTCCCTATAGAGAGATGGACCACCTCAACAGTTTTGATTCTCACCCCTCATCTGCATTAACCAACTGAAGGGGGGGGGGGCTATGGGACTTCCAAGATTACTGAAACCCTTTCAGATCGTGCTCTTACTATGGAGCCAATGCTAAATATAAACTACCAGCTCTGGATGTTTGAGGTGAATTTACCTCAAGACGACCAATACTAATACTGTGGATCATTGACTTTGGAAATTTTCTATGCATGTGGGATTTCGTCACATGGCACTTCGCTTCCATTTGCCATAAAGAATTGAATTTGCCTTGAAAAAGTTCCTGTGTGGAACGAAACGCGTTAGCTGAGTCTTTTAAAGAAAATAAAAGGGAATACTAAAGATACCTGTTTGGATTTGGACTTCTTTTGACTGGTGCACCTTCCTCTTTTGTTTTCTCTATCTTCATCTGACCTTCAGTGGAGTTGTCCTACGGCGTACTCCGGAAGATTTGTGCACAGGAATTGAATATTAACCTTGAGACTTTGGGATTTTAAGTGCTAAACTAGTAGTCAGTCGTAGTTTCTTTTTGCACAGGGGCTGGAAGTCCCTGAACTGGTTTGAGCTGGATTATGCACAGGGACACCAAATGTGCCCTCAGTGCAGGACTTCAAAGCACTAAGAGAGTGCTCCCACTCAGCCCCAATTCACATAAGCCTGTCTGGGAGGTGGTTACACCTCCCAGTGACAGGAAACCTATTGTCCAGGCCTCCCCTGCCGGAGTTTCGGTCAGCAGTAGGAGGTCAGACTTGTGTCTGTGGCTGCAGCATCCATTTTGTGATGCCAGGGCTCTATTAAGTTTGTACCGGTTATACCAGTGCTGCCATGTCTCTCTCCCTCTAGAAGGGTGGGATCATACTCCCACACCAGTTACTGGTGTGGGGGTATGATTCCAAGATGTTTGACAACAAACACAGCATGTTTCCGTGCAGCCAGTCCAAAGTTAGCATTTACCGTTTGGTTTGGTTATAATGCGTATATGGTCAGGCTGCACCACTGAAAACCCCGGAGAAGAGATTCTGAAGGCTTCAGAGGGGTCAGCTCATGCCTGGGCACCCTCTCACATATAACCAACCACCATGCCTTCAGGATTGATAAGGCCTGCCATAGGGGTGACTGATAGGGTACTATGTGCAGTGATAGGTGAGGTATAGTGAACCTATACCTCAGTAAGGGGTGCATGCACCACCTTACCCAGGCTGCAGTAGCAGACCTGTGATGTCATTTTGGGTGACTTTCCAGGGGTGGCATAATACATGCTTCAGCCCCTGGTAGGCCTCTGGGGTACCTATGCCCTGGGTACATGTATACCATATACTAGGGACTCACAAGGGTACCTCAAGATCCAATCTGTGTTGTACCTAAAGTACAGGGAATCAATTTAAAAGAGAAAGCAGATAGGCTGGGGACTCGAAAAGCAGGTTCCCAGCCAAACTAAGTCAAAAACCATCAAAACACCAGGAAAAAAGTGGGGCAACCATTCAGTCAGATTCCACCTTCCTACAGCATTTACAGCGCCAGTAGCTCTAATTGTCGCAAATGTGAAACCTATTACATTGCAACCACTTCTTTAACTAGTAGTCAGGTTTGCAGAGTGGTGGAGAAAGGGTGCTGGGCCTCTGACCAGCGCTCAGGAATTCCACTGCATAGGGCTTACAGGAGGTACCAGGAGGGCTTCTGGCCCCCAAAGGCCCTCAAGAGTAAATTGGACTTCATCCCCATCCCATAGTCGGCCAGGAGGCGCGTTTGAAGAGTGGTGGAGAAATGGGTGCATGGCCTCCGAAGACATCTTAGCAATCCCACTGTGTGGGTCTTACTGGAGGTAACAAGAGGTGTAGCTGGCCCCCAAGGACCTTAGGTGGCAACTATCCCTCCTATTACCTCCAAAAAGTCCCACACAGAAGGATTGCTAAGTTATCAGAGCAGGCCACACCCCCTTCACCCACCACTCTGCAAACACGCTCCACGGCGCAGTATTGGGTGGGGATTGAAGTCCCCTTCGCTGCAGGAGGTCCTTTAGGGGCCAACTAACCTACCTCTTACCTCCAGTAAGCCCCACACAGTGGGATTGCTGAGAGGTAGACAAAGGCCACACCCCCTTTCCCCACCACTCAGCAAATGCGCACCCTGGAACGTTCTAAGTTGGGTTATTAAGTCCCGTTCATTCATGAGGGTCCCTGGGGGCCAGCTGGCCCACCAGGTACCTCCAGTAAGAGCCACACAGCTGGATTGCTGAGAGTGGTCTGAGGCCACGCTCCTTTTTTACACCACTCTGCAAACGTGGCTCCCGGTGCACTGGGATACCTCTTCTCCTGGCTTCCTGTATCTCTAAACTCTACCAGTAAATGTATCCCCAGCTCCATTTTAAGTAAGTGACATTCCTGGATTACTATAAACTGCCCTGCTTGGCTTAAGCTGGGTCACTTTCAATCAATCAATCATTCAGGTGGCTTGTAAAGAATGAATATTTACCCGTAAGGGTTTCAAGGCACTGGGGGTGCTGCTGGTCCATTAAAGGCGATGTGGTTCCGTCGAAAAGCCAATTCTTGAGGTCCTTCCTGATTTGAGGCAGTGATGGTGATTGCCTGAATTGGAGAGGGTGTTCCAGGTCTTTGCTGCAAGGTAGGAGAAGGATCTTCCTCCAGCTATCGTTTTGCAGGTACGTGGGATGGTAGCCAGGGCCAGTAGGGCAGAGCGAAGGGCTCTCGTGGGTGCGTGGCATGCGAGGAGGTGGTTGAGGTACGCAGGTCCTGTGTTGTGTAGGGCTTTGTAGGTGTGTGTGAGGAGGTGGAAGGTAATTATTATGTTGACTGGGCGTCATTGGAGGTCTCTCGGGTGGCTGGTGATGTGACTGCAGCAGGGAATGTTGAGGAGTCTGACAGAGGCATTCTGAATCCTGAGGAGTTCCTGGGTGATGCCGGAGTAGAGTGTGTTGTCATAGTTGACTTTGCTCCTGATGAGTGTGTGGGTGATTGTCTTTCAGGAATCGGTGGGGATCCACTTGAAGATCTTTCAGAGCGTAGCGTGTGGAAGGAGAATGATGAGATGGTGTTGATCTGGCGACTATTTGTGAGTCCAGGATGATGTCGAGTTTTTGTGCATGGTTTTGGGTGAATGGAGGTTCCAAGTGCTGCGCGCCACCAGGAGTCATCCCAGGCAGATGGGGTGGCACCCATGATGAGGAATTTGGTTCTCTGAGTTGAGCTTGAGGCACCTCTTCTTCATCCAGGTAGCGACAGCTTTCATTCCATCGTGGGAGTTGTTCTTGGTGACTGTGGGCTCATTGGTGAGGGAGAGAATCAGCTGGGTGTCATCGGTGAAGGAGATGATGTTGAGTTTGTGGTTCCTGATAACGGCCATGTTGATGTTGAAGAGAGTGGGGCTCAGGGAGGAGCCATGAGGCCCTCTGCAGCTGATCTCTGTAGGTGCTGAGAGGAACGGTGGTATTGTGACATTCAGTGTTTGGCCGATGAGGAAGGAGCAGATCCATTACATGGCTTTGTCAAGATGCTGGCATCATGGAGTCTTGTGCACAGGGTCTGGTGAGAGATGGCATCGAAGGTGGCCGAGAGGTCCAGGAGGATAAGGGCTGTAATTTTGCTTTGGTCGAGGAGGATGCGGGCATAGTATGTGGCGGCGAGGAGGGCAACATGGGTGCTGTGGTTGCATCGGAAGCCAGATTGGGAGAGGTCCAAGATGTGGCTTGCTTCAATGAACTCAGAAAGTTGGGCATTGACGGCCTTCTCAATGACCTTGGCTGGGAAGGGGGAAGAGAGATGGGTGTGAAGTTCTTGAGGTTTTTTTGGGACGGCATAGAGTTTCTTCAGCAAGGGGTTGATCTCTGCATGTTTCCAGTCTTCCGGGAAGGTGGTGGAGTTGATGGAGCAGTTAATGGTGCAGCAGAGTTGCCATGGTGGTGCCTGCTCTGTTGAAGATGTGGTGCGAGCAAGGGTCCAAGGGTGCTCCGAGTGGATGCTCTTCATGATCTTGAGGGTCTTGTACATGGTGAGGGGAGTTCAGCTGAGTAGGGTCTTTTGGGGTCTGGTGATGTAGAGTGCAATGGTTTTGGGTGGGGTGTTATTGAGGCTGGGAAAATTGTTTATATCTCCTTAATCTTGCAGTGAAAAAAGGTGCCGAGGTTGTTGGAGAGGCCTTGGGACGGTGGGATGTATGCTTGATCTGGCACATTTTTTGACCACAGTAAAAAGTTCTTTAGTTTTGGGTGCATTGGCATTAATCCTTTCTTGTAGGGCTGCTTTCTTTTTTCTTCTGAAGAGATGGTGGTGTGCAGTGACAGCGGTCTTGGAGTTTCGTTTGGCTTTGGGCTTTCTTCAGGGGAGACAGAGTGACGGAGCAGTTGGAGATCAATCGGTGTAGTCACTGGGTGAGAAGATGTTGTCCAGCATGTGACCCTTTGTGGGTTGGGGAGGTGACCAGTTGTTTGAGTCCTCTGGGGAGGTGACCAGTTGTTTGAGTCCAACGGTGATGAGGTTCTCCAGCAAGGATAAAATGTTTTTGTTGTTGGAGTTGTCAAGGTAAAATTTGAGGTCACCTAGGAGGATGTAGTCTGTGGAGGCGAGATCGTGGGGTGCTATGAAGTCAATGATGGAATCGCTGAAGGGTAGGCTTTGTCCAGGGGGTCTGTAGATGAGGGTGCCTGAGTGGGTAGTGTTTAATTTGGTCTGGACCCGGAAGTGGAAGTAGAGGTGCTCCATGGTGGTTGTGTTCATCCGCGTAGGTGGTGAGGCGGAGGATGCTTTTGTGTATGATGGCGATGCCACCCCCTGGTTTGTTGATGTGGTCTCTGTGAATTAGCTTGTAGCCATCCGGGATGGCAGTCGTGATGTCCAGGGAAGAGGTAGAGTTCATTCAGGTTTCCGCAGGAAAGGCAATGTTGGGGTTGACTGAGTCAAGCAGGTCCCAGAACTCCACAGCGTGTTTATGAAGGGAACGTGTGTTGAGCAGGATGCAATTGAGTCGGTCAGGTACTGTATTAGTGGCTTGTGCAGAGGGTGAGGCAGGTGTGAGGGGGCAGGTGAAGGTGCAGCTGCAGTTCCAGCAGGAAAAAGGGCCCTGAGTGTCATTTGGCGATGCCTGGCTGCAGACTACCCTTCAGGGACACCATACTAATGTGTAAGCTGCACTGGCATATTAGACCTTTAGTCAGCTTCCCACTTTTCTCTATTCTCCTGTGGGTAATGTTTTCACAAATATCCATATTCTGTTCAACCTTCCCAGATGCAGACTATCCTATTCTGAATATTCAAGACATAAATCGAAGTGAACCAACTTCACAGCCCCTTCCAAGCACTGCCTAGTTACAATAAAGCAGACAGGTTTTGAGGCAGTAAAATTGAGATTGGTTTGGCAATTAGGGAGGACTCCTAACAATAAGAATATGAGTCAAGTCCTATTAAAGAGTTTTCTCTACAGCAACAGAAGCCGATGTGTGTTTCGCGACTTGTGAATAACCATGTCGCTTCATCAGGAGAAAGTCACATATAAACAGTTTTGTTTAGGGCAAATGGTCCAGGACAATCTTGATGAGGAAATCATTGAATACAGACTTCGATGGTTGCACTAAAAAATGACTATGAACAAATTGAACTATTAAAAGACACTGCAATGTTGTGTGAAAAGGTAAAGTTATATGCATTATCCTGAGGGCAATTTGGTAATTCAATAACGATTTGGCTGTATGATAGCAGCTGCTTTACAAAAACCTGGCCTTGTGAACTTCATAATTGAAGGCTGTTTTTGGAGGTTCCTTTCCATTTGTCTTGCAAAACCTCACTTTCTACCAGTTGTGGCTATTATTATGGGTGCTTCCCCTCTATCCTGTTACTACTGTCAATACATGTAGCTCACTGCACTGTTTACTGCCCATGACCCTTTTGCTGCTGTCTGCAGTACCCTTCAGCATTGAACTTGGCCTGGAGCAGAGTAGCCTAGTTTGTGTATGTGGTGATTTGACAGAGCCCATCGTATTCTGCTTACCAGATCCCTACAGAAGTGCAGTAACACTACAGCCAACTATTTTCTGTCCTGCTTCAGACATAGAGCTTGGATACCTGTCTGAAGTGGGACATGAGGCAGTAAGTTTTGCCACACATTCAAAGTCACCATTTCCAACCTTTTTTGCAGGCTGGCATGAGCTCAGCTACTTTGCTTCCACCACCACAGCCAATGGTGAGAAATAATGGAATGAAAGGAATGTCTCCAACACCAATATCCTGATTATATGGTTCTGAGTAGTGGGTGGGAATTTCCTCCAAACCCTCACATTGCTGCACCCACCTCCTTCCCAAACTCATAGCCATACAACTTTCCATATCCTGAGCCATGCACTATTTTGACACCCATGGAAAATAGGGCACCGGGGTCCGCACACCCAGAGGACACCACAAGGCAGAAAGCTGTAGAAACATTATAGAGCTGTAGAGGTGTCAGGTTGTGGTCACCTTGAAGGTAGATAATAGATACGTTGAGCATAGGAAGGAGCAGAGACTTGAATGTATGTGTGTGTAAGCCTGTGTGAGTGAGAGTGCACATGAATGTGTATCACTATATGTATATTTGTGTGTGTGTGCATTCCGGTCGTTTTAGGCAAAATACTGTCTATCTCTCACATAAAGGTGGACTCTTTTTGTTAAATATTTGTGGGCTTTCTTGGAGAAATCCTGCCTAACCCTTCCAGAATAGTAGCCATTTCATGACCTCCTTTCTGCATTGTCTACAACTGACACAGTGGCTTCCTATCAATGAGGTTTTGTGAGCATTGTAGGTGGCATGCTGGCTATGATTTATATAAATGCTAATGGATGCTGTTAGACTTGGTCTTTGCTGCAGAGTAATCCCAGATGTTGCCTTTCTTTTCCTTCCCTTGCTGCACTCGTTTTTCTTGTCTTTTAGCCCTTATAACCTGTGATAAAGTGCTTGTGGTCTCTCTCTAAAACATGTTCAAATTGGCCTACACCTGATTGGTACATTTAACCCCTTCAGTGCCACGCCCTTTCCCCCTCCTGTGCCGGGCGTTACATTAGCAGGCGGGGTTCATGACGAGATAGTCTCGTCATGGGCACAGCGCAACCGTGCTCCATGACGAGACTATCTTGACATGGGCACAGAAGCGGTTAATTTGATCTTGTCAGTAAATTACTTCCCTTGCAGCATAGTTCCGCCTGGTAGCTCTTGCCCTCTGAACTTTCCTGGTGCTGTGTTCGAGACCCCTGATCCCTGGTGGTCCAGTGCATTTTTGCTCCTCTGCTCTTTTTTCACCTTCTTTTTCATCTACCTGTTGCTTTTCTTATCTATTATTGCTTTCTTTCTCTTTCTGCTAATTCTTCTCTTTTTTGCCTTTTTTCCCTTTCCGTGCCATAACCGCTGCTCGTCCCCCGCCGCCTGATGCCCTCCAGTGCCATTTTCTCACTTCCAGCTTCTCGCCTCCTGCCTACCAGCTGTCCAGCCCTCCCAAACACTACTTAATAGCTCCCACTGAGCAGTGAAGGAGCAATCTTTCTAACCATATCAGTAATTTGCTTCCCTCACTGCACAGCTCTGCCTGGTAGCTGTTGCCCTAACTCTACCAGGCCCTGTGTTTAAGGCCCCTGAGCTCTGGTGTCCAAGTGGGGAGCATCTCTGCTCTGCTGCAATTCTCTTCCCTCTGTTTTTCTGTTTTCTGCCTATTTGCTCTTTTTTCACCTTCCTTTTCATCTATCTTTTGCTTTTCTTATCTATTATTGCTTTCTTTCACTTTGTGTTTTTTCTCCTCTTTTTTGCCTCCTCCAGTGCTATTTTGCCACTTCCTGCCTCCCAGCTATCCAGCCTTCCCCAAACGCTATTAAATGGTGCTTGATTCGCAGGCATGCAGTGGGTGCAGTTAGCTGTCGTTGCTGATGTGTCAAACATGTGCCAAAGGCAAGCTCTTCTGTGCCCGTCCATGTCTGGGCCGGCCAGTGCCAAACACCCTGGTTCCTGGACCATCTACCACTACGACTCCCGCACCCTCCATGCCAGTCACATCGAACCACTCACCGCCTGCCACCTTGTATCACCGAAGAACACCAAAGGCCCAACTGCAACTGCACCTTTGCCAGCCTACACACACCATCACTACCAATCCCACGACCTGGAGGAACTGGACCCGACCTTATCAGTTGCATACTGCTTAACACCTGTACCCTCAGAAGACAGGCCATGGAGAACTGGAACCTGCTTGACTCAATCTCCCCGACGTTGTCTTCTTTACAGAAACCTGGATGAACCCCACCTCAGCTCGGACATCACAACCACCATTCCCAAAGGCTGCAAAATCATTCACAAGGACCACGTCAACCAATTGGGAGGAGGTATCACCAACGCACACAAAAACATACTTTGCCTCACAACCAGTACCAGCGACCACTCACCTGACATGAAACACCTTCACTTCCAGATCCCGACCAACCTGAATGCCACCGTTCATGGCACCCTCATCTACAGACCTTCTGGAGCCCGTCACCCCTTCAGCGAAGCCATAGCCGACGGCATTGCTCACCATGCTCTCACCTCATTGGACGACATCTGCCTCAGCAACCTCAATTTCCACATGTACAACCTTGACAAGCACAACACCTCATCCCTACTGAAGAACCTCGCCACCTTTGGACTTCAACAGCTGGTCATAATGCCAATCCACTCAGCAGGACACATGCTCAATCTCATACTTTCTCCATGCAAAAACATCCCCTTAAACCACACCTCTGAACCATACTGCAGCGATCACCACTGCTTCCGCTTCTCCTTCACCAAACTCACCATATGTCACTACACCCACCAAGATCCTAGCAGACGCTGGAACAAGGTCACCAAAGACCAGCTCACCACCTGCCTCAGCAAAATCCCACCACTGACATCCATGAACACCAACACCTCAGCACACAACCTCCACCACTGGATATCCAACTGCACCAACAAACTAGCCCCTCAGGAAACCTTCCGCCAAGCAGACCTCCAAGAAATCCAGTCAGTTCTCTCCCTCCCTCCAAGAGTCCAGCCGCAACTGAAGACAACTTGAGAAAAGATAGAGGAACAGCAAGATCATGGCCGACCATGCAGCCTTCAAATCTGCCGTCACCACACATCACCACCTCATCAGAGCAACAAAGAAAGCAGACATCCAAGAATGCACCAACGCCAATGCACACAACAGCAAAGAACTCTTCACCATGGTCAAAGGGTTTGCCAGATCCAGCACAGAGACAGCAGGCATTCTGCCTCTCAAGACCTCTGCAACAACGTCACCACCTTCTTCCACCACAAGCTCAAGGAGATCTACAACAGTTTTGCGACCCAAGACTCACAACATCTAATGGCTCCAGCCCTCAGCAGACCTTGGCCAACTGGGCCACCCTTACCTCGCACAACACACTCAGGATCATGAAGAGCATACACTTCAGACCCACCTCCGATCCCTGCCCTCACCACATCTTCAACAGAGTTGGCACCTCGATTCCACCTGCACTCTGCAGCACCATCAACTGCTGAAGAAACCCTCTGCTAACCTGATGTACCTCAAGAACTACAGATCCAACTCTCTGCTTCCCTTTCCAGCCAAAGTAATTTAGAAAACAATTAGCGCCCAACTCTCCAAGTTCATCAAAATGTACCGCATCCTGGACCTCTCCGAATCGGGCTTTAGAAGGAACCACAGCACCAAGACCACTCTCCTTGCCACGACAGATGACCTACGCACCATTCACGACGCAACACAACTGTTGCCCTCATCCTCCGGGACCTCTCAGCCGCATTCGATACCCTCTCCCACCACACCCTCTGTGCAAGACTCCACGATGCCGGCATCTGCGACCAAGCCTTAGAATGGATCCGTTCCTTTCTCACCAGCCAAACACAGAAAATCAGACTTTCACCGTTCAACTCAGAACCCAGAGAGATCAGATGTGGGGTGCCTCAGGGATACTCCCTGAGCCCCTACCTATTCAACATCTACATTGGACCACTTGCAGCCATTGCCAGCAGCCAGGGACTCAACATTGTCGCCTATGCCGTTGACACCCAGCTGATTCTCTACCTCACAGACGAACCCACAGCAGCCAAGAGCAACTTCCACAATGGACATCTGCCTCAATCTTAACTCAGACAAGACCAAAGTCCTTATCCTCGACACCACCCCCTCTGCCTAGGATGACTCCTGGTGGCCCGCAGTGTTTGGAACCCCTCCACACCCATAAACCAGTCATGAAACCTTGGCATTATCCTGGATGCCTCACTCTCAATGAACCACCAAATCAACAATGTTCCGTCCTCCTGCGTCCACACCCTCTACCTGCTTCATAAGATCTTCTGTGGATCCACACTGAGTCCAGGAAAACTGTCACCAATGCACTTATCAGCAGCAGACTTGACTACGGCAACACACTCTGTGCCATTACCACCCAGAAACTCCAAAATAAACTGCAGAACATCCAGAGCACCTCATCCAGACTTATCCTGAACATCGCACACCGCAGCCAGATTACTGGCCTCTTGAGAGAACTCTACTGCCTTCATATCAACAAAATAATTACCTCAAGCTCCTCACGCATACCTACAAAGCCCTCCACAGCGCCAGACCTGCATACCTCAACGACCACCTCTACTTCTACACTGCCACCAGATATCTCCGCTTCATCCAACTGGCCCTAGCCACCATTCCACAGATCCGCAAGACCACATTTGGAGGAAGAACTTTCTCCTACGTCGCTGCAAAGTCCTTGAACTCCTTGCTCTGCACCTCAGGCAAGCACCATCGCTTCAGACCTGGGTGATCGACTGAACCGCAGACCCCTCCTCCCAGTCATCGCCTTGAAAACTTCTCAGGTGAGTAGTCATACTTTATACAAAACCTGATTGATTGATTGATTAAATTTACTGTTATATCCTTATAATATTATAGTATGTGCACCAAGGGCCTGTGAATTAAATGCTACTAGTGGACAGCAGCACTCCTTGAGCTGCACTCTTGAGAAGCCCTCTAAGACACTGCTCATGCCTGCCACTGCAGCCTTAGTGCAGTTTTAAACTGATATTTCGATCTAGAAAAATAAACCTTATGCTAGGCCTAAACTCTGCTTCTTAATACTTGTTAGCCAACCCTAAGGTAGTCCTGTAGTCTCATAGGTCCAGGTGCATGACATTTAAAAATTAGGACATGTTGGATTACGTTTTACATGCCCCTGCAGTGAAAAATTACGTAAGTCATTTTTCACAGTTGGAAGGCCTTCTCACCCATAGGCTAACACTGAGTTGCCTTATTACACTTAACAAGTGCTAACTTCAGATTGGGAGCAAATAGAGAAATTAAGTATACAACTGAAATTAATGTTATGCAATACTCTTTGATCGTAATGTCAGATTTTAAGTTATCATTTTGAAAATGCCCCTTAACTAAAGTTGGCATTTTTCTGTCAGAACCATCTGTGCCTTTCTGCCAGTGTAATACGGTCACATGACTTTAAAAAGCTCTGCTGTTGTGAGTCGTGTATTGCAGTCAAACAATGAGAGAAAACGGAAACTAGGTGTGAGGGGAGAGGGTCTTCCTGACAGGATGGGTGGGAAAGAGCTGTACCTTGCCCTGAATACATTTCAAAGTGCCCTGCCTGCAGCAAAAACAAAGGAACCTGATACTATGCCTGCCCTTGCCGTTGTCACCAAAGTCAGTTTGGAGCTCGGACCATGAGAAGGGGAAAAACTCACCAGAATCAATTTTGGGAGTGATCTGGTATTTCAAGCACACAAAGGCTGACAACAGGTAGAAAAAGGGGACATTTAGAACATCTCATCAAAACAAATCTGGACCTGGGGAAGATTCAGAAAAAAGACTGCCGTGCTGCGTGAAGGATTTCCTTGCTGTCTGAAGAAGGAAGATTGGACCTGCTTACCTCGAGCCGAGGCTACTCCAAGGGTCTTTTGTCCGACCTCCTGTGTGAGCTATATGACACCACAAGCTACCAGATGCGTCCCTTCAACTGCCCAGCTGACCAGCACCAACTGAACTGCTAACCAGATATTTGTGGTACCGTAATGAGCGCCTGCGGTGCTTGACTTTTGTCCCAAAAGACTCATCCTCATGGCCCCTTCCAAAACAAACTGAACTTTTAATTTCAGACTCGAGAAGATGACTCTTCAGCGGGTCTAACGTGTTTCATGATTCCAACCCGTCAACCCATCAATCATGGATGGAAGAAGCTTGTGACTTTCTTTTGGTCTAGTGGAACCAGATAGGCGCGAGTGCCGCTTTCTGCTTCTTAGTGCTATCTTCACAAAAATATTCCAGTTATTTTGGTTGAATTTAATTAGTTTTGGTGTCATTTTATGTATTAGACTATGTTCTATGTTTCTAGATTGGTTTGAGATTTTTCTTGTGTTGTTTTTTCACTTTATTATTGTTTGTGTGCTGCATACATACTTTACACATTGCCGCTAAGTTAAGCCTGACTGCTTTCGTGAAAGCTAATAGGGGGTTATGCCTTGGTTAATTTAGTGACTGTTTTTATTTCACCCTGACAAGGATTGTGTTTATTATTTGAGTAAGTCTTTCACCCCATTTTACAGCATTCCCTCTGTTTTTAGCTGAATGTTTCAAACTGATTTTCCAATACTGAATTAACATAACAGCGAATTGAGAAAATAATGTTTTTTCTCGCTATTAAATATGAAAGAATTGAATGTTTCAAGAAAGTCTACCGTTCATTAATTGTTAGCAACAGTAACGAAATACCTAAAAAGATAAATTCAACATTTTCAGTTCTATGAAAGGTACTTAAAATTCAATCATAGACAATGTGTATGTCAAGTATGTTCAGCAATTACTTCACAATGGATTTCCTGACTTTATATCCTAGTGCAGGCATCTTTCTGTGATGTGTTCTGGAGCAAAGCCTGTTTGGTAACCTTCCATCTCCCCAAATTGAAAGACCAATTATTGTTAAACACTGGCACCTCCAAAGCCATCCAAATGCTTCAAACACTAACAGCAGATCTGAGAGAGCGCAACATTTAATGTGAGTATAACACTCAGACATGGTAGAACTCAGAGGGAGATATTTACAAG
Source organism: Triturus cristatus (assembly GCF_964204655.1). NCBI lineage: Eukaryota > Metazoa > Chordata > Amphibia > Caudata > Salamandridae > Triturus > Triturus cristatus. The sequence continues at coordinate 209,196,864 of NC_140585.1, forward strand.
AAAATGCCAGGGCACAGTGTTAACTCAAATTTAGCAATGCCGCATGTTGACCTTTTTAAAACGCAAGGATGCATTATATTTACTAAAATACGGGGCACCCCTGTGTTTCCCCAGGCACTGGTGCTAAAAAGATGCCTAGCCAAAACATAAGGAGAAATTTATAATTTCTCCTCGTATCACCATCCTAAAACCACATTTTACCTGGCCTTAGATTCTGGCACTGCCCCAGCTTTGTAAATCTGGGGCAGAGTCAAAAAGCAATGGGTGTTGCGGTGGAACACCCACAGAAACAACCATTGCCCGCCCATTTGCTACAGCGGACTGCTGCAGAAAGGGGGATTTTTACAAGGTGGTGTTAAGTCACATTAAGTGGTTCAGCACCACCTTGTAGATATGGGGAAAGGTGCAACGCCACAGGAGCATCAGAAAAAGTGATGCTCCGGTGGCGTTAGGGACTTATAAATATGCACCTCAGTGTGCAGAGAAAAGTGTGGTATTACTTTAGTTTACCATTTTGGGCTAGTGTGGTTGCAATTTAGAGTAGTTAATGAGGAATGGCCACATATGTTTATGTCTTATGAGCCTCACCATAAGCAGAAAGTTCAATAGTAGTCGTTTGCTTATTAGACCTGAGTCATAAATTAGTAAATACACACAGTGTTGATTTCCATAGGTGCATTTTGTTACTGTACCTGGTCGTTATCCTTCGGATTGTAGTCATACGGGCATTCTTCTGGATAAGAAATAGGGGCCCTGCACAATTTTAATATTCTTTTTTTTCCCGGTTGAAGAAATCTACACCCACCACCACTTAAATGATCTGATGTGTTTAAATGACATTTACAGTCTAAATGGACACGTGTCCTAACATTTTATTTAAACATTAGGATAACTTGAACAGGACATGTCATGTTTAACACTGTGGGAAATACAGATGCCTGGTGATTTTTTCCCCACTTATTGACCTACAAATAACAACAGATGAGAACATGGGTACTTTCACAAATTTCACATACGTTTGAAAAGATTTTATCGCAAAGTTTACGCACAGTTTTGTAGTTCAACATAGTTCTAATGGCACATATATTTACCCTGGTTCTTTTCTTTTTTCTTTTTTTGTCCTCATCTTACCAAGCTTTTCTATGCGGATCTTACAAAGCCTTTTTAACACTCTGAGGGCCTCCTGGCTTTACCGCAATCACCTTGGTCTCCGACCAAACCCCTTAGCTTAGGGTAGCTTGATGTAATCATTAGACCAATTCTATTAACCGGAGACTACGCCCCCAACAAATAAGAGGATACCAGACATTAGATGGCTTGTCTGCAGCACTTTCGTACTCCAAACGAGCCATACTAAATGAGGCCCTGAGCCAGTTCTCCCTTGTTGGTGGTTGGGGGTCTTTCCATTTCTTGCAGATCTCTCTCCGGGCCAAGAGAACCAAGTATAGCAAGAGGCCTCTCTGTAGTGGAGTGACTATATGACTTGTTTAGCCCATCGTCTCCAAAGAACACGAATGACAAATTAATGCTAATGTTGATCTTAAAAATATCTTGAAGTGAATCTCCGACCTCTTTCCAGAAGTTCTTCAAAACCGGACATTCAATTACTGGGTTGAATCCGTTGGGTTACTCTGTTGCCATTATTTCTGTTTCTGAGAGTGCACTGTCAAATAATAATTGCTTTTGACGATCTGTTAGAAGTTGATATAATGAGGTTGTGGTATGGCCACAGTTTTGGAGATGTCCAACACCGGAACCTTCTGAGGTTGCTGAAGGGTCCTGATGGTGATTCTTAACATGAGAAGCTAGAAGCAATTTTTGCTTTTTCGAATTTTTTTTAATGCAGCTTTCACATCCTGGTTCCGCAAGCTATAGATCAGAGGGTCGAGCATGGGGATGATGATGGTGTAAAAGACAGATAAGACTTTGTCAGTTTCATCTGAACCTCTGTTGCTGGGGCGCAGATACATATTGAGGCCGGTGCCATAAAAGAGAATATATTATCAATTTGTGATAATTTCTAAAATAAGGCACACTTTTCTATATGAATTATGAGGTTTATTATAGCAAGTGATAAAAATCAATATATTACAATCCAATATTTGCATTTACAAAAAAAATTAACTCAGATAGGACAAGTACTATTACTAGGAACATGAACTCACCTCAATGTAGAAACTCAAAGCACCAGAAAACCCGGGTCTAATGAGAGAACTGAATTGTAATTAGAATTCTAGAAAAAACTACATACATTTAGGACAGACGTACAGGTTGTAACTCTCTCCACATTGTGGGTATTCATGAGATGATGTCCATTGCCTTACTGAATAGTGGTAATCAATGACAAAATTGAGGCATCCATGGGATGATGCCGAATTGTCTATCTCTGGTAAAAACAAGGCCATATATAATTGTGTAATTCATGGAAACGTGTGGGCATCCTTGGGATTATGACCATTGCCCAGCATGGTAAAATAATGGATTTGAGATGATGGCAGCTTGTGAATATCAATGGAATGATGCTCATTCTCGTCCTGGTAACATGCTGGCCTTGACACAAGGGTAGAAGTCTGTGGATGTCCATTGCCTACCTGTGGTAAAATGCTGCTGCTTGCATAGTTCCTTGTTAGAAAATCACTACTATCATTTCACTTTCAACATTACTTTATATTCCACTGGCATTTTTACTTTACCTTATATGTTTCTTGCGCCTTCTGTGAGCTCTCGAATTGTTTTACTTACAGGTAAATGTGAGAATATGTATGAAATAGACATTTACACCTTGCCCTTTATGTCAGGCACACATCTCAATGGTTGTTTCCACATTGTCCAATTTGTTTTTCACATTGCTCTTTTTGTGATGCACAAATGACCTTACTATTCCATATTTTCCTTCAGCTCTACTTTGAACATGTCTTAGTCCTCTGTGTGGCCTGTCAGTAAAGGACATATTATCCCTTATTGGGCTTGCAGCTTTCACACAAGTGCTCAAATAACAGCTTTACTTTCTGGCCTCTGCTCACCCATTTTCAGTGAGAGAGGAAGCCATGAAGATCAACAGCCATTATTTGGAACCACAGTCTATAATTATGTGGTAAAGAAAGACTGTGTGCTTAGTGCACAGATCCCCTCTAGTCCGAGGCATACAAACATGACAACACTACATATCTCACAACATTCATTCAAGCTTTGGCTGGGTTTCACTGGGCATATTTGTTTTGCACTCTGTCAGCAGCTCTTGCACTGCATCAGCAAACAGGCTTTTGCAAAGCCAGGTGTTCTCCCAGATCGAATTCCAACAACTCGGAGCCCTCCATTGTCACAAGCTCCAGGTCATTGGTTAAAGAGAATAACATGTCACTGCTAAAACATATCAGTATCTGTCAGAGGGAATGATTCACAAAGGTATGTGTAATACTACACCTATGTGAGTGATTTGCTATTCACTATTCCTAATTGTAGTTATTCACCATTTCTGAGTGTAGATTTACACCTATGTATACCACTACCATATATCCACACTGCCTACAACACAATTTGTATTTATTACTATCCGTAACTTTCCACCTGCAGGTGGAGATCAGAAAATAGCAGCTATCGTAGTAGGCCTCCTCACTATCTTACTGACAGCTTCCCAAGGCTTGGAAAAAAGCATATATCTTTCCATTGATAACAAATCTTCTCTGGTCCCCAATGAGGCCAAAAGCTATTGTCCCATCTCACGTCTTCCAATGACAGCTAAAATCTTGGAAAGACATCTAAATTATGAATTCTCAATTATCTTAGGCACAAATTGTGCATTGCACGGAACACAATATGGATTCAGGAGAAACCAACATACTGAATCAGTACTTATAGTCACTACTGATGAAGTTAGATCAATTGTGGAGTATGGAGGAAAGGCTGCAGTGATCCTGTTCGACCTATACGCAGCCTTTGACACAGTAAGTCACACGGTGCTAGTGGCCTGACTCAAAGCCATGGGCATTGGGGGTTCAGCCCTCAAGCTCTTGCACTCATTTATCTCAGACTGAGAACAATCCATCTCTTTGATGAATTTACAGTGGAACCTTTTTAACTGCTGTGTGGTGTTCCTCAGGGTTCCTCCTTGAGTCCCACCCTTTTTAATATTTTTGTTGTTCCTTTGGCTTGTTGATTTGATCCTTTGGTTTTTCCACAAACTATTACGCAGATTATATAAAAATTCTGTTGTCTATTTCAACTGATGTTGATGACATTGCTCAATGTTTTAATAACTGCATGACCAAAGTAGTTCGATGGATGAGCAACGACTGTCAAATTCAGAGAAAGTGGACGTTCTTCTGTTTGGGAAAGACACTTCCTATTGGGATATATCATGCAGTGACAGCCAGTGCAGGTGAGAGCGGTGGGGCAGTGGGGAGCGCAAGGTAAGTGTATTTCCTTTTAATTTTTTTTTATTTTCCCTCATCACTGTCTGTCGATTCCCCCCGCACCATCGCTTTTACCTGCACCGTCCGTCACAGCATCTTGGTGGCCCCAACATCTAGGCCCACTCCCAGTGCCGGTTCACCAAGTTAGGAATCTGGGGTAATCTCCAAAGCTAAATCTACCTTCTCTGGAAAGATAACTAAATTCAACTCATCCTGTTTCTTCTTGTTAAAATCCCTGATGAAGGTTCACCCATTTATACCATCCGATATACCGAAATTTGTAATCATTCACTTTGGGCTTTCCAGGTTAGATCACTGTAACACTCTTTATATGGCATCCACCAACAATATCTGAATAAATTGCAAATTGCAAATTGCAAATTTTACAAAACACAGCAGCCCATGTTCTAGTAAATTCCCTAAATTTAAATCTGTCTCACTTGTCAGAATTACACTGACTTCCTTTTAGGATACGAGTAGCTTTTAAGACTTTAGTCATGGCTGGCAAAGCCCTTGACGATATATGTGCTGAGTACCTTAAGAAGAATTTCAGATGATACACTCCAATAAAATCTCTTCAATCAACCATGTCAACAAAAGTAGAAGTACCCAAAATGATTTAGACATCTTGGGATGCCAGAAGCTTTACTTTCTCAATGTGCAAGCTTCTGAATAGAATGCCTCGGCATCTAAGAGCCTAATCCAATGACAAAAACCTGGCTTTTTTATCCACATGCTTATTTAGGGCCCACATAGTGTTACTTCTAGCTGGAAATGAGCGCCAAGACGCCCCTTGGCATTCGCACACTTTAAAAACATTTAGAATTTAACTATTCGTGCAGGGTCAAGTTTACTGCTGAACCTGTGCTCCTCCAAACATTAGGTTTAATGTTTCTGTTGTATGACCAATGAGCAGTTGGTCATTGGAAAAGGCAACTTGTGCTTGGAATAAAGTGATAACTTCAGGTGGTGCAGCACCAGTTTCCCTAGCTGCCACAATTGGTTAAAACACCTCCAAAAGTTCCTGAAATCTGTCCATGCTTGGAATGTATGGGTAGAGGAGCAGAAGTTGTCCTTAATATGTAAACCTATGAATACTAGTTTTATGGTGTGCTAGATGTCACTGCCATTTACAAGTTAGATGAAGTTCAGTTCTTCTTAGGCAGGTATGCCTTGGAGAGTTGTCCGATATCTTCCATGTTAATATATTTCTTTATTGTGAATATCTTGACGCTTAAAGAGTTGACCTAATGTAAGTATTCCACTTATATACCTCTATATGTTGTGTTTATTCTGTCCATCATGGTCTTCAGCATGTCATTTCTTCATTTATGTCTCCCCTCATCCTGTTGATTGAGTGTGTAGGAAATGTTTTCTCTTTTGCTTGGGAGAGCACCTTGGTCTTATATTGAGATCTGCTTTGTGCATATAGTCGATTGTAGTTCATTTTCAGTTGTAGTCCTTTCATGGGATAATGTCTGTCCTGGAGCCCACCTGTGAGCTCAAGTATCTTATGTGCTGGTATTATGAGTGGTGTCTACATGGGGTATGTAAAGCATTCATCAGTGGAACTTTCCTATTTAGGACTGATATGTGTACTTGCGCAGGACTTTGTTTAATGTGTTTTTGCTCAACAGAAGGAAAACTGCTTTTGAACTTCAAAATCTAGTTGGTGGATTTGCTCATCTTCTCTGACTTTTGTGGTTTGGTTGATCGCGGTTGATCAGGGGCGTTGTATTCGCCAACTTCCACATACTCAATCGCTAATGACGTTAGAGCAGATTTAATAATTGAAATGCTAGCCTTCCTGTGTGGATGTTTCAGTTAGCATGACCAGTCATCACGTCGATGTCGCTAGGTCTTCGAATACCAGTAATGCTGGTTTATACAGACAAATTTAAAGCCCTGCCGCAATTATTTTCCATCAACTAGAAAATAGTTGAAATAGGATTTGTTTTGAAGTGCGACTTCCCCTTCTGTATAGAACTTGTGCTTTGAAAGAAGCCATGATGGAGACGCTCCTGTAATCTTGCAAATGGCCAAGCCTGGTGCTGATCTCAGTCCCACCCATTTATTTATTAATTTATATAAATTATCAATTAGTAGAGCAATGCCTTTCCCCTAGTATGTAGGCTAACAGATACATTATATTATTAATATTTATTCAGTCGCCTGTTTTACAAAGCACAATGTCCAAAATACTCTCTGGTTTATGGGATGTAGCTTTATTAGTTCAGTCCTCGGAAACTACCCACCTTACGCTGAGAGCATTCTCATTCACTCCTCTGAACTATAAAAAGTACCTATTCTGGGATGAGTGCCACACTTTTTGAGACTTTTATCAAGCATGTCCTTATAACGGACGGGTATTTGATTTATATTATTCATGTGCCTTCATTCTTGCCTTTAAATTGAGCAGCCCCTATGTTAGTTTGTTATTACATTCTGTACATTTTTGATATTTTGCTGCTTTCATACTTAGAATCACTGTATTGAACTGTTACTTGATTATGTACTTAAAATATTTTTTATTGCCAACGTTTTTTGTCTATTCTTCATGTCAAAACCTTTGCTTGTAAGCTATATTGATGCTGATTTAACCTGACTAACTAACTTCCTCTTGCTTTCTGTGGTGATGCTTAAATTTTAAAAACACCTTCATGGTTTTAACTTTGAATAGAGCCCTGCATTAGTTGCGGTTATTTGTCTTGGGCCCTCATTCTTTGGGACTCAGACGGCACCAATCCTGCATATCAGCCCTTTTATAAAATATTGATGGAAAGGGCCAACAGCCCCTGAGCAGCCCCTTTCATTAGAGATTGTGCATTTCATCCGTACAAATTATTATGTAAAAAAAGAATGTGGTATATGTTGAAATGAAAGAACATTTTGAGTCTATAATAGAAACAATAGAAATGATGGGGGCTATGTGACTAGTCCTAAATGAATGCCAAGAGCATTTTCATTTCTAAAATGTGAACCCCTCAGGCAACTGTTAATCAAATCGATATTACGGGTCTTAGAAACCACTTTTAACCAAAGATGTCAGCGTATCTTATCTTAGAGCCTTATTATGAGTTTGAACTGCCCACCAGATTAGGAGTTTTCTCCTCTCTAGCGGGCTGCTCTTTGGTGTTCACAAGGCGGTGCTTATGAAATAGGCACCGCAATGGGAACTTCAAAGTAAGTACCTGCATGGCATTACCACTGCAGTGCATGCCATGTAGGTACTGGTGTGTATGCAAACAGGAGGTCACATGCTGTGCCCCCCTGTCTGCATCCACATGACATGAGGCACCAGCGGGCCCCATGGTATTCGGAACTCCATGAAATGTGTGGGGGTGAGAAAACTCCTAATATGCTTTGCAGGTCGCAGCGGCCCTACCAAGCATATGCACCCTCAAGACCACCACTCCACCACCAGGGATCTCTGATCCCTGGAGGTTGCGGTTGACCCAGATCAGCCTGACCGCCCTGGTCATAATGGGGCAGTGGGAAGATTGCCACTGCAGCGCACCCGCGAATTTGGCGGTCTGTGAACCGCCAGACTCATACTAAGGCCCTTAAACAAACAGACTTATCCTAATTTACTGTTCTGAGAACCTTACATTAAACCATAAGTGTAACCAGTCTCCTGCATTATTCATCATAAAGACAATGAAAAGCATGTATTAAAGGACTATGGCTAATTAACACATACTACCATTAAAACAATCATGTGAATAACACAAATGACCAGTTGGATAAGGATAATATGTGCAAGGGCATATATTGCACATTTTTTATTTTATAACAAATGGCATTAATATAGGTGATGTCAGTGATTCACTTCTTCTAACCCACACAACACTTAAAATATGAAAAAAGTGTCAGAACCAAAGTAGTCAAAGGATAATGCCATATGTGAGACACATTACACTCTGCAGGACAAGCAATGGAAAAATGAATCAATAACTATTGTGCACAAATAAATGGAAATCGGACCATTCACCCACCTCTCTGTTAATCAAAATAATAATCTGTGTAATCTCAAATAAAACACCATGAGCTACAAATAAAACACCCTCACCTAGGTCACAGATGCATCTGACCCACAAACTGGTCTGAATACATCTTTGGTACGGCTGTGTCATTTAAATATGTGCCAATTTCCTTGTGAGACGTAATATTCGCTAAGGTACCACTGCTTCTGTGTTATCAATGTTCCCAATGGAGCCAATTAAACATGCTACAAATGATACCCTTTGGTTATGAACAAGCCTTGCAAATCATAACTCAGATTGCCATTTTTATGTCTTCCCTAGAGAAAGGTGTATGTGCCTGGCAGGAATTCATGTCCTCTCAAACACAACAAACACCACACTCCAAACACAACATGCAACATATGCATACAGAAAGGGGCTTTAGGACTCCCCATTGAGCGAATGACCCCAAAACAGCTATTTCCTTCATGATATAATTGAGACATGCTATTGTTATGATCTACACAACCCTGCCATAGAAAACCAATTATTAGAAAAAGAACGAGAGATGTTTGTGCATAGACAAGTACAGTCAAACTCATTGTCTGGACAGAGGGGCTCATTTAGGTTTCAGTGAGCAGGACACTGTGCCACAAACAGCAAGAGCACTATGTACGCTAAACTCACAGTCTGCCACTCTATTTAGAGTTAAGTGAACCATTGAATTTCCATCATTGGAGGCCCTGATGGCATAGCTGGAAGAAAACAAGCAATGGCCAGATGGACTTTGGCTGTCAGTGTGAGTCAGTTTAGACAGTCTGCCCTATTTAGGCTGGGCGTTTCATGTACTTAGAACAGTACTTAGAACACTTTCCCCATACTCTAGAAAAAAATGCTGGTAGTGTCAGGGTCAATAGGTGTGTGTTTTTCCAAAACAAACTCATGCTTTGTGGGTTTTGGTGCATTTGTATAAAGCATGACAGAAGCTCAGCAAGAGGAACCTCTGTGACAGAGGCGTCTTTGAAGGCATAGAGCTCTTCACAATGTAGGCAAAGATTGCTAACTATAGTGGGCTGCCATGCAGTGATCAGCAAGAGTTTGGAGGCTATCATCTCAGCTTGTTGGCTGGCCACCGATCATTCTTTAAATGAAGCTCAGAGTCTGACCACTCACCTGTTGGGCTCAGACCAAAGTTCCAGAAGCAACTGCTGGTGGCACTTCACAAATTTGACTATTGATAACCTAATAATCAGATCAAAGATTACAGAGGTAAAAACAGGGTATGGTACTCCAAATGAAAGATCTGTGGACAACCTAAGAACCAGGTAGGAAGCACTCAGATTGATCATTCGGGATGCATGTATTCCGAAGCAATTAGGAGCTCAAAATGTGATCTCTTCTTAAATTAGAGAACAGACTGGAGACCTATCCCTCCTAGAAGCCCCAGTGTAATACTACAGAACTTTATGGGAAGGTATATAAAAAAAAGATTGATGGGTACATATGCTGTTCCTAGATATTTCAGTTAGTGGGATGACTAAGGAACATTTTTATCTATATAATACCTTGTGATTACCATAGAACTACAAGCATGCATACTTTGTCAAGATGTCTCTGCATGGAGCCAGAGTTTCAGAACTTAAGGACTTCTGCTGTCAGTGAATGCAGACAATACAGAACTTTTCCAGGGACTAGTTGTCCCATCTTTCACCTATATTTTGCAAACCAATTAAATGTAGCCCACTGACAGCCATTATGTTAAATTTGTGGTAATCAATGATATTTCCATTGACATCCAAAAGGATACAATTTGTGTTGTGATGTGCACAGCATCAGTCATTAATGCGCACTGGGAAATAGACTGTGTTGTTAAGGGCATGAACAAGCAGAATCAGTAGAAATCTGAATTCACCTGCCACTGTTGATAGCAAGGAAAGCCTTCAATAACCTTGTTCGTAGTGCCTTAACCTCAGACTGACAATTTTTCATCAACATGAAATCCTTTCGTAATCAAAGTTGATTAAGTGCGTAAAAAACAGCACATTAAATGAAACATGTTAACACAACCATTTAAAATCATAGGTTTTACAGCAGCATCAAAATGTGAGCTATCCAATTTGGGCACACAGGCACCCTGTGCCACTACTGCTTTCATCCTCTCCCGTTTATACCACATCTAGAAGTAGAAGTAGACATTACATACCCATTTACTTTAACCATGACACTAGATCACCTTTTAAGAAGCCCAGAGATGTATCCAACCCACTGGCCAGTACAGGATTGGAGTGCCAAAAAATAAACAAAATAAAGAGAAGCTCAAATCTGTACTTGCCTGCCCCACATGTCCTGGATAGTCCTTCCATAGCAGATTTACTAGAAATTAAGGCAAAAAGACAGCTAATGAAATTATATGAGATATCTTTAGAATTATATTCCCTGATGGTACATTTCTACCTTAAAAGATAACATATATTTATGGAAAGAGGTCCTAATTATAAGCTAAATGTCTTCCCTTAATCCTACCTGATTGGTCCTGACTCACTAGAAAGGGTACAAGACTCTTTGAGGTTGGTGGATAACTAGAGGTACTAACACCATTACTATGTATAGATAGTAGACAGCTGCTTGTAAGAAAAACTCCTTGGTTTGTTTCCGTGACACAGTATGTCAACAAGCTTCCATATGGCCTGGCTTTCATACTTTGCCAATATCTCATTATTTGCTTGGAAGTTGTCTTTTATGTCTCATTACTAAAGAGGTCAATCAAAATATATGGCTGTCAGGAGAATAAGCAACTGTGTAGTCTAAAATCAAATAAAGTCACATAGATGATCAAATCATGAATGGATTTATGGCAAAACTAGACCCATATTTGAATTCCAGCCCGCTCATTTGCTGCATAGCAGAATCATTGAACGTTGTACCGCAAGCCAACCTGGAGATATAATCACAATTCAACCTATAAAGTGTAAAGTGAAATATTAGACATGATATACCTTATCCGGAACAGTGGTGCCATTCCTGCCAGTCTCCTATAAAATCATGCTAATTTAGGATAGGCTGCCTTCGGTCCCAGTGCTATCCACGCCCACATGCCTGACTATCTCAGGTAGAGGTTTTTATGTGTCAGCATACGTTAACGCACAACCTCCCTAATCCCTGTATCCCAGCGATTCACAGCTGCTTATCTCATTTTTCATGGTGGGCATTGAAGGTTACAGCTCAAATCTGTCTTATAAAGAAAGAATACAGTGGGTGAGATGCCATTAGTGGGCTCTAGCTCACAGCAGAGGTTCAAAATGTTTTAACAAATGTGTGTTTTAATGGGTGGAATTCACTTCCTTAAGGAAACCTACAAGAGACAGCATTAAATAATGCAGTCATTGTGTAATAATGCAAAAGCAATAATAATTTACCATACTATACATGAGTTGGTCAATAAGATATCTGTCAATGAGTAATCAGTAGTTACCATTTCGTCTAACCTGAACGACTGACACCAGTACAAAAAGCAGACTGTTTTTTAATTCAAACTTTTTTACATATTTTTGTTCAGCGAACATGAAATGCTTATGACAGTAATTTAATTTCACTTTATTCTAATTGTTGCATTTTCATTTTGTGGGAAATTTGTAAATGTTTTTACAATATGTCGACAAGAGACGATATTTTTTCCCAAAAGAAGCAATTATATATTACAAGTGTGGTTCACTGTATACATTGATGAATATTTGTGGGCTTTCTTGGTGAAATCCTGCCTAACCCTTCCAGAATAGTAGCCATTTCATGACCTCCTTTCTGCATTCTTGGCAACATATTGTCTACAACTGACTCAATAGTTTCCTGTCTATGTGTCAGGATCCCTAATACCCTGTCGGCCTTCTGCACGTCCGCGGAAGGAAAATGCTTTGACACGCAGCGGTACTGCGTGAACCGCTGAAGAACTACACCTCCCATGAGCAGGAGCGGCAGGGCAGCAGACGCGCGCAGGAGCGGAAGGCTTCATAGAGCACTTCCGCCCTGGCGGCGGTGCCGATTATTCTGTGTTCGCAAGCAACGCCAGAGACGGGAGAGTCTGTTCCTGTTCCCGCTTTTGTTTGTTCCGGTGATTGCAGGCGAAAACCTTCCCACTGCGACGTAGGGACAGCGGCCATTCTCATAGTTCCGGTGAGGCGAAACCGGGAAGACATTTCCATTTGGCAGGCTCAAACCGGTACGGTAAGGGTTGGATTCCCTAAACGGCCACCCTGGGCTTGTGAAGGTCGTGGGGGAGACATACAAATGCCCTGCAAACTCAGAGGAGGTGTAAGACTCGAGGGCTCCAGGAAGTCGCTTTATTCTCTGCCTGTTATTACGTTCAGTGCACTAGGTGTCCCTCCTCGCTGGCGAGCCACATGTTTGTCGGCTCTTGCGAGTAGAAGGGATACCAGTGCCTGGTCCTAGGAAATACATTTTCTGACGCTGTCAAAAAACATGTGGGAGAGATACGAACATGATGTGGAATGAGCAAAGACTGTCTGTATGTTCAGACTGAATTGTTCGTCGATCGATGGGCGGGTCCCATTTAATCTCAATGGATGAGAGATAACTAATCATTGTGTTTTGTTGTGTTTTCTTAGCAGGGGATTGTGGGTGAGATGAGGCAATCTCATACAACCTCTGTGACGTATGATCAGAGATAAATCTGGGTAGGTCAAACAAAGAGCAAGGGTCCCATGGGGACCGGGGCTACGCAGATAAAACCTGATAATAACGCTGTTTTCTCCATCTTAGTGTTACGTGTATGTTCTGGAGTACTAAGAGGCCTTGTCTGACTGGTCTCAGGTTCTTTGGCAGAGAGCGTGATCTGCACCTAGGAGCCACACATATCCTTCTTTTTCTTTACAGGTGATTACCCTTAACACTGGCACTCACACACGGGGTCAGGGTAGAGACAGAGTGGTGGGGACACTAGGATTATAACGTTGTTGTTTTCTTGTGTCTTTTCAGGTCTCCTTCCCCGCTGTCCCCTCCCTTTCCTTCCCTCGCTCGATCGCTTCACTGATCTGCGCCTATAATAGCCCTCAGACTTGAAGCTATCGAGAGGGGGACCATATTGAGCATCGATCCGATCCCGAGGAGTCGAAGAGCACGACACTATGAGGTTTTGTGAGCACTGTAGTTGGCATGCTGGCTATGCTTTACATAAATGCTAATGGATACTGTTAGACTTGGTCTTTGCTGCAGAGTAATCCCATATGTTGCCTTTCTTTTCCTTCCCTTGCTGCACTAGTTTTTTCTGTCTTTTAGGACTCTGTGCACTTTACCCCTTCTAACCTGTGATAACGTGCTTGTGGTCTCTCTCTAAAACATGTTCAAATTGGCCTACACCTGATTGGTACATTTAATTTGACCTTGTCAGTAAATTACTTCCCATTGCAGCATAGCTCCGCCTGGCAGCTCTTGCCCCCTGAACTTTCCTGGTGCTGTGTTCGAGACACCTGATCCCTGGTGGTCCAGTGGGGTGCATCGCTGTGTTTCTGTTTTCTGCATTTTTGCTCCTCTGCTCTTTTTTCACCTTCTTTTTCATCTACCTTTTGCTTTTACTATCTATTATTGCTTTCTTTCTCTTTCTGCTAATTCTTCTCTTTTTTGCCTTTTTTCCCTTTCCGTGCCGTAGCCCTTGCTGCTCGCCCCCCGCTGCCTGACCCCCTTCAGTGCCATTTTCTGACTTCCACCTTCCTGCCTCCTGTCTACCAGCTGTCCAGCCCTCCCCAAACACTACTTAATAGCTCCCACTGAGCAGTGAAGTAGCAATCTTTCTAACCTTGTCAGTAAATTGCTTCCCTCACTGCACAGCTCTGCCTGGTAGCTGTTGCCCCTAACTCTACCAGGCCCTGTGTTTAAGGCCCCTGATCCCTGGTGTCCAAGTGGGGAGCATCTCTGCTCTGCTGCAACTCTCTTCCCTCTGTTTTCTGTGTTCTGCCTTTTTGCTCTTTTTTCACCTTCCCTTTCATCTATCTTTTGCTTTTCTTATGTATTATTGCTGTCTTTCACTTTATCCTTTTTCTCCTCTTTTTTGCCTTTGTTTTCCTTTCTGTGCCCTAGCCGCTGCTTGTGTTCAACATTCCTGCCTCCTCCAGTGCTATTTTGCCACTTCCTGCCTCCCAGCTGTCCAGCCTTCCCCAAACTCTATTAAATGGTGCTTGATTCGCAGGCATGCAGTGTGTGCAGTTAGCTGTGCGTTGCTGATGTGTCAAACGTGTGCCAAATGCAAGCTCGTCTGTGCCTGTCCATGTCTGGGCCGCACCCAGCGCCACACGCCCTGGTTCCTGGACCATCTACCACTATGACTCCCGTACCCTCCACGCCAGTCACACTGAACCACTCACCGCCTGCCACCTTGTATCACCGAACAACACCGAAGGCCCAACTCCAACTGCACCTTTGCCAGCCTACACACACCATCATTACCAATCCCATGACCCAGAGGAACTGGACCCGACCTCATCAGTTGCATTCTGCTTAGCACCTGTACCCTCAAAAGACAGGCCGTGGAGAACTGGCACCTTCTTGACTCAATCTTCCCGATGTTGTCTTCTTTACAGAAACCTGGATGAACCAGACCTCAGCTCGGACCTCACAACTACCATCCCCAAAAGCTGCAAAATCATTCACAAGGACCATGTCAATCAATTGGGAGGAGGTATCACCAACGCACACAAAAACATCCTTTGCCTCACAACCAGCACCAGCGACCACTCACCTGACATGAAACACCTTCACTTCCAGATCCCGACCAACCTGAACGCCACCGTTCATGGCACCCTCGTCTACAGACCTTCTGGAGCCCGTCGCCCCTTCAGCGAAGCCATTGCCGACTTCATTGCTCACCATGCTCTCAACTCATTGGACGTTACAACAAACAAATGATGGACGGAATGCTGACAATGCAAACATTCTCCCCCAGTCAAGAGATCTGGGTTAAATCCATCGTTCTTTTGCCCACTACACCACCCCAGTTTAGACATGGCCATATGCAAATCAGTCTTGACCCTGTGCCTCATGGGAACAGTCCAGCCCGAACTGCCAAGCCATGTCTTCCCTGGACCGGAATCAAGCATCCTAGGACCGGTTTCTGGCTATCAGCCGTCATCAGCCAGGATAGCTTGACTCCAGTGGCGTAGTGAGCACGGGTCCCACGTCTGGGAATACCCATCCCACTTAGGGCGAAAAGCGTTACAACAAACAAATGATGGACGGAATGCTGACAATGCAAACATTCTCCCCCAGTCAAGAGATCTGGGTTAAATCCATCGTTCTTTTGCCCACTACACCACCCCAGTTTAGACATGGCCATATGCAAATCAGTCTTGACCCTGTGCCTCATGGGAACAGTCCAGCCCGAACTGCCAAGCCATGTCTTCCCTGGACCGGAATCAAGCATCCTAGGACCGGTTTCTGGCTATCAGCCGTCATCAGCCAGGATAGCTTGACTCCAGTGGCGTAGTGAGCACGGGTCCCACGTCTGGGAATACCCATCCCACTTAGGGCGAAAAGCGTTACAACAAACAAATGATGGACGGAATGCTGACAATGCAAACATTCTCCCCCAGTCAAGAGATCTGGGTTAAATCCATCGTTCTTTTGCCCACTACACCACCCCAGTTTCGACATGGCCATATGCAAATCAGTCTTGACCCTGTGCCTCATGGGAACAGTCCAGCCCGAACTGCCAAGCCATGTCTTCCCTGGACCGGAATCAAGCATCCTAGGACCGGTTTCTGGCTATCAGCCGTCATCAGCCAGGATAGCTTGACTCCAGTGGCGTAGTGAGCACGGGTCCCACGTCTGGGAATACCCATCCCACTTAGGGCGAAAAGCGTTACAACAAACAAAATAACCATGTATGACATTGTTCTGCATTCTGTCCATCAATTGTTATTTTTGCATTTGTCACCCCGAGTGGGAAGGGTATGCTCAGACGTGAGTCCCTTGCTCTCCATGCCACTGGAATCAAGCTATCCTGGCTGACGAGGGCTGAAAGCCCGAAACCAGTCCTAGGATGCTTGTTTCCAGTCCAGGGAGGACCTGGCTTGGCAGTTCGGGCTGGACTGTTCCCATGGGGTACAGGGTCAAGACTGATTTGCATATGGCTGGGTTCAAACTGGAATGGCATGGTGAGCAAAAAAACGATGGATTTAGGCCCAGATCTCTGTACTGGGGTGAATGTATGACATTGTTCTGCATTCTGTCCATCAATTGTTATTTTTGCATTTGTCACCCCGAGTGGGAAGGGTATGCTCAGACGTGAGTCCCTTGCTCTCCATGCCACTGGAATCAAGCTATCCTGGCTGACGAGGGCTGAAAGCCCGAAACCGGTCCTAGGATGCTTGTTTCCAGTCCAGGGAGGACCTGGCTTGGCAGTTCGGGCTGGACTGTTCCCATGGGGCACAGGGTCAAGACTGATTTGCATATGGCTGGGTTCAAACTGGAATGGCATGGTGAGCAAAAAAACGATGGATTTAGGCCCAGATCTCTGTACTGGGGTGAATGTATGACATTGTTCTGCATTCTGTCCATCAATTGTTATTTTTGCATTTGTCACCCCGAGTGGGAAGGGTATGCTCAGACGTGAGTCCCTTGCTCTCCATGCCACTGGAATCAAGCTATCCTGGCTGACGAGGGCTGAAAGCCCGAAACCGGTCCTAGGATGCTTGTTTCCAGTCCAGGGAGGACCTGGCTTGGCAGTTCGGGCTGGACTGTTCCCATGGGGCACAGGGTCAAGACTGATTTGCATATGGCTGGGTTCAAACTGGAATGGCATGGTGAGCAAAAAAACGATGGATTTAGGCCCAGATCTCTGTACTGGGGTGAATGTATGACATTGTTCTGCATTCTGTCCATCAATTGTTATTTTTGCATTTGTCACCCCGAGTGGGAAGGGTATGCTCAGACGTGAGTCCCTTGCTCTCCATGCCACTGGAATCAAGCTATCCTGGCTGACGAGGGCTGAAAGCCCGAAACCGGTCCTAGGATGCTTGTTTCCAGTCCAGGGAGGACCTGGCTTGGCAGTTCGGGCTGGACTGTTCCCATGGGGCACAGGGTCAAGACTGATTTGCATATGGCTGGGTTCAAACTGGAATGGCATGGTGAGCAAAAAAACGATGGATTTAGGCCCAGATCTCTGTACTGGGGTGAATGTATGACATTGTTCTGCATTCTGTCCATCAATTGTTATTTTTGCATTTGTCACCCCGAGTGGGAAGGGTATGCTCAGACGTGAGTCCCTTGCTCTCCATGCCACTGGAATCAAGCTATCCTGGCTGACGAGGGCTGAAAGCCCGAAACCGGTCCTAGGATGCTTGTTTCCAGTCCAGGGAGGACCTGGCTTGGCAGTTCGGGCTGGACTGTTCCCATGAGGCACAGGGTCAAGACTGATTTGCATATGGCTGGGTTCAAACTGGAATGGCATGGTGAGCAAAAAAACGATGGATTTAGGCCCAGATCTCTGTACTGGGGTGAATGTATGACATTGTTCTGCATTCTGTCCATCAATTGTTATTTTTGCATTTGTCACCCCGAGTGGGAAGGGTATGCTCAGACGTGAGTCCCTTGCTCTCCATGCCACTGGAATCAAGCTATCCTGGCTGACGAGGGCTGAAAGCCCGAAACCGGTCCTAGGATGCTTGTTTCCAGTCCAGGGAGGACCTGGCTTGGCAGTTCGGGCTGGACTGTTCCCATGGGGCACAGGGTCAAGACTGATTTGCATATGGCTGGGTTCAAACTGGAATGGCATGGTGAGCAAAAAAACGATGGATTTAGGCCCAGATCTCTGTACTGGGGTGAATGTATGACATTGTTCTGCATTCTGTCCATCAATTGTTATTTTTGCATTTGTCACCCCGAGTGGGAAGGGTATGCTCAGACGTGAGTCCCTTGCTCTCCATGCCACTGGAATCAAGCTATCCTGGCTGACGAGGGCTGAAAGCCCGAAACCGGTCCTAGGATGCTTGTTTCCAGTCCAGGGAGGACCTGGCTTGGCAGTTCGGGCTGGACTGTTCCCATGGGGCACAGGGTCAAGACTGATTTGCATATGGCTGGGTTCAAACTGGAATGGCATGGTGAGCAAAAAAACGATGGATTTAGGCCCAGATCTCTGTACTGGGGTGAATGTATGACATTGTTCTGCATTCTGTCCATCAATTGTTATTTTTGCATTTGTCACCCCGAGTGGGAAGGGTATGCTCAGACGTGAGTCCCTTGCTCTCCATGCCACTGGAATCAAGCTATCCTGGCTGACGAGGGCTGAAAGCCCGAAACCGGTCCTAGGATGCTTGTTTCCAGTCCAGGGAGGACCTGGCTTGGCAGTTCGGGCTGGACTGTTCCCATGGGGCACAGGGTCAAGACTGATTTGCATATGGCTGGGTTCAAACTGGAATGGCATGGTGAGCAAAAAAACGATGGATTTAGGCCCAGATCTCTGTACTGGGGTGAATGTATGACATTGTTCTGCATTCTGTCCATCAATTGTTATTTTTGCATTTGTCACCCCGAGTGGGAAGGGTATGCTCAGACGTGAGTCCCTTGCTCTCCATGCCACTGGAATCAAGCTATCCTGGCTGACGAGGGCTGAAAGCCCGAAACCGGTCCTAGGATGCTTGTTTCCAGTCCAGGGAGGACCTGGCTTGGCAGTTCGGGCTGGACTGTTCCCATGGGGCACAGGGTCAAGACTGATTTGCATATGGCTGGGTTCAAACTGGAATGGCATGGTGAGCAAAAAAACGATGGATTTAGGCCCAGATCTCTGTACTGGGGTGAATGTATGACATTGTTCTGCATTCTGTCCATCAATTGTTATTTTTGCATTTGTCACCCCGAGTGGGAAGGGTATGCTCAGACGTGAGTCCCTTGCTCTCCATGCCACTGGAATCAAGCTATCCTGGCTGACGAGGGCTGAAAGCCCGAAACCGGTCCTAGGATGCTTGTTTCCAGTCCAGGGAGGACCTGGCTTGGCAGTTCGGGCTGGACTGTTCCCATGGGGCACAGGGTCAAGACTGATTTGCATATGGCTGGGTTCAAACTGGAATGGCATGGTGAGCAAAAAAACGATGGATTTAGGCCCAGATCTCTGTACTGGGGTGAATGTATGACATTGTTCTGCATTCTGTCCATCAATTGTTATTTTTGCATTTGTCACCCCGAGTGGGAAGGGTATGCTCAGACGTGAGTCCCTTGCTCTCCATGCCACTGGAATCAAGCTATCCTGGCTGACGAGGGCTGAAAGCCCGAAACCGGTCCTAGGATGCTTGTTTCCAGTCCAGGGAGGACCTGGCTTGGCAGTTCGGGCTGGACTGTTCCCATGGGGCACAGGGTCAAGACTGATTTGCATATGGCTGGGTTCAAACTGGAATGGCATGGTGAGCAAAAAAACGATGGATTTAGGCCCAGATCTCTGTACTGGGGTGAATGTATGACATTGTTCTGCATTCTGTCCATCAATTGTTATTTTTGCATTTGTCACCCCGAGTGGGAAGGGTATGCTCAGACGTGAGTCCCTTGCTCTCCATGCCACTGGAATCAAGCTATCCTGGCTGACGAGGGCTGAAAGCCCGAAACCGGTCCTAGGATGCTTGTTTCCAGTCCAGGGAGGACCTGGCTTGGCAGTTCGGGCTGGACTGTTCCCATGGGGCACAGGGTCAAGACTGATTTGCATATGGCTGGGTTCAAACTGGAATGGCATGGTGAGCAAAAAAACGATGGATTTAGGCCCAGATCTCTGTACTGGGGTGAATGTATGACATTGTTCTGCATTCTGTCCATCAATTGTTATTTTTGCATTTGTCACCCCGAGTGGGAAGGGTATGCTCAGACGTGAGTCCCTTGCTCTCCATGCCACTGGAATCAAGCTATCCTGGCTGACGAGGGCTGAAAGCCCGAAACCGGTCCTAGGATGCTTGTTTCCAGTCCAGGGAGGACCTGGCTTGGCAGTTCGGGCTGGACTGTTCCCATGGGGCACAGGGTCAAGACTGATTTGCATATGGCTGGGTTCAAACTGGAATGGCATGGTGAGCAAAAAAACGATGGATTTAGGCCCAGATCTCTGTACTGGGGTGAATGTATGACATTGTTCTGCATTCTGTCCATCAATTGTTATTTTTGCATTTGTCACCCCGAGTGGGAAGGGTATGCTCAGACGTGAGTCCCTTGCTCTCCATGCCACTGGAATCAAGCTATCCTGGCTGACGAGGGCTGAAAGCCCGAAACCGGTCCTAGGATGCTTGTTTCCAGTCCAGGGAGGACCTGGCTTGGCAGTTCGGGCTGGACTGTTCCCATGGGGCACAGGGTCAAGACTGATTTGCATATGGCTGGGTTCAAACTGGAATGGCATGGTGAGCAAAAAAACGATGGATTTAGGCCCAGATCTCTGTACTGGGGTGAATGTATGACATTGTTCTGCATTCTGTCCATCAATTGTTATTTTTGCATTTGTCACCCCGAGTGGGAAGGGTATGCTCAGACGTGAGTCCCTTGCTCTCCATGCCACTGGAATCAAGCTATCCTGGCTGACGAGGGCTGAAAGCCCGAAACCGGTCCTAGGATGCTTGTTTCCAGTCCAGGGAGGACCTGGCTTGGCAGTTCGGGCTGGACTGTTCCCATGGGGCACAGGGTCAAGACTGATTTGCATATGGCTGGGTTCAAACTGGAATGGCATGGTGAGCAAAAAAACGATGGATTTAGGCCCAGATCTCTGTACTGGGGTGAATGTATGACATTGTTATGCATTCTGTCCATCAATTGTTATTTTTGCATTTCTCAACTCATTGGACGACATCTGCCTCAGCAACCTCAATTTCCACATGTACAACCTTGACAACCACAATACCTCATCCCTACTGAAGAACCTTGCCACCATTGGACTTAAACAGCTGGTCATAATGCCAACCCACTCAGCAGGACACATGCTCAACCTCATCCTTTCTCCATGCAAAAACATCCCCTTCAACCACACCTCCGAACCATACTGCAGCGATCACCACTTCGTCAGCTTCTCCTTCACCAAAGCCACCATATGTCAATACATCCACAAAGATCCTAGCAGACGCTGGAAGAAGGTCACCAAAGACCAGCTCAACACCTCCCTCAGCAAAATCCCACCACTGACATCCATGGACGCCAGCACCTCAGCACACAACCTCCACCACTGGTTCTCCAATTGCACCAACAAACTGGCCCCTCAGGAATCCTTCGGCCAAGAAGCCCTCCAAGAAAGCCAGTTTGTTCTCCCCCTCCCTCCAAGAGTCCAGCCGCAACTGCAGACAAATTGAGAAAAGATAGAGGAGCAGCAAGATCATGGCCGACCATGCAGCCTTCAAATCCGCCGTCACCATTCATCACCACCTCATCAGAGCAACAATGAATGCAGACATCCAAGAATGCACCAACGCCAATGCACACAACAGCAAGGAACTCTTCGCCATGGTCAAAGGGTTTTCCAGACCCAGCACAGAGACAGCAGGCATTCTGCCTCTCAAAACATCTGCAACAACCTCGCCACCTTCTTGCACCACAAGCTCAAGGAGATCTACAACAGTTTTGCAACCCAAGACTCACAACATCTAATTGCTCCAGACCTCAGCAGACCTTGGCCAACTGGGCCACCCTTACCTCGCACAACACCCTCAGGATCATGAAGAGCATACACTCCAGACCCACCTCCGATCCCTGCCCTCACCACATCTTCAACAGAGTTGGCACCTCAATTGCACCTGATCTCTGCAGCACCCTCAACTGCTGAAGAAATCCTCTGCTAACCTGATGTACCTCAAGAACTACAGATCCATATCGCTGCTTCCCTTTCCAGCCAAAGTAAATGAGAAAACAATTAGCACCCAACTCCCCAAGTTCATCAAAACGTACCGCATCCTGGACCTCTCCCAATTGGGCTTTAGAAGGAACCACAGCACCAAGACCACTCTCCTTGCCACGACAGATGACATCCGCACCATTCTCAACTGAGACACAACTGTTGCCCTCATCCTCCTGGACCTCCAAGCCGCATTTGATACCGTCTCCCACCACACCCTCTGTGCAAGACTCTGCAATGCCGGCATCTGCGACAAAGCCTTAAAATGGATCTGTTCCTTTCTCACCAGCCAAACACAGAAAATCAGACTTCCACCGTTCAACTCAGAACCCACAGAGATCAGATGTGGGGTGCCTCAGGGATACTCCCTGAGCCCCAACCTCTTCAACATCTACATAGCCCACTTGCAGCCATTGCCAGAATCCAGTGACTCATCATTGTCTCCGATGCCGATGACAACCAGCTGATTCTCTACCTCACAGACGAAGACACAGCAGCCAAGACCAACTTCCACAATGGACATCTGCCTCAATCTTAACTCAGACAAGACCAAAGTCCTTATCCTGGACACCACCCCCTCTGTCTGGGATGACTCCTGGTGGCCCGCAGTGTTTGGATCCCCTCCACACCCATAAACCAGTCATGAAACCTTGGCATGATCCTGGATGTCTCACTCTCGATGAACCACCAAATCAGCAACGTTTCATCCTCCTGCGTCCACACCCTCTGCCTGCTTCATGAGATCTTCTGTTGATCCACACTGAGTCTAGGAAAACAGTCACCAATGCACTTATCAGCAGCAGACTCGACTACGGCAACCCACTCTGTGCCATTACCACCCACAAACTCCAAAATAAACTGCAGAATATCCAGAGCACCTCCTCCAGACTTATCTTGAACATCCCACACCACAGCCAGATTACTGCCTCCTGAGAGAACTCTACTGCCTTCATATCAACAAAATAATTACCTCAAGCTCCTCACGCATTCCTACAAAGCCCTCCACAGTGCCAGACCTGCATACCTCAACAACCACCTCTACTTCTACACTGCCAGCAGATATCTCCGCTCCATCCAACTGGCCCTAGCCACCATTCCACAGATCCGCAAGACCAGAGTTGGAGGAAGAACTTTCTCCTACGTCGCTGCAAAGTCCTTGAACTCCTTGCTCTGCATCTCAGGCAAGCACTATCGCTTCACACCTGGGTCATCGAGTGAACCGCAGACCGCTCCCCCCAGTCATCTCCTTGAGAGCTTCTCAGGTGAGTAGTCATGCTTTATACGAAACCTGATTGATTGATTGATTACATTTAATTTTATATCCCAATAATATTAAAGTATGTGCACCAAGGGCCTGGGAATTAAATGCTACTAGTGGACAGCAGCACTCCTTGAGCTGCACCCTTAAGAAGCCCTCTAAGACACTGCTCATGCCTGCCACTGCAGCCTTAGTGCAGTTTTAAACTGATATTTTAATCTAGAAAAATAAACCTTATGCTAGGCCTAAACTCTGCTTCTTAATACTTGTTAGCCAACCCTAAGGTAGTCCTTTCGTCTCATAGGTCCAGGTGCATGACTTTTAAAAATTAGGACATATTGTATTACGTTTTACATGCCCCATGCAGTGAAAAATTACGTAAGTCATTTTTCACAGTCGTAAGGCCTTCTCAACCATAGGCTAACACTGAGTTGCCTTATTACACTTAACAAGTGCTAACTTCAGATGAGGAGCAAATAGGGAAATTAAGTTTACAACTGAAATTAATGTTATGTAATACTCTTTGATCGTAATGTCAGATTTTAAGTTATCATTTTGAAAATGCCCCTTTACTAAAGTTGGCATTTTTCTGTCAGAACCATCTGTGCCTTTCTACCAGTGTCTTGGGTCACATGAATTTAAAAAGATCTACTGTTGTGAGTTGTATATTGCAGTTAGACAATGAGAGAAAACGGAAACTAGGTGTGAGGGGAGAGGGTCTTACTGACAGGATGGGTGGGAAAGAGCTGTACCTTGCCCTGAATACATTTCAAAGTGCCATGCCTGCAGCAAACACAAAGGAACCTGATACTATGCCTGCCCTTGCCTTTGTCACCATAGACAGTTTGTAGCTAGGACCATGAGAAGGGGAAGAACTCACCAGAATCAATTTTGGGAGTGATCTGGTATTTCAAACACTCAAAGGCTGACAACAGGTAGAAAAAGGGGACATTTAGAACATCTCATCAAAACAAATCTGGACCTGGGGAAGATTCAGAAAAAAGACTGCCTAGCTGCTTGAAGGATTTCCTAGCTGTCTGAAGAAGGAAGATTGGACCTGCTTACCTAGAGCCGAGGCTACTCCAAGGGTCTTTTGTCTGACCTCCTCTATGAGCTATATGACACCACGAGCTACCAGATGCGTCCCTTCAACTGCCCAGCTGACCAGCACCAACTGAACTGCTAACCAGATATTTGTGATACAGTAATGAGCGCCTGGGGTGCTTGACTTTTGTACCAAAAGACTCATCCTCATGGCCCCTCCGAAACAAACTGAACTTTTAATTTCAGACTCGAGAAGATGACTCTTCAGCGGGACTAACGTGTTTCATGATTCCAACCCGTCATCCCATCAATCATGGACGGCAGAAGCTTGTGACTTTCTTTTGGTCTAGTGCAAGTAGATAGGCGCGAGTGCCGCTTTCTGCTTCTTAGTGCTATTTTCACATAAATGTATATTCCAGTTATTTTGGTTGAATTTGATTAGTTTTGGTGTCATTTTATGTATTAGACTATGTTCTATGTTTCTAGATTGGTTTGAGAATTTTCTTGTGTTGTTTTTTCACTTTAATACTGTTTGTGTGCTGCATAAATACTTTACACATTGCCGCTAAGTTAAGCCTGACTGCTTTCGTGAAAGCTAATAGGGGGTTATGCCCAGGTTAATTTAGTGACTGTTTTTAGTTCACCCTGACAAGGATTGTGTTAATTATTTGAGTAAGTCTTTCACCCCCATCTTACAGCATTCCCTCTGTTATTAGCTGAATGTTTCAAACTGATTTTACAATACTGAATTAACATACCAGCGAATGGAGAAAATAATGTTTTTTTCTCTCTATTAAAAATGAAAGAATTGAATGTTTCAAGAAAGTCCACCTTTCATTAATTGTTAGCAACAGTAAAGAAATACCTAAAAAGATAAATTCAACTTCTTCAGTTCTATTTCAGGTATTTGAAATCAATCATAAACAATGTGTATGTTAAGTATGTTCACCAATTGCTTCACAATGGATTTCCTGACTCTATATCCTAGTGCAGGCATCTTTCTGTGATGTGCACTGGAGCAAAGCCTGTTTGGTGTCATTCTATCTCCCCAAATTAAAAGACCAATTAATTGTTAAACACTGGCACCTCCAAAGCCATCCAAATGCTTCAAACACTAACAGCAGATCTTAGCGAGCGCAACATTTAAAGTAAGTGTAACACTCAGACATGGAAGAACTCAGAGGGAGATAATTACAAGAAAATGCTGGAGCGCAGTATTAACTCAAATTTAGCAACGCCGCATGTTGACCTTTTTAAAACGCAAGGATGCATTGTATTTACTAAAATACGGGGCACCCCTTTGTTTCCCCTAGCACTGGTGCTAAAATAACTGACTAGCCCCAGCGCAGGCACTAAGCTGCCATGTTGCAAGGGTGCCTGCACTGCAGGGGCCATTGTTTATGTGTAGGAAGGTGCCACCTTGCTGCACATAAACACGCATTCAAGGTGATTTGCTCTTTCTATGTGTGCTGCAGAGTGAAGCACACAAAGAAAGAGCAAAACACAAGGAGAAATTTATAATTTCTCCTCGTATCACCATCCTAAAACCACATATTACCTGACCTTAGATTCTGGCACTGCCCCAGCCTTGTAAATCTGGGGCAGAGTCAAAAAGCAATGGGTGTTGCGATGGAACACCCACAGAAACACCCATTGCCCGCCCATTTGCCACAGCGGACTGCTGCAGAAAGGGGAATTTTCACAAGGTGGTGTTAAGTCACATTAAGTGGTTCAACACCACCTTGTAGATATGGGGAATGGTGCAACGCCACAGGAGCATCAGAAAAAGTGATGCTCCGGTGGCGTTAGGGACTTATAAATATGCACCTCAGTGTGCAGAGAAAAGTGTGGTATTACTTTAGTTTACCATTTTGGGCTAGTGTGGTTGCAATCTAGAGCAGTTAATGAGGAATGGCCACATATGTTTATGTCTTATGAGCCTCACCATAAGCAGAAAGTTCAATAGTAGTAGTTTGCTTATTAGACCTGAGTCACAAATTAGTAAATACACACAGTGTTGATTTCCATAGGTGCATTTTGTTACTGGACCTGGTCGTTATCCTTCGGATTGTAGTCATACAGGCATTCTTCCGGATAAGAAATAGGGGCCCTGCACAGTTTTAATATTCTTTTTTTTCCCGGTTGAAGAAATCTACACCCACCACCACTTAAATGATCTGATGTGTTTAAATGACATTTACAGTCTAAATGGACACGTGTCCTAACATTTTATTTAAACATTAGGACAACTTGAACAGGACATGTCATGTTTAACACTGTGGGAAATACAGATGCCTTGTGATTTTGTCCCCACTTATTGACCTACAAATAACAACAGATGAGAACATGGGTACTTTCACAAATTTCACATACGTTTGAAAAGATTTTATTGCAATGTTTACACACAGTTTTGTAGTTCAGCATAGTTCTAATGGCACATATATTTACCCTGGTTCTTACGATTCCTGGGTTGAATCCGTTGGGTTACTCTGTTGCCATTATTTCTGTTTCTGAGAGTGCACTGTCAAATAATATTTGCTTTTGACGATCTGTCAGAAGTTGATATAATGAGGTTGTGGTATGGCCACAGTTTTGGAGATGTCCAACAACTGAACCTTCTGAGGTTGCTGAAGGGTCCTGATGGTGATTCTTAACATGAGAAGCTGGAAGCAATTTAGCTTTTTCAAATTCTTTTTAATGCAGCTTTCACATCCTGGTTCCGCAAGCTGTAGATCAGAGGGTTGAGCATGGGGATGATGATGGTGTAAAAGACAGATATGACTTTGTCAGTTTCATCTGAACCTCTGTTGCTGGGGCGCAGATACATATTGAGGCCGGTGCATTAAAAGAGAACCACACAGAGGAGGTGGGATGAACAGGTGGAGAAGGCTCTGCGCCTCCCTGCTGATGAATGGATCCTAAGGATGGTGATGGCAATATTGCTGTAGGATACTCCTAAAGGTATAACATTAAAAAATCCAAAAATTGCTATTGTTGAGTATACTATGATCTCATTAAGGGAAGTATCCAGGCAGGAGAGCTTAAACAATGGGAAAAGGTAACAAAAGTAGTGAGAAATGTACTACCTACAAAAATAGAGCCTAAATGTTATAAATGTATACATCACTCCATATATCACACCCCCTGCATAGGGTACAGCTGCAAGCTGGTTACAAAATTGATCTGTCATTAGAATTGCATAATGTAATGGTTTACAAATCGCTGCATAGCGGTCAAATGCCATGACCGAAATGAGGAGGGGCTCAGCAACAACTAGGCTGGAGTAGAAAAATAGCTGAGAGGCACATCCACTCATGGATATTGCATTCTTCTCAACTAAGAAGCTCATCAGCAACTTGGGAGTGATGTTTGAGGAGTAACAGAGGTCCACAAAGGAAAGGTTACTGATAAAGAAGTACATGGGTGAGTGAAGATGAACATCGCTCCAATACAGAAAGATGATTCCGATATTGTCCACCACGGTGATGACGTAGACCAGCAGGAAGAAGAAAAAGAGAGGAATCGGCATTTTAGGGTCAGCGGTGAGTCCCGCAAGGATGAACCTCATCACAGTGGTCTGGTTTCCAACTTCCATGTCATTGGTAAATAAAACCTGCTGGGATACACTACGTCATACATATTATCAATTTGTGGTAATTTCTAAAATAAGGCACGCTTTTCTATATGAATTATGAGGATTATTATAGCAAGTGATAAAAATCAATATATTACAATCCAATATTTGCATTTACAGAAAAAATTAACTCAGATAGGACAAGTACTATTACTAGGAACATGAACTCACCTCAATGTAGAACCTCAAAGCACCAGAAAACCCGGGTCTAATGAGCGAACTGAATTGTAACTCAAATTCTAGAAAAAAATACATACATTTAGGACAGACGTACAAAGGACAGGTTGTAACTCTTTCCACATTGTGGGTATTCATGAGATGATGTCCATTGCCTTACTAAATAGTGGTAATCAATGACAAAATTGAGGCATCCATGGGATGATGCCGAATTGTCTATCTCTGGTAAAATCAAGGCCATATATAATTGTGTAATTCATGGAAATGTGTGGGCATCCTTGGGATTATGACCATTGCCCTGCATGATAAAATAATGGATTATAGATGATGGCAGCTTGTGGATATCAATGGAATGATGCTCATTCTCGTCCTGGTAACATGCTGGCCTTGACACAAGGGTAGAATTCTGTGGATGTCCATTGCCTACCGGTGGTAAAATGCTGCTGCTTGCATATTTCCTTGTTAGAAAATCACTACTAACATTTCACTTTCCACATTACTTTATATTCCACTACCATTTTTACTTTACCTTACATGTTTCTTGCGCCTTCTGTGAACTCTCGAATTGTTTTACTTACAGGTAAATGTGAGAACATGTATGAAATAGGCATTTACACCTTGCCCTTTATGTCAGGCACACATCTCAATGGTTGTTTCCACATTGTCCAATTTGTTTAGCACAATCAGATATTGAAGTTTTCACATTGCTCTTTCTGTGAAGGACAAATTACCTTACTATTCCATATTTTCCTTCAGCTCTACTCTGAACATGTCTTAGTCCTCTGTGTGGCCTGTCAGTAAAGGACATATTACCCCTTATTGGGCTTGCAGCTTTCACACAAGTGCTCAAATAACAGCTTTACTTTCTGGCCTCTGGTCACCCATTTTCAGTGAGAGAGGAACCCATGAAGATCAACAGCCATTTTTTGGAACCACAGTCTATAATTATGTGGTAAAGAAAGACTGTGTGCTTAGTGCACAGATCTTCTCTAGTCCGAGGCATACAAACCTGACAACACTACATATCTCGAAACATTCATTCAAGCTTTGGCTGGGTTTCACTGGGCATATTTGTTTTGCACTCTGTCAGCAGCTCTTGCACTGCATCAGCAAACAGGCTTTTGCAAAGCCAGGTGTTCTCCCAGATCGAATTCCAACAACTCAGAGCCCTCCATTGTCACAAGCTCCAGGTCATTGGTTAAAGAGAATAACATGCCACTGCTAAAACATATCAGTATCTGTCAGAGGGAATGATTCACAAAGGTATGTATAATACTACACCTATGTGAGTGATTTGCTATTCACTATTCCTAATTGTAGTTATTCACCATTTCTGAGGGTAGATTTACACCTATGTATACCACTACCATATATCCACACCGCCTACAACACAATTTGTATTTATTACTATCCGTAATTTTCCACCTGCAGGTGGAGATCAGAAAATAGCAGCTCTCGTAGTAGGCCTCCTTATTATCTTACTGACAGCTTCCCAAGACAAGGAAAAAAGCATATATCTTCCCATTGATAAAAAATCTTCTTTGGTCCCCAATGAGGCCAAAAGGTATTGTCCCATCTCACGTCTTCCAATGACAGCTAAAATCTTGGAAAGACATCTAAATTATGAATTCTCAATTTTCTTAGGGACAAATTGTGCATTGCACGGAACACAATTTGGGTTCAGGAGAAACCAAAATACTGAATCAGTACTTATAGTCACTACTGATGAAGTTAGATCAATTGTGGACTATGGAGGAAAGGCTGCAGTGATCCTGTTCGACCTATACGCAGCCTTGGATGCCATGGGCATTGGGGGTTCAGCCCTCAAGCTCTTGCACTCATTTATCTCAGACTGAGAACAATCCATCTCTTTGATGAATTTACAGTGGAAACTTTTTCACTTCTGTGTGGTGTTCCTCAGGGTTCGTCCTTGAGTCCCACAGCTTTTTTACCTTTTTGTTCTTCCTTTGGCTTCTTGAATTTCTCCTTTGGTTTTTCCACAAACTAGTACGCAGATTATATAAAAATGTTGTTGTCTATTTCAACTGATGTTGATGACATTGCTCAATGTTTTAATAACTGCATGACCAAAGCAGTTCAATGGATGAGCAACAACTGTCAAATTCAGAGAAAGTGGACGTTCTTCTGTTTGGGAAATACACTTCCTTTTGGGATATATCATGCAGTGACAGCCAGTGCAGTTGAGAGCGGTGGGGCAGTGGGGAGCGCAAGGTAAGTGAATTTCCTTTTAAATTTTTTTTATTTTCCCTCATCACTGTCTGTCGATTCCCCCCGCACCACCGCTCTTACCTGCACCATCCGTCACAGCATCCTGGTGGCCCCAACATCTAGGCCTACTCCCAGCACCGGTTTACCAAGCTAGGAATCTGGGGCAATCTCCAAAACTAAACCTACCTTCTCTGGAAAGATAACTAAGCTCAACTCATCCTGTTTCTTCTTGGTAAAATCCCTGATGAAGGTTCACCCATTTACATCATCCGATATTCCGAAATTGGTAATCATTACGTTTGGGCTTTCCAGGTTAGATCACTGTAACGCTCTTTATATGGCATCCACCAACAATATCTGAATAAATTGCAAATTGCAAATTTTACAAAACACAGCAGCCACGTTCTAGTAAAATCCCTAAGTTTAAATCTGCCTCACTTGTCAGAATTACACTGACTTCCTTTTAGGATACGAGTAGCTTTTAAGACTTTAGTCATGGCTGGCAAAGCCCTTGACGAAATATGTGCTGAGTACCTTAAGAAGGATTTCAGATGATACACTCCAAGAAAATCTCTTCAATCAGCCACGTCAACAACAATAGAAGTACCCAAAATGATTTAGACATCTTGGGATGCCAGAAGCTTTACTTTCTCAATGATCAAACTTCTGAATAGAATGCCTCGGCATCTTAGAGCATAATCCAATGACAAAAACCTCGCTTTTTTATCCACATTGCTTATTTAGGGTCCACATAGTGTTACTTCTACCTGGAAATGAGCGCCAAGACGCCCCTGGGCATTCGCACACTTTAACAACATTTAAAATTTACCTATTCGTGCAGGGTCAAGTTTACTGCTGAATCTGTGCTCCTCCAAACATTAGGTTTATTGTTTCTGTTGTATGACCAATGAGCAGTTGGTCATTGGAAAAGGCAACTTGTGCTTGGAATATAGTGATATCTTCAGGTGGTGCAGCATCAGTTTCCCTAGCTGCCACAATTGGTTCAAACTCCTTCAAAAGTTCCTGAAGTCTTTGGCAAGATCATCTCTGTCCATGCTTGGAATGTATGGGTAGAGGAGCAGAAGTTGTCCTAAATATGTAAACCTATGAATACTAGTTTTTTGGTGTGCTAGATGTCACTGCCATTTACAACTTAGATGAAGTTCAGTTCTTCTTAGGCAGGTATGCCTTGGAGAGTTTTCCGATATCTTCCATGTTAATATATTTCTTTAATACGAATATCTTGAAGCTTAAAGAGTTGACCTAAAGTTAGCATTCCACTTATATACCTCTTTATGTTGTTTGTATTCTGTCCATCATGGTCTTCAGCATGTCATTTCTTCATTTATGTATCCCCTCATCCTGTTGATTGAGTGTGTAGGAAATGTTTTCTCTTTTGCTTGGGAGAGCACCTTGGTCTTATATTGTGATCTGCTTTGTGCATATAGTTGATTGTAGTTCATTTTCAGTTGTAGTCCTTTCATGGGATAATGTCTGTCCTGGAGCCCACCTGTGAGCTCAAGTATCTCATGAGCTGGTATTATGAGTGGTGTCTACATGGGGTATGTAAAGCATTCATCAGTGGAACTTTCCTATTTAGGACTGATATGTGTACTTGCGCAGGACTTTGTTTATTGTGTTTTTGCTCAACAGAAGGAAAACTGCTTTTGAACTTCAAAATCCAGTTGGTGAATTTGCTCTTCTTCTCTGACTCTGTTTTGTGGTTTGGTTAATCGCGGATGATGAAGGGCGTTGTATTCGCCAACTTCCACATACTCAATCGCTAATGACGTTAGAGCAGATTTAATAATTGAAATGCTAGCCTTCCTGTGTGGATGTTTAAGTTAGCATAACCAGTCATCACGTTGATGTAGCTACGTCTTCGTTTACCAGAAATGCTGATTGATACAGCACATTTAAAGACCTGCCGGAGTTATTTTCCATCAACAAGAAAATAGTCAAAATAGGATTTTTTTTGAAGTGCTACTTCTCCTGCTGTATATAACTTGTGCTTTGAAAGAAGCCATGATGGAGACGCTCCTGTAATCTTGCAAATGGTCAAGCATGGTGCTGATCTCAGTCCCAACCATTTATTTATTCATTTAAATAAATTAATATTTAGCAGAGCAATGCCTTTCCCCTAGTATGTAGGCTAACAGAGACATTATAATATTAATATTTAGTCAGTCGTCTGTTTTACAAAGCACAATGTCCAAAGTACTCTCTGGATTATAGAATGTAGATTTATTAGTTCAGTCCTCTGAAACCACCCACCTTACCCTGAGAGCATTCTCATTCACTCCTCTGAACTATAAAAAGTACCTATTCTGGGATGCGTGACTTTTATCAAGCGTGTCCTTATAACGGACTATTATTTGATATATATTATTCATGTGCCGTCATTCTTGCCTTTAAATTGAGCAGTCCCTATGTTAGTTTGCTATTACATTTTGTACATTTCTGACATTTTGCTGCTTTCATACTCAGAAGCACTGTATTGAACTTGATTATGTGCTTAAAATATTCTTTATTGCCAACGTTTTTTGTCTATTCTTCATGTCAAAACCTTTGCTTGTGAGCTATATTGATGCTGATTTAAACTGACTAACTAACTTCCTATTGCTTTCTGTAGTGATGATTAAATTTTAAACAAACCTTCATGGTTTTAACTTTGTATATAGCCCTGCATTAGGTTTGGTTATTTGTCTTGGGCCCTCATTCTTTGGGACACAGACGGCACCAATCCTGCATATCAGCCCTTTTATAAAATATTGCTGGAAAGGGCCAACATCCCCAGAGCAGCCCCTTTCATCAGAGATTGTGCATTTTATCTGTACAAAATATTCTGTAAAAAGTATTTGGTATATGTTGAAATGAAAGAACATTGTGAGTCCATAATAGAAATATTAGAAATGATGGGGGCTATGTGACTAGTCCTAAATGAATGCCAAAGGAATTTCGGTTCTAAAATGTGAACCCCTCAGGCAGCTGTTAATCAAATTGATATTACAGGTCTTAGAAACCACTTTTAAGCAAAGAGGTCAGCGTATCTTATCTTAGAGCCTTATGAGTTTGAACTGCCCACCGGATTAGGAGTTTTCTCCTGTATAGCGGACTGCTTTTTGGTGCTCCCAAGGCGGTGCCTATGAAATAGGCACCGCAATGGGAACTTCAAAGTAAGTATCTGCATGGCATTGACTACTGCAGTCCATGCCATGCAGGTACTGGTGTGTATGCAAACAGGAGGGCACATTCTGTGCCTCCCTGTCTGCATTCACATGACATGAGGCACCAGCGGGCCCTTTCTATACTCACTGCCGCACTTTTCATGGCATTCGCACCTCCATGAAATGTGAGGGGGTGAGAAAACTCATATTATGCTTAGCAGGTTTCAGCAGCCCTGCCAAGCATATTGCACCCTCAAGACCGCCACTCCACCACCAGGGATCTCTGATCCCTGGAGGTTGCGGTTGTCCCAGAGAAGCCTGACCGCCCTGGTCATAATGGGGCAGTGGGAAGATTGCCACTGCTGCGCACCTGCCAATTTGGCGGTCTGTGAACCGCCAGACACGTACTAAGGCCCTTAAACTAACAGACTTATCCTACTTTACTGTTTTGAGAACCTTACATTAAACCATAAGTGTAACCAGTCTCCTGCATTATTCATCTTAAAGACAATGAAAAGCATGTATTAAAGGACTATGGCTAATTAACACATACTACCATTAAAACAATCATGTGAATAACAGAAATGACCAGTTGGATAAGGATAATATTTGCAAAGGCATATATTGCACATTTTTTATTCTATAACAAATGGCATTAATACAAAATAATAAAGAAAAACTTACCAAAAGAAAAAACAAAACTACATTAAGTTTATTTGAAATTCTGGTTTTATCACCAGCCAAGAAACAAAACTGCGAGGTGATGCCAGTGATTCACTTCTACTAACCCACACAACACTGTAAAATATGAAAAAAGTGTCAGACCAAAGTAGTCAAAGGATAATGCTATATGTGAGACACATTACACTCTGCAAGACAAGCAATGGAAAAATGAATCAATAACTATTGTGCACAAATAAAGGAAAATCGGACCATTCATCCACCTCTCTGTTAATCAAAATAACAATCTGTGTAATCTTCAATAAAACACCATGAGCTACAAATAAAACAACCTCACCTATATCATAGATGCATCTGACCCACAAACTGGTCCGAATACATCTTTGGTACGGCTGTGTCATTTAAATATGTGCCAATTTCCTTGGGAGACATAATATTTGCTAAGGTACCACTGCTTCTGGATTATCAATGTGCCCAAAGGAGCCAATTAAACATGCTACAAATGATACCCTTTGGTTATGAACACGCCTTGCAAATCCTAACTCATCTTGCCATTTGTATGTCTTCCCTAGAGGCAGGCTTATGTGTGGTTGGCAGGAATTCATGTCCTCTCAAACACAACAACCACCACACTCCAAACACAACATGCAACATCTGGATACAGAAAGGGACTTTAGGACTCCCCATTCAGCGAATGTCTCCAAAACAGCTATTTCCTTCATGATATAATAGAGACATGCTATTGTTATGATTTCCACCCACCATTATGGGGCAGTGATTTGAACCTTGTCCTAGGCCCCAGGCTAGATAATGTTAACTCAAGCACACACACCATCACCAGCGGATACACTGCAATAGCGTAAACTATGGGCCTGATTTAAATTTTGGAGACCGGGTTACAACGGTGATGGATATCTCTTATGGGATTTAGACATAGGCAGCTGGAATATCTGTCACTGTTGTGACAGAGTAATCCGACTGCTGGAATCTAAATCAAGCCCTATATCTCCATGAAGTAGAAGGTATCTGAATGGACAGATATCTACACAAACCTGCCATAGAAAACCAATTATTAGAAAAAGAACGAGAGATGTTTGTGCCTAGACAAGTACAG
The DNA here is from genome assembly GCF_964204655.1 of Triturus cristatus. Taxonomy (NCBI): domain Eukaryota; kingdom Metazoa; phylum Chordata; class Amphibia; order Caudata; family Salamandridae; genus Triturus; species Triturus cristatus. The sequence goes on from NC_140585.1 coordinate 209,232,388, forward strand.
TCAAACGCATTGTCTGGACAGAGGGGCTCATTTAGGTTTCGGTGAGCAGGACACTGTGCCACAAACAGCAAGAGTACTATGTATGCTAAACTCACAGTCTGCCACTCTATTTAGAGTTAAGTGAACCATTGAATTTCCATCATTGGAGGCCCTGATGGCGTAGCTGGAAGAAAACAAGCAATGGCCAGATGGACTTTGGCTGTCAGTGTGAGTCAGTTTAGACATTCTGCCCTATTTAGGCTGGGCGTTTCATGTACTTAGAACACTTTTCCCATACTCTAGAAAAAAATGCCTGTAGTGTCAGGGTCAATAGGTGTGTGTTTTTCCAAAACAAACTCATGCTTTGTGGGTTTTGGTTTATTTGTATAAAGCATGACAGAAGCTCAGCAAGAGGAACCTCTGTGACAGAGGCGTCTTTGAAGGCATAGTGCTCTTCACAACGTAGGCAAAGATTGCTAACTATAGTGGGCTGTCATGCAGTGATCAACAAGAGTTTGGAGGCTATCATCCCAGCTTGTTGGCTGGCCACCGATCATTCTTTAAATGAAGCTCAGAGTCTGACCACTCACCTGTTGGGCTCAGACCACAATTTTAGAAGCAACTGCTGGTGGCACTTCACAAATTTGACAATTGATAATCTAATAATCAGATCAGAGATTACAGAGGTAATAACAGTGTATTGTACTCCAAATAAAAGATCTGTGGACAACCTCAGAACCAGGTAGGAAGCACTCAGATTGAGCATTCGGGATGCATGTATTCCGAAGCAAATAGGAGCTCAAAATGTGATCTTTTCTTAAATTAGAGAACAGACTGCAGACCTATCCCTCCTAGAAGCTCCAGTGTAACACTACAGAACTTTATGGGAAGGTATAACAAAAATTTAAATTGATGGGTAAATATGCTGCTCCTAGATATTTCAGTTAGTGGGATGACTATGGAAAAATGTTATCGAATCTAATACCTTGTGATTACCATAGAACTACTAGCATGCATACTCTGTCAAGATGTCTCTGCATGGAGCCAGAGTTTCAGATTCTAAGGACTTCTGCTGTCAGTGAACGCAGACAATACAGAACTTTTCCAGGGACTAGTTGTCCCATTTTTCACTTATAATTTGCAAACCAATTAGATTTAGCCCACTGACAGGCATTATGTTAAATTGGTGGTAATCAATGATATTTCCGATTACATCGAAAAGGATAACATTTGTTTTGTGATGTGCACAGCATCAGGCATTCATGCTCACTGGGAAATAGACTGTGTTGTTAAGGGCATGAGCAAGCAGAATCAGTAGAAATCTGAATTCACCTGCCACTGTTGATAGCAAGGAAAGCCTTCAATAACCTTGTTCGTAGTGCCTTAACCTCTGACTTACAATTTTTCAGCAACCTGAAATCCTTCCATATTCAAAGTTGATTAAGTGTGTAAAGAACAGCACATTAAATGAAACATGTTAACACAACCATTTAAAATCATAGGTTTTACAGCAGCATCAAAATGTGAGCTATCCAATTTGGGCGCACAGGCACCCTGTGCCACTACTGCTTTCATCCTTTCCCGTTTATACCACATCTAGTAGTAGAAGTAAACATTACATAGCCATTTACTTTAACCATGACACTAGATCACCTTGTTAAGAAGCCCAGAGATGTATCCAATCCACTGGCCAGTAGAGGATTGGAGTGCCAAAAAATAAACAAAATAAAGAAAAGCTCAAATCTGTACTTGCCTGCCCCACAGCTCCTGGATAATCCTTCCATAGCAGATATACTAGAAATTAAGGCAAAAAGATAGCTAATGAAATTATATGAGATGTCTTTAGAATTATATTCCCTGATGGTAAATTTCTACCTTAAAAGATAACATACATTTTTGGAAAGAGGTCCTATTTATAAGCTAAAAGTCTTCACTTAATCCTAACTGATTGGTCCTGACTCCTGAGGTTGGTGGATAACTAGAGGTACTAACACCATTACTATGTATAGATAGTAGACAGCTGCTTTTAAGAAAAACTCCTTGGTTTGTTTCCGTGACACAGTATGTCTACAAGCTTCCATATGGCCTGGCTTTCATACTTTGCCAATATCTCATTATTTGCTTGGAAGTTGTCTTTCATGTCTCAGTTCTAAAGAGGTCAAGCAACATATATGGCTGTCAGGAGACTAAGCAACTGTGTAGTCTAAAATCAAATAAAGTCACATAGATTATCAAATCATGAATGGATTTATGGCAAAACTAGACACATATTTGGATTCCAGCCCACTCATTTGCTGCATAGCAGAATCATTGAACGTTGTGCCGTAAGCCAACCTGGAGATTTAATCACAATTCAACCTATAAAGTGTAAAGTGAAATATTACACATGATATACCTTATCAGGAACAGAGGTGCCATTCCTGCCAGTCTCCTATAAAATCATGATAATTTAGCATAGGCTACTTTCGGTCCCAGTGCTATCCACGCCCACATGCCTGACTGTCTCAGGTAGAGGTTTTTATGTGTCAGCACACGTTCACGCACAACCTCCCTAATCCCTTTATCCCAGCGCTTCACAGCTGCTTATCTCATTTTTTAAGGTGAACTTTGAAGGTTACAGCTCAAATCTGTCTTATAAAGAAATAATAAGGTGGGTGAGATGCCGTTAGTGGGCTCCGCCTCACAGCAGAGGTTCAACATTTTTACAAATGTGTGTTTTCATGGGTGGAATTCACTTCCTTAAGGAAACCTACAAAAACAGCATTAAATAATGCAGTCATTGTGTAATGCTGCAAAAGCAATAATAATTTACCATATTATACATGAGTTGGTCAATAAGATATCCGTCAATGAGTAATCAGTAGTTACCATTTCTTCTAACCTGAACGACTGGCACCAGTACAAAAAGTAGACTGTTTTTTAATAAAAACCTTTTTTACATATTTTTGTTCAACGAACATGAAATGCTTATGACAGTAATTTAATTTCACTTTATTCTAATTGTTGCATCTTCATTTTGTGGGAATTTTGTAAATGTTTTTACAATATGTTGACAAGAGACAATATTTTTTCCCAAAAGAAGCAATTATATATTACACGTGTGGTTCACTGTATACATTGTTGAATATTTGTGGGCTTTCTTAGTGAAATCCTGCCTAACCCTTCCAGAATAGTAGCCCTTTCATGACTTCCTTTCTGCATTCTTGGCAACATATTGTCTACAGCTGACTCAATGGTTTCCTATCTATGTGTCTATCCCTAATGCCCTGTCGGCCTTCTGCACGTCCGCGGAAGGAAAATTATTTGACACGCAGCGGTACTGCGTGAACCGCTGAAGAACTACACCTCCCATGAGCAGGAGTGGCATGGCGGCAGACGCGCGCAGAAGTGGAAGGCTTCATAGAGCACTTCCGCCCTGGCGGCGGTGCTGATTATTCTGTGTTCGCAAGCAACGACAGAGACGGGAGAGTCTGTTCCTGTTCCCGCTTTTGTTTGTTCCGGTGATTGCAGGCGGAAAACTTCCCACTGCGACGTAGACACAGCGGCCATTCTCATAGTTCCGGTGAGGCGAAACCGGGACGACATTTCCATTTGGCAGGCTCAAATCAGTACGGTAAGGGTGCAGTGCACCAGTGGGATTCCCTAAACGGCCACCCTGGGCTTGTGAAGGTCGTGGGGGAGACATACAAATACCCTGCAAACTCGGAGGGGTTGTAAGGCTCGAGGGCACCAGGAAGTCGCTTCATTCTTTGCCTGTTATTACGTTCAGTGCACTAGGTGTCCCTCCTCGTTGGCGAGCCACACGTTTGTCGGCTCTTGCGAGTAGAAGGGATACCAGTGCCGGGGCTACGCAGATAAAACCTGATAATAACGCTGTTTTCTCCATCTTAGTGTTACGTGTAGGTTCTGGAGTAGTAAGAGGCCTTGTCTGACTGGTCTCAGGTTCTTGGGCAGAGAGAGTGATCTGCACCTAGGAGCCACACGTATCCTTCTTTTTCTTTACAGGTGATTACCCTTAACACTGGCACTCACACACGAGGTCAGGGTAGAGAGAGTGATGGGGACACTAGGATTATAACGTTGTTGTTTTCTTGTGTCTTTTCAGGTCTCCTTCTCCGCTGTCCCCTCCCTTTCCTTCCTTCGCTCGATCGCTTCACTGATCTGCGCTATAATAGCCCTCAGACTTGAAGCTATCGAGAGGTGGACCATATTGAGCATCGATCCAATCCCGAGGAGTCGAAGAGCACAACAGAATAATCGGCCCATGGGTTTTAGTCCTCCTGATCGAATACTTTGCTTACGTATGGCTACCCTTGAGGATGTGGTGGCTGCTTTACAGATAGTGCAGCAAGAACTGGCAGCCTCCAGAACAGAAACAGCGAATCTACAATCTAAGGTAGACCACTTACAAAGGAACCCTTTCGATGCAGGGGGGTCTTCCCTGTTTCAGACTCATCCCATTACAGTCGAGGTACCCACGCCAATCCCTTTAGCACCCCCAGAAAGGTACTATGGAGACGCTAACAAAATACAAGTCTTCCTGACGCAGGTCATGTTACACTTTAAGTGCAAGGCTAAGGCATTTACCACCAATCAAGCAAGGGTGGCATTCCTTATTTCGTATCTGGCAGGTGATGCGGCTCTGTGGGCAGTCCCGTTGGTTCAGAGGGATGACCCGCTCCTTTACGATTGGGACTCATTTAGAGAGGAATTCAAAAACATTTTTGACCGTAGGTCCCATACCCTCTCTGCAGACCATGAATTGCTCGAACTGCGACAAGGAAACAAAGAGCTAGTGGTATATCTCACCACATTCAGGCGCCTAGTGGCAGAAACCAAATGGCCTGAAGACAAGCAGTTCGCCATTTACTATCCAGGATTGAGAAACGACCTAAAAGATATCATCGCTCAGATTGATCACCTGCCGACAACATGTACGGAGCTTATCAACTTGACCCTAAGATTGGAACACCGTATGAGCGACAGGAAGAACGATACTCGGAAGAAGGAACGTGTACCCCCACGAACTGAACGTTTCAACACCCGAGAGCCTCCTCGATGTTACACGGAACCTATGGAGATAGGAGCAGTACGTGCTCCACTTACCGTGGAAGAAAGATACTCAAGAAGGAGGAATGGGCCGTGCCTCTATTGTGGGAAAAGAGTGCATTTTGTCAGAGACTGCTTACAGAAACCCCAGAACCCACAGGCGAGGGGAAAGGAGGCAAACATCTATGGCAAGAAAACTCCGGAAAACTAGACAGCTCGGGGGACGTTGGAGGGAAGCTCTCGAGCACGACATATCTACCCTCTTTGAGTGCTGAAGACATGAACCGGTTTTTCTATATCCCGATACACATTCGAATCGGCGACGAATGGAGAGCGGTCCAGGCCCTGGTGGACTCCGGAGCAACGGGTATTTTTATGGCTGACTCTGTAGCCCATAAAATGGGGGTTCGTCTATTGAAGAAAACTGTACCAGAAATCGTGATCGCCGTGGATGGGCGGATGCTGGATTCCGGACCAATTCAGTACATCACAAACATGGTGGAAATCAGATGCAACTCACACCATGAAGAAGTAATGGAGTTCAACATAATATCGTCCCCCCAACATGGGATTATCCTGGGCCTCCCATGGTTACAGAAACACGACCCACGGATTAGTTGGGTAAACAAGACACTCCATTTTGTCTCGGATTACTGTTCCAACCATTGCTTCAACAAGGGGGCACCACCTGCACAGACGAGGCCAGCAACGCATTGGATCGCGACGGCTGCCGAAAAAGATACCATCCTACCCAAACATTATGCCGGTTTCCGTGATGTGTTTAACGAAGTGCACGAAGTGCACGAAGAGACCCTGCCGCCCCATCGACAGTACGACTGTCAGATCGATTTTGTAGCCGGAGCTTTAGTACCATGCGCATGAATATACGCCCTTACGGAAAAGGAGAACGAGCATTTGAGGAGTTATTTGGACAAATACCAGGCATTGGGGCTTATACGCCCTTCCAAGTCACCGGCAGCCTCCCCTCTGTTTTTTAATCCGAAAGCCAATGCATAGACTTGCATAGACTTCAGGGCTTGAACGACATTACGATTAAGAACCGATACCCTCTTCCCTTAATCCCAGTTTTATTGGAACAGATAAAGAAGGCGGTGATTTACACCAAGCTAGATCTTAAGGGAGCCTACAACCTAGTGAGGATGAGAGCCGGAGATGAATGGAAAACCGCCTTCAAAACAAGATACGGGCTATACGAGTATCTAGTGATGCCATTCGGTCTCTGCAACGCCCCTGCGGCCTTTCAGTTTTTTCTTAACGAAGTGCTACGCAACTTCATGGACAAATACGTCGTTGTTTACATCGACGACATTTTGATTTATTCATTTTCCAAAGAACAGCACATCCAACAAGTAAGCACGGTTTTACAGGCATTGCGCAACAACAAGCTGTTCTGTAAACTTAGTAAGTGCGAATTTCATGTGGACATTGTCGAATTCCTGGGTGTTATGCTTACGCATAGAGGGCAGGTGATAGCAGAAAGGAAAGTACAAGCAGTGAAAGAATGGCCAGAACCACAGAACGTTTGGGACATACAGTGCTTCTTGGGATTCCCCAACTTTTTCAGGAGATTCATTGACCAGTTCTCCAAGACAGTGACTCCTATAACTAAGTTATTACGAAAAGTTTCAGTGGTCCGACGAAGCCCAAACCGCCTTTGATGAACTAAAAACGGCATTCGTAACCGCCCCCTTATTGGCACATCCCAATCCGGAGAAACCCTATATAGTGGAAGCAGACGCTTTTGAGGTTGCCATTGGAGCGGTCTTGTTGCAAAGACACGACGCCACGGGACAGTTGCATCCCATAGCGTTCTTGTCCCGGAAGCTGAACGAGGCGGAGATAAACTATACCGTAGCCGAGAAGGAATTGCTGGCAATTAAGGAAGCTTTCACCGAGTGGCGCCACCTCCTCTTCGGAGCCAAAGAAAGAGTAACGGTGTACACCGACCATAGGAAGCTGCAGTTTATGAGGTCCACAAGGCACTTAACACCGAGACAGCTACGCTAGATGCTCTTCTTTGAGGAATTTGATTTCGTTGTAACCTACCTACCAGGGAAGGAGAACAGGAAGGCGGACGCCCTCACCCGCCAGGAATCCAGCAGAGAAGAAGAAGAACGTGTGGAACACGCCATCATTCCCCCACATAAAGTCGTGTGTGCCCCACAAACCAGCGATTTCCTACAGAAAGTGGCCAAAGGAACCCAGACGTGCACATGGAGAACATGGCTGAGATTCCACACAGAGTGCAAGGGAAAACAAGGCATTGTCCTAAAAGGACACATGATGTTGGTACCCACGAAAACCCTGCAGAAACAAGTGTACATACCAAGTTCTGGACACAATGGGGTATACAAAACCTTAGAGCGGATCGAACGACAGGTCTGGTGGCCTAGTGTTCGAAAGGACGTTACACAATGGATCAAAGAATGCGATACGTGTTCTCGAATGAAGACAGACCACACCAGGCCACAAGGATTGCTTCAACCCTTACCCACACCCATGGCTCCCTGGGAGCACATTTCCATCGACTTCATCATAGGACTTCCTAAAGACCAAGGGTATGATACAGTAATGGTAGTGGTTGATTATCTCACTAAAATGGGACATTTCATTGCCTGTCACCAGATACCCTCAGCAGGGCTCTTAGCAAAACTACTGTTGCTACACATAGTCAGATTGCATGGCCTTCCACATCGTATAGTGTCCGATAGGGGAACGCAATCCACAGCTCGGTTCTGGAAGGTGTGGTGTAAGGCTCTACAGATTCAGGTGGCTCTCTCTACAAGCTTCCATCCCCAAACTGACGGGCAGACCGAAAGGGTCAATCAAACCCTTAAACAATACCGAAGGTGTTACATAGATTCCACAACTGAAGTCTGGGTGGATAGGTTGTGGGTGGCAGCAGTGGCTTATAACAGTGCCATACAGAGTTCCACTAAAACCGCCCCCTTTTATAACACATACGGGTTTCACTAGAGGTTTCTTCCTTTGCTGCACCCAGGAGGGGATACCAACATGCCCGAGGTACACAACAGGGTAAAACACATTCAGGACATGTTAAAAAGAACCCAATCTCAGCTGCAGGTAGCCAAACAAAAATATAAACAGGGGGCTGACAAACATCGTAGAGCAGGCCCCACATACCGATCAGGTGACATGGTGTGGTTATCCACAAAAAATATCCACTTTAAACGACCATCAATGTTCAACCCTAAGTTTATCGGACCTTATAAGGTGGTTAAACTGATCAACCCTGCGGCCGTGAAACTAGCCCTGCCGGCTTCTATGCGCATACATCCTGTGTTCCATGTATCGCTCTTAAAGCCCTTGGTCACACCCATGAAAAAGAGACCACACCCTGTGTGGATAAACAATGAGAAAGAATACGAAGTCGCAAGAATCTTAGATACCAAAACAAGAGGCCGAAACAGTTTGTATCTAATATCCTGGAAGGGATACGGGCCAGAAGACAATTCCTGGGAACCAGCTGGTGCCATACACGCCCCTACTTTACTTGCCGCGTTCCATAAAAAGCATCCCCTGCCACAGAAAGGAAAGAACCCCACGTAAAGAGGGATGTACTGTCAGGATCCCTAATACCCTGTCGGCCTTCTGCACGTCCGCGGAAGGAAAATGCTTTGACACGCAGCAGTACTGCATGAACCGCTGAAGAACTACACCTCCCATGAGCAAGAGCAGCAGGGTGGCAAACGCGCGCAGGAGCGGAAGGCTTCATAGAGCACTTCCGCACTGGCGGCGGTGCCGATTATTCTATGTTCGCAAGCAATGCCATAGACGGGCGAGTCTGTTCCTGTTCCCGCTTTTGTTTGTTCCGGTGATTGCAACAGGAAACCTTCCCACTGCGACGTAGGTACAGTGGCCATTCTCATAGTTCCGGTGAGGCGAAACCGGGAAGACATTTCCATTTGGCAGGCTCAAACCGGTACGGTAAGGGTGCAATGCACAAGTGGAATTCCCTAAACGGCCACCCTGGGCTTGTGAAGGTTGTGGGGGAGACATGAAAACGCCCTGCAAACTCGGAGGGGGTGTAAGACTTGAGGGCTGCAGGAAGTCGCTTCATTCTTTGCCTGTTATTACGTTCAGTGCACTAGGTGTCCCTCCTCGTTGGCGAGCCACACGTTTGTCGGCTCTTGCGAGTAGAAGGGATACCAGTGCCTGGTCCTAGGAAATACATTTTCTGATGCTGTCAAAAAACGTGTGGGTGAGATACGAACATGATGTGGCATGAGCAAAGACTGTCTGTATGTTCCGCCTGAATTTTTCGTCGACCGATGGGCGTGGTCCCATCTAATCTCAATGGATGAGAGATAACTAATCATTGTGTTTTGTTGTGTTTTCTTAGCAGGGAATTGTGGGTGAGATGAGGCAATCTCATACAACCTCTGTGACGTATGATCAGAGATAAATCTGGGTAGGTCAAACAAAGAGCAAGGGTCACACGGGGACCGGGGCTACACAGATAAAACCTGATAATAACGCTGTTTTCTCGATCTTAGTGTTACGTGTATGTTCTGGAGTACTAAGAGGCCTTGTCTGACTGGTCTCAGGTTCTTTGGCAGAGAGCGTGATCTGCACCTAGGAGCCACACATATCCTTCTTTTTATTTACAGGTGATTACCCTTAACACTGGTACTCACGCACGGGGTCAGGGTAGAGAGAGAGTGGTGGGGACACTAGGATTATAACGTTGTTGTTTTCTTGTGTCTTTTCAGGTCTCCTTCCCCGCTGTCCCCTCTATTTCCGTCCCTCGCTCTATCGCTTCACTGATCTGCGCTATAATAGCGCTCAGACTTGAAGCTATCGAGAGGTGGACCATATTGAGCATCGATCCGATCCCGAGGAGTCGAAGAGCACGACACTATGAGGTTTTGTGAGCACTGTAGGCGGCATGCTGGCTATGCTTTACATAAATGCAAATGGATACTGTTAGACTTGGTCTTTGCTGCAGAGTAATCCCATATGTTGCCTTTCTTTTCCTTCCCTTGCTGCACTCATTTTTCCTGTCTTTTAGGACTCTGTGCACTTTACCCCTTCTAACCTGTGATAAAGTGCTTGTGGTCTCTAAAACATGTTCAAATTGGCCTACACCTGATTGGTACATTTAATTTGACCTTGTCAGTAAATTACTTCCCTTTGCAGCATAGCTCCGCCTGGCAGCTCTTGCCCCCTGAACTTTCCTGGTGCTGTGTTCGAGACACCTGATCCCTGGTGGTCCAGTGGGGTGCATCGCTGTGTTTCTGCTTTCTGCATTTTTGCTCCTCTGCTCTTTTTTCACCTTCTTTTTCATCTACCTTTTGCTTTTATTATCTATTATTGCTTTCTTTCTCTTTCTGCTAATTCTTCTCTTTTTTGCCTTTTTCCCTTTCCGTGCCTTAGCCGCTGCTCGTCCCCCACTGCCTGACCCACTCCAGTGCCATTTTCTCACTTCCAGCTTCCCGCCTCCTGCCTACCATCTGTCCAACCCTCGCCAAACATTACTTAATAGCTCCCGCTGAGCAGTGAAGGAGCAATCTTTTAAACCTTGTCAGTAAATTGCTTCCCTCACTGCAAAGCTCTGCCTGGTAGCTGTTGCCCCTAACTCGACCATGCCCTGTGTTTAAGGCCCCTGATCCCTGGTGTCCAAGGAGGGAGAATCTCTGCTCTGCTGCAAATCTCTTCCCTCTGTTTTTCTGTTTTCTGCCTTTCTGCTCTTTTTTCACCTTCCTTTTTATTATCTTTTGCTTTTCTTATCTATTATTGCTCTCTTTCACTTTATCCTTTTTCTCCTCTTTTTTGATTTTTTTCCCCTTTCTGGACCCTAGCCGCTGCTTGTGTCCCACGGTCCTGCCACCTCCAGGGCTATTTTCCCACTTCCTGCCTCCCAGCTGTCCAGCCTTCCCCAAACGCTATTAAATGCTGTCTGATTCGCAGGCATACAGCGGGTGCAGTCAGCTGTGCATTGCTGACGTGCCAAACATGTGCCAAAGGCAAGCTCGTCTGTGCCCGTCCATGTCTGGGCCGCACCCAGCGCCATACACCCTAGTTCCTAGACCATCTACCACTGCGACTCACGCACCCTCCACACCAGTCACACCGAACCACTCACCGCCTGCCACCTTGTATCACCGAAGAACACCTAAGGCCCAACTGCAACTGCACCTTTGCCAGCATCCACACACCAGCCCTACCAATCCCACGACCCGGAGGAACTGGACCCGACCTCATCAGGTGCATCCTGATGAGCACCTGTACCCTCAAAAGACAGGCCATGGAGATCTGGGACCTGCTTGACTCAATCTACCCGACATTGTCTTCTTTACGGAAACCTGCTTGAACCCCACCTCAGCTCGAACCTCACAACCACCATCCCCAAAGGCTGCAAAATCATTCACAAGGACCACGTCAACCAATTGGACAGAATAGTAGCCATTTCATGACCTCCTTTCTGCATTCTTGGCAACATATTGTCTACAACTGACACAATGGTTTCCTATCAATGAGGTTTTGTGAGCATTGTAGGTGGCATGCTGGCTATGCTTTACATAAATGCTAATGTTTGCTGTTAGACTTGGTCTTTGCTGCAGAGTAATCCCAGATGTTGCCTTTCTTTTCCTTCCCTTGCTGCACTCATTGTTCTTGTCTTTTAGGACTCTGTGCACTTTACCCCTTCTAACCTGTGATAAAGTTCTTGTGTTCTCTCTCTAAAACATGTTCAAATTGGCCTACACCTGATTGGTACATTTAATTTGACCTTGTGAGTAAATTACTTCCCTTGCAGCATAGCTCCACCTGGTAGCTCTTGCCCCCTGAACTTTCCTGGTGCTGTGTTCGAGACACCTGATCCCTGGTGGTCCAGTGGGGTGCATCGCTGTGTTTCTGCTTTCTTCATTTTTGCTCCGCTGCTCTTTTTTCACCTTCTTTTTCATCTACCTTTTGCTTTTCTTATCTATTATTGCTTTCTTTCTCTTTCTGCTAATTCTTCTCTTTTTTGCCTTTTTTCCCTTTCCGTGCCGTAGCCGCTGCTCGTCCCCCGCTGCCTGACCCCCTTCAGTGCCATTTTCTCATTTCCAGCTTCCTGCGTCCTGCCTACCAGCTGTCCAGCCCTCCCCAAACACTACTTAATAGCTCCCACTGAGCAGTGAAGGAGCAATCTTTCTAACCTTGTCAGTAAATTGCTTCCCTCACTGCACAGCTCTGCCTGGTAGCTGTTGCCCCTAACTCTACCAGGCCCTGTGTTTAAGGCCCCTGATCCCTGGTGTCCAAGTGGGGAGCATCTCTGCTCTGCTACAACTCTCTTCCCTCTGTTTTCTGTTTTCTGCCTTTTTGCTTTTTTTTCACCTTCCTTTTCATCTATCTTTTGCTTTTCTTATCTATTATTGCTTTCTTTCACTTTATCCCTTTTCTCCTCTTTTTTGCCTTTGTTTTCCTTTCTGTGCCCTAGCCGCTGCTTGTGTCCCAGAGTCCTGCCTCCTCCAGTGCTATTTTCCCACTTCCTGCCTCCCAGCTTTCCAGCCTTCCCCAAACACTATAAAATGGTGCCTGATTCGCAGGCATGCAGTGTGTGCAGTTAACTGTGCGTTGCTGGCGTGTCAAACGTGTGCCAAATGCAAGCTTGTCTGTGCCCGTCCATGTCTGGGCCGCACCCAGCGCCACACGCTCTGGTTCCTGGACCATCTACCACTACGACTCCCGCACCCTCCATGCCAGTCACACTGAACCACTCACCGCCTGCCACCTTGTATCACTGAAGGCCTAACTGCAACTGCACCTTTGCCAGCCTACACACACCATCACTACCAATCCCACGACCCGGAGGAACTGGACCCGACCTCATCAGTTGCATCCTGCTTAGCACCTTTACCCTCAAAAGAGAGGCTGTGGAGAACTGGAACCTGCTTGACTCAATCTCCCCGATGTTGTCTTCTTTACAGAAACCTGGATCAACCCGACCTCAGCTCGGACAACCACCATCCCCAAAGGCTGCAAAATCATTCACAAGGACCACGTCAACCAATTGGGAGGAGGTATCACCAACGCACACAAAAACATCCTTTGCCTCACAACCAGCACCAGCGACCACTCACCTAACATGAAACACCTTCACTTCGAGATCCCAACCAATCTGAACACCACAGTTTATGGCACCCTCGTTTACAGACCTTCTGGAGCCCTTCACCCCTTCCGCGAAGCCATAGCCGACTTCATTACTCACCATGCTCTCACCTCATTGGACGACATCTGCCTCAGCAACCTCAATTTCCACATGTACAAACTTGACAACCACAATACCTCATCCCTACTGAAGAACCTCGCCAGCTTTGGACGTAAACAGCTGGTCATAATGCCAACCCACTCAGCAGGACACATGCTCAGCCTCATCCTTTCTCCATGCAAAAACATCCCCTTCAACCACACCTCCGAACCATACTGCAGCGATCACCACTGCGTCAGCTTCTCCTTCACCAAACCCACCATATGTCACTACATCCACAAAGATCCTAGCAGACGCTGGAACAAGGTCACCAAAGACCAGCTCAACACCTCCCTCAGCAAAATCCCACCATTGACATCCATGGACGCCAGCACCTCAGCACACAACCTCCACCACTGGATCTCCAACTGCACCAACAAACTGGCCCCTCAGGAAACCTTCGGCCAAGCAGTCCACCAAGAAAGCCAGTCTGTTCTCCCCCTCCCTCCAAGAGTCCAGCCGCAACTGCAGACAAATTGAGAAAATATAGAGGAGCAGCAAGATCATGGCCGACCATGCAGCCTTCAAATCCGCCGTCACCACACATCACCACCTCATCAGAGCAACAAAGAAAGCAGACATCCAAGAATGCACCAACGCCAATGCACACAACAGCAAAGAACTCTTCGCTATGGTCAAAGGGTTTGCCAGACCCAGCACAGAGACAGCAGGCATTCTGCCTCTCAAGACATCTGCAACAACCTCGCCACCTTCTTCCACCACAAGCTCAAGGAGATCTACAACAGTTTTGCTACACAACACTCACAACATCTAATTGCTCCAGACCTCAGCAGACCTTGGCCAACTGGGCCACCCTTACCTCGCACAACACCCTCAGGATCATGAAGAGCATATACTCCAGACCCACCTCCGATCCCTGCCCTCACCACATCTTCAACAGAGTTGGCACCTCGATTGCACCTGATCTCTGCAGCACCCTCAACTGCTGAAGAAATCCTCTGCTAACCTGATGTACCTCAAGAACTACAGATCCGGGGAGGAGCCTAGCGTGGTGACCAAGATGGCCGCATGAGCACAGAGCTCCCGCAACCCTCGTTCCCTCCGGCAATTATCCTGGAAAAATCCTGTGTCAAATATCCGGAATACTGGAGATGAACTACTGCTGAGGCGAGAGTCATTGTCCGGACTGAAATCGTACACCGGAGACCGAAGTTGTGACAGGTTGAAGTTTGCGGCCTATCCCCCGGGAGGTGCCCGGGTCTCGCGTTGGCATGGGCCCGGACACTAATTGAACAACAGCGGCCGTGTGCGGTGCGGATCATCGGAGGGGGGCTGTTTCCACTTTCACTTTCGTTTTCTCTCACAATTACGTGCCTCGGCCCGTGAGTGTCTTGGACAACAGTTGCCTCTAGCTCGGCCTGCATATGCATGGGCTTGCATCGGAGACCCGGATCCAGCGGACCTCGTGTCAATTGCGTGGCTGAGCGGCCTGTTTTTGACGCTGACTGTTCTGGGGTTAGGATGTCGACCAAATCGGAGGCCGACAAACAGAAGCCCAAGAATACCAGGCGGGGGGGCTACACCCAAACCAACAATATGGATCGCTATGCCCAGCAAAAGGGATCGCCAAGCGGACCGGGGAAGCTACAGGAATCATCGGGAGACGGCTCGGTCCCCGCACCGGAATTGACACTGCAAGATATTATGGGCGCCATTGAGGAGATGAAGTCCTCTATTGGGCAACAGTTTGAGGCCCTGGCACACAAAGTGGACACCATCTCAGTCGACGTTAATTTGCTCCGCGCTGACCTGGGGAAAACTAATGTGAGAGTAAAATCATTGGACCAAAAAACCACTAGCCTCACGGGGGACGTCTCTGATCTGCAAATAGAGGTCCGCACGCTGAGGACTACCAACGACCTAATTGCCCGCAAGATGGAGGATTTTGAAGGCCGGGCGAGGCGCAATAACGTGCGCATAGTTGGCGTTCCGGAGAAATCGGAGGAGCAATCGGCGGACCTGTTTGTCGAGGACTTGGTGCTTAACCATCTGGCGCCTAAGGGCCTCAGCAAGTTCTTTGCGGTCGAGCGGGCCCACCGAGTCCCGGGCGGGAGGCCCAAGGTGGGAGCCCCCCAGAGACCGATCATCGCCAGGATCTTCAACTTCAGGGACTGCGATGCCATTCTGCAGGCGTCACGGGGGTCCGGACCGGTTACTTTCCAGAACACTGCAGTGAGTTTTTATCCTGACTTCACCCAGGCGGTGCAGAAGCAACGGCAGAGTTTCCTGGGGGTCAAGAGGAGGCTACGTGAGAGGGGCCTGAAGTATGCCATGCTCTTCCCAGCCAAGTTGCGCGTCGAATACGAAGAACGAACCTTTTTCTTTGACTTGCCAGACGAGGTTGGGGAATGGCTCGACACATTGCCTCAGCGGCGGACTAGCGGGGATCATGCTGGCAGAGCGGAAGGAGGCCATGTCGCAAAAGAGTGAGGACTCTGGTGATCGACCATTCTGGTCAAGCTCGGGACAGTGGTTCGCTGATTTGTTTTCATTGCTAGCTATTGTCCGGGGGTGGCGAGGGCGCAATGGGATCTTTTTCCTCCTACGGGGTTTCTTCTTGTAGATTAGCTTCTGCTAGGGCGACAGGCACACTGCAAGTTGGGGGACTTTTAGGCTTATGCAGGGGTGCAGGGTGGGGGGTGGTTTGGGCTTGTTGGAGTGTTTGTTGTTGTTTTTCGTTTTGCAAGGTATCGCAATGCAAGTCTCGTGTGCTGCTCTCGGGGATGGGCGGGGGTCTCCTGCCAGTTTGTGATGGGGGTAGGGGTTTGAATATACTTAGTTGGAATGTTAATGGCTTGGGGGATCGTATTAAGCGGGGGATTGTTCTGCAATTTCTGAAGAGGTGCTCTCCTGACATAGTTTTGCTGCAGGAGACGCACCTGATAGGCAACACGTGTCATGCTCTCAATAGAAAGGGTTATAAATTCATTGCCCACTCTGGGTTTTCCTCGGGATCTCGGGGGGCAGGAATACTTGTTAGGACCTCGCTGCCGTTGGAGATTGATTCTACTACTGGTTTTGGTTTCTGTTTATGTCCCTCCTGGCCTGCAGGCCGCCACATTTGCCGACTTGGGGAGGGCCATGTTGGATCTCCCCGAGGGTGTGTTGGTAATGGGTGGTGACTTTAATGCAGTTGGTTCCGGATTACTAGACAGACATCCGCCAAGGGACCCCGGGGGGGAGCAGAGATGGCTCCCAGATTTTACTGATACACTAGGTTTGGTTGAGTGCTGGAGGCTGCTGCACCCCGCTCAGCGGCAGTATACTTTTCACTCTGGGGCGCACGGCAGTCTCTCTAGAATAGATTATGTTCTCACCTTGGCTGCCCATGCTTCCTTGGTGTCTGAGGCTAGGCACATGGCCAGGGGCATCTCCGATCACTCGCCGGTGTGGATTAGTATGGATTTTGGCCGTGGCGCGGCAGGTAGGGTTGCCCCTATTAACCCCTGGTATTTCCGTGACCCTAAGACTCGTGGAGCGTTGTTGAAAGCGGTTGATCTTTACTTTTCGGAGAACCTTGGCTCGGTTACCTCCGCGGTGTCTTTGTGGGAAGCGTTTAAAACAGTACTGAGAGGGGAGGCCCTCTCCTTGATAGCGGATGTCAAACGTCGGAGAGATGCGGAGGTGGCGCAGATCGAGGCTGAGATAGTGGCATTAGAGTCTGTCCTGGAAGACGAGGTTACGGCGGAAACACTGCATAAGTTGAGATTAAAACAGTCTGAATATAAAGCACTGGTGACAAACGCGGCTAAGGTTCTTAGCAGGGACCAACAAGGGCGATTGTATGATGTGGGCGACAAGGCTGGGAAATTAATAGCGTGGTTAGACAGGAAAGAACGAGTGAATAGAGTTGTGCCAGAACTACTGACGGATGGCGGGGATATTGTCACTGAACCCGATGGGATAGTCCAGTGTTTTGCGGACCACTTCCGCATGGTCTATACGTCTGTGTCGGACAAGCCGGAGGAAGACTCGCATGAACTGCTGTGAGACATTGCCCTGCCTTGTCTATCCGACGTCGACAGGGAGGACCTTGATGGTGACATCACCGCGGATGAGGTTGCAGTTGCTATCCGCTCGCTACGCCCGGGCAAGGCCTCGGGCCCGAATGGCTTGCTGGTCGAGTTGTATAAACTCAGACCGGATAAGATTGCTCCGTATTTGCGAGATATGTTTGTAGAGGCGCGGGAGCATGGGTGTCTTCCATTTGACCAACGTCTGGCGACAATAGTGGTTATACATAAAGATGGCAAGCCCCGGAACAGATGCGGATCGTATAGGCCGATCTCCCTACTCAACGCTGAGCCCAAAATCCTCGCCAAACTGTTGGCTAACCGTCTGATCAGGGTCATTGGGGACTTGATCCACCCGGACCAATCCGGGTTTATCCCACACCGCAACACTGCGTTGAACCTCAGGCGACTTCATGGCGTGCTCGCGAGGGTTGAGACGCTGCGGGAGTCGGCCATTTTGGTGTCACTCGACGCCACGATGGCTTTCGACAGTGTGGAATGGCCGTATCTGTGGGCAGCGCTCACAAAATTCGGCTTCGGACCGGGTTTTATAGGCTGGATTAGGCTACTTTATGAGGAACCTTTGGCTAAAATCGCGGTGAACGGTAGGGCGTCATCTCCGTTCGTGCTTGGGAGGGGCACCCGGCAGGGTTGTCCTCTGTCGCCACTACTGTTCACTCTCGCCCTCGAGCCGCTGGCGGCATGGATTAGATGGCAGCCAGACATAAGAGGGATCCGATGGTCGCCAGACCACGAGGACCGCATTTCTTTGTATGCAGACGACATCTTGTTATACTTGACCTCGCCTCGGAAATCCCTCATAGTGGTCTGTGACGTTTTGAAGTCTTTTGGTAGTAACTCGGGTCTCGCCATTAACTGGGGAAAGTCGCACCTATATGTTCTCAGTGGGGACACCCCTACCGTCCCGCGGGATTGCTCCATCCAGATCGCCCAGCGGGGCTTTCTGTACTTGGGGATATATATTTCCACAGACCCCTCTGTCCGATACGAGAAGAACCTCCTCCCTCCGCTGTCACGCTTGAGACGGGATGTTGCGGGTTGGAGGCGGCTACCGCTCTCCCTCCTAGGCCGCGCCGCATTGTTTAAAATGATGTCTCTTCCCCGGTTTCTCTACGCCTTACAGAACACCCTAGAGTTAGTTCCTGCCTGTTATTTTCGTGAGGTGGAGAGCCTCCAGCGTTCGCTGTTATGGGACGGTCGACCGCGTATAGCTATAGCAAAGTTGACCCTTCCATGGTATGACGGAGGGATAGCACTCCCTGACATCAGAAGATATTATTGGGCTACCCAATTGGAAGCGATCAACCATGGGGTTTACGGTCCGGCGTTAAACCCAGGGTTTACTATGGATCGGTGGCTGTTGCGCGGGGGTAATTACCTTAGGGAGCTGTATTCCAAATCATTGGATGGGTCCCTCACAGGACCGACCAAGACGGCAGTGCATGTGTGGAAGGCGGTTACAAACTCGTTGGGCTGGAAGGACAGACTTACCCAGGCTACTCCGCTTTTTGAATCCGATATCCTAGGGAAATTATGGCACACGAAAGGGTTTGAGAAGTGGGACCTAATTGGGATTTCTAGAGTTGGGGATTTGCTGACTAAGGGTAAGGTGAAATCGTTTGTGACGCTGCAGACGGAGTACGAATTAGGGGGTACTGAATACTTTCGATATGCCCAGGTGCGTCACGCTCTGCTATCTGTTCGTGCCGAGGGGGAGGCCGTGCCTGAGTCTTCTCCTTTGGAGGATCGGATTCTGGATGGTCATATGCCGGAGAGTACAATCTCCTTGATTTACAAAAAGCTTGTAAATGTCCGGACCGACCTCCTCCTTGATGTGCGAGAACAATGGACTAGGGATGGTCTCGAACTGGACGATGAGGACTGGCAATATGCCGTCTCCTCTCCGAAGGAGGTTGCGATCCCGGCTAGACTGCGGCTGGTGCAGCTTAAGATACTTCACAGGGTTTATATCACGGGGCCCCGCCTGATTCATATGGGTTTCTCTGACGATGGCTTATGCAAGAGAGGCTGTGGGATGTTGGGCACCTTTCTACACATTATTTGGGAGTGTGGGGAGATCGTAGAGTTCTGGAAACAAATTCATGATGTGATGGAAGAGGTCACGGGTATCGCACTCTTCCCGGAGGCAAGACGATGCCTGTTGAATGTCTGGGGCCCTACCGACTATGATGCCGCTCAGACCCAATGGGTGACTCTGGGGAATATGATGGCGAAGCGAGATATTGCGCAGCTGTGGGGATCCCAGAGACCTCCCACCTTGGTAACATGGATGGAAAATATGGAGTGGGGCATGTTCCGGGAGAAAACGGTGTACAGTGCCCGGGGTCGCCCTAAGAAGTGGCATAAGATATGGGGGCAATGGAACCACTATAGGGGAGATATTTGTGTGCCCCCGGTTGCTGAGATGCTCGATGTGCAACTTTCCCCCTAGCTCTACTCCCAACTATATACGTAAACTGTTCATAACCTGGAGTCCGTACCCCTGCTTTCCCCTCGCTTCTTTGGCGTGGTCTACCGCTCCGCTGATGGGAGTGGGACCTCGCCCCAGCTGAGAACTAGCGCATGCTTATTATATGCTTTGCCTTGCTCGTGTTTTTATTTTTTTTTGGTTTACATTAAAACTAAACCTTTGTTACTCCTGATGTACGGATATGGACCTTCCTACGTATTGTTCCCATCGTGCTGCCGAACCTCCAGGATGTCGGCTGAATAGCTGTGTACCATGTTGACGTAAATAAAGGTTTTTAAAAAAAAAAGAACTACAGATCCATCTCTCTGCTTCCCTTTCCAGCCAAAGTAATTGAGAAAACAATTAGCACCCAACTCCCCAAGTTCATCGAAACGTACCGCATCCTGGACCTCTCCCAATTGGGCTTTAGAAGGAACCACAGCACCAAGACCACTCTCCTTGCCACGACAGATGACATCCGCACCATTCTAGACAGAGACACAACTGTTGTCCTCATCCTCCTGGCCCTCTCAGCCGCATTTGATACCGTCTCCCACCACACCCTCTGTGCCGGCATCTGCGACAAAGCCTTAGAATGGATCCGTTTCTTTCTCACCAGCCAAACACAGAAAATCAGACTTCCACTGTTCAACTCAGAACCCACAGAGATCAGATGTGGGGTGCCTCAGGGATACTCCTGAGCCCCAACCTCTTCAACATCTACATAGCCCACTTGCAGCCATTGCCAGAATCCAGTGACTCATCATTGTCTCCTATGCCGATGACACCCAGCTGATTCTCTACCTCACAGACGAACACACAGCAGCCAAGCGCAACTTCCACAATGGACATCTGCCTCAATCTTAACTCAGACAAGACCAAAGTCCTTATCCTGGACACCACCCCCTCTGCCTGGGATGACTCCTGGTGGCCCGCAGTGTTTGGAACCCCTCCACACCCATAAACCAGTCATAAAACCTTGGCATGGTCCTGGATGCCTCACTCTTGATGAACCACCAAATCAGCAACGTTTCATCCCCCTGCATCCACACCCTCTACCTGCTTCATGAGATCTTCTGTGGATCCACACTGAGTCTAGGAAAACAGTCAAGAATGCACTTATCAGCACCAGACTCGACTACGGCAACGCACTCTGTGCCATTACCACCTAGAAACTCCAAAATAAACTGCAGAACATCCAGAGCACCTCCTCCAGACTTATCTTGAACATCCCACACCACAGCCAGATTACTGGCCTCCTGAGAGAACTCTGCTGCCTTCATATCAATAAAATAATTACCTCAAGCTCCTCACGCATTCCTACAAAGCCCTCCACAGTGCCAGACCTGCATACCTCAACGACCACCTCTACTTCTACACTGCCAGCAGATATCTCCGCTCCATCCAACTGGCCCTAGCCACCATTCCACAGATCCGCAAGACCACAGTGGGAGGAAGAACTTTCTCTTACATCGCTGCAAAGTCCTTGAACTCCTTGCTCTGCACCTCAGGCAAGCACTATCGCTTCAGACCTGGGTCATCGACTGAACCGCAGACCCCTCCCCCCAGTCATCGCCTTGAGAGCTTCTCAGGTGAGTAGTCATGCTTTATACGAAACCTGATTGATTGATTGATTGATTGATTGATTGATTGATTGATTAAGTTTAATTTTATATCCCTTTAATATTAAAGTATGTGCACCAAGGGCCTGTGAATTAAATGCTACTAGTGGACAGCAGCACTCCTTGAGCTGCACTCTTAAGAAGCCCTCTAAGACACTGCTCATGCCTCCCACTGCAGCCTTAGTGCAGTTTTAAACTGATATTTCAATCTAGAAAAATAAACCTTATGCTAGGCCTAAACTCTGCTTCTTAATACTTGTTAGCCAACCCTAAGGTAGTCCCTTCGTCTCATAGGTCCAGGTGCATGACATTTGTCAGTCAATAAGTCTTTATTCGATTAACATCATAAAAGACATTCTATACAGGTTAAAAACGGTTCATATAAAATACAATTCATATTACAATACAAAATAAAAATTCTGAAATCATGTAAGATATTTCATGGTGAACAAATGATTAAGACATAATGACAAGCATAATAAAATACAGTGAAAGACACGCCAGTCTAACCTAACAGTCCATAGTGATGGCGCTAATTAAAAGCGGCTGAAACCTTATGGGACAGATATCACGACTTGAGTTTCCATACCCTAAGAATCCATGCCCAACTAATGAATTTGGAAACACCTATTACTACAGGTTTTGATGTGTCTGTTTTCAAGATTCTACTAGCAACATGTGCAGAACGTGTGCTCATTAATCTGCAAACAGGTCGAAGCCAAACACTTCGAGGAAGTAGGTAGGTTGGACAACAGAAAAGGAAATGGTCCATAGATTCGATCATATCTACACAAAAGGGGCACTTATCGCTACCAAGAGGACTCCAGATTTTGGTGAGTCCTCGCAGTGGTGGGGCGCCCACTCTAAACTGATGATACAGTTTACGATCAAAATGTTTCAAAATGGTATCCCAATAACCCTCATAGACAGACTCATCCTTAAAAGCAAAAAATGTGGCAGTCATTGAGGTGCCCATAAGGGAGGCAAATCTCCTATTCTTAATAAAGCACCAATAGGCATCCTTTAGGACATTTTTCGGCGGGAAAACTACAGTATCTGGGTTAGCCCAAAGGTCACCCATCCCGAGGTCAATCAACAAGGTTTTAATACCAGACAACCAAGGTATCCTGTGCGAACCCTCCAGCCCTTTGACCTCCAAGAGGGCTTTAGCATAAATAGATAATTCAGGTGTAGTCCACAGGCGACGCCAAAACGCCAGGGGTCTATACCCTGCCAAGTCCTCTAGAGGCTGGATTCCCAGGTCATATAGTAAGGGAATGCGCGAAGTAGATTGCGGAAGCCCTATTGCTGACCGGAGAAATTTGTTCTGGGCAGTCATCAATTTGGACAGGTTACTAAAGCCCCAAATTTCAGCACCATATAAAATGGCAGGAAGAATCTTGGAGCCATAAATCTTCATTAGGGGAGCTATTGGTTTTGTTAAAGAATGTTTATGCTCTTTCAACAAAGCTCCACCTAATTGGGCATGTTTAAGAGCGAGAAGATCCAGCTGGTAAGACCAGCTGCATGTCTCGCTAAAGGTGACTCCTAGATAAGTAAACACAGCCGTTTGGTCCAAACTGACACCACCCAGACATACCCGCGCATTAATGTGCCTAGGGCCTCGAAAAACCATGAACTTGGTCTTCCCAACATTTATTTCCAACTCATGTTCGTGACAAAAAACCTCAAAGCGAGACAGGGCTGACTGCAAGCCCTGTCTCGTCTTCGAAATCAAAAGAGTATCGTCTGCGAACATGAGTAGGGGAATCTTCATTCCAGCCAGGGAGGGTGCATCGGTTGGGTTGTTGGAGAAATAGTTTATAACCCTATTAATAAATAGTGAGAACAAAGTGGGGGCGAGCACACACCCTTGGCGAACTCCTTTGGACACTTTAAATCTGTCCGTCACCTTCCCTGGTTTGCCCCAACGAACACGGGCATACGTATTATCATGAATAATAACCAGGGAGGATACCAATTCTTTTGGCATGCCCATCTCCAAAAGTGCTTCCCATAACTTGACCCTCAGCACAAGGTCAAACGCGGACCATAGGTCCACGAAAGCCGCGTAAAGCTTACCACCCCCCAAGAAAACTTCCTTCCAATAAAGGAATACTACCCTAAATGCTTGGTCCAGGGTCCCAATATGTGTACGAAACCCCGCCTGAAGAGGGGACAGCACGTTAAAATCAGTCATCCAGGATTGTATACGACCCAGTACAAGACGGGCTATAATTTTTTGTACTGCGTCAATAAGACTAATTGGTCTATAATTGGCCGGGACAGAGCGATCGCCTTTCTTATAGATCGGCAATATCTCTGCCCCAAGCCACGAGTCAGGGACAGCAGCACCACCCGCGAGGGCATTTGCCAGCACAGTCAGGTACGGGATCCATACATCTTGCTCCTGGATGAATAGATCAGCAGGGATACAATCGGGACCCGGGGCCTTACCACTCTTAATACATTTTAAAACGGACTTAACTTCACAGGGGGAGAATTCCAAAGGGTTTTCAACAACAAATGGACAAATGTTATTATTAGCCACCATATCACCAACCTTAAACTGTTCCTCGAAATACGCTACCCACTGCTGTGGCTCAACGTGGTTAGTGGGCCGAATATCCGAGGGGCAGTTGCCCCCTTTAAGAAGATGCCAAAATTGGACAATGTTACGGTCATGACAAGCCTGATATAGATCCCTCCAGCGGTCCTCATCCCAATTTTGCTTGGCCTTAAGTTGGGCATTTTTAGATGCAGACCTACATTTTTGAATGGTGGTGGGAGAACTAGATTTAATGGCCTGTATCAGGGCACTTTGGGCCAGTCTACAGTCCTTGTTGAACCACGTGCAGGATCTCAACTCTTTGCCTTTACCGATGGAAGGAGGGGTTCTAACAAAAAATGATTTAAGTTCTGCAAAGAGCATGTTATGAATATCCCGTATATTATCCATGATCAAATCTTGAGACTTCAACTGGTTGAGTGTAGCCATGGTATTGCTGACCAAATTTCCCGGGAAGTCTCACAAGTGGCGATTTTCGGCCATCTCACCCTTCTTAAATCATTTGTGAGAATAACATCCATAGAGGTACGGCCATCGAGAATAGTAGGAGGGTCAGTAAAACTATTGTCGTTAATACAGAGAACAAGAGGGTTATGATCACTCTCAACTCTACTTACTACCACCATATCATCAATGAGCGACCACAACTCCAGATTGACTAAAATATTGTCAATTCGGCTCCCAGTTCTACCATTATCAAAGGTCATCCTCCCCAACCTATCCGATTTTGTTCGCCCATTAACTTCTCTCATACCCTGGTTTAAACATAAGCCTTTCATGAACAGGGCAGCTTGTGTCCACTTTCTTACAGGTTCCAGCTCCAGCTGGGGAACACCCCAGAGAGAATCTTCATCCTCAGTGAAATCCCCGCTATCGACACCCAAGGGCTCAAAACAGACATTAAAGTCTCCAGCCACAATCTTATTGATGGATTTTGATTCGGACCCTAATTAGTTCTCCAAAAGGAGACAAGTGGGAGAACATTTACCTCCCAGGAGGCCCCTTACATAGATGTTTATTAGAAGGAGATTAAGGCCATTAAGAGATTGGACCCTGATGATCAAAATATCTGGACTATCGATTGGGACCTCTGCCACAGTGACACCCTCACATTGACGGACCCAAGTGGTTAAACCACCCATCGGTCTACCCCTATGGCCCTTAACAGCAGGTTTAAAAAAATTCAAAAAGCCTGTACGGAAGTGGGGGACCATTGCCCAGGTCTCTTGAAATGCCCATATCTCGAAATCGTCGATAAAAGTGGCCCAATCAGGAATATCAAGCCTGGACCCCAACCCTGCGATGTTCCATGAACCCAATTTCAGTGACGAATTTACAAAACCAGTTTCCGCCACTTGTCCTGGGACAACCAGGAGATCAGTCATTTTAGCAGAAAGAGGCTGTATAGAAACATAGAGGTTAGACATGCAGGAAGTAACACTAGGAGATGGTAACATAATAATATCCGGGCTCTGATGACAAGAAAGACCCGGAGCCCCAGGATCTGTCGGTAGGGGACAAGCAGAGCTAGCCATACGTCAATCATTATCCTCCAGTGTTGAGAGGATATCAAAGCGATTAGTGGTCACAATGGGCAGATTAGACCTTACTGGAAGTATTGAGAAAGCACGATTATCCCGCATAGGCTGAATGCAACCTGGCTTATAAAAGAAGCCCAATGGGAGAATTTTAATCGAATTAAATGCTGAAGGTTGGTGGAGAGCGGCTTCCAATATATATTCGACCAAAGCCGGGGACTTAAAACTCAACACCACACAATCCCCAGGAAGGGACTTATAAGACTGACCAATCCAGTTGATGCGCCTAACCATGTTGAAATCATCAAACAAGGCCTTGCTATTCCCAATTTTAGAGCTCAAGTAATGCAGGGATTTATTCTTAAGGTTTGACCAATGTTCGTAGGTTCCTTCCAAGAGTGGTGGAACATTAGCAAAAACTATGGAATAAGGGGTGGCTTGGGGAGGAAGATGTAAGTTGGGAAGGGTTGTAGGAGCCCCTGCTCCCACCCCCTCATTACCAGCCCTATTACTCGGGGGGGGCGACTTTGCTCATCACAATAGTTGTTGTTACCCCTAGCAGTAACCACTTCCAAATCTGGATCGTAACCCTTCTCTTCCCCTATAGAAGGTATAACTGGCAAAACCCCCACTGACCTTGGTGGTCTAGCATTACCAACCTCATTGGTCACACCAACAGACGTCACCCCGTTTGACAGTGGGGGAGGCCCTATTACTGAGATCTTATCACCAGCGAGTCTAGCTTCTAACATATCCAACCTACCGGCTACAAGATCCAGTTTGTGGAGGACGGGGTCTAAGAGGCAAGCTAGATGGTCTTTAAGACTAACAAGTAGGGAATCCAGAAGAGGCTGAATCAAATCCTGGGTCAGGGGAGTAGTCTTACAGTCAGGACAATTCCCTTTAGCGGTAATCCCACTAGGCTTGGGATGAAGCGACACAACAGAAGGCTTACTAGTCCCTTGGCCGCTCCTGTTTTTACTAGAAACCTCTTTTTTTTTGCCTTTATGAGCCAACCTCCCTCTTGTAGTAACCCTAGGAGGGCTCTGGATAATAACACTGGCCTGGGAGGAATCCAATGACCCCGGATCAGGGAGAATGGGCAATGGGGGGATGGGGGTGCCATCAATTGTACTGGGATGACCAGAAACGGGTGAGTCATTCTGTAACTGGGCACAAGGGAGGGAAGAAGAAGCGGGATCTAAGGAGAGTCTGCATTCCACAGCTAAGATCTCAAGATTCAGTGCTGAGTCAGCTCGAATTAAATAATCATCTAATGTCCCCCCACCTTATCAACTGCCCTCCTTTTGGTCATGTTAGAGAAGGACAAAAGAAAACCGGCCTGCTCAGAAAGCGGCCCACCTTCCCCTATAGCAACACAACAACCTAAGGCAATGCGCAGCAACAAATACAATAGACTGAAGGTAATGAGTTCATCAAAGGGACAAATGCTGCATCGCCCACCTTCTCTGGTACACAGCGATTTGCCACTGGAAACAGCTTAGCAGGCGAGCCCTGCCCTGCCTCCTCCTGGCTCTGACGGGCTAGGACGGGCCCGCCCTTGGCCCGGGCTTCGCCCGGGCGCGGCCCGCGCGCGTCCCACGCAGCTTTTAGATCTCAGCCCTTAAGTAGAGCCCGGGCGCTGCCTGATGACACTACGGCAGGCGCCCGGACCAGGGAATTCTGGGTAGTGAAGTTCGATTACGTCCGTTCCCCTCACGGCCAGGATACAAGTTCTGGGTAGATTTTCTCCAGTACGCCATTCCCCTCACGGCAGCGTCGGTTAGCAAAAGTGGCACCAGGTATGAAGAGCGCGTCCCGCGCAGCGTTTAGTTCTCATCCCTTAAGTAGAGCCCGGGCGCTGCCTGATGACACTACGGCAGGCGCCCGGACCAGGGAATTCTGGGTAGTGAAGTTCGATTACGTCCGTTCCCCTCACGGCCAGGAAACAAGTTCTGGGTAGATTTTCTCCAGTACGCCGTTCCCCTCACGGCAGCGTCGGTTAGCAGAAGTGGCACCAGGTATGAAGAGCGCGTCCCCATTTAAAAATGAGGACATGTTGGATTACGTTTTACATGCCCCTGCAGTGAAAAATTACGTAAGTCATTTTTCACAGTCGTAAGGCCTTCTCAACCATAGGCTAACACTGAGTTGCCTTATAACTCTTAACAAATGCTAACTTCAGATTGGGAGCAAATAGAGAAATTATGTATACAACTGAAATTAATGTTATGTAATGCTCTTTGATCGTAATGTCAGATTTTAAGTTATCATTTTGAAAATGGCCCTTTACTAAAGTTGGCATTTTTCTGTCAGAACCATCTGTGCCTTTCTGCCAGTGTCCTGGGTCACATGAATTTAAAAAGCTCTACTGTTAGAACGGCGGGACCGGCATCGGCCACGCCAAAAGTATGGCAGTCGAGCCGGCCCCCTCCGTTACAGCGGGGGGCGTGCCTCTCGCGCACAAAGTGACGCGGCAGGCGCGCCCCCGTTCCCCCATTGGCCCAGGCTCCACCCAGAAGTGTTTCAAGTCACTTTCGGGTCGCGACGATGGCCGAACGTCCGGCCAGCAGGTAGGACTGGCCGGACCGGGTATAAAGGGCCGGGGAGCCAGGAAACCGGCCTCTTGTTTCCTGGCTCCCCAGCTTGCCTCCCCACGCCTCGCTAAGAGGCGGTAACTTGTATTTTGTTTGTTTTCCAGGTCGGCGCTGCAAGGAGATCGGGACTACAGGCTGGGATCGTTATTGCGGGACCATCGCGAACGTCGCGTTTCTCGTTCCTCGTTGGCGGTCAAGATACCGGAGGTCGTGATCGGCGTCGTGAGTTGGGATCGCTTGGATCGCTTGCATCGCGTGGGATCGCTTGTATCGCCTTACGGCAGCTGGGGATCGCTTGAGGCGGAGCATTCGACGGCGAGATGGTTGAGGAACAACATCAGGTATCGGGAGGCGGTGGCACGACAGGGTCGTGTGGGCAACCACCCCTCCGGTGGCTGCTGGTTTTTATTGTGCACGCCCTGGTATTCGTGTGGGCGGTCGGCAGCGTTAGAGCGCCGTGGCCGAATGAAAGATTAGCGTAAGGTCATAATGCGCGCATTGGGGCACGCGTCCTGCTCGGTTTCTTCAAGTAGTCAGCTGATAGTTAAACGCTGGTTTGTATTTGGCGGGAATCATTCTGTTAGACACACGAGCATTGGGGGCAAGGTATTAACTGTATTAATCCCCATGAGATTTAGAATTGAAAGGGCTTCAATTGTGCCGGTTGGGGGGAATGTGTTTGAGCAGCTAAAGATTTCTGTTCCGGTAGCTTAACGGCTGAGGCCTGAGACTCTTACTCCAAAAGTGATTGCAATTCCATGTGAAGGCTGTTAGGTTGATCTATTCTACACTGTGCCATATTAATCATTGTATTAGTGGGAGGGTAGCCTGATGGTGATGGTCACTTACTCGCAGGGTGGCACGTTCAACGTGATTCAATGTGTGTGATCAGCTGAACTCGTAAAATTACGTTTTATTATTGGCTGTAAGCAGCTACACTCAAAGTTTGCTGGTTCAAGTCACATGACCACGTGCATTTAGCATTCTCCACCTGTTAGCCTTGTGTGAAATCAATTTGCATCTTAACACCTTCCCGGTAAAGGGGTGCAGTTGACTGAGAGTGAGTACATCATGGCAGGGAAGGCTAAGAGGGGGGAGCAGGGCTCTTGTATGGAGAGGCTATTAGAGGACATGATGAAGAAAGTGACTGAGATGGGGCAGGATCTGGCTAACCTCAGGGAGAAGGTAGAGGGCCGAGAAGGAGATAATGTGCCTCCCAAGGGTGTCCTGCCGCCAATCCCCAAAAAGGTTAGGACAAAAAAGCGTGTGCCTAAGGGAATGACTCCACTCGCTCCCCAGACCCCGGGAGGTAACGACCCAGTGCCACCTACCCCATTGCCTGTACCTCTACCAGAGCCAGTGTGCCCATTGTCACCGCTCCCCGCTACAGCCCCGCCAGTACCTACACCACCAGGGGCACCACTGATCCCACCCCTGTACCCAGAGCCGCCTGCGCCCCAACCCGCCCCCCTGGGGGCGCCAGTCCCCGCCGTGCTGGTCGCCGTTCCTCTACCAGCACACGTGGGGGGGACTCCACCGGGGGGGGAGGGGTCCCTCAGGATGTAGTTTCACATTTAGCGGCAATTTTGCCATGGTCGGGGAAAGCAGGCATTCTTGCCCCAGCGGTGGGAGTGAAAGGGTGGGGTACCGATGCTTTGGCTGAGGCAACGCAAATTGTGAATGAATTCAATGCTGGGCCCAAGGAACCAACCAAGGCCGGGCCAGTTGCACCGTTACCTGTCATTTCAGGGGGAAGTTCCGGCACTCTCGAGAACAAAGGGGTGTCAGTTTCCAGTGCGGCGGCAGGGATTCAACCAGAGGCACCAGGGTCAACGGTACCAGGTAAATTGCCAGCATTACCAATGTTAGGCGTGGGCGAGGCCAGCTCCGAATGAGAGTTTTTAGGCAGGCACATGTCTCTTGAGTTGAAGAACAGAATTTGGGCTGGTGAATATATTAACATGTTTTCTTTACTGATCTGCGAAAGGGAGAGGGAGGAGTCTAGGAAGATCAAAGATGATATGCTTCCCAGAGAATGGGCTAGTGAGATGCTGTAGGGTGGAAGAGAACTTACTCAACTGGATTAGAACCTTTTCCATATTTATGGCAGTTACAGCGGAGCGTTTCCCAAACTTACAGGCACAGATGGCCTGTTACCAGAATAGAATAGTGCTGGCCCACGACAAATTCGCGGGCAGCGGGTGGTTAGTGTATGACAAAAATTTCAGGGTGGCCAAGGCATCCGACCCAACACTGTCAAGGGACCGCATTTACACTATATCTTGGTTGGATCTTTTCGGGGGCGAGGGACAGGGGAACACAAGGAGTCAGCCCCTGCAGTCAGCTCAGCCCTTTCAGCCCTTTCGGTCACAGGGTAACACAAGCTACACCACTAGTTCAGGCAGTAATAGTTGAAGGAAGGGGACGTGCTGGGATGGATGTATGATGTAACAACGCGTACCATTACAACGCGGTATGTTACATCGCGGTTTTAACAACGCAAGTCGTTACATCGACTTGCGTTGGAGGGCGCTGGACATAGGAATAGTGTGGATTACTATTCCAACTCCAGTCTACGTACAGTAGGGAAGGTGTTGGAAAGTAATTCACACTATTCCTTATCCTACAGCGCCCTCCAGTGCAAGTCGGTGTAACGACTTGCGTTGTTAAAACCACGATGTAACCATACCGCGTTGTAATGGTTGCGTGGTAAAGGATGTTTCCCTCCTGGGACTTCAACAGGCGGACCTGCACCAGACCACAGGGGCAGTGCAGGTTCAAGCATGCATGCTCCATTTGCGCCAACCCATCCCACCCCGAATCAAAATGCCTCAAAAGAGCTGTAGGATCCAAATTTCAGAATATGATTAGCACAGTGTAACTAAAACTAACTTATTTGACTCAGCCCTGTAAGAAGGCCCTTTGTGCATCCATTTAGTAAGTACGACGGAAAGGGCAGAAAACAGAACCGCGGCCATCTTGGCCCTCAGCTCTTTTGTCTAAAGGAGCTACAATCACGTGGTTCCCTGAACCCATATTTTCCTTGTTCAGCAGACACTAGTTTTAGAAGACAGGCTGAATTGTATTTACGACCGAGAAGCAAGGTCACATCTGCCAAAAGGGAGTACCAAGCAAATTCTTTCTGAACCTGGGACGAGAAGGGAGTCACCCGGTCGATCTTCTATTCTTAAAGATAGTAGCCCTTTTTGTATCATTGAAACTAGATATAGGATGAGCTCATTAGGAGCGCCTAGACTGGCTGGTACTTTTCCACTTATAAGGCTTTGTATGTTGCGCTGTAATGTATAAAAGAATGAGTTTGACAAGGAGCCAGCAGTCTTCCTCGGCACACCCCTTGGGTGAGGATCGACGAGGCTCCTCTATGTAGAGTTTCCTGTTTGGCCAATAAACGCTTGAACCTTCTACGTTGCCAACTGCTCGGTATTTGACTTACATTGCGGGCCACTGGTAAGTGTGGCCCTTGAGACTAAAAATTGGATACAACAGTTGGCGACCACGAAGGGACCCCGTGATAGGGTCCGGCCTCCCCGTGATCGGGTGGTAGGTCCGAGGGCGTTTCGGTCGGGTGGGAGGAGAACGAGCTCGAGGGTTCTGCTCCGCGCGCTCGAGCGGGAAGCCCTCTGCTGCTAGTCACCCTTCACCGGGGTCCTACGGGCTCAACTCAGGAAACGGACCGTGTTGGTCGAGAGGAGTTGGCAGCGAAGAACGGACATTCGTACCAGGGTGCACCCGGTGAGTAGAATTTTGATTTGAAGCACTGGCTACAAGCAGTGCCCGTTTTGGTTTTGAAACACGCGAGGTGGAGCGTGTAGTGGTATTTGAAGCACAGGCTCTAGGGTGGTGCATTGATTTTGAAGTAGGCACCGAGAAGCGGTGCCATTGTTGGTTTGAAGCCCAATTGGTATGGCTGGGCATTGATTTGAAAGTACATGTACATATGGTATGGTATGATTTGATGGGCCCTTTTTTCTGACTCGATGAACCGCGCGCGGAATATAGCCTGATTACACCTGGGAGACTCACGACCCAAGCTGGGTAGCCACGAGACATATCCTCGGTGAGGCACAGACCTCCCCGGGACAGGCCTCAGTGGTGAACCAGAAAGGCAGTGAGAGGATCCATGGTGTAGTCAGGGATGTCTATTGTTGGAGATGCTACCGATTAGTGTCTGACTGGCTCACTGATTAGGTGGAAAACGTTGTAACCTCTTGGTTGTGGTTTATGTCATTTGTGTTTGTATTGAACTAATCACCATGCCTTGTTTTAGTAAGTTGAATTGTTTCGGCTGTTGCTGTCGGACGGGGGACTCTCGGCTAGCTGAGAGTCAGCCTGCCCCGCCGGAAGGCAGTCCCAGCCACTATATGTATGTGAAGCATGGAATTACCCCTTTATTGTTTTGTACTCTGTGGCATAAATATACTAAAGGTAACGAAGAATTGCAATGGCCAAAGACTGGCTCATTTGACGAGAAAAAGATTGCTTTCTTGCAGGAACAACTGTTTTCCAGACGCAGCCGCCAGGCTATGTTTGATGCCCTGGGTTCGTGGCTGAAAGAATCCAAGCAGCGCCAGATAAGCGAGGAGAAGCGATCTAGGGCTAAGGCAGGACAGAATGTGACTCAGAAGGCCATAGCTTATGATAGGTCTCGAGCAGAAAAGGGAATAGACTGTATGAACCGTGAATTTCGATTGAAGGTAGATAATGCTATGTGACTCGGCCCAATGCTGAAGATGAGATAGAGGACTTATTGGATATACGGCCACCACCTCCTTATGTGCCGCAACGGCTATATCCGGAGGTGGCTGGAGTCTCAGCCCCAACCATGGCCGCACCCTTAGGAACCTCGGGAGCCTCAGCCCCTCCGGCTCCCCCCAGTTCCCCTCCTTCGACAGAGCTCTCCCGACTGTCTACATCTGTGTCGGAGGTGATTACTATGTTACCAGCCCTGTTAACGGCTGCAGCAGCTGGGACAACACAGCTGCCACCCGGGTCAATGACTTCCCCTTCTGCCTTGCCCTCCTCCTCCGCGAGTACTACGCCAGTAGCAGCTGTCACCACTCCGACACGTCCAGTTCCTTTGGCTGAGGGTAAAAGGTTGTTTACTCGTTCGGCCTTGGGAACCGAAGAAAAGGACGCTATTGCTGTGCAGGCATCCCAATGGATGGGGCAACCCATTTATTTATTATCAGATATTTGGAGCACCATGAGGGATTACGAGCCGGTAATGCAGCAGCATGCATTAGAACATATGGCAAACCACCTTATATCATTATGGGAGCAAACACACACGGAGGGAAGGGCCCCGGCCATATTATACGATATTGTCACACAAGCCCATAAATCCCGCCTTACCCCCGAAGAAGTGTATGGGAATGTGCAGACCCTGGTGGCGTATAGAACCCGCCTGCAGTCCACTAATCCTACGGGGCTATCCCAGTACCCTATGCGGGAAGTACACCCCATCTACCATCCCGAGATCACGGAAGTGGTAGACGCCCAGGGGGTAGTTA
The DNA here is from genome assembly GCF_964204655.1 of Triturus cristatus. Classification (NCBI taxonomy): domain Eukaryota; kingdom Metazoa; phylum Chordata; class Amphibia; order Caudata; family Salamandridae; genus Triturus; species Triturus cristatus. The sequence goes on from NC_140585.1 coordinate 209,266,070, forward strand.
CTCGTCCCAGAGTGGAGGTGCGCTTCCAGGAGCAATGGGTGTACACTCCCTGGAAACGTAGTGAGGTGTTGTCACTAAAAAGTCAGTTACCAGATCCCCGGAAGAATCCCACCGCGTATTACAAAGAGCTTACTGAGGCGGCTTCCTCCGCAGTAATGACGTTGGCAGACATCGAGCTATTCTTCGCTCTACTAGTACCGGTGGACATTTGGCGCCAGGTGCATGATCAAGACCATGCAACCGAATTTGGGGGGACCTGGGAACAGCTACGGGGATGGGATAGAGACCGTAAACCAGGGAATAAGCCCCGGGCGGAAATATTGGCCCTTCCTGATAGGATAATAAATTATATGCATTCACTGATCCCTCCCCGAAAAGTGGACTGGGATAAGTTAACGGCCTGCAAGCAGAAGAAGGATGAGAGTGTATCTGATTTCTTTACGAGATTTGAGGGAGTTTTCATTGACTTCAGTGGACAGGACCTAGCCACTGAAGGGGGGGTACGGTTGTTCGTGAATCGATTCGTGACCAATCTGTTGCCAGAGGTGTCGGCTCGATTACAGGCTGCCGAAAGCACCTGGACAACCACCACCCCGTCGACAATATTGAGTATGGCTCAATATTATGAACATCGGGAGAATGAAAGTAAGGACAGGACAGAAAAGAAGTCGAAGGACTTGAAGACTCGAGTATTGTTACAGCAAGTAGAGAGAGGACGGGGAAGAGGTAGAGGGTCACAGAATTTTGCTTCGAGAGGGGCGGGTCCGCCGCAGACGATGGGACGGACAGATTTGGGCTTAAATCAATGTGCTTTCTGTAAACAGGAGGGGCATTGGCGAGCCCAGTGTCCGTTACTATATGAACAGAACAGTGCTCCGAGACTACGGGGAAGGGGACGTTTCTCTGGACAGCGAGGGGGATCTACGAGATCAGAGCATTCGGCGACAGGTGAGATAGGTCAGAACTGTTTTGATCACGGTGAGGGAAGACAGTATTATAATGACGATTATGTGGCAGACGAAGGATCAGGTTATTCTCAAGCATAGGACAGCCAAAGACAGAGTCAGAGGCAGGTGTCGATTCCAATTGATCAAGCTGGACCTTATGTTCATGCACGATTACTGAATGCATCAGGTAAGTTTCTAGTTGACACTGGGGCCATGAACAGTTCCGTTTCACGTGCCCTAGTCCCGGGGCTGCTCTGTCTGGCCAGAATAATGTGTCTGTGGGGTTTTCTGGAACTCCGGTGGTAAGCCCCATCTCAGAACCGCTCCCCCTTACCCTGGGGCCGGTATCGATAGACTCACCTTTTCTTTTGACCTCCCAGTGTGGAGAGAACCTTTTAGGCATGGACCTATTGAAAAGATTACATGCTCACATCTATTGTTCCCCAGAGGGGGTCTACCTGACCATAAAAGACCCTTCTCCCCTCTCTGCACAATGCTTATCTAAAACAGAACCTTTACCACCAGAACTGGCGAACATTCCGGAAACCCTCTGGGCGACCGGAGACACAGATGTGGGCCATTTACGAATAACCCCAGTATCGATTACCATAAAACAGGACGCCCAGCTGCCAAAGATTCCCCAGTATAAAATTGCCCCTGCTGGGGAACGGGCTCTAATTGCTATCATTCACGATTTGATAAAAACTGGAGTAGTGGAAGAAACGGCCTCTAATACATGTAATAGCCCTATTCTTCCGATTCTTAAACGAGCCCCGACACAACCGACTCCTGATTATGCTGATACCTATCGATTTGTGATTGACCTTCGAGAAATCAATAAGATCGTGGTACCCCAGTACCCTGTGGTACCTGATATTAACTCCGTCCTGACAATGATTCCTCCAACGGCACCATTTTTCTCAGTTATTGATTTAAAAAACGCTTTCTTTAGTATCCCTATACATCCAGACAGCCGCTATCTTTTCGGCTTCTCATTGGGGGGCCGTAGCTTCAGATTCTGTCGCGCCCCCCAGGGGTTTACAGAAAGCCCCAGTATCTATAGTCAGGCACTGAAAAGGATACTGGACACCTTGAGTTTGCCGCCAGGTAATGTATTACTCCAGTATGTTGATGATCTCCTGGTGGCCTCTGATACTGAGGAAGGCTGCCGGACGGCAACAGTGGTGTTACTGCAGCATTTGGCAAAACATGGTAATAAGGTATCACTGTCAAAATTCCAATATTGTCGACCGGAGGTGACCTATCTCGGTCATCTCCTGTCGAAGGAGGGACGGCGATTGACCCCGGAACGTATTGCATCCATTACTAACATGTCTGTTCCTCGCACGCAACGTGATGTCCGTGCTTTGCTTGGCATAACCTCTTACTGTCGCCAGTGGATTCCTAACTACTCTCTCATCACTAAACCTTTCTTGTATTTAATCACCAAAGACGTGCATGAACCCCTACCTTGGACTGATGAGTGTCAAATGGCTTTCCTTTCTCTAAAGACTGCTTTATGTTCTGCTCCTGTGCTGGGCACCCCAGACTACCGGAAGCCTTTTGTGCTCTATGTGCATGAGGTGGACGGTTGTTCGCTTTCAATGTTAACACAGGACTTTGGAGGTAAGCAAAGACCCTGTGCATATTTCTCAGCGGTTTTGGACAACGTCGCCAGAGCACTTCCCAGCTGCCTGAGAGCCACGGCCGCAGTAGCGATGGCGATCAGGCAATCGGAAGGGCTAGTCCTAAATACGGACCTCACAGTAATGGTACCACACGCTGTGGACGTATTGTTAAACAGAACTCAGACGCAGCACTTAACCAGTGCGCGTCTTACGGGGTACGAATTGACCCTGTTTGCACCTCACATAACCATTAAAAGATGTATAACTCTGAATCCTGCCACGTTGCTACCCCTCCCCCTGGGAGAAAGTGGCCAGGATGTACATGATTGCATATTCCGGACTGAAGAAGAAACAAAGGGCTGGATAGATCTAACAGACACCCCCTTATCGGAACCCCAAGGAGAATTGTATGTTGATGGCTCATGTTTTAAATTGCCCAACGGTAATACGGTTGCGGCCTATGCAATTACCACCTTGCGGACCGTGGTAGAGGCGGCCAAAGTACCATATCTTTCCGCCCAAGCGGCTGAATTAATCGCACTACTTAGAGCGTGTGAGTTGGGAAAGGGACTGAGGTTGAATGTCTACACCGATAGCCAGTACGCTTTCGGTGTGGCCCATAGTTTTGGGAGGTTGTGGGCAGAACGAGGGTTTCTTACGTCTCATGGTGACAAGATAAAGAATGGACAATTGGTCGAACGACTGCTGGCCGCATTACCTTTGCCAGAAGCCCTCGCCATTGTAAAATGTAGTGCCCATAAGGCTGTAACTAATGATGTTGGGAGGGGTAACGCTTTTGCAGACAAGATTGCTAAGGAAACGGCCCAGTCAGATACCCCCTCCATGTTTGTAGTTAGTCAGTGCAGAAGGATGGTAGAAGCAGACATTTTTCGAAACACTGTAGATAGTGTGAGAGAGTTGCAAAAAGAAGCAACTCCAGAGGAGCTACAGTATTGGCAGGAGCAGGTGGGGCGGTTAGACGAGAATGGGTGTTGGACGGATTTATCAGAAAAATGCAGATGGCTGCTACCGAATGCATTCGTGAATGCGGTGGTGGCCATGGCACATGGTCCCGCTCACGTCGGGGTCCGAGGCATGTGTGCCATGTTGGACCCTGTATGGTACAACATTAATATCCAGAAAACGGCTAGAAATCTGGTCCAGCATTGTATGATTTGCCTCCAGCATAACCCGGGGGGTAGTACCCCTGTGTTGTCAGGAAGTTTTGCCCCACCTACCTTGCCTTTCGAGGTACTCCAAATGGATTATATACAACTGGAACGGGTTAACAACCTTAAATATGTTCTGGTGGTAATCTGTACCTTCAGTAAATGGGTGGAAGCATACCCCACTAGAGAAAACACAGCTATAGCAACTGCCAGAGCCCTAATAAAGGAGTTCTTTCCCCGATACGGTTTACCACGAGTAATCTGGAGTGATAATGGGACACATTTTAATGCCAACTTAGTTCAGCATGTATGTAAAGGTTTGGCAATACGACAGAAGTTCCACGCCGCAAGGCACCCACAATCAGCAGGCCTAGTTGAGAAATATAATGGGATCCTGAAGCTAAAATTAGCTAAACTACAGGACACGACTGGCCTGAAATGGCCCGATCTTCTGCCATTGGCCCTATTGTCTGTAAGAACCACCCCTCATTCTCGGAGTGGGATTTCCCCTTACGAGGTGGTTTTTGGGAGACCAGCCAATGTATGGGGGGTGCCCCGGCCCAAGTCATTTAGGGATATTGAGTATCCTATGTTGGCCGACTACCTTTATGCTTTAACTAAAGATCTCCGTTCTATCCACCAACAGATTTCAGCAGTACTGCAGCCTCTGCCGGAGGGCCCCGGACACAGCATCGAACCAGGTCAGTGGGTCCTAATTCGGAACTACCAGCGAAAGTCGAGCTTGGAACCCCGCTGGACCCAGCCACATCAAGTGCTTCTGGCCACGAGGACGGCGGTAAAGGTCGAAGGGAGGCAGCATTGGATTCATGTTTCCCATCTGAAGCGTGTCCCGCTTCCCTTGCCCGAGGATTGCCAGGACCAAGAGGAGAACGAACGGCACAGAGGTGAGCACGACGCCGAAGAGCCGCCCTCCCTCGAAGCCCACGGAGAAACAGAAGGGCAGAGAGAGAGGGCCACGAGTTCGGGGTCAGCTGTGGCAAATAAGGCCCTGCCTGGGGACCAAACGCGTGACCAGGAGGGTCACACACCTTGTTCCTTCTCTGATACCACTGTGCCCATTTTGTTCATAAATCCTGAAACCCCTGGTCACACTCGATACCACCTGCGGCCCCGCAAACGGAATGGGATCCCCCGGTCCGGCTTACCATAAAAGGTGAAGTCCGAGTTAAGGGACCTAGGGGATCATATGAACACTGGACTGAACTCGTGGAGGGCGTAGAACTATAAGTGATAGCCCTGTTCAGAAAGAAGATAGAGACATTGATAGCAAGAGGGGCCCAGGTAATCCTCTTCTTCGACCAGAGTTGCGTCAAGTGCAGCTCCCACGCGAGAAGTTTTTGCACCCTTGATTTTTCTTTTTTTTTTCTTTGATACTTCTACTGTTTTGGAATGCTAAGAGTCTGCCTGTGAGGCTCTAACTCGGACACAGGAAAGAAGCACCCTCCGGCAGAATGGACTGCGCGTAGTTTTTCTTTTTGTTCTCATTGTTTCCCGAGCTTAGAACTGGACTTTTAGTGAGAATGTATCCCTTTGCTCGCTTCGCCCTTGAAGAAGAACGTCCCATGATTCCCGCCCTAGATATGCACATTTACCAATGTTTTCCACATGGAGTTTGCGTGCTAAAATTGTGTTTATTTCTATAATAGCTGTGTCATTTCTATTATGTTTAGGGTTGTTCATTTATCTAGAATTCCGCCACCCAGTCCATACCTTGGTGTTAACTACCCCCACTCCTCAGGAACACCATTTTCAGACTTTGGCCCCTCACAAAGAAAGGCATCGCCAGACTTATGTACATAATGCCTTCATAGAAATGTTGCATCAGACTCACAGTTCCACGAATGTCACCGATTGCTGGGTATGTGGCCTCCTCCCTTCAGTAATGCATAAACATGATTTGTTTATATCAATGCCATTGTCACATCTAGGGAGCTGTGAAGCTTGGTTTAGATTGTTGTCTATGATATATGAGCATTATACTGTAGATGCGCATAGATTCTCGGAGAAAGATTATGACTTGATCCTGGCCTACATAGAGAGGCATCAGGGATTCACTCCCAATGCGGAAGGCACTGATGGCACTTTAGATCCAACAGCCTGCATGAATGTGTACATGGACCATGAGAATGATACTTGGCTGAGGGATGAAATATTAGATTTTGTATCCTTCAATTTCACCGAGTACTTCAGATATTTTCAGGAACGCAATGTCTCCGAAGACAAGATTATACCTGTCCCTGTATTAAATACGTCATCCTCCTTTTGTGTCCAGGGTTCCGGCCACTTGTCCGTAGGATTTAGCAGATGTAATTACACTTATCGATTGCGGACTTTTAGTAGTCCTCCCATTTTGACTCCCCCGAACATATATTTCGTATGCGGGGAGAATGCTTACACCTGGCTTCCCAGGGGATGGTCGGGCAGGTGTTATCTGTCCTTCCTCTATCCTCCTGTTTATATTGCCCCCTCAGATTACCATAAATCTCATTCATTGAATAAAAGAAGTCTGTTATCCCTATCCGTTGATAATGATGTCACTGATCAAACAGATACCCCGGCCCAACATTTTGTAGACATTATGAAAGGGGTCCTACCTATATGGGGCCCTATCCTCACTAGTAAGAAAATCAGAAGGCTGTCCAGGGTGGTGGAGGGAGTAGTCAATACCACGGCCGGGATATTGACTAATATCACTGTTGAGCTTCAGGCGACCCGGCTTGTGACCCTTCAAAATCGTCTTGTTTTAGACGTCATACTGGCTGACCGTGGAGGAGCATGCCGGGTGATCGGGAGCTCCTGTTGTGTATATATACCTGACTCCGCCCCTTCGGTTCATTTAGCTATTCAGAAACTCCACCGACTGGCATCAGAAATCCATACCGAGACTGGTACCTGGTCCCTGTCAACTTGGTTCTGGGACCTTCTGACCACCTGGGGGTGGAAACTATTCATGGTTCTGTTGGGTATTGTGGGTTTCCTCTTTACTTGCTGCATTTGTATCCAGTGCGGCCCTGCCTGTTGTTCCTATTGTGCCACCCAATTTTGTTCTGCACTACCTAAATCCCCACCTACCCAAGCTCATGCCCAGATGACCCAGAAAGAAATTCGTGACCTAATGCAGATAGATGAGGGTATCTTTGAGGATTAGTCCTACTTGTTTTTATTTTATTTTAGCTACATTATGCTAAAAGGGCCGTTCTGTAGGATCCAAATTTCAGAATATGATTAGCACAGTGTAACTTAAACTAACTTATTTGACTCAGCCCTGTAAGAAGGCCCTTTGTGCATCCATTTAGTAAGTACGACGGAAAGGGCAGAAAACAGAACCGCGGCCATTTTGGCCCTCAGCTCTTTCGTCTAAAGGAGCTACAATCACGTGGTTCCCTGAACCCATATTTTCCTTGTTCAGCAGACACTAGTTTTAGAAGACAGGCTGAATTGTATTTACGACCGAGAAGCAAGGTCACATCTGCCAAAAGGGAGTACCAAGCAAATTCCTTCTGAACCTGGGACGAGAAGGGAGTCACCCGGTCGACCTTCTATTCTTAAAGATAGTAGCCCTTTTTGTATCATTGAAACTAGATATAGGATGAGCTCATTAGGAGCGCCTAGACTGGCTGGTACTTTTCCACTTATAAGGCTTTGTATGTTGCGCTGTAATGTATAAAAGAATGAGTTTGACAAGGAGCCAGCAGTCTTCCTCGGCACACCCCTTGGGTGAGGATCGACGAGGCTCCTCTATGTAGAGTTTCCTGTTTGGCCAATAAACGCTTGAACCTTCTACGTTGCCAACTGCTCGTTATTTGACTTACATTGCGGGCCACTGGTAAGTGTGGCCCTTGAGACTAAAAATTGGATACAACAGAGCAAAGGATAAGGGTAGAAAGAAGCAGGAGTGAGATTGCATCCCCACTGAAAGTACGGTCCCCCATTGATGTGACGGCTCTGACTCCATGGCTCAACAAATACCCATGCCATATTACGGCGAGAACTCTGTTGGAGGGTTTCAGGGATGGCTTTAGGATTCCAGCCCCTAACTATAGGGGGTCATCAGTGTCAGAATCAACTCTCTGCCCGGACCAATAAAGGTGTAGTCTCTTCAAAGATTGCCAAGGAGTTGCGCCTGGGTAGGGTGGCGGGCCCTTTCGAGTCTGTGCCAGTGCAGAACTTCGTCTGCTCCCCGTTGGGGGTAGTCCCCAAAAAAGTAGAAGGGGAATTCAGACTAATACACAATTTGTCAGCACCCAGGGGTAAATCACTGAAAGATGCAATTGATGATGAGTTGTGCAGCGTTAAATATGCATCCTTTGACCAAGCGGTGGAGATTCTCAGGGGCTTGGGCCCTGGTACTTTGATGGCAAAATCTGACATAGAATCGTCCTTTCGGTTACTCCCGGTACATCCGGATGATTACCACCTGCTGGGTTTTAAATTTCAAGGGAGTTTTTATATGGATACGTGTATGCCAATGGGCTGCTCTGTTTCATGCGCATATTTTGAAAAATTCAGTTCATTTCTGGAATGGGTTTTCAGGCAGAAGGCACCAGTGGGTCATGCATTACCTGGATGACTTTCTTATCCTGGGGACTCTGGGCTCCCCGGAATGTGGGTGGGCGCTGCAGGAATTTTGCACGCTCATGCATGATCTGGGGGTTCCATTGGCTCCGGGGAAGACAGTCGGGCCGGCTTCTACGATAGAGTTCCAGAGTTCCTGGGCATTGAGCTGGATTCTGTTCAGAGATGTTTTAGGTTACCCATGGACAAAGTCAACAAATTCAGGGCTGCTTTAAAACTATGCTTGGGCAAACAGAAGGTCACACTACATGAGCTGCAGCAGACAGTAGGACAGCTGAACTTTGCTTTAGGGGTCATTCCAATGGCTAGACCTTTCTCCAGGTCCATCTCCCAAGCCATGGCGGGCCTCAAGGAAAAACATCACCACACAAGGCTGTCCGCTGAGGTTCGGCAGGACATGCGGATTTGGATGGCATTCCTGCAGGACTTCAACGGCAGAGTAGTGTGGCCCGGTCCGCCCACAGCGTCCCCGGAGTTGGGTTTAATGACTGACGCCGCGGGAAGTGAGGGATTTGGTGCCATACACGGTACCGAGTGGGTGGCACAACGTTGGCCGCCTTGGTGGGTAGAGAATGGTCTAACAGGTAACATCGGGTTCCTGGAGCTCTTCGCCATATGGGTGGCATTGACAGTATGGCCTGAACATTTGCGTAACCAGTCAGTAGTTTTCTGGTCAGACAACATGACCGTGGTGGAATGCATCAATCAGCAAGCGGCCCGGTGTAAAATGATTCTTCGCCTCTTGAAGGAGTTTGTTCTCACATGCATGAAATTGAATGTGCAATTTAGGGCTAAACACGTGCCTGGGGTCCTTAATCATGCTGCTGATGCACTTTCTCGCTTTAAGATGCAGGTTTTAGGGCCCACCTCCCGACAGCGGCAGAGTGTGCCACCCTCTTCCCAGAACGACTCAGATTGGTGCCCCCACCTACCGGACCTCATGGCAGCCAGCCTATCACCCAGGACCAAAAAAGCATACGAAGGGGCGTTTTGGCAATATTGTTCTTTCTTGGGGGCAGGGTGGGCTGAGCGGTGGAACGACACGGGGACACTCATTGCATACTTGGGTAGTTTAAGGACCAATGGGCGTTCAGCAGCAGCAGCGAGGAGGCAGGTGGAGGCGATCTCCTTCTTCGCTCAGATCAGCGACAGGGGTGATCCCACCAACAGTTTCACAGTGAGGAAGGCTCTTAAAGGGTGGCAACGCCTCCAGGGGGCGGCCCCAGACACAAGGCAGCCAATTGGGGTGGACCTTCTGACGCAATATTAGCAGCCCTCCCAGCAATTTGCAGCACATCAGGGGAAGTGCAGTTATTCATGGTAGCCTTTTCGTTGGCCTTTTACGGTACATTTCGAATTGGGAAGCTAGTGGCATAAAACAAGCTAGACGTACACGGCGGCCTGCAGTTTGCATGCATTAACATCAGGGATGACACTCTACTAATATCTATCAAGAAATCCAAGACCGATCAGGAGGCCCGGGGTGATGGAGTAGTTCTCCACCGGGCACGGGGCAACCCATGCTGCCCTGTATCACACGTTGAAAGCTACTTACAGGTTAGGCCACTTAACGTAGGGGGTCCTTTTCTGATCCATGTGGATGGGGTCCCCCTGACACGATTTCAGTTCAAAAGGGTGCTGAACATGACAATTCTGAAATCAGGTCACAATCCAGAAAGGTTTGGTACCCATTCCTTTAGGATAGGGGCGGCCACTGAAGCAACGGCCAGGGGTCTATCAAACAGCGGCGTACAAAAGATAGGGAGATGGGTGTCCAATTGTTACAAACGTTATGTGAGCCTACACATGCTGTGAGTGTGAGAGCCACACAGCGCTGATGCATTGTTTTCTGCTTCCATTACAGTTTCTAAAGCCTGTCACGCAGGGGAGAAACTCAAGACACTACACCAGCATCATGCAACAACTCGGATGTCAACACCGCGGAAGGAAAGCTTACAGACGGTGTGGATCATAGGCCATTTATATGTAAGGCGTCTGTCTAACCTTATTTCTACAGGTGATTATAGGGAAAGAGCACGGCAGGCAGGTTTTGAAATAGCATGCCATGGAAAAGGGGGGCTATGCTTTGATCGGTTCAGGGGTATCGTACTGGACCTGTAAAAAAAAAGGGGTCCGCCCCTAACATTATCATACTACACTTGGGGGGGAAAGACTTAGCTAGACTGGGAAGAAGAGGGTTGGTGGAAACCATAGTCACTGAAATAGGCTGGTTAGCTAAGACTTAGCAGGGCTGCACCATCGGGTGGTCTCAGATGATGCCCCGATTCCAATGGAGGGGAGGACTCCGTAAAGGCTTTGAATCACTCGGCAAAGAGAATAAATAACAAGATTGAGAGACTTTTTAGGGCTCCTCACTTACAGACCATCGCCCATGGATGCATTAGGGGTGAGCCGTGCTTCTTAAAAGACGGCGTTCATTTATCCCAAGTAGGCAACAAGGTGTTCCTGGAGAATATGTTGGCATGGTTGATCGGCCTTAGTCGTAAGGGATGACCTTTCTAGTGAGCACAGGGGGGGGGGCTAGATAGTCGGTAAACTATGCTAGCCTGTGGCGGTAAGGTCATGATTGGTGAGCAGTAAATTAAGGTCCTTAGAGGGCGGCGCCATTCCCGAATGGTGTCACCCAAGTGGGAGGGACAACTGGTCTCTCCTAGAACTCCAGGGGCAGTTGGGTGCAGGGGAGGAGGGAGTCTCTAGGCTGATTGGCCATCACACACGTGCACAACGGCTGCAAGGGCCCCTTTATGGAGATCAGGTATAGAGCGTACGGGGGTAACCAGGTGGGGAAGTACCCTCACGATGAACGGGCCCTCTGCGCATGCGCACTCCGACTGGAGGGCGTGGTTAGAAATTGATAAGGATCTGACGCCAGTTAGTGACCTTGCCGTAGGCTCTAATAGGTACGCAGAAAATACAGTTTGTAAAGATTGATAACGATATGTCTAGATATGGATACGAAAACCGTTGTATTAGAGTTATTTATTTATTTATTGCAGATTTATATTGCGCATGGCTGCCCCAGCAACGGGGGCGTCCCAGCGCAATACTAGGACCAGAGACAGAGACCAAAGCAAGTTGACACAGTTAAATAGTAGAGGTAGGGAAAAGCCAAGTCTTCAAAGCCTCACGAAACGGCAGATGGTTAGAAATAGTTCTGATAGAAGTTGGGAGAGAGTTCCATAATTTTGCCGCCAGCCAGCGGAACGAGCGCCCCCCTGCCCTGGCCCTCCACACATGCGGGGTGCAGACCATGGCTAGGTTAGCGGAACGCAAGGGGCGCTTGGGTGTATAAGCCTCCAACAACTGGAGAAGGCCAGGCGGCGCCTGTTTAGACAGAATCTTGTGTGAAATACACAGTGCTTTAAATTGTATTTGTTTGTCCACTGGCAACCAGTGAAGTTTGGGGAGAAGCTGTGCAACTGAACAATGTTTGGGTAGTGAGACCAAAATCCGTGCTGCAGCGTTCTGGACCCTCTGGAGGCGCTTAACGCTGGCTCTGGTAGCTCCCAAATAAAGGCAGTTGCCATAGCCCAGTCTTGAGAGAACAGATGCCTGGACAATAGTCTGACGCACTGAAGGAGGAAAAAACCCAAGCAGAGGCTTTAGACCCCGCAGGAGTCCAAAACAGACCCCCGCAACCATTTTGGTTTGCTTCTCAAAGGTTAGTCCCTGATCGAACCGTACCCCAAGATTTTTTACAGTTTCCTTCGGAATTGGGGCAGGTTTTAATCGATCCGGCCAGTATAGATCTGACCACAGCCCCCTATCCTTTCCAAATAGAAGGATCTCAGATTTGCCAGAGTTAAGCTGGAGGCAATTAATTGCCATCCAATCAGATATAGCTAACAGATCGTCCTTAAAATTGTCTTAGCTGGAGGTACATTTCCTGCAAAAGGATATCACTAATTGGGTGTCGTCCGCGTACGACACCAACGACAGCCCCCTCTCTTTCGCCAGCACTGCTAGAGGGCTGACGTATAGGTTGAATAATAAAGGGCTCAAAATGGAGCCTTGTGGAACCCCCTGGTGTAGTGCAAATTCCTGTGAGGAAAAGGGGGGTGCCAGGACCTGGAAGGATCTGTCCGATAAAAATGATTTAATCCAGGCCAGGGCTGAGTCCCTGATCCCGATATCCTGCAGGCGCTTGAGAAGTATGGTATGGGACACCATATCGAAAGCAGCACTTAAGTCCAAAAGGACCAAGGCCGCTGAGTCCCCAATATCAAGTTATGTTAAGGTTAGCCATCGGATATCTGTACTAATCAATTGTAATCCGTGTAAAGCATATTTTCTGTTACATTTTGAAAATATTGTAATTATGATTAATGTGTATTAATTGTATATAATAAATACGGCCGGGGGGGTGTCACGCCCCCCGCATCCAAAAACTTCTCTCCTGTCACGGGTCTTGAATGGGGAGGAGGGGGTGTAGGTAGTAACGCCCATATAGAACAGCAGAGCGGCATCGGCCACGCCAAAAGTATGGCGGTCGAGCCGACCCCCTCCGTTACAGCCAGGGGCGTGCCTCTCGCGCACAAGGTGACGCGGCAGGCGCGCCCCCGTTCCCCCATGGGCCCCCATCAAAGGCAAGCTCTAGATGATATGAGTCTTTAAACCCCAGAAAGTGTTCAGATAAGGACCCCTCCCGTGCACTCTTGATTAAGACGCGTAAGTTATGCTCATAATAAACCTTGGAGATAGATTTGCGTGAGATCCTACAGCATGTATTTCCTGGATCAAACCACAAATCCGGTCTTCCTAGTGACTCGCATGTTTGTTTAATATATCTTAGCCATGGGATTTGTGCGGCTTTAGCAAGATGCAAAATCTCTAGAAGCTCAGCTCTATAATTAGATAGTTCCGGCGTGCTCCATATTTTGCACCAGAAAGTTATGGGTTTGAGTCCCAACTCCTCTGTAATGGGTCTTAGGCCCAGGTCTAATCTCAGTGGGAGGAGTGGGGTGCTAGATGGTAAAGCTGCCAATTGCCTTAAGAAGATGTTCTCCGTAACATGCAATTTCTGGGCGGCAGTATGCCCCCATATTTCACCCCCATATGTCACTGCCCCTCTTGCCTGGATTTTATAAATTTGGAGGCGGGGACCAAATGGCTTATAGGTCAATCCTCTTGTCATCCTAGATATGCCACCCATCATCTGGATCAGTTTCAAATTTGCCTTGGTTCGGTGTGAATCCCAAGTCATAGACTGGTTAATTGTTACCCCCAGATAATCGAACGTGTAAACCCTCTCTAATCTGGAGGACCCTATCAAGGGACTCGGGCGTGTTGAGGAGGGCGGGTTGAAGATCATGTACTTGGTTTTAGAAGCATTAATCTCCAATCCACGCTTCACACAGAAGTTCGCAAATACGTCCAACACCCGTTGTATGCCCATAGGGGATTTGGAGAGCAGCAGGGTATCATCTGCGAACATGATAGCAGGAACCCTGCTGCCAACCAACCTGGGGGCATCGATGTTGCTCAACCCATTAAGATGGCTAATGACCCCGTTGACAAAGAGGCAGAAAAGGGTCGGTGCAAGCACACAACCCTGTCTAACCCCCCTGTCAATGGGGAAACCATCCGAAAGAGTTCCCCCTCTTCCGCACCTAACCCTGGCAAAACTTCCCTGGTGTAATCTTTTCAGAATTAATAAAATATCGGCAGGAACCCCTAAGTCCGTTAAGACGGCCCATAATTTATCCCTGGGCACTAAATCGAAGGCCGCTCGCAAGTCCACGAACACCGTGTACAAGCTGACGCCCTCGATTGACACAGTCTTCCAATACAGAAGATTCAAACGGAAAATCTGGTCAATAGTTGAAATACCTCTTCTAAACCCTGCTTGATATGGACTCATAATTTCGCATTCTTCAATCCAATCTTGAAGGCGATTGAGCATGAGTCTACCGAAAATCTTTTGGGGAACATCGATAAGACTAATGGGTCTGTAGTTGGCTGGGAGCAGAGGCGAACCCTTTTTAAATATAGGGACAATCTCTGCGCCCAGCCAAGTGTCTGGCACCTCCATGCCCCCCAAAATGGAATTAAATAGAATCGTTAGATAGGGTGCCCAAACATCCGGTTCTTGTTTGAATAGATCACCCGGCAGGCCATCTAAGCCTGGTGCCTTGCCTGATGCCAACGCGGCAATAGCCGCTCGGACCTCCTTTATTGTGAGTGGCACCCCTTTCGGAGTAATGCTAGCCGTCTGGGTGGGAATAGTCCTTTCCCCTTCAGGTAACTTATATAGTAACTGGAAGTGATATTGCCATACCCTGGCTGAGATGTTGGGCTCTATTGCAGAGGCCAACTCCTCAGAGCCTGTGTTCACACAACGCCAAAATTTGCGCGAATCCCCACATGCCAGGGAGATAGTGAGTTTTTCCCATTTTTGGTACTCCCATTCGCTTTTAGCATTGGTGATCAGGGTCTTATAGGCCGTTCTCCTGGCCCTAATTTCCACGCTTCCCTTCCCCGCCTTAATCGAGGTCAGGAGATCAGTTTTTGCCTTGCGGCATGCAATGTTATACCAGGGGGGACCGGCAGCACGTCCATTAACCCTTTTTGGTATGGTGGTAAGGATTTCGGACACCGATTTGATGAGGTCTTCGTGCAGCTGCCCCAGTTGTTTATATGCACCCTGGGTAATACCTTGCACCTTTAGTGCCTGAACCTTTTCGAGTCTAGGAATTACCCGGGCGTACAGCTTTGATATCTTCCCTGGTTTAGAAGCTAATTTCTCCCACTTCACTCTATGTCTGTTGTTCGTAAGGCCTAACCCCGCCTCAGATGCCACCCTCTGCTTCCCCATGACCTCAAGACCAGGATGGTCATATTCCAATTCCAATGCGTTGTGGTCGCTGTCTTCCCTAGATGTCACCCGGAAGTCTCTAATAAGCGACCACGAGGCCAATGGGACCAGGATATAGTCAAGTCTTGACTCCCTGCCCACTCTATTATAGGTGCATCTTGGAGGGATATCAGATTTTATCCTTCCATTACAGGCCCGGAGACCATGTTTCAGGGTTAGGGATGTGATTTGTAGAGCCAGAGGGGTCCAAGCACTTGGGGCCGGTGCTTGCGATGGAGGTACAGACCACGCCAGGTCCTCCTCCTGAGCCAGGCCATCCAGTATGCCTGAAAGGGGCTCGAAATGGCAATTCAGATCACCCCCTATTAAGAAAGGGATGCCCTCCGGAATTTCATTTCGGACAAGCGCAAGCTCTTCAATAGTGCGCGACTCCTGCGTAATATTGACTGGCCTGGAGTAGACATTTATCAACAGAAGGCTGTGTGCATTTGGCCATTCCAGCAATACAGCTAAAATATCCTCCTTGTTTAATGGAAGGACAGCGGCCCTACATCCCAGGTCGTTAGCCACCCAGATTGCAAGACCTCCCGAAGGACGCCCTCAACCCCCCCATTTTGCTTGTGTGGAGAATGCAGCAAAGCCTGTACGGATGACTTCTTCCCTCTCCCAGGTTTCTTGGAACAGGCATATATCTTTGTCCTCAATAAAGGAGCTCCAGGCCGGGCAGTTCAGTTTATTACCCAAGCCCGCCACATTCCATGACAAAATCTTAAGAGAGGAGCAGTTAATTCTCTCTGTTAGTGAATTTGGAAGCGCAACCATGCCAGAGTGCATCCCCGATGATGGGTTGGTATCTGAGCTGCCAGCTTGGACGGCCATCGCCTCAGTTATATTATATGGAGAGCTAGGGGTCCTTGCACATACTTCTCCGTTTGTATGTTTCTGCTCAAGATAATCCTTCTCCGTGGGGATTGCTGGTCGTATTTTGGGAATAGGGATCCTATTTTGGCCCAGGTCCTCCCCACCCCCGTCTTACTCGGTCAATCCACCATATCTAGGTTGCTAAACTTCTTATAGGTGGGAAAATGATCATATCGTGGAAATCTGGGAAGAGGGTGGTCCCCTCTTTCACTTGGGCCCCATCTACCTCCTCTCCTGCGTACTAGTTCCCAACCCTCCTCTTCCTGCTCATAACTTGAAGATGGATAAAAGAAAGATAGAGGAAGGGATTGGATAGAAGTCCCCTGGGCATGGTGAGGCCAGCTGCATATATGTGAGACAGTAAAAGGGTCCCTGAAATTAATCAGGACACAGTCTCCGTGGATAGATTTCCTGGTATTACCTTGCCATGGGACTCTCCTCATCATGAGGACCTCACTATGCATTCCTTCCGGGAGGGGCCTATTAGTAGAAAGCCAGTGGATTACCTTATTTTTGAGGGCCTCCACGGGTTCTCTAGTAGAAGGTTTTAGTTCGGGAATACCTGTTAGGATGACTGTGTACGGAATGGCCTCCGGTGGCAAGTTGATTGGCCTATGTTTTATACCATTACCATGTACCCCTATTACGGGCACAGCTAACTTCTCTTGCGGGCTTGCGTTTGCTACGCAAGTTGGGACTTGTGAGTTTGCGACTTCTAAAGTTGATGGTGTAAGATGATGTGTTTGTATAAGCTTAGATGGAGGGCGCCCTTCCTTAATTGGAGGCGCTGGTATAAACTTCTTGCCACTATGGCTCGGCCCTCCACTTGTGAGTTCACTAGCTTTTTTTGGGGCATCTGCTAGTTGTGCGATTCCCTTTTGGATGTTCGATAAAAACATTTCCATCTTTGCTAGACGGTCTTCTAGGGGATTGAGCATTTTCCTCAGGAGAGTAAGAATATCCGAAAGGGTGAAATCCTCCTCCCCCGATAAGACATTTGAGCTGGGAGATGTCTGAACCGGGGTATGGGAGGGTAGTGCCCTTTTTTTTGGTAACTGATTTGACCCCTTGCTAACTATGCCATGTTGGTTGCCCTTGCACATAGGGTTATGCTTTGGGATCTTGGGCTTTCTCCCCCCTATGATTTGTGCCCTCCTTTTCCTTTTCGGAATAGCTCCCTCCCTCTCCCCCTGTGATGACTGCACAATCTGGTGAGCCCTTTCAATAGTTGCGTCCTTGTTAGACACACTCACTTTGGCAATGATTGGAGGTGGAGGGGGCTTGGGTGATGGAAGAGGTAATATACTAAGCTCTACGGGGGCAGAGATGTCACAATCAGTAGTGGGTATGATAAGATTACTTAGGTCATATAGGTCGAGCAAGCCATTTGGCCCCCCAGCGTCTGTTAATGTGTAATCAGGCGTTTGTTCTGGGGTGGTGGCATGTGCAAGGGGTCCCAAAGAGGATCTCCTAACCCAGTCAATTTCTTGCGAAATGCGCCTTTCTAGGAGAGTAATTTCATCAATAAGAAGTGACCCCGCTTTAGCAAAATACGTGTCCAGAGTACCTTTTGCCATCCCTGCGGCCAGTGTAGTTTTGCTCCTCGTTTCTCTTGAAGTCATGGTCCCGAGCTCGGTTCCAAGGTTGAATGAGGAGTCTTAGGCCAAGAGGGGTGGCCCAGGCCCTAACTCTCCCGTTCTCGAACGGCCTCAAAAGGCCCGCTCTTTGCCCGGTCTTCGCCCCGTGCAACGCCCCGCGCGCGTTCCGCTAGCACGGGACGTTTTAAATGGGGAAGAGGTCTCGAGGAGGAGTGGGCGGGAAGAGGCCCCAGCTGCAACGTTGATGATAGCGCTGTGCAGGCTGGTCCTCGCAGTCCCACCCGCAAAAGGATCACACAGCAAAGGCTCCCCAAGGTCCAACACAGTCCAAATTGGCCGGGTTTGAGCACAGGAGTCACCAACAATCGCGGTGGTCAAGATGTCAGCGAGCGGCTCCTGCGAAGCGGGGGCGGCGAGTCTTTATCACGCTGATGGGAGGAGTGGGCGGGAAGAGGCCCCAGCTGCAACGGTAATGATAGCGCTGTGCAGGCTGGTCCTCGCAGTCCCAACCACAAAAGGATCACACAGCAAAGGCTCGCCAAGGTCCAACATGGTCCAAATTGGCCGGGTTTGAGCACAGGAGTCACCAACAATCGCGGTGGTCAAGATGTCAGCGAGCGGCTCCCGCGAAGCGGGGGCCACGAGTCTTTATCACGCTGATGGGAGGACTGGGCGGGAAGAGGCCCCAGCTGCAACGGTGATGATAGCGCTGTGCAGGCTGGTCCTCGCAGTCCCACCCGCAAAAGGATCACACAGCAAAGGCTCGCCAAGGTCCAACACAGTCCAAATTGGCCGGGTTTGAGCACAGGAGTCACCAACAATCGCGGTGGTCAAGATGTCAGCACCTTCCCTAAATTAATACTGAATGGAGTTGGAATATTAAATTATATTTAGTTACTATCCAGCACCTTCCCAGATTTAAGATTTAGTGGAGTTGGAATAGTAAATTATATTGATTTAATATCCAGCACCTTCTTTGATTTAATACTGAGTGGAGTTGGAATAGTAAATTATATTTATTTACTATGCAGCACCTTTTATGATTTGATATTTATTGGAGTTGGAATAGTAAATTATATTTATTTAATATCCAGCACCTTCCCTAAATTAATACTGACTGGAGTTGGAATAGTACATTATATTTATTTACTATCCAGCACCTTCCCTAAATTAATACTGACTGGAGTTGGAATAGTAAATTATATTTTTTTACTATCCAGCACATTCCCTTATTTAATACTGACTGGAGTTGGAATAGTAAATTATATTTATTTACTATCCAGCACCGTCCCTTATTTAATACTGACTGGAGTTGGAATAGTAAATTATATTGATTTACTATCCAGTACCTTACATGATTTAATATTGATTGGAGTTGGAATAGTAAATTATATTTATTTACTATCCAGCATTTTCCTTGATTTAATACTGAGTGGAGTTGGAATAGGAAATTATATTTAGTTACTATCCAGCACCTTCCCTGATCTTATATTCATTGGAGTTGGAATAGTAAATTATATTTATTTACTATCCAGCATCTTTCCTGATGTAATACTGACTGGAGTTGGAATAGTAGATTAAATTTGTTTACTATCCAGCAGCTTTACTGATTTCATAGTAATTGGAGTGGGAGTAGTAAATTATTTTTTTAAATATTTTTTTTGCATAAATGATAGTTTGGGGGTATTTTTTATTCTTGTGTAATGTAATTTTTGTAAATGGTTTTGTTTTTATGAAGTTTATTACAATGGAAAATTTGGGAAATTATCAGACTTTGATATTTGTTTAATGAAGTTTGTTTTTGTATTAGAATATAGTTAGTTGGATTTGTAATTTTTTATTGGGTACATCATATAATCTTGTATACATATGTGGAATATTTGTATAGCATTTATTATTTTTTCATAATCTTTGTGATATATATTACTATATTTACATAGTGGTGCCGATCACGATCCGGTAAAAACCGGGTACGAACCATCGGACGGAGCATATTCTCCGTCCGACGCGTACCCGGTCGAAAAAATATACAAACATGGAATTACGATTCGCACGGAAATCCCATTTCCGTACGAATCGTACAAAACCCCGACCGACGAAAATAAACATACAAATGTGATCCGGGAAAGCGCTGACGTGACGTCGGGACGCACGCAGCCTGCCATTCACGAACCAGGAATTACGATTCGCACCGACGTCATCCCGCACGGTGAATATTTTCCGGCAGCCAAAAACTGCCGGGAAATCAGGACGACGCGAACAAGGAGTACCTGCACGCGACGGACAGACATGGACCCGAACCTACGTGTCATCCCGGCCCTCATAGCAATCGACCTCCTCTACAGGTTACGACGCAGACGCCGCAGAAGGTCAGAACAACAAAGGGAGGGGGGGAAGGGGGGGGGCAGGACCAGGGCCAGGCCACAAACCCCCCACCAAACTCACACAGCACACATGCCCTGGACATACCTGACCCCCACACCCTGGTCACTACGAGGGGGTGGGGGCGTGTCCAGCAAAGCCAGCGTCCGCCACAACGGAAGTGCTTGACGATGCGAACCGGCAACACAACAATACAGGTACGTCCCGTACCCATGCCTTAAGAGCGTGGGTACAAGTCGTACCACGCCCACACCTACGTCATCCCAACAATGGCGGGACGGCTGTACCCACGTGGCAAAGGCCTGGGTACGGCCCGCACAAGCATGACATAGCGAGGGGACGGATATGTGCGGACCGTACCCCCACCCCCGTATGCATGGAGCATACCCCCAACCCCAACAGTGCAAGTACGACCCGTACCCTCACCCGCGTACGTATGGAGCGTACCCCCAGCCCAACAGTGTAGGTACGACCCGTACCCTCACCCGCGTACGTATGGAGCGTACCCCCAACCCAAACAGTGTAAGTACGACCCGTACCCTCACCCTCGTACGTATGGAGCGTACCCCCTCCCGAACAGTGTAAGTACGACCCGTACCCTCACCCGCGTACGTATGGAGCCTACCCCCACCCCAACAGTGTAAGTACAACCCGTACCCTCACCCGCGTACGTATGGAGTGTACCTCCAACCCCAACAGTGTAAGTACGACCCGTACCCTCACCCACATACGTATGGAGCGTACCCCCACCCCAACAGTGTAAGTACGACCCGTACCCTCACCCGCGTACGTATGGAGCGTACCCCCAACCCCAACAGTGTAAGTACGACCCGTACCCTCACCCGCATACGTATGGAGCATACCCCCACCCCAACAGTGTAAGTACGACCCGTACCCTCACCCGCGTACGTATGGAGCGTACCCCAACCCCAACAGTGTAAGTACAAACCGTACCCTCACCCGCGTACGTATGGAGCGTACCCCCCACCCCAACAGTGTAAGTACGACCCGTACCCTCACCCGCGTACGTATGGAGCATACCCCCCACCCCAAAAGTGTAGGTACGACCCGTACCCACACCCGCCGTATGTATGGAGCGTACCCCCACCCCAACAGTGCAAGTACGACCTGTACCCTCACCCGCGTACGTATGGAGCGTACCCCCACCCCAACCGTGTATGTACGGACCGTACCCCCACCTCGTATGCATGTAGCGAACCCACACCCGTGTATGTTCTAAGCGTACATATCCTGAAATAGGAGGGGTGTGTGCAGAGTCCTCCCAGCAGTGCCCAGATGCAGGAGGGGTGGGTGCAGAGTCCTCCCAGCAGTGCCCAGAGACAGGAGGGGTGGGTGCCTAACACTCACAGCAGTGCCCAGAGACAGGAGGGATGGGTGCCTAACACTCACAGCAGTGCCCAGAGACAGGAGGGGTGGGTGTAGAGTCCTCCCAGCAGTGCCCAGAGACAGGAGGGGTGGGTGTAGAGTCCTCCCAGCAGTGCCCAGAGACAGGAGGGGTAGGTGCCAAACACTCCCAGCAGTGCCCAGAGACAGGAGGGGTGGGTGCAGAGTCCTCCCAGCAGTGCCCAGAGACAGGAGGGGTGGGTGCCTAACACTCCCAGCAGTGCCCAGAGACAGGAGGGGTGGGTGCCTAACACTCACAGCAGTGCCCAGAGACAGGAGGGGTGGGTGCCTAACACTCACAGCAGTGCCCAGAGACAGGAGGGGTGGGTGCCTAACACTCACAGCAGTGCCCAGAGACAGGAGGGGTGGGTGTAGAGTCCTCCCAGCAGTGCCAAGAGACAGGAGGGGTGGGTGTAGAGTCCTCCCAGCAGTGCCCAGAGACAGGAGGGGTGGGTGCCTAACACTCCCAGCAGTGCCCAGAGACAGGAGGGGTGGGTGCAGAGTCCTCCCAGCAGTGCCCAGAGACAGTAGGGGTGGGTGCCTAACACTCCCAGCAGTGCCCAGAGACAGGAGGGTTGGGTGCCTAACACTCCCAGCAGTGCCCAGAGACAGGAGGGGTGGATGCAGAGTCCTCCCAGCAGTGCCCAGAGACAGGAGGGGTGGGTGCCTAACACTCACAGCAGTGCCCAGACACAGGAGGGGTGGGTGTAGAGTCCTCCCAGCAGTGCCCAGAGACAGGAGGGGTGGGTGCCTAACACTCCCAGCAGTGCCCAGAGACAGGAGGGGTGGGTGCCTAACACTCCCAGCAGTGCCCAGAGACAGGAGGGGTGGGTGCAGAGTCCTCCCAGCAGTGCCCAGAGACAGGAGGGGTGGGTGTAGAGTCCTCCCAGCAGTGCCCAGAGACAGGAGGGTGGGTGCCTAACACTCCCAGCAGTGCCCAGAGACAGGAGGGGTGGGTGCCTAACACTCCCAGCAATGCCCAGAGACAGGAGGGGTGGGTGCAGAGTCCACCCAGCAGTGCCCAGAGACAGGAGGGGTGGGTGCCTAACACTCACAGCAGTGCCCAGAGACAGGAGGGGTGGGTGTAGAGTCCTCCCAGCAGTGCCCAGACACAGGAGGGGTGGGTGTAGAGTCCTCCCAGCAGTGCCCAGAGACAGGAGGGGTGGGTGCCTAACACTCTCAGCAGTGCCCAGAGACAGAAGGGGTGTGTGCAGAGTCCTCCCAGCAGTGCCCAGACACAGGAGGGGTGGGTGCCTAACACTCACAGCAGTGCCCCTGCAAAGAAAAGGGTGGAGTACCCACAGATCCAATGCCCACAAATGTCAGTCAGGTTCACAAAGATCCTGCAGTACATGTACCACATGTGTGCGAGGCTGGAAGTATACATATGCATAGCGCCTAAAAGAATACATGTACACATGAAGTCATGGCAACAGTCTACATACACAAGTACAGTGACCACCAAGGACGCCACAAATGATGCAGGTGGAGACATCGCTCAGCATGCATGGGCCAAGTCTAACGAGTCCGTCACACACCCAGCCAATGTAGACACAGCTCAGCCCCACATATTGGATATACCCTGTGTTAGACCCGGCCCTCGTAACATAGCCAGACCTGACCCCTGGACCTCACACCAGCCCCCGAGCCCACGGCCTCGCCGATCCTTCCCACCAGAACACACACACCCGACCCGGACTTCCCCGTCCGTGGCCTTCCTCCTTTCGGCCACACCGGGCCCGCGTGCCCACTTCATGCACCAAGATGGCCGCCCGGCCCCAGCGCGACCCTGGCCGAGAGGCGCCACTCCGGCTGGAGGACATCGCGCTCCCCTTGGGATGAGAAAGGGAGGAGCAGTTTCCATCACACCCCTGCGCTTCCCTGGGAAGGTGGGTTTCGATCGATCCACCGGCCTCCCCGAGGGCTGGCTCCACGCCTGCTGGGTGTCTGGGACTCCTCCCGACCCGGCCCTGAAAGGATCAAAGGACAATGGCAGGAAACCCCAACAAGCGACCCCCAGGTGACAAGACCCCTGCCTGCACAGACTCCGGACATCAAAGAGGAGTCGCCCTATAACAAGGGGTGCTCTGGGACTGTCCGGCAGATTCGCCTTGGAAACACCTGAGCCCTGCTGAGTGACTCGCGGCTCCCGGAAGATCATAAGACCTCCGAACTTGTGCTTGAGCCCTGCTGAGTGACTCGCGGCTCCCTGAAGATCGTAAGACCTCCGAACTTGTGCTTGAGCCCTGCTGAGTGACTCGCGGCTCCCTGAAGATCGTAAGACCTCCGAACTTGTACCTGAGCCCTGCTGAGTGACTCGCGGCTTCCACAGATTCTTTTGGTCCCGCCGGACCCCACGACGACAAGCGTATCCCCCAGCTCGAGGATTGTGAGCTGTGCGCCGGGTACGCTCCTGCATCTGATCCATATCCCCAAAGACTGTCCCGCTACCTCCTACCCCCCTCCAAGACTTTTGTGAGCCCGCGCTCCACTTGTATATATTTGCCGTGCTGATCATAAAGATCCTACAACTCCGATCTGATAAAGATTTAAGCTTAAGAGCTCTCGGTGTGGTGTCTCTTTGTCGTGTGGTGCCGAGTGTACGATCCTAGATACGAGATTTCTCCCCTGAGGAGTCTCCCGCCAGTGCCCGGCTACGATACCTCAAGGGTGGGTCTCAGGACAGTCAGGGCCCCCTCCGGGCCCCTCTGAGGTCGCCTTCTAACATTGGTGGCAAGCGACGGGATTCGGGCCCATAATCTAGAGATCGTACCGTGAACGGCTGGCGCACTACCGACAAAGATGGCAGAAGGAAACGCCGTGGTTCTCACAGAAAACGACACCAGTACCGTGTTCCAGGTGGAACAGCTGGAAGAGTACACACACAAAGAATTGAAGCAATTCTGTAATGAACTCAAAATCGCTACCACTGGTCTCAACACCAAAGAAGATATGCAAAAAGCACTGAAAGCTTGGGTGGATTCTGGAGCCTCCCGCCCAGAAGGAGTGTTGGAACTCCACGACGAAGCTGGACCCTCCCAAGGAGAACGCAGCACAACCAGGTGCGAGGCTTCATACCAGACGGGGGCCTATCCCCGGAGGAACTCGCAGACAGAGAAAGAAGGCGCCATCACGAACTCGAATTAGCCAAACTCAAAATTGAGGGCGAGTTGAAATTAGCCGAGAAAAAGCTAGCGGTGGAACAGCTACGAGTGCAGGGAGAACTAGAAGAGAAGAAACTCCAACGGGAACATGAAGGAAGGAGACTTCAACTGGAACACGAAGGCAGCTTGAAGGAAATGGAGCTGAAAGCAAAAAGCGAAGAAGCGCGGCCCCCGGGGAACCGAGAGGCGGCCTCCCCGGCGGAGCAGAAGGTCCACATCCCCAAAGATGTGGTCAAAGAATATTACAAAACGATGACATTCAACAGTGGTTCCGGGCCTACGAGGTCGCCATGACCTCCCATCGGGTCCCGCAGAAGGATTGGGGGGCCGGGTTGTGGGGACGATTCCTGAGCGAAGGGAGAGACACCCTGCTCGACCTACCAACCTCCATGCAGACCTCCTATGACCACATGAAAGCGGCCCTCCTCACAAAGTACGGCCTCACCCCGGAGATGTACCGCCAGCGGTTCCGGGACTGCAGGAAGATCCCGGGTACCACCTGGGTGGAGTATGTGAATTTCTTCAGCCGCGCCTTCGATGGGTGGATCAAGGGCAGCAAGGTAACCACCCTGGAAGAACTAACAGATCTTATGTTGTGGGAACACCTGGCTGCGAACTGCTTTGTGGAACTGCGCCAGCATCTGCTCGACAGCAAGCTCACGGATCCGAGAAAGCTGGCCGTCGAAGCGGATCGCTGGACCAACACCCGGGTCTCCCGGGGCCCTGTAGGAGAGTACCCCCGAGCCAGTCAGGGACCACCCCGCCAGAGAGGGGGGGGAAACCAGGGAGGGCAGAGAGAGTCCCAGTCTAGTCCCCCGAAGTCCCAACCTCCGCCTTTCCCGGCACCCCCACCAGCTGTATCCGGCCCCCCCCTGAGACGGGGGCACCGGGTGACCATCACTTGTTTCCGTTGTCAGAAGCCCGGGCATTACGCCAACGACCCTGAATGCCCCATGGCCCCACACACCACCCAGGCAGCACCCCCGCTAGACAGATAGCCAATGTAGCACTGGGGGAGGAGGTTGAGGAGACCGAAGAGTGGGAACCCGCAGCCATGGCCCTAGTATCCTGAGGAGATAGAGAAATGGTCCCTGGAAGCCTCCTACCCTCCAACACGAAGAAATATGGGCAGCTCGTAACCTTCAATGGCCACCAAGTAGAAGCCCTCCGTGACACCGGGGCCAGCATCACC
Organism: Triturus cristatus; assembly: GCF_964204655.1. Classification (NCBI taxonomy): domain Eukaryota; kingdom Metazoa; phylum Chordata; class Amphibia; order Caudata; family Salamandridae; genus Triturus; species Triturus cristatus. Next base: position 209,291,906 of record NC_140585.1, read on the forward strand.
GGTGTCCTCAGTCATTTAGTCCACGAAGACCAGGTCCTCCCCAACGTCTTTTGCCCGGTCATTTCGGCCGACAACATGGAAAGCCTATGTAAGGTAGCCCTGGTGCCTTTTGAGTGGGGCGGGGTGGTCGGTAAACTGAGAGTCGCAGTGAGAACCTCCCAGCCAGTCGACTGTCTCCTGGGGAACGACCTGGAAAGTTCCCCCTGGAAACAAGTCGAGCGCAAGACCCACCTAGGGATGATGGGCCTCCCTGAGTGGGTGTGCACCACCACTCGATCCATGGCGGCCCGACTGACCCCCCTGAGGGAAGTCGACGACGCCCCGACCACTGAAGATAGGATGGTCCCCGCCGAGGGCCCCCACATCCCCCCACCAGAAGGGTCGGTCGCCAGTGACGAACCCCCACCTTCCGACTCCGCCCAGGTCACCGAGTTAGGTGATCTGCCCGAATTGGCCCAGTGGCGCCACTAGGGGGGCCCCTCCCGAGAGGAGTTCTGCCGAGAGCAGGCTACCTGTCCTTCCCTGGTCGGGCCCCGGCAACAGGCAGAGGCCCAGGCCGCAGGCGACCAGACTGGGACGCACCGGGTGTATTGGGAGAATGACCTTTTGTACAGCGAGCAGAAGTCGGTGGAGCTAGCGTCCGGCCGGGTGCTGGTGGTACCCCTACACTTCCGAAACCTCCTCCTGGGCTTGGCCCACGACGTTCCCCTCGCAGGCCACTGGGGCCAGGACAAAACCTACAGTCGCCTCGTGACCCACTTCTACTGGCCCAGAATGAAAGCAGATGTAGAAGCCCACTGCAAGTCCTGTCCCACGTGCCAGGCCAGTGGGAAGAGCGGAGGAAAGCGCAAGGCTCCCCTCCAACCCTTCCCTGTCGTCAGTACCCCTTTTGAGCGGGTCGGGATCGACATCGTGGGGCCGCTGGACCCCCCAACTTCCCAAGGGCACCGTTTTATCCTCGTCCTGGTGGATCATGCCACCCGATACCCTGAAGCCATCCCCCTGCGCACCGTCACAGCCCCCGTGGTGGGCCGGGCGTTGATGGGAATCTTCTCCCGCATGGGTTTTCCCCGCGAGGTCGTGAGCGATTGCGGTACCAACTTTATCTCCCGTTACATGAAGTCCTTATGGCAACAATGCGGGGTGTCCTATAAATTCACCACCCCGTACCACCCCCAAGGAAACGGCCTGGTAGAGCGGTTTAATTGGACTCTGAAGGGGATGATCGCGGGCTTGGAAGAGCCCCTCCGGCGTAAGTGGGATGTCCTGCTCCCCTGCCTCCTATTCGCCTACCGAGAAGTTCCCCAGAAATCCTTGGGGTTCAGCCCCTTTGAGTTACTCTACGGACACCCCGTCAGGGGGCCCCTCAGCCTGGTCAAGGAAGGGTGGGAGGCGGCGCCCCGAGGCCCCTCCCGAGATGTGTTCCGTTACGTCCTGACCCTCCGAAACCAGACTAGGAGGTTCCGAGAGATGGCCGAGGCCAACCTGGAGGCGAGCCAGGAGGAGATGAAGCGCTGGTACGACCAGAACGCCACTCTGGTCGAGTTTCAGCTGGGCCAGCAGGTATGGGTCATGGCCCCCGTGAAACCCTGCAATCTCCAGGATAAATGGAACAGGCCCTTCAAAGTGGTTGAGCGGAAGAGCCAGGTCACGTACTTGGTGGACGTCCAGTCATCCCGGGACCCCCTCCGGGTCCTCCACGTGAACCGCCTCAAGCCCCACTTTGTGCGGACGGAGCTAAGCCTCCTACTGGCCACTGATGACGGGTCCAAGGAGGAGTCGGATCCCCTCCCTGATCTCCTGTGCACCAAAGAGAAAGACGGCTCCGTAGAGGGAGTGAACCTCTCCCCATCCCTCACTCCCCAGCAACGTGTGGATTGCCGCCAGCTCCTAGAGCAGTTTTCTGACCTCTTCTCCCTGGTCCCCAAAGTCACCGACTGGTGTGTCCATGACGTGGATACCGGGGACAGCCCACCGGTGAGACACCGAGCCTACCGAGTCCCTGATCGGGTCCGGTCCTGTATTCAAGCCGAGGTCTCGAAAATGTTGACCCTAGGAGTGATCGAACCCTCAGACAGCCCCTGGGCCAGCCCCGTGGTCCTGGTCCCAAAAGCAGCTGCCACCGGTGTCGCCCCAGAACTCCGCTTCTGCGTGGACTACCGGGGACTCAATGAAGTTACCCGAACCGATGCCCACCCCATTCCCCGAGCCGACGAGCTCATTGACCGGCTCGGGGCTGCTCGGTTCCTCAGCACCTTCGATCTCACCTGCGGCTACTGGCAAATTGCGCTCACAGAAGGAGCCAAGGAGCGGTCCGCCTTCTCCACCCCGGATGGGCACTATCGCTTTCGCGTGATGCCCTTCGGGATGAAAAATGCCCCGGCCACCTTCCAGCGACTGGTAAATAGAGTCCTGGCCGGGCTGGAAAAATTCAGTGCTGCATATCTCGACGATATTGCAGTTTTTAGCTCTGAGTGGAGTGAGCACCTCCTGCACCTCCGGAGGGTGCTGACCGCCGTGCACCAGGCAGGCCTCACCGTGAAAGCCAGCAAGTGCCAGATTGGGCAAGGTTCGGTAACCTACCTGGGGCACCAGGTCGGAAGCGGGCAGGTCGCCCCGCTACAGCCCAAAATCGACGCCATCCTAGCCTGGGAACCCCCCACTACCCAAACGGAGGTCCGAGCCTTTCTGGGCCTCACGGGCTACTACCGGAGATTCATCCGGAATTACGGCAGCCTGGTCGGTCCCCTCACGGGACTCACGTCCAAGAAACAGCCCAAGAAAGTGCAGTGGTCCCCTGCCTGCCAAGAGGCGTTCGATGCCCTGAAAGCGGCCATGTGCACTGCCCCGGTCCTCCAGGCCCCCGACTACTCCAAGGAATTTGTGGTACAAACTGATGCCTCCGAGCATGGCATCGGGGCAGTCCTCTCCCAGGTGAATGACCAAGGCCTAGACCAGCCCGTAGCCTTCCTCAGCCGAAGGCTGTTGCCCAGGGAACAGAGATGGAGCACCATCGAGCGCGAGGCGTTCGCCGTAGTCTGGGCCCTCAAGAAGTTACGCCCTTACCTGTTCGGCACCCATTTCAAGGTCCAAACCGACCATCGCCCCTTGCGATGGCTCATGCAGATGCGAGGAGAAAACCCCAAGCTACTGCGGTGGTCAATCTCCCTCCAGGGGATGGATTTCACCGTGGAACATCGCCCTGGTACGGACCACGTCAACGCCGATGGCCTCTCCCGGTTCTTCCGCCTCAGCGAAGAGAACCCCCAAGAGGATGGATAGTTCTCTCCGGCTTTCAGCTGGGGGGGACGCGTGTTAGACCCGGCCCTCGTAACATAGCCAGACCTGACCCCTGCACCTCACACCAGCCCCCGAGCCCACGGCCTCGCCGATCCTTCCCACCAGAACACACACACCCGACCCGGACTTCCCCGTCCGTGGCCTTCCTCCTTTCGGCCACACCGGGCCCGCATGCCCACTTCATGCACCAAGATGGCCGCCCGGCCCCAGCGCGACCCTGGCCGAGAGGCGCCACTCCGGCTGGAGGACATCGCGCTCCCCTTGGGATGAGAAAGGGAGGAGCAGTTTCCATCACACCCCTGCGCTTCCCTGGGAAGGTGGGTTTCGATCAACCCGCCGGCCTCCCCGAGGGCTGGCTCCATGCCTGCTGGGTGTCTGGGACTCCTCCCGACCCGGCCCTGAAAGGATCAAAGGACAATGGCAGGAAACCCCAACAAGCGACCCCCAGGTGACAAGACCCCTGCCTGCACAGACTCCGGACATCAAAGAGGAGTCGCCCTATAACAAGGGGTGCTCTGGGACTGTCCGGCAGATTCGCCTTGGAAACACCTGAGCCCTGCTGAGTGACTCGCGGCTCCCGGAAGATCGTAAGACCTCCGAACTTGTGCTTGAGCCCTGCTGAGTGACTCGCGGCTCCCTGAAGATCGTAAGACCTCCGAACTTGTGCTTGAGCCATGCTGAGTGACTCGCGGCTCCCTGAAGATCGTAAGACCTCCGAACTTGTACCTGAGCCCTGCTGAGTGACTCGCGGCTCCCACAGATTCTCTTGGTCCCGCCGGACCCCACGACGACAAGCGTGTTCCCCAGCTCGAGGATTGTGAGCTGTGCGCCGGGTACGCTCCTGCATCTGATCCATATCCCCAAAGACTGTCCCGCTACCTCCTACCCCCCTCTAAGACTTTTGTGAGCCCGCGCTCCACTTGTATATATTTGCCGTGCTGATCATAAAGATCCTACAACTCCGATCTGATAAAGATTTAAGCTTAAGAGCTCTCGGTGTGGTGTCTCTTTGTCGTGTGGTGCCGAGTGTACGATCCTAGATACGAGATTTCTCCCCTGAGGAGTCTCCCGCCAGTGCCCGGCTACGATACCTCGAGGGTGGGTCTCAGGACAGTCAGGGCCCCCTCCGGGCCCCTCTGAGGTCGCCTTCTAACACCCTGCAGGGAAGAAGTCAGGTTACACAGAGGAAGGAACACACCTTGGGACGATGTCACCATGCAGTAACTGCTTACATGAACAAAGTTATGTAGCCAACAGCTTGTGATGGCACACAGATACCAGGATCCACCCTATGACCAGCACAAGACGACAATTCCCACACACCCAACACATAATCACCACCCAAAATAATGGGGCAGGTCGACCAACAGCAATACCAGACAGACAGTAGTGTACTAAGGAAAAATAAATTGCTTTAATCAGCATCCAAAAATATGTTTGTCCCTTCAAAGTTCAAAAAGTACAATGCCCATAGGGCAAACCAAAGTTCCAATCCAGGTGGGGGACACAGTGGGACGCGTGTCCCCTAGCTTGCCTGCACAGTCAGACTCCTTCTTCTTCCAGAGCGGGGAGGGCATCATGTGGGGGGGAAGGACCAGGCACCGCAGGGACATGAGGGCGAAGGGTAGGCGTCGTGGGAGCAGGGATGGAGGACTCCACCACAGGGGGTGGGTCAGGGCCAAAGGCGGAGGCCAGGATGGCGCTGCACACCTTTGCAAGGTCCTCCAGCGACTCCCCTGCACCCGAAGAAACCACAGGCCCCAAGGAGGGGGGGGCAGAGGGATGGGTCGCAGCGCCACAGGGGGAGGGTGTGGACAGGGGGGGGACTCAACCACCCTGACCGGGGACTCCCTTGACCGCTTGCGGGGTGGTGTCACAGTGGGGCTCAGGGACAGAGCGGCCATGAAGGAGTCTTTGCCCGATATGTGGCCAGGAGAGCTGAGGGGAGGGGATTTGGAGGGAGTGGATTTGGTGGAATGCGGACTCCCACTCTGGCTGCGTGACTTACGTTTGCCCCCCGACCCAGTGGGTGTGCCTACTTCACCCTGTGTGTGCGTGCCAGGAGGTGTGCGTATGACCTTCCCTGCTGGTGTGGTGCCTGTGTCTGTTGTGGTGGGTGCATGCTGCCGTCTGGGTGTACGTGGGACAGGCATGGGAGTGGGAAGTGTGGATGGGTCAGGGGTAGGGGGTTGGACGTAGCGCTGCAGGAGACCCACTGCTGCAGTCAGTGTCGAGTCAATGGACCTCAGCAAGTTGCGTTGGTCAGCCTGCGATGAAAAAATGCCCTCCAAGTATGCCTCCATGTTGTTCAGCACTTGGCTGTGGCCATGGAGGACATTAAGCATCGCAGCCTGACCAACCTGCAACTGCCGCTGGATGTCCACAGACTCGGCATTGGCGGCAGCAGTGGAGACAGGGGCAGGGGGTGCGGTGCCTGGCAGGAAGGAGACATGTGGTGACTGGGCACGCTGGGAAGGGACACGAGCAAGTGGGAGGTGGCTGATGGCAATGGAGGGGGCGGGCTGAGATGTTGTGCCGCTGTCAGCTGCTGGTGCAGCCTCCGCCCACTCGGAGAGATCATCCTCGGACCCGTCAGCTTCATATTCTGTCGTGCCAGTGGACAGGTCCTCGGCCTCACTCTCCTCCGCCTCAGTTCCACTCAATGTGCCAGCCACGATGTCAACGCTGGCATTGGTGCTCGGTCCCTCCGCTCTGTCTGTGCTCTTGTCTCCCTCCGTGTCCCCCGACGATGCTGTGGGCAAGGTGAAGAGACAGCAATTAATAATACACCTGTATACATATGTCACATGAGTCCAATCTACATAGGTTACAGTGCATAGCCTGAAACGAAAGATCTGTAACATCTACAAAACAAGGTACAGATGTAGGGCATGCAACACACAGTTGGTTGACCCACCATGCCACTGAAAAACCATGGAGAGCATGACACAATAGCAAATGACATGAAATGGAGTTTGACAGAGGAGCCAGGCCCTGGGGACAATCCAGCACTGCATCTGCACCACACAGCATTGCCGAAAATAGGGATGAGCAGGGACCATATCCATGAACTTAAGGCACATGCAGCATAGGTAATACTGAAAACATGCCCACCATGACTGGCTCACTGCACCTTGAGTGGATGTCCAGACAAACATCACACACTGGCCAGACCTAGCAAGGAGATTTCAGGTTTTGACATGTAGGCTTTGCCCGCACCAACCACCCCCTACATGAGTCAATTTGTTGAGACACAGGAAGCACTTACATCTCTTAGTCTGGCTGAAATACACAGGGGCTGCATAAATGCAAGTTTGGACGCCAAATACCCAAGGTGCGCCTGTCCAAATAATCATGTACAAATGGGCAGCATCAGATGATTGTAACAAGACACACAGGCCCTGGCCCCCGTGAGTATGGACAAGGAAAATCAGGTCAGGCTGTACAGTGGACACTTGTACTACATTTTACGTCAATATACATGGTGCCAGGGGACAATGGCACAGAGCACAACCTATGCTGTAGACACTGAGAGTGTCCACGTTTTGTGATGACACACATGACAACTACGAAAATATGCCCCAGGGGACAGTAGTGGCCACACAACTCCATGGTCCTGAATGGGAATGACTGCAACACACGCCACCATCCCTGCACTATGCATATCGCACACTCATGCACATCATGTCACAGGCCACAACATAGGACATGCGTGCTGTAAGGCATGACACTTGAGAGACTAACTCCCATGTCTGGACTCAGCATCAGTGCCAACTGACATGGAACCCACATGTACTGAACTGGACAGGGCACAGGCAAGGTCCCAAAACCTGTTACACACCACCCCCACACATGATGCTACAGGCATAGTTCACGTGGAGAAAGCTCCAGCCTACATTACCTTGTGAAGGAGTGACTACACACAGACCAGGGAACACATTGCAAGGAGGGGAAGGGAGGCAGGAGAGCACCGCTATACTGTGGGTAACTGGATCTTCACAGCACCCTTAAACCCTGGCAGTGTATCCATGCAACTGTGCACTTACAAATGCTGGTGACACACAACAAACACACATGTACCTACCCCCTTCCTGCTGCTGCTTCTCCTGTAAGCGCCTGTCCAAGTCTGGAAATACCACCGCCAGCACACGCTTATGGATGTGGGTCAGAGGGCGGCGCCCGCGGTTCTTATGGGTCTCAGGTGAGTCCCCCAGCAAGACCCGTGCGATCCTCCGCGTCCAGCACCGGATATCCTGCCAGCGTTTCCTCACCTCGGCCAGGCGCCGCTTGCGACCATCCGTCCTCCTCACGGCACTGACGGCGTTCATCCATATCTGCTCCTTGGCAGAGGCGCTTACCTGTGAGGATGAACAAGTGACACTACATCAATACACCAGGCACATGTCACAGAGAGACATATTAGAACAAATTAGCTGTTTACAACAAGGCATAGTATGCATCCAACGCATTGCACCTTTGTCATAGGGACATGATCCTCTGGGGAAGGGCAAAAGCAGTACGTGCCATTGAAAGTACACAGGTGGAATGAGGGCAACGACACAATCAATGATCCAGGCTCACACTGTGCATCAGAAGGTACACCAGGATAATGTGCAGCACCTCTAAGCAGTCACATGCCACAGGCCACTGACGCTACCCCAGCAGAGTACACAGACACACACAGGCACAGGACATCCACCTGCCATTGCCAAATGCAGCGACAAACCTCACTCTGCACATGTGCCACTAGATGGGGGGGCTCACAGGTGTGGGGCTGGCTCTGCACGTCAGACACACAGCACTGCTCCCTGCTCACATCACATGGGCAGGGTATATCCATCCCTCATGCAGGCCGGGGGCCACACTCCACATATGCACCCACCCACATGACAGGGGACTTAAACACACACCGATGTCCAGGGTACCAACACATCATGTGGACACTCTCAGACAGGCAGAATGTGGCATGCACCATGCAGTGATTGTCACAGTAAACACAATGCAAGTGAGGACGGCAGACATGCACCACAGCATGCACTGGCTGGGAGACATCAGGCATTCCCCCCCCTGGGACCCCCCCTACAGTACATAGCATGTGTGTCACACCTGGACACAATGCCAGAAGTCACAGTCACAAACAAGGGACACAGTCTGTGCTAGGAGACTCTGCACTCACCTGATACCCTGGTCGCCCATACAGCAGGGGGTACTGTGGGAGGATCACATCCAGCAAAGCCAGGTTCTCCTCCAGGGTGAAAGGCTGTGACCTCTCCACAGACCTTGACATGGTTCCAGGGAATCAGTAGCAGCAGCTGGGTCGTCGAATCCAAAGATGTGCAGGCAAGTGCTCCCTCATGGGACCTGGCTGCCTTATATCTGCCTTGCTGGCCTGTTTCATGCACAGGAGTACAGAGTGATTGGTCACTCACATTTGCATCCTATGTTTCCTCCAATCCCTTCAAACCTAGCACAGTCAGTGGGTTCTTATTGTGTTTTTTTCTTGAGCATGATGTCACCTCCAGAACCACATTGCAACAAAGTAGATTCATTCAAACTGACTACTGCTGGGCATCTGCAGAAAAAAATTCAAACTTTAAACTTGGTCTCCATGACAACCAGCATGCATGTAGGCCTGTATACTTGTCCCTCATGTGTCCCCTATGTAATTTGGAGTTTCACACACAGGTACGGTGCGTACCGGGGCCCTAGGGCACCCCAAATATATAGCAACGGCCCGTACAGGCGTGTGTATGGTCCGTCTCACTATGGGTGTTCTCGCGTATGCGTACCCATAGTGATAATGAGCGTACGCACGCGTGTACAGTCCGTATCACTATGGGTACGCATACGCGAGAACAACCATAGTGATAGTGAGCGTACAGGCCTGTGTACGGTCTGTATCACTATGGGTGTTCTCGCGTATGCGTACCCATAGTGGTACGGCCCGTACACGCGTGCGTACTCTCACTATCACTATGGATGTTCAACGTATGCGTACCCATAGTGGTACGGACCGTACACGCGTGCGTACGCTCACTATCACTATGGGTATGCATACGCGAGAACACCCATAGTGATAGTGAGCGTACAGGCGTGTGTACGGTCCGTACCACTATGAGTACACATACGCGAGAACACCCATAGTGATACGGACCGTACACGCGTGCGTACGCTCACTATCACTATGAGTGTTCTCGCGTATGCGTACTCATAGTTGTACGGACCGTACACATGCCTGTACGCTCACTATCACTATGGGTGTTCTCGCGTATGTGTACCCATAGTGGTACGGACCGTACACACGCCTGTACGCTCACTATTACTATGGGTGTTCTCGCGTATGCGTACTCATAGTGGTACGGACCGTACACACGCCTGTACGCTCACTATCACTATGGGAGTTCTCGCGTATGTGTACCCATAGTGGTACGGACCGTACACACGCCTGTACGCTCACTATCACTATGGGTGTTCTCGCGTATGCGTACTCATAGTGGTACGGACCGTACACACGCCTGTACACTCACTATCACTATGGGTGTTCTCGCTTATGCGTACCCATAATGAAAGTGAGCGTACGCACGCGTGTACGGTCCGTACCACTATGGGTACACATACGCGAGAACACCCATAGTGATAGTGAGCGTACGCACGCGTGTACGGTCCGTATCACTATGGGTGTTCTCGCGTATGCGTACTCATAGTGGTACGGACCGTACACACGCCTGTACGCTCACTATCACTATGGGTGTTTTCGCGTATGTGTACCCATAGTGGTACGGACCATACACACGCCTGTACGCTCACTATCACTTTGGGTGTTCTCGCGTATGCGTACTCATAGTGGTACGGACCGTACACACACCTGTACACTCACTATCACTATGGGTGTTCTCGCTTATGCGTACCCATAATGAAAGTGAGCGTACGCACGCGTGTATGGTCCGTACCACTATGGGTACACATACGCGAGAACACCCATAGTGATAGTGAGCGTACGCACGCGTGTACGGTCCGTATCACTATGGGTGTTCTCGCGTATGCGTACTCATAGTGGTATGGACCGTACACACGCCTGTACGCTCACTATCACTATGGGTACACATACGGCAGCACTCCCATAGTGATAGGGAACGTACACAGGCCCTCTGAGCGAAAGTACGGTGCCTTTCACACATCACAGTGGTGACAGGCAGCACACATGAAGGAATAGGGCTGACATACTTGTCCATGGATGGACATCAAGGCATTGTCTGGGCAGTACTACATGTGTGGGGCACAGGTGTGAAAGGCTGTGATGTGGCACATTACTCCTGAGTCGAGAAGGCACCAGATGTATGATGAGATGTGTACAGATGTTATGTGTGATGGTGCAATGTGTGCCAGGCATGCCCTTCACTCCTTTGACATGTGTGCATGTCGTACTGCACACTTGGGATGAGCGTCACTGGCATGGCACAGTCAACAACACACGCATGTGTCCCCTGATGCCCGCTACAGGGGTTACCACACCATACATGTGACTACCCACGGTGCACGATGTGACTATGTCATGTATGTGTGGGGGCTTCCCATTAGCTTGATGTTGGTGCTCCCTCAAAAGCATCAGCTGTTGCAGCAACCAACATGTGTCTGTGTGTAGATGGACATGGCACACTGTTACGCACACCAGGCCACATGTGGTATCGGATGTGAGATGCGTATGTATGCATGGGACACGGAGTAGCGTAACAAGGACCTGTCTGCATCCTCTCTATAAATGTGTGGTGAGTCATTACATGTACACCTTATTGGCAAGGTGTGTGGGCTGTCCTAGTGTAATGTCATGTGACCTGTGGCTCTAGTGTTCCGCTACCAGTCTCTGAAATCGACATCCTACTTCTGCTGATGTGTTGATGTATGTCACTCCTGTGTTGCGTCTGGCTGTTCACTTACACTGGGACACAGCTAATCCCATGCCATGGCATGTGGAGGTTCACAATCTCCGTGTGTAGCTGGGTCTTGGTAGGAGTGTCACCTGGCAGCCATACGTGTCCAGGGCATGTGGCACATACCTGACTCTGTATGTCGCATATGTGTATTGACAGATTAACATGTGCTCAGCACCAAAAATGTGTTGTTGTAGTGCACTCACACTTCCTTGTCACTTCCAAATTACTGCAGAGCGCCGCCTCTTCCCCGAGCAATTCCGGACTTGGCTGACATGCGGGAGAATGACTGTATCCGGTGCTACCGCTTCCCGCAACCGTTGATTGAGGAGTTGACGGCGAGGCTGGCACCACACCTGCAACCGCTGCACAGGTATCCTACGGCACTGACACCCAAGCTGAAGGTAATGGCAGCCCTACATTTTCTTGCCATGGGTACCTTTCAAAATACCATCGCTCATGTTGGTGGCATGTCCCAGAGCATGTTCTGCCGTGTGCTGCATGATTTCTTAGAGGCCATGTTGCTTCACCTGGATGAGTTCATCCATTTCCCAACCCCTGAAATGTTGACTGGGGTCAAGCATGGATTCTATGCCCTGGGAGGGATGCCCCATGTCATTGGGTCCATAGATGGGACACATGTGGCTTTGGTACCACCACAGGCACAGGAGGTAGCGTACAGGAAAAGCAAGCACTACCACTCCATCAATGCCCTTGTGGTGTGTCTGTCCAACATGGTGATTTCACATGTCTGTGCTCGTTTTCCAGGATCAGCACACGATGCCTACATCATGAGGCGTAGCAGGGTGCCTGAAATGATGACGCAGCTGCGCAACGAACGAGCATGTGTTGTTGGTGGGTACAGTCTGTCAGTCCTGTATTTTGCGTAGACTCCCAGCACGACCGCTCCTCCTGTCCTACTTATGTCCATGTGCTTTCCATGTAGGGGACGCTGGCTATCCCAACATGCCATGGCTGATCACACCTCTCCGCAACCCCATCACGCCTGCCCAGCTCCGCTACAACACCGCCCATGGCCGGACAAGGCGAGTGATAGAGAGGACATTTGGCCTCCTGAAGAGCCGATTCAGATGCCTCCACAAGACCGGCGGCGCCCTCCCATATGCCCCGGCGAAGGTCTGCAAAATCTTCATGGTCTGCTGCATGCTGCACAACATGGCAGTTGAGAAAGCTGTGCCACTCATCCTGGATCAAGATGATCAGGACCATCCACCCGTGGAGGACCAAGGTCTTGGCAATGGGGCTAGTGATGTGGAGGATATGGTCCTGCAAGAGGACATCCGGAGTCGGCTCATACGTGACATCTTTGCTTAGTGGTGAGTACCAGTGTCTGTGTGTGCACGCATTGGTCCCCGTGTGGCATGTGTTGTGATGTGTGTGTCCATCTGCATGTATGCCACGCGAGTCAGAGGTGTGTGTGGATGTGTCACTGGAGTGATGGTGCCAGTGATGAGTGTATTTCCCCAGTCATAATAGTGACCTAGCATGTTGTCATCCTTACATGTGTCGAGTACATGCACATGCAAGTGGCTGTGCTTTTTGTGGCTGACTTCTTGTGTGTCTCTCATCCCCAGGTACTTGCGCATGCCGTCTGCTGGTTGCATTGTTGTGGCACTGCTATTCCTCATGGACACGTCATCGTGTGCTGACTCAGCGTTACACGCACGGACAAGTTTGGAAGTCTCCTTAGGGTAAGGGATGCATCAGGGGTGTATTGGGTGTGGCTGTTGTTTACGATGTGTGCACACTGCCCCTGTCGATGTTTGGTTCCTCTGCAGACATGTCGCATCACCATGGGACACATGACATGCAGCTGGGTACACCTGAATAGATGGTCAGACTTGTTGACAGTCATCAGTGATGGGATTGTGGATTGTGATGATGGCATCAATGTGTGTTACACTGCCCTCTGACACATACGGTTTGCATTGGCTTGACATGGTGTGGGACTTCCACATCAGAGGATCAATGGTGTATGGCAGCCTCTCCGTGAGCAGCAGGGGGTGTTTAGCTGTTAGCCGACACTTGTGTGCCAGTTCCATGGCTATCACGCATTTGTGCTGCAGAAGGGGGGTTCCAGTGTTGGACCCACATGTTACTCCACATGACCTGTTCATGTGTACTCCGAGTTGCCTCTGCATTCCCAAATACATGAATAATAAAGGTGTCCCTATGCCTCCAAGGTGCCTATTCTCAGTCAATGCTGGTGTGTTGCCACGGTGCATACGGCATGTCTGGCATGGTTTTCCGTGATAGTGGCTATGTGTCTATGTGTCGAGTAGCAAGATGCATGCTGTTTGTGTGGGATTAGACTGTGTATTGTGCATGATGTCCATGACTGTGTGGGTATTGTGACATGTGCCATCCCCATGCATCCAACGTTGGCCAGGCCACCATTCTCTGCATCCACCTGACTCAAGCTTGCAGGACATGGTTCTGCCACCTGTCCACACATACCTGGGTGCCTCCCAGGACACTCCACATGATCCCTGACCACTGCACATGGCTGTCGCTGTACTCAATATGTCTGTCGGCACGGTTGTGCGGCCACCCCCTCAGCTGGTTGGGCCCATCACGGGTGTGTATGGTACTCCATGTCCGTCTTGCCTAATACATTGTGACCCATGTGTGTCCTGTGCCAGACTCAGGCCCCAGTGTGTGGATGGTTGAAGTCAAATGAGAACTCAGGCATGGTTAGACTTTACAAAACACATGTAAGGTAATAATGCAAAATGTAGGCATCATCTCTTTATGGTGTAACTTTTTATTTTGGTTGGGGTACGTGGGAGGGGGGGTATGACATGAGGGGCTTTCCGGGTGTGTGGAATCCAAAGTTCACTAGGGGAGTTGGTGTCCTTGCCATTGAAAATCCTCAGAGTCCATGCCACAGTCTTTGTCAATATTGGTCAGACAGTGACCAGCAAGTCCATGTGGCAGAGAATGTCTTTTGCTGCTGTGCTGCTGTTGGTCCAGTGGGCCAGGTGCCAGGCCAGGTGTCCTGGGAGATGGTGCTGTTGCGCCGACCCTCACGGTCTTTTCCGTGGACGACCCGCCCTCCTGCGGGGACCCTCAGAAGCAGGCCGTGACGATGTTTGGGATGCTCCGTCGGATGACTCCTCCTCCTCCTGATCCCTCCCTGTGGGTGGTGATGTTCTACACCTGGTGGCACAGGGAGGGTTGCCCATGTTGTCGGCTATCCGACGGAGTGTACTGTGAATTCCCGTGAACACCGTCACGAGCTCAGCCTGTCTGTCCTCCATCCGCCCTTGGTGTCGCAGTAGACAGGCATGTTGCTCCGCATGTTGCTGGGCCTGCTGGGTCTTGATCTCATCGAGGGTCCCCTTCATCTCGTTGAGGGTGGACACAACCTGGGCCATGCCCGCGGTGTCCTGCCGGTATGTGTCCAGGATGTTTCGGACATGGGAATATACCAGTTCCGCAGCCAACAGGTCAGGCTCGCGCCTCTGCCGTCCTCCACTCCCACCACCCCTGCCCACTTGCACCTGGCGTGCCCTTGTGGGCACATCGGGTCTCCGGGACCCCTGAGGGGTGGCATTGGCATTGTCGCCTGCCTCCTCCTGGGTGCCCGGTACACCGTGTCCCTCCTGGCCAGCCTGGCTGCATTGTGGTGGTGGGGCAGGGATCCTGGGTGTCTCCTGGGATGTGGCAGGAGTGGGGGTGGTGGTTGGCCCAGTTGTACCTGACGCAGGTGCTGCAGGTCGTTGGACACCAGAGGGGCCAGGTTGGTCGGGGTCGGGTTCGTCCACAGAGTGGTGAGAGTTGTCGCTGCCGGTGGCTCCGTCATCCCGCCGAGCTGGGTCCTGTGAGTCTTCCCCCCCAGTGTTGGGGGGTGATCCACGACGTTGACCTGTGTGTGAGAGAGACAATGTTAATTTTGTTCCATGCAACATCCATGTTTCATTGGTTTCTAAGTTGGCACATTTCCTCTGGGAATTTGGATATGTCTTGCATTCCACTCACAGTGTACTTGTGCATGGGTATGTCCCTTGGCCACAGCTTTTGCAACTTTACCTATGTGTGGCACAGTCTTACTTGCTGCGTCAATTGTGACTGCAGTCAGCAGTGGAGTGGGCAGGTGTGGCGAGCCATGCATTGGCGCCTTCCGTGTTGCACTGTACGTGGGCACATGGAGTGGTTCCACACACTTAGATAATGCAGGTAGCTGTCATTGTGCTCGTGCACAGGTTGTGACATGGCCCTGTGTTTTGCCATGGAGAAGAGGGGGGGGTTCTGGCACTGGCCACCCTTGTCTACATGCACGCAGTCCACCTGCTGATGAGCAGACATTCCCACACCCCACAAGGCTGAATTGCTCTACCTGTGTGTCCCTTTATCGTTCCCTCTCTGTCCCCCTCACTCTCCCTCCCTCTGTGTGTCAGCCTCCTCCCTCTGTCCGTCTCCCTGTGTCTCCCTCCCTCTCTGTCCCCCTCTCCCTCCCTCTGTGTCTCACCCTCTGTCACCTCAGCCCAGCTTCCTGGGCACACACTGTTAGCAGATCTTTGAATGGCCCTTGGATTGTTGATGTGAGTTTGTTTCTGATCTCCAGGCACCCATTGGGTGTAGTGTCTGTGTCTGCGCTGCTGCTGTGGTGGTGTGTGCTGCCACTCTTTCACAGTGTTGGCTGTTCATTAGCTGCTGTCATGTGCAAGAACGTCCCGTCACCCCCATGTGTTAATGCAAGGCGTCCGCCATTTGCTGGCAAGTCTTTCCTGTGTGGGGACACACTGTTTGTCTGGCTGTGACCTAGGCCATATGGGCAGTGGGTATTGTTGTCTGCTTCTGAGTTGCACTGTGTGATTTTTGGGGCCCACACTCCCGCCATCCGGCTTACCGTGTCTTGTGTTGGTGTTTTCTGTGGCCTGTGACTTGGCATTGTCCAGCTGGGTGCATGGGGCATGGTGGCGCCAGTGGCATGTGCGTGTTCATGGAGTGTGGTTGAGTCATGCGATAGCTTGGGGTGGTTGCGTGCCTGTTTGTGAATTTGGTTGTGGATGACGTTCCCCCCATGTGAGGTGAGTTGTTTGTGTACTCAACCGGGTCTCGGAGTCCTTCTAATCTGTCCACTGCCACCACCGGCAGTATGGCCATCACCCTCTCCTCCCAGGGATGGTATTGTACGGGTCTGCGGGGCGGCCCTCCTCCAGTGACGTTGGCCTGGTTGTGTTCGTCGGTCATTTTGGCTCGGACCCTCCTCCGCAGATCGTACCACCTGGCTTGGCATTCATGCCTGGTCCTTCTGGTGTCCGCAACAGCATTCACAGCATCGACAATCGTCTGCCACATGGCTGTTTTTTCTGAAATGTTGGTCTGTCTGACCAATGTTCCAAAGAGGTGTGGCTCGACTGTGAGGATTTCATCGACAAGGACCTCCAACTCTCAGCTAGTGAACTTTGGATTCTTGTTAGTGGGCATGGTGAGGGGTGTGGGTGTGGATGGTGGGGGGGTGTGGATGGTTGTGGGTGTGTGGGTGTGGTTGTGCAGGTGTGTGTGTGAATGTGATGAGGGGGTGTTTGTGAAGGTGTGTGTGTGAAGGTGTACAAGTGTAAGGTGTAGTAAAGGTTCTAGTATGGTGCTGTAGGTTGTCTGTGGGGTCTGGCAGCAGTGAGTCTGTTGCAAAGGCTCATGGTTTGTGTGTGTGGGCCCTTTTTATTGGTCCATTGGTGGGTGTGGCTGTGTTTGAAGTTTGGGTGGGTGTGTTATAAGCAGTGGTTGTCTTTTGGGCCTCTGTTTGGGATTTTGGCAGTTGCAGGTCAGTGAATGTGTTCTTTTTGTGCTTGTTGGACATGTTTTGTGGCTTTGTGCCATTCGAATGGTGTATTCTTGTGTTGTTTTGCTTTGTCCTGGTTGTGTACGTGCGTTTTTAGCGTGTGTACGGTGTGTACTTCGGGAATTTAGTTGTACAGTGCTGTTCTTGTGTCTGGCTTGGTACGACTCGTACATGCGCGATGTTGTGTGAAGGTGCTGGTGTTGGGGCCTGGGGTGCGCTCCGTACTTAGAATGTTGGGGTGGGGGTACGCTCCATGCATACGCGGGTGGGGGTACACGTCGTACATACACGGTTGGGGTGGGGGTACGCTCCATGCATACGCGGGTGGGGGTACACGTCGTACATACACGGTTGGGGTGGGGGTACGGGTCATACATACACGGTTGGGGTGGGGGTACGCTCCATACGTACGCGGGTGAGGGTACGGGTCGTACATACACTGTTGGGGTGGGGGTACGCTCCATACGTACACGGGTGAGGGTACGGGTCGTACATACACGGTTGGGGTGGGGGTACGCTCCATACGTACGCGGGTGAGGGTACGGGTCGTACATACACTGTTGGGGTGGGGGTACGCTCCATACGTACGCGGGTGAGGGTATGGGTCGTACATACACGGTTGAGGTGGGGGTACGCTCCATACGTACGTGGGTGAGGGTACGGGTCGTACATACACGGTTGGGGTGGGGGTACGCTCCATATGTACGCGGGTGAGGGTACGGGTCGTACATACACTGTTGGGGTGGGGGTACGCTCCATACGTACGTGGGTGAGGGTACGCGTCGTACATCCACGGTTGGGGTGGGGGTACGGGTCGTACATACCCGGTTGGGGTGGGGGTACGCTCCATACGTACGCGGGTGAGGGTACGGGTCATACATACACGGTTGGGGTGGGGGTACGCTCCATGCATACGCGGGTGGGGGTACGCGTCGTACATACACGGTTGGGGTGGGGGTACGGGTCGTACATACACGGTTGGAGTGGGGGTACGCTCCAAACATACGCGGGTGAGGGTACGGGTCGTACATACACGGTTGGGGTGGGGGTACGCTCCATGCATACGCGGGTGGGGGTACGCGTTGTACATACACGGTTGGGGTGGGGGTACGGGTCGTACATACACGGTTGGGGTGGGGGTACGCTCCATACGTACGCAGGTGAGGGTACGGGTCGTACATACACAGTTGGGGTGGGGGTACGCTCCATGCATACGCGGGTGGGGGTACGGGTCCTACATACAAGGTCGGGGTGGGGTTACGCTCCATGCATACGCGGGTGAGGGTACGGGTCGTACATACACGGTTGGAGTGGGGGTACACTCCATACATTCACGGGTGGGGGTACGTCTCGTACATACACGGGTGTACATACACGGGTGGGGATTCGACTCGTACATAGGAGGGCTGGGGGGGTGTTGGGCGCGTATGCGGGCACATGTCTCCATGGTTGCTATGGGAGTTCGGTGCGGACGGTGTTTTTTCCATACGGTTGTAACATCGGACGCACGGGATGGATCGTGATTCCGCGGTCGGACTTCACTTTTCACATTTGTACGGTAAATCATCCGGGGACGTGTCGGACACATTTTCCGACCCGAGGACGTGTGGGGAATAATTCCCAATGCGATTCGTATGGACTTTTTACCATGCGATTCGTGATTGGCAGTTTGTACGGCACTTGTACGATTCGTACGGTAAAAAGACCGGATACGAGTCGTACGGGGAATTTTTTTACAGGATCGTAATCGGCACCTATATATTTGTCTTCATATATATTTATACATTGGTATGTTTAGTGATACATGTGTTGATAATTGCTCATATATATTTGCATTTTGTATGTTTGTGAGAAATATACGTTTAATGCAAAATAATATTGGTATATTAATTAACAGTTTATTTTTTATCATTCACATATTTCATTTAACATAGTAGTATTGGTAAATACAATATTGCATTTTAATATTGTACTTTAGAAAACAATCATATTTTCACCTAACAGTTTAAATATATACATAATTAATACCGTATTAATATTATTAATATGTTTATTATTAATAGTATTAATAACTAAATTGGTTATATTTTCATTATTGTTGTAAAAGGAATATTGCATTTTCATTTAATTGCATTTCACAAAACATAATATAACTTTAATAGTATATTTTTATATATAGTAGACTTGTTGAATTAATATTATTAATAATATATTTTTTAATAATATTAATATTTACATTATTTAAGTGTTTTGTATTTTGGTGTGAAGTAATGTATTTATTTTATATTTTAATATGTAGAGTTAATAATCCTATTGATTTTTAATAATAAAAATTAATATATGTGTTATATTATTTATTATTAATGTTGTACTAGTTTTACGAAATTTTGTGAAATTCATTTTTTTTTTTAACCTTTTAGAAAATATTTTGGTAAAAGTTTTGGTAAGTTTACTGTATGTTTTATTATATTTAAGTTTAACCTTTTTATTTATTCAATCCTTTTTGTTGAAGGGGACTATTTTTGTAACCGCTTAGTGTCGTTTTGGGTTATTTCGCCGGGATGATTTCGCGGTTGGGAGCTGTGTCGCTTGGAGGCAGGTAAGAGGTATTTCTTATTGTTTAAATTAGGTTTAAAGGTAATTTGGATGTAGTTTGTTGGTTTGTAGTGTATTTAGAGTTTGGTGGTTGTGTTTCTGGTGTAATTTAGGTGTGTGTTACGTGTGGGAATTTTCGAGCAGGTTCCGTGTTTTAGGACTCGTGTTTCTGTAGTAGTGTTTGAAGATATTTATATGTGTATTGTTATTAAATGTTCTTAAACGTTTTTAGAAGTTGTGTTTATGTATTTTTGTGTGGGTGGGTATGTTTTTTTTGGTTTTACAGGTTTCTCTTTGACGACGTCGCTTTTTGGAGAATGTTACCGTTTTTTTTTTAAGAGGTGTGTATTAGTTTTGTGAACTAATGTTTATTTAACACACTGTTAATTTTTCGCATTTTCATAGAGTGTTTTTTACTTTGTAAGCGTTTTCGGGTTTTTGAAGGGTTTGCCAATTGGATTTATCACCAAATGTTTTTTTTTTGGATCGGTTGCTCTTTTTTTTTTGGACAAGGTGTATGTTCGTTTTGTAAGATAATCTTTATTTAACACACTCTTTATTTTTGCCATTTTCTTGGAGCATTTTTTACGTTTTATATTTTTTCGGGTTTCTTATGCCATTTAAAGTTGGATTTATCCATTCGAGGAATTGTTTTTGGACATGTTTGCATTTTTGCATTTTTTTTGGGGCTTATTTAACGTTGTTTGGGATACATCGACACCTGGATGGACTTTGACGTTCTCTTTCATTGGATTTGGTGCTACAACAACTGTAAGTAATTGTTTTAATGGTATGTGGGAGGGAAATGTCATTTATTTCCGTTTTGCTATGTATTGTATTTAGTTAAATATTATTATTTTGTCAATATATTTTTTATATTTTATCAATTGTATATATTTGACAAATTAATAATGTTTCATGAAAATATGGAAGTATTTTATTTATGCATATGTTGTGATTTATATGACAATGTTTTCATTTATGTTTATATTGGAATTAAAGGATGCTTTTTGCAATTAGGGATAAGTATTCTAAGCCTCGTGTTGTAGGATAGAGTATAACTTGGCTTTGGAGAAGTTCATACATTTTATTTGTTAGCTTACTTACTTTTGGTTTAATTAGTGTAATGGATTGTTGTATCCTTAGTTTTTGGTAGCTTTGCTCCTTTTGAATACTTTGTAGTAGTTTTAGAAGTGTGGGTGTACCTCTCCCTGTTGTTGCCTGGAAGGCGTTATGCCATCCTTCAACGGCGTTGTTACTTTTGGCTTCTTTGTTTAGGGTACTGAGGTACATGTTCCACCATGGTATGTGGAACTTTGGTAATCTTCTGTGGCCTGATCGGTGTAGTCTCCCTACCCATGTGTCCTCAAAGTAATCCAGTAGTGGACTTAACTTTTCTTCATTTCTTTTGTAGAATGGACTCTCTATTAGTAGGTTATAGTGTTCTGGTACGTCAGTCACAGGGACATAGGCTAGGGCTATTAGTTTTTTTATATTGTATGCTAAGGTGCTATCTGTGACGTATTCTACACTCAGGTGTCGATTCCGATCCGGTAAAAAGAAATACCGTACGACTCGCATCCGTATTTTTTTACGTACGAGTCGCACAAGTACCGTACAAACTGGCAAGTACGAATGGGACGTGAAAAATAACTACGAATAGTGTTGGGAAAAGTCTACGAGCGTGCGTCGGAAAGTGACCACGTCCGAATATCGTCTGGAAAAGTGTACGAAAGTGATCCGGACAGTTCCACTTACAAATCGTAAAACACAAGTCCGAGCGCGCAAGTACGATCCCGACCGCCCGTCCGAAAACCCAATCGCACGGAAAAAGGCCCGTACGGAGCCAACGCTGAAGCACACAAGTACACGGGTAAATTCATGCCCTTGTACGAGCCGCACAGCCCCCCCAATACGTCTGCACCGTACACCACCCTGTCCGCACTGTACCCCCAGCCCCCCACCGCATTAACTTGCCGTACACCAACACCGAACCCCAGCACCCTCACACACCATCGCGAATGTATAGCGCCTACCAACGCGAAAATCACACATGCAGAACCAGGACAGTGGAAAACAGCACAAGGAGGTCCAAAGCGACTCGCACAAACACACAACACAAGTTCACATTAAAAAACACAACTCAATGACTGACCTGCCACATCCAAACTGGCCAACAGAGGCCCCAAACACAACCACCTCTTATAACACACCCACCAAAATTCAAACACAGCCACACCCAACAATGGACCAATAAAAAGGGCCCACACACACAAACCATGAGCCCTTGCAACAGACCTACTGCGGACAGAGCTCACACACAAACCACCCCACAGAACTCATACCTTTGCTACCCCACCACTCACACACCTTCACACAACCTCCCCCACAAACATCCCCCTCTTCACAGTCACACACACACATTCACACCCACACACCCACAACCGCCCACACCCCACACCATGCCCACAGACAAGAATCCAAAGTTCACTACGGCGGAGCTGGAGCTCCTCGTCGACGAAGTCATCAGAGTCGAGCCACAGCTGTTTGGAACAATGGTCAGACAGACCAGCATATCTGAAAAATCTGCCATGTGGCAGAGGATCGTCGACAAGGTGAATGCTGTTGCGCCCGTTCGAAGGACCAGGCATGAATGCCAAGCCAGGTGGTACGATCTGCGCAGGGCAGTCAAGAGGAAGATGAATGAAGAACATGCCCAGGCCAACATCACTGGAGGTGGGCCGCCCCGCAGACGCGTACAGTACCATCCCTGGGAGGAGAAGGTGCTGACCATGCTACCGCCGGTGGGAGTACACTGAGTGGACGTAGTCGCAGAGCCTGGTGAGTACACAAACAACTCATGTAACTTGGGGGAATGGCATCCACACCCCAACCACCAGAGGCGCAACTATAGCAAAATTTCGGGGGAGGCTAAGAAAAATTGCCGTGGGGGGATGAATCTTGTAAGCCATAGGCAGAGTGGAGCTGCAGGGGCTGTCAAAGGGGTGAAACAACCGCAAGGCCTCATTAACATGCAAATGGCCTCTGAAAGACCTGTGAAGTGTTCGGGTGCGGCTGTGAGTGCACCGGGAAGCTGTCTCATCCCGAGCTGCCACACACGACAGGGGTGGGGCTGAAGCCCTGTGAGTCCAATGGGTGTTGAGCGCCTGCCAACCACAACAAATGCACGCACCCACCCCAAGCACTCATCGCACACAACCACACTCAATAACCATGGCCATGCCACGAACGTCACCATTCACCCTTCACAAATCAAGGCAAGGCCATGTCCAAGGCCACAACAACCACAAACACAAGACAGGATGTCCGGGAGGCTGGGAGGGTGGGCCCCACACAACACATCGTGAAAATGAGACGCAGACACCAATGTCCCAGCCCATATGCATAGGGACATACCCCTGCACAATGCACAGGGACTGGCAAACTACTAACAAGGTCGCTGACACTGGGCCCTGCTGTATGCAGCACAAGGCCCTCCTGGGACCACTGTACACTCAAACACCAAATCCACAAGCACAGGCATCCAGCACAGGAACCCACACACACTGCCATGCCAGCACACACCATGAGGGGACACACACATCACCTGGGAGACCCAATGACGACTCACACAACACAGCACAGCACGCCAGGTCACCCCCCCCCCCACAAGCACACACCCCCGGGGCAGGCAACGGATACACCCACTCCCACAATGGACATGTGACACAACAAGACCAATCTGGAGCCAAGTAAGCATCAGAGCCAGGCGGGCAACTACAGCCAACTTCCGAGGGGGGCAGTAAAAGATTGGGGGGGGCAAATCAACCAGCCCTAGGCAGAGTGGCTGTAAGAATGGGTGAAAACACAACAAAAGCCGAATGTTCGAGTAAATGGTCTACCATACACCTGTGAAGTTCTCGGGTCCGGATGCAATTAGACGGACGCCAGCCCGCGAGGCTGTCTCAGCCGGGCTGACACACATGACGGGGGGGGGGGCACAAGCCCGGTCAGCCCAATGGGTGTTGCGCGCCTGATCAGAGCCAACTATCTACAGGCCACACACTCAGGAGAACATCCCAATCTGTCCCCCACAACATACCCATCCCCAAGTGGACACTGAGAGGAATGCCAGGGACATCCAAATACCTGGGGGAACTGTGTTAACTTGAATATGTATGAAACATGGATGTGGCATGAAACAGCATTAACATTGTCCCTCTCTCACACACAGGGCGACGTCGACGATCTCCCCCCAACACTGGGGGGGAAGATTCACAGTCCCAGGCACTGCGTGACGACGATCCCACCGGCAGCGACGACTCTCACCACTCCGTGGATGACCCCGACCAACCTGGCCCCTCTGGTGTACAAGCTCCTGCAGCACCTGCGTCAGGTACATCTGTGCCAACCACCACCCCCATTCCCGCCACATCCCAGGACACACCCAGGATCCCTGCTCGCACTGAACAACACAGCCAGTCTGACCGGGAGGGACAACTTTCTGCGGGCACCCAGGAGGAGGCAGACAACCCTGCCGATGCCATCCCTGAGGGGTCCCGTAGACCCGATGTGCCCACAACGGCAGGCCAGGCACGTGTGGGCAGGGGTGGTGGGAGTGGAGGCAGGCGGAGGCGCGAACCTGACCAACCAGCTCAGGACCCCGGTATTGCCCACCTACGCAACATCCTGGACTCATACCGGCGTGACACCAGAGGCATCGACCAGGTCGTGGTCATACTTTCCGGGATGCAGGGGACCCTCGATGAGATCAAGGATCTGCAGGTCGAGCATCATGCCAGTCACCAACAACAACAAGAACGGATGGAGGCAAGACTGGCTGAGCTCCTGGCGGTGCACAGGGACGTGAGCCAATCACTCCGTCAGATCGCCCAAAGTCTGGCAAACCCTCCCTGTGCCACCAGGCGTAGACCAGCACCAGACACAGGGAGGGAGGAGGAGGAGGATTCATCTGACGGAGCGTCCCTAGCATCGTCAAGGCCTGCATCTGAGGGTCCCCGGAGGACAGTGGGTCGTCCACGTAAGAGACCGTGAGAGTCAGCACACCATCCCCATCTCCCAGGTCACCTGGCCTGGCACCTGGCCCTCGGGCGCAACAGCAGCACCTCACCCAATGACATTCTCAGCCACATGGACTTGCTGGTCCCAGTCTGACCAATGATGACCAACACTGTGGTCTGGACTCTGACGACTTCCAATGCCAAGGATGCCATCTCCCCCAGTGAACTTTGGATTCTATTCCCCCGGTAGTGCACCTTAGCACATCTACCAAAAGACGCACCCCACCAAAAATAAAGTCACATTGTTCTGCACATGAGATGTTGCTGTCATTTTGCATTATTCTACGACATATGTGTGTGGAAATGTCTAACTATGCGGGAGTGTTGAACCAACTCCAGCCATCCATCCCCTGGGAACAGAGTCTGGTACAGGACACACATGGGTCACAAGTATCAGTCAATGTAGGCATGGAGAACAACACTCACCTGTGATGGCCTCTGGCTGCTGACGGGGGGCTTGCTAAACTGTGCGGACAGACCTATTTGGGAGATCATCATCAAGGCGTAGAGGTCATGGCCCATGTGGAGGTACCCGGGGAGGGAGTCCCAGGGATTTGTGGCCAGGTGGGAGAACTATGTCCTGTATGCTGGAGTACAGTGGAAGAGAAGAACGGGGGCCAGGGAAAGGTTGGATGCACGGAGATGGACCAACGGGATCTAGGATGACAGACGTACAAGGTTGGTGTGGGGTCGGATTTGTGGACTGCCTCCTGAGTGTGGGTGGGGTGTGCGGAGGACATCCTGCAGCAGACAGTGATCCATTGCAGCCAGCTATGGTGGACGGTGAGGTGGCTGGGGCGCAGGGCGTAGAAGCTGAGGTGTGCAGATGCCCCCTGGAAGTGGACCAGTGTCCTTGGAGTGTGGATGTACGTGCTCCGTAGAGGGCAGGGCAGTATATGAGATGGATGTCGTCATGGACCTGGGGGATGGCCTGTCGTAACTTGGAGTGGATCTATCTGTGGATCATGTGCATGATGCAGAGTGCGTTGCAGCATGGGGTACAGATGCTGTGGACTAGCATGGCAAATGTGAGCGAGCAAAACATGATGCACAACATCTTGTGAGTGTGGCCACTGTGTGCCTTTGCAGGGCCTGCAGCAGCAGGCGCCATCCCCCTGCCAAATGGCCCATCTTGCACACAAACACTGGGATGTCAGAAGGGCAACTGCAACAGGCGCGTGTGTAAAGTGAGGAGTGTCCAGTGTCACATGGCACACCCAGAGCCAATGCATGCCCAATCCCCAAAGAACCATTACACAGGATCAGGAAACGGAAGGTCGACCTGCGCACTGGAGACACACCCTCAGCAACTGGTGATGGCCCATTGTGTGGCTGACCTCGCTAAAAAACATACACGACCATGCACTACATGCCCAATAGGGAGCCAAATCCATGAGCAACTGCATGCATGTCGCTAAACTACACAAGGACTCCTATGCATTATCTACAGCAAGTATGCCAGAGATGCCGCATGCCAAGTGGCAAGAGACCAGCATTGACAGAGACGAGGCACCTTGGAGTATGACGAACCCCTTTATTACTCAGCCTCACACTAATGGAGTTGCATCCATTGGAACAGAATCACAGGTCATTCGGCTGAACATGTGTGACCCACACTGGACACCCCCTGCAACACACAGATGTGGTAAATCCTATTGAGCTGGCACACAAGTGAAGGGGTTGACCTCACACCCCTTGCTGCACACGGCGAGTCTACAATTCCACATTGAGCCTCATATGGGGATGCCCCACACCATGTCCAGCATGACCATCCCGTATGTTCCTGAGGGACGTTAGACACACATTGATGCCTTCATCAGAATCCACAATCCATGACAGATGACTGTCAGGAAGGTTGACTATCAATTAATGGGGGCCATGCAACACGTCATGTGGCCCATGGTGAGTCGACATGTATGCATGGTAACACAACATGCACAGGAGCAGTACCCACATATCACAAACTCGTACCACCCACAAAAGGCCTTGCTGCACTCCTTACCAAAAAAGACTTCTCACCATCTCTGTGCATGTAACTCTGATCCAGCACACGTTGGAAAAATCATGAGGAATAGCAGGAGTGCAATGATGACATGAGCAGACGACAGCCGCAGGAACCTGGGGAGGACAGACACACAACAAGTCAGCGAGGAGCTAGTAATCCGCACACATATACATGCACCCTACAGGATTGATGTTGTCACCATGGGAATAATGATTTTTGTGTACCTGCACAAATATGGGTAATGACATTTGCACTTGTATGACACATCAGAACACACGTCCAAGCAACTTGGCACACAGTCAGCTCGACACACACATTGCAACACATGCCACACAAGGCACTAGGCGTGCACACTCAGACACCGGAACTCACCATTATGAGATAAAGTTGCGGATCAGCTGACTCCGGATGTCCTCATCCTCATCCTCATCCTCATCCTCACTTGCCCCGTGCCCAAGTCCTTCATCCTCCACGGGTGGATGATCTTGCTTATCAGGATCCAGGATGAGTGGCACGGCCTTCTCCACTGCCATGTTGTGAAGCATGCAGCACACAAAGAAGATTTTGCAGACCTTCACCGGGGCATATGGGAGGGCGCCGCCGGTCTTGTGGAGGCACCTGAATCTGCTCTTCAGGAGTCCAAACGTCCTCTCAATCATGCGCCTCGTCTGCCCATGAGTGTCATTGTACCGGTGTTCTGCGGCTGTTCTGGGGTGGCGGAGAGGCGTCATCAGCCATTGCATGTTGGGATAGCCAGCGTCATCATGGACAGAAGTGGGTCAGGAGAAGCCGTCAGACATGAAGAAACAGCTAAATACAGGACTAACAGATCATACCCACCAACAAGACATGCACGTTCGTTGCGCAGCATCATTTCGGGCACCCTGCTACGCCTCATGATGTAGGCATCGTGTGCTGATCCTGGAACACGTGAACAGACATGGGATATCACCATGTTGGCAAGACATACCACAAGAGCATTGATGGAGTGGTAATGCTTGCGGTTACGGAAGGCTACCTCCTGTGCGTGTGGTGGCACCAAAGCCACATGTGTCCCATCAATGGCCCCAATGACATGGGGCATCCCTCCCAGGGCATAGAACTCACCCTTGACACCTGTCAACTGCTCACGAGTTGGAAAGGCAATGAATTCATCAAGGTGTACCAACATGGCCTCTAACACATCATGCAGGACACGGCTGAACATGATCTGGGACATGCCACCTACATCAGCTATAGTCAATTGAAACGTACCGGTGGCAAAGAAATGTAGGGCTGCCATCACCTTCATCTTGGGTGTCAGTGCAGTAGGATACCTGTGTAGCGGTTGGAGGTGTGGCTCGAGCCTTGTGGTCAAGTCGTCAATCAACGGTTGGGTGAAGCGGTATCGGCGTATACAGTCACGTTCCCTCATGGCAGCCAAGTCTGGCATTGGTCGGGGGAGAGGCGGTGCCCTGCAGAATTTGGAAGGAATAACAAAGATTGAGTATAGCAATACACCACCGTCAATGAACTGAGCACATGTTCAACAGCTAATACACATATGCTACATACAGAGTCTGTACTGTGCAATGCATCCAGGACACGTATGCCAGCCAGGTAACACCCCTAACAACAGTCAGCTACACACGTGGGTGCGCAAGGTCAACATGACATGACATGGAACTAGCTGTGGGCCAGTGTAAGTGAAGAGGCTGACGCATAACAGGAGTGACAGACATCCACATATGTGCATTAGAAGGATGTATTATCACACAGACCGGTTGCGGGACACTAGAGGCACAGGTCGCATGTCCTTGAAACAGGACAGTCCACACACCTTGGCAGGAAGGGGGACATGTCAGGTATGATGACACATACATTGACACTACGCAGAATAGTCCTTGTCTCGCAAGTTTATGTGCGATGCACACATACACCCGTTACGTCTGATTCCACATGTGGCCTGGTGTGCGTAATAGTGTACCATGCCCATCGACACGCACACACATGTTGGATGCAGCAAATGCAGATGCATGTCACGGAACTCATACAGCTAGCTCATGGGATCACATGACACTCACATGACATAGTCACAACGTGCAACGCCGGTAGTAACATTTGAGGTGTCATTAACCGTGTCCCTGGCATCGGTGGACAGTTGCGGGTGTAGGTGACCGTGCCACGCCAGTGATGCAGTGCTCAACTGTCCCCAGTGAGTAGCTCCTCTTTATCGATTTAGGACAAGTAAATTTCTGTTGTGTCATGCTCCCCATTGTTTCCCAGTGGCATGTTGGGTAAACCAACTGTGTGGTGCAGGGCCTACTTATGTTTGTAGTTTTGTAGATGTCACCCATGTTGGCGTTAATGCCATGCGCGTTAATGCTATGCGCTGTGTCCTATGTAGATTGGACTCATGTGTCATGTGTATACAGGTGTCTGGTCATTTCCTGTCTCTTCACCTTGGCCACAGCATCGTCGGGGGAAACATAGGGAGACACTGGCCAAGACGTGGGGGAGGTAGCCAGCACCGGGGCCACCAGTGCTGGGGAGTCTGGCGCAGCATGTGGCACGGAGGCCGAGGGGAGTCAGGCGGAAGACACGTCCAGTCCCAACACCGACTATGGCGCTGACCGGTCCGAGGCTGAGCCCCCAGAGGGGGCGGAGGCTGCCCCCAGTGCTGAAGGCAGCACTCCATCCCTCTAAGCACCCTCCATTCTCATCACCGCCCCCCCAGTTGCTCGGGTCCCTTGTGTCCGTGCTAGGCGACAACAGGTGCGTGAGAGTCGGCAAGGAGGTGTATTCAAGGGGTGAAGGGTGCACTTCCACTCCGGATCATTCTGTGGTGTGTAGGCACATTCAAGTGCATGGTGCTTGTTACATGCACGCTCATGACGTGGCTTGTATACTGAAGTGGATTTGTGTGCCAGTCATGACCCCATCTTGTGCGCTGCTTGCTAACGGCAATTATGTGATATTCAATGCAGAAGCTTGCTGTGGGATGCTTCCGGCAATTCCTGAGATCGTGACTGTATCACTACGAGTGGTTTTCTGTCATTTCGGCTTTTCCCAGCCCCGCATGTCCGGCTGGATGTATCCATCTGGCCTCCCATTGCAACCTTGAAAGCGGAGTTCAACAAGATGAGCAGTATAAGGGCTCCATTGTCTCAAACACAAGTCGTGTTGACTTCTTCCCGAAGATCAAACACCCACAGAGGTGCAAGAGGCTCTTTAACACTGATCTCCCACTACATATTTGGAACTCGGATTCAGACTATCTTTCAAGCCTCGTCAACAGGTGGCCTGGCTGTTTTTTTTTACATTGTGGTCTCCGGCCTCGTGACCTCCTTTCAAACTCTGTTTGGTGTGCTCCCCGCATTTCATCATTCGCTTTTGTCTACCGTCTTCGGAGGTGTCCCTTTGCTTCTCGCCCTCATAACTGGGGTGCCATAATAGATCAGCGTACTACACTGTGGCTTCACCTCTTGCGTTACAAGACAGCATGCACCGGCTGCTCCATCTTCGGAACATGATGCTTGAATTATACGGCACTCTGCCGCTGGCGACCTTAAGCAGTGCCTATGGATTGTCCTTCCGGTTTCCCTTCTTTCCCTGCGTTCAACCTGTCTTTCATTGCCTAGACTGTCCATTCGAATGGGCTCTGGATGTGTGCCTGTGTAACTCGGTGCCTCCTGACCCGGATTTGGATGGACTGATGTGCCCCTTAGTGGCTCATGAGTTGGACTGTTCTGGCGTCAGTGTCATGGCCTGTGCTGCTGCACATGGAGTCCTGGGGAATTGGGACATCCGAACAGTAGCAAATGAGTTCTTAACCAGGAGTTATCTTGATGTCCCCACCTGTTGTCCACAAGTTGTGCTGGATGGCCCGATTGTTGAGGAACACGTGTGTTCTTTCCCCCTGCTTAACTGGATGGCAGACAATTTTTCGGAACGTGCAGATGATTTCCTCTTGGAAGCTGTTGCAACTTATAGTGCCTATGCCTTGATGGATGAACTTTAGCCCTGCTCATTTCATGGTGCATCCGTCGATGTGATATTTTCCTCCCCTTTTACATGGTTGATTTCCCTGCAACATCGTTCAGGTTTGACATTTCTTTTCTGACTTTTTCGCTTCCCTTCTATGGACTTCCAGTTCATGCCCTTGGTTCCGTTCTATCAAACTTGAACTCTGCGTTCTCGAATTAGCGCCCCTAATGGACGGAGGACTTTTGCAGGAGATGGGACTAGATGATCCTGTGATGTGATACCACTGAGCTGATCTGTGCGGTGGGGGCTCCCCCCTTCTAGCTTAGGGACCTGCTATTAGTCGAATGATACTACTATTAGTTTACTGCCGACAGGAAGATTGCTGTTTCCACTGTCAGTTTCTTAAGATTGCTCCTTTCAATGTCTATGATATTGCAACAATGCTGATGTTTCTGGCCTTGACCATTTGTCTGCTTATGTTGGCCACAGTCCTGCATCTTAGGACGCGAGGTTCATTGAGTGTACTCATTAAACTTTACCTTGTCTGTGTCTATTCTGTTGTGGACTGATCTGTGAATAATGATGCACAGCTATGTCTGATTCACACCATTCATGGGGATGTTGTAAGTCGCTTGTTCTGGCTTGTCTATACATTGGGACTGCCGGGCCCAACCTCGGATATCGAATGGGACACTTAGCTAGTCGGATGTGGGGTTCTGGGTTCTGAGGGGAGTTTGTGGTACGCCAAACATGTCTCCTTCGTGCCAGGCACCGTACCCCCTGTGGTGGGGTCATCCGTCCCTGCATCCACGACACCTACCCGTGCCCCTCCTGTCCCTGCGGTGCCTGGTTCTTCCCCCCACATGATGCCCCTACTTCTGTGGATAATATGGTACAGTGTACTGTTGCAGGCGAGCCTGGGGAGACGCGTCCCTACTTGTCCCCCCCCCGGTGCTTCGCATCTGGTGTGGCCTATGGGCTTGTGGAATGGTGTACTGTGGCTACTTTCCTTCGAGATGCTGAATGTGGTTGTTATTTTCTCATTTGCATACTATTTCTATTCTGCTGTTGCTGCTGGTGCTGCTGCTCCCTGGGTTGGGGTGGTGATGATGTGTTGGGTGTCTGGTAAATGTTGTTGTGTCCTGCTCATGGGGTGGACCCTGGTATCTGCATGCCGTCACATGGTGTCTGCATATATTCGTGGGTCATGTTGGCTCTTACTGCATGGTGACATTGTCCCAAGGTGTGTTCCTTCCTCTGTGGCACCTGTCATCTTCCCTGCATGGTGTTTCCCAATTGTTGTGCTGAGCTGTGTCAACATTGCCTCGGTGTGTGACACATCCCTTCGACTTTGGCCATGCATGCTCTGCAATGTCTCCACCTGCATCGTTTGTGGCATCCTTGCTGGTCACTGTACTTGTGTATGGCGTATATTGACATGACTTCATGTGGACATTTTCCGTTTTCTGCACTTTGCATGTGTGTACTCCCTGCCTCACACACATGTGTTGCGTGTTCTGCAGAGTATTTGGGCACCTGCCTGACAATTGTGGGCATGGTATCTGTGTGTACTCCACTCTTTCACTTCCATGGGGGCCAACTGCTTGTTGGCTGCCCCGGCACCTGTGCATTCCTCTCATTCGTGGACTGTGCGTGACAGTGTGTGTTCCCTTTGGCTCGCATTGTTTAGTGGTGTTTGACATGAGGGTGCAGTCTTGTGGCAAAATCTCAGTGTGTGTATTGTGCTGCCTCCGCCAGGGGTGGGTATGCATGTGTAATTTGTCCTCACACCCACATGTAGTGTGTCATGCAGTGGGGGTAGGCCGACCATCTTCCTGGGTGTGGGACACTGCTGTCAGTGATGTGTTGTTATGGCACTATCGTCATTGTCCTGAGTTAGAGATACGTACATTCACCCATGGAGCTGTGGTCATCTGATAATGATGTTGGCCCCCCCATGTCTCTGTCCACTGCTGGGGGTCCTCGGCACCCACCCCTCATATGTCTGGGCACTGCTGGGAGGCACACACCCCTATGTATCTGTCCACTGTCGTGGTATGTGCCGTAACCATGCGCTGATGGCCTGGGTGGGGCCCGTGCCCCTAGGGCGCCCCAACTTTGGGGGTGCAGCCTGTTCACATGCCTTTGGGACGTGGGTGCGGCCATACCGGTGTTGTTCGTGTGACGTAGGTGTGGGCGTGGTATGTGCCGTAACCACGCGCTGATGGCCTGGGTGGGGCCCGTGCCCCTAGGGTGCCCCAACTTTGGGGGTGCGGCCCGTTCACATGCCTTTGGGACATGGGTGCGGCCATACCGGTGTAGTTCGTGTGATGTAGGGGTGGGCGTGGTATGTGCCATAACCACGCGCTGATGGCCTGGGTGGGGCCCGTGCCCCTAGGGTGCCCCAACTTTGGGGGTGCGGTCCGTTCACATGCATTTGGGAGGTGGGTGCGGCCGTACCGGCTTAGTTTGTGTGACATAGGGGTGGGCGTGGTATGTGCCGTGCCACCATTGTGGTGGTGACGGGTACGCGTCCACATCCACTTCCGTTGTGGCGGGATGTAGGATTGGTGGACACGCCCCCCGAAGTGACCAGTCCATGGTGGCAATTGCTGTGCATGCTGCTGTAGTTATTTGTGGGGTGTGGGTTATGATTCCTGGCCCTTGCAAACACACACACACCCCTTTGCCCCTGGGGGTTGTCCTGACCTTCTGCGGTGTCTGCGTCGGTTTCTGTATACGAGGTGGTAGGCTATGAGGGCTGGGACGACGCGTAGGTTGGGGTCCATCGCTGTCCCTGGCGTGCCGGGGCTCCTTGTTCGCGGCGTCTTCACTTTACCGGCAGTTTTTGGCTCCCGTAAAAACTGCAGTGTGCGGAGTGACGTCGGCACGAATCGTACTTGCTGGTCCGTGAAACGCTGCCTGACTCCGTCCGGACGTCGCATGTGCGCCGTCCCGACAGTGATTCGTATGTACAAATTTTGCCGGTCTGTGTTTTTTCCGACTTGGGCGGTAATGGTATTTCTGTGCAAATCGTACTTGCGAGTTTGTAAGGTGTTTTTCCCGGGTACCATTCGGATGGCAAAAACGCTCCGTCCGACCATTCGTACCCAGGTTTTACAGGATCGGAATCGACACCTCAGTGTTGACTTTTGGAGAAATCTCCAGAGGCATTGATTAAAATGATAGTAGCATCCTTGTATAGATGAATGGGGGTATGTTTTTAAAATAGCATGAATCATGGCTATTTCAAAACCCATTATTATTTTATGTGGGAAGTAATGTGGAATTTCTGATTTTATTTTGTTGAGAATTTCTAGATAGGTTCTTTGAGTTTTATTTGGGAGTAAGCAGTAGATGAAGGGAATGTTAGTGTTTTGGTACATAGCATGTACTGTATACAGTTGATAAAATGGCTTAGGACATATTTTAAATGTGCCATCTATCATCCAGGTGTTGCATTGTTGGAGTTTTGTTAAGTTATTTGCAGTGGCAAACATTATTATATGTTTTTCACTGTTTTTATAGTCAAAGAAAATAAATGGCTCTTTATTATGGGTAATGGTTAGTTCTTGGGGGATGTTTACTTCTTGGAAAGTTTTAGGGATAGGTATGGGAGCTGTGGTTTTCTTTGTTTGTCTAATGATCATTTCTTTTAATGCATCAATGGATGGGAATTGTCCAGATGCATGTTGGGGTATTTGTAGTAGCTGTTCTTTTAAAATTTCACTAGTGGGTTTTTCTGTGCTAGTGCTTGCTTCTTTGATATTTTCTATTGCTCCTCTAATTTCAATTTCAGTAATATTTGGGGGGTGGTTGTGCTCATTGACAGATAATACAGTAGTTTCTTGAGTTGTGGCTCTTCCGTAGCATTTGTTAGCATAGTATTTGCTACATTTCCAGAAGACTTTTAAATCTTTCTGTTTTTCTTGCGTATAGACATATCCCATGTAACATAGGAGCATTTTTCCTTTTTGTGATAGGATGAATTCTGCGCCTTCAGTCATGGTGATGTCTTTATTTCTAAAGAAAATGTAGATATAATTAAGTTAATATCATGTAATGAAATAATGTGTTAGAAAGATATATATTTGTTGATATATACTTACAATTTTGATGTAGATGTGGAAAAGATTTTTCTTTTGGTGGTTGTTGGCTGTTATTTTTCATATAGAGTTGGTATATCTGTTGATAAATAAAAAGTAATGTTAATACATTTTCAATTATTTGTTGCAGGTGATAGGGGAATTGGGAAAGGGTTTGTTTTAATTAGCTATAATATCTATTTATTTTAAAGTCATTATTTGAAATACTTACTTTGTCATTAGCTTTATTTTTCTGTTGTTGTAGATAATTTTGGAGATTAAAAGAAACGGTTCTGTGAGGGGTTTGGTTGGTGAAGGAAGAATGGCGCTCAAAGATAACACACCAAGGGTCGAGTTCTGAATAGTAGGTACGGTGCTGCAAGATCAGGGGAGAACAAACCCTTGCAAGAAAAGAACCCCTGTGAGTTGGGGTGTAGGAGACACCCACAGCAAATAGAAACAGGTTCCGCGCACACGTTTATGGAATATAAACAATGTTGTTAAACCATATGGTATGGTAAATACACAATTGAGATCAACACCAGAAATGTCTCTGTAGTAGGATTTAATAGTGCGTTTCTTCAAGTAAATTGAAGGGACAAGAAAACAACCAGCCGACACGTGTTTCGTCAACGGGAAACAACCCGTGACTCTTCAGGGCTGGGAAGGACACAAAGAAAAACAGAATAAAGAAATAAAAAGGTCAAAGCAATCACATGGTGAGAAACGGCAGTAGGTACATGACGTGGAGACCCCACTAATACGGTCTGAAGCAATAAATGGAGGTGGAGAAAAACACAACAAACATAGTGTCAAACGTGTAAATGAAAAAAAATGTACACAAAGTGTACATGGTGGAAAGTAACGTGACACAATTATTTATGGGAGGCCAAATCATAATTGTAAGGCAAATACCTGGTCGTCTAGGAAAAGAAAGGGCAGCAGGAATCAAAATTGTACGCATAGGAGGAGTCAACATAGCGTATGGACAACCAAATTAGTCACAGGTAAATAAAAAGGAATTACACAAATTTGCAGGCAAAAAAACGAATAAAAGCGAAATGTATGAATTAACTGGAAAATACACAAGGAAAAAACACAAGTAGCAGGCAAGAATACGAGTATATGCGGATAAGTGTGACAAAAAAGGAAGAGGAGAAACTGGGAGAGAGGAGAACCATCATAATGGTGGGGAACAAAAGCATGGCGAATAGGTGACATCCTGAATATAGAGGAGAACAATATACTGGTGGAGAACAAGAACAGCGCGAGTAAGTGACATTTAGAATAAGAACGGAAAGGTGGATGCCCCGCCAAAGTTGGAAGTCAGAATTCCGTGTGAGCAATGAGAAAAGGTAGATTTAGCAAGGGTACAGGAAACATTTAGAAAATCAATAGAGACAAAAATGCATCACATAATCTGCTCGAAATGAAGACAATAAAGTGAAACACGAACTAAAGTGAGAACAAAGTGAAAAAAACGCAGGCAGTAAAGGCACTGCGTGTGTGAAAGAGGACGGCAGGAGGAATCTACCTCAGTAGCAATGACCGTGGCAAATGGCGACAGTGAACGTAGGTTCAACAGGTGGTGGAAGGATTGGGACGCCACCGCCAAAAGCGCCGTGAACAGGGAAAGAATAGAACGAAGTGTAGGATCAAGAGCAATCCGCGGGTAGAAAAAGGAGTGTAAGGGCCGAGGAGTAAGTGAGGAACGAGGTACCACTAGAACTGAAAGAGCCGCTCCGTAAAACAGGTAAAAGTTCGAAGCGTCTCTAGCTCATAAGCCGGAGGGGATTTAACAATCAGGGTAAAGTCCGTAATGAGAGGGGATGACGGATAAGTCACTCCATGATTCGAACTAAGGGAAAAAACGAAGCATAAGGGTCGTGCAAGAAGTCACGTCACAGACCGACGGGTGCTGGCGGAGGGCTTACCGTACTGTTCAGGCAATGCGGGTAGAGTGGTCTCGAGCTCCGTAGTGAGGAGAGACGAGCTGAACCGGAAGTGAATTTAAAGGGAACCCCGCAAGACTAGAGCGTGTAGTGCCTTAAGAGCGGGCCGGAAGTGAGGGAGAAATCACCATGTGTAATGAGGGGGATGTAAACGGATGGATGTGTTCCGGAGGAAGGATAGGAGAAGAGTAAAAATAAACAAAAGGGAGGCGATGTCAGACTCACTGGAATATCAGGTGGCATCCCTAAAAGGTATCATGGAGGCGGAAAATGGGTGGTATATGGGGAAAGAAAGAGAAGTCCAAAGGTAAAGAAGGGTGGTAAAGATAACATGAAGGCGGAATAAATAGAAATGAAGTGGAAAAGAAGTCGAGCAGTGTAGAGAGAAAAGGCAGCATAACCAAGGCAGGGGAGATGCATCACAGAGAGAACTATCCATAGATACTGTAGTAAACAAAGAAGGTACACTGGGTAGTAGTGTGGACAAGGAGGGTAGACAAAGATCAGAGGCACATGTAAGGTGGACAATGGTATAGAGCAGCAATGTAAAGCGGTAAGCGTAAATGAAATCGTGTGAGGTAGGAGGAAACAGGAAGTTTGAAACAAGGGGAGAGGCATACAAGAAAAGGATATCCATAAGTGCTGGAGTCAAAGAAAAGATGTAGACAAGGACAGCACTGTGAGGAAGTACGCAAAGGAGGGTATGAAAGAGCCATAAATGGTATAAGTACAATAGAACAATCGAAGCAAGTAAACAAGCGTTCAGCAAAACAACATCACAGCTTAAAGGGAGAGGACTAGGAGCCTAAAAAGTACTGTAATTCATGGTCAATGTTCAAGCCGTGTCTCACGGTGTGCAAGCGCATTATCCATGTTGCTTCCAGGCGACGTAGTTTCAGTTCACGGTTCCCACCTCTAACATTAGGTGGCATAGTGTCCATGCCAAAAAAGGTGAGTTTCTTTTGTGTTCCTTGAGTCGGGCAAGACATCACATGTAGGGCCATCGGGTATCTGACATCACCATTGCGCATTGCCCTTACATGTTCCAGGATGCGTTCTTTCAAAGGTCTGATGGTGCTGCCCACGTATTGTCTTTTGCATGTACATTCAATAATATAGATCACATATTTCGTGTTACAGTTGATATTGCACTTGATATCAAATTTTTGATTCGCTGTACTTGTGAACATTTTGATGCCGTTTTGAGCCCATTTGCATGCCCCACAGCAACCACATCTGAAGAAACCTTTGGTGTGTGGAGTGAGCCAGGTGGTGCTCATGGTGGTGCGTGGGACTGAGGGGCTGAGTCTGTTCCTTAGGGTTCTCCCACGTCTGAAGGTGATCTGAGGTTTGGTGGTGATAAATTCTCTCAGTGTTCTATCTTTAAGTAGAGTATCCCAGTGGCTGTTGAAACTATTTCTCATGACAGTGCTGATCTCATTATAGTCCGTGATGAGTCTGACCGGTTGGGTCTCAGAGTCAGTTTTCGTTTTGTAGATTAGTTGATTTGTTTAGGCTCCTAGTCCTCTCCCTTTAAGCTGTGATGTTGTTTTGCTGAACGCTCGTTTACTTGCTTCGATTGTTCTATTGTACTTATACCATTTATGGCTCTTTCATACCCTCCTTTGCGTACTTCCTCCCAGTGCTGTCCTTGTCTACATCTTTTCTTTGACTCCAGCACTTATGGATATCCTTTTCTTGTATGTCTCCCCTTGTTTCAAACTTCCTGTTTCCTCCTACCTCACACGATTTCATTTACGCTTACCGCTTTACATTGCTGCTCTATACCATTGTCCACCTTACATGTGCCTCTGATCTTTGTCTACCCTCCTTGTCCACACTACTACCCAGTGTACCTTCTTTGTTTACTACAGTATCTATGGATAGTTCTCTCTGTGATGCCTCTCCCCTGCCTTGGTTATGCTGCCTTTTCTCTCTACACTGCTCGACTTCATTTCCACTTCATTTCTATTTATTCCGCATTCATGTTATCTTTACCACCCTTCTTTACCTTTGGACTTCTCTTTCTTTCCCCATATACTACCCATTTTCCGCCTCCATGATACCTTTTAGTGATGCCACCTGATATTCCAGTGAGTCTGACATCGCCTCCCTTTTGTTTATTTTTACTCTTCTTCTATCCTTCCTCCGGCACACATCCATCCGTTTACATCCCCCTCATTACACATGGTGATTTCTCCCTCACTTCCGGCCCGCTCTTAAGGCACTACACGCTCTAGTCTTGCGGGGTTCCCTTTAAATTCACTTTCGGTTCAGCTCGTCTCTCCTCACTACGGAGCTCGAGACCACTCTACCCGCATTGCCTGAACAGTACGGTAAGCCCTCCGCCAGCACCCGTCGGTCTGTGACGTGACTTCTTGCACGACCCTTATGCTTCGTTTTTTCCCTTAGTTCGACCCATGGAGTGACTTAACCGTCATCCCCTCTCATTACGGACTTTACCCTGATTGTTACATCCCCTCCGGCTTATGAGCTAGAGACGCTTCGAACTTTGACCTGTTTTACGGTAAGCGGCTCTTTCAGTTCCCGTGGTACCTCGTTTCTCACCTACTCCTCAGCCCTTACACTCCTTTTTCTACCCGCAGATTGCTCTTGATCCTACATTTCGTTCTATTCTTTCCCTGTTCACAGCGCTTTTGGCAGTGGCGTCCCAATCCTTCCACCACCTGTTGAACCTACGTTCACTGTCGCCATTTGCCATGGTCATTGCTACTCAGGTAGATTCCTCCTGCCGTCCTCTTTCACACCCGCAGTGCCTTTACTGCCTGCGTTTTTTTCACTTTCTTCTCACTTTAGTTCGTGTTTCACTTTATTGTCTTCATTTCGAGCAGATTATGTGATGCATTTTTGTCTCTATTGATTTTCTAAATGTTTCCTGTACCCTTGCTAAATCTACCTTTTCTCATTTCTCACACGGAATTCTGACTTCCAGCATTGGCGGGGCATCCACCTTTCCATTCTTATTCTAAATGTCACTTACTCGCGCTGTTCTTGTTCTCCACCAGTATATTGTTCTCCTCTATATTCACGATGTCACCTATTCGCGCTGCTTTTGTTCCCCACCATTATGATGGTTCTCCTCTCTCCCAGTTTCTCCTCTTCCTTTTTTGTCACACTTATCCGCATATACTCGTATTCTTGCCTGCTATTTGTTTTTTTTCCTTGTGTATTTTCCAGTTAATTCATACATTTCGCTTTTATTCGTTTTTTTGCCTGCAAATTTGTGTAATTCCTTGTTATTTACCTGTGACTAATTTGGTTGTCCATACGCTATGTTGACTCCTCCTATGCGCACAATTTTGATTCCTGCTGCCCTTTCTTTTCCTAGACGACCAGGTATTTGCCTTACAATTATGATTTGGCCTCCCATAAATAATTGTGTCGCGTTACTTTTCACCATGTGTACTTTGTGTACATTTTTTTCATTTACACGTTTGACACTATGTTTGTTGTGTTTTTCTCCACCTCCATTTATTGCTTCAGACCGTATCAGTGGGGTCTCCACGTCATGTACCTACTGCCGTTTCTCACCATGTGATTGCTTTGACCTTTTTATTTCTTTATTCTGTTTTTCTTTGTGTCCTTCCCAGCCCTGAAGAGTCACGGGTTGTTTCCCGTTGACGAAACATATGTCGGCTGGTTGTTTTCTTGTCCCTTCAATTTACTTGAAGAAACGCACTATTAAATCCTACTACAGAGACATTTCTGGTGTTGACCTCAATTGTGTATTTACCATACCCTATGGTTTAACAACATTGTTTATATTCCATAAACGTGTGCGCGGAACCTGTTTCTATAATTTTGGAGATTGCTGGAAGTGTCTGTAGTGGAGATATAAATACATGAAAGCATTTAGGGGTCGATTCCGATCCTGGAAAAATTTTCCCCGTACGAATCGTATCCGGATTTTTTACCGTACGAATCGTACAAGTAGCGTACAAACTGCCAAGTACGATTCGCATGGGAAAAAGTCCATACGAATCGCATTGGGAAAATTTCCCCACATGTCCTCGGGTCGGAAAATGTGTCCGACACTTCCCCGGACGATTTACCGTACGAATCAGAAAAATGAAGTCCGACCGCGCAAGTACGATCACTCCCATCCTTTCGATTTTACAACTGGATGGAGAAAACACCGTACGGACCGAACTCCTATAGCAACCATGGAGACATGTGCCCGCATACGTGCCGAACACCCCACCCCAGACCCCGTATGTACACGCAGAACACCCCCCAGCCCTCGTATGTATGCTCCGAACCCCCCCATCCCCCGCATGTACGCGCAAAACGCCCCCCGGCCGCGGATGTACGCGCCGAACCCCCACCAGTGTATGTATGGAGCGTACCCCCACCCGTGTATGCATGGAGCGTACCAACTCCCCACCCGTGTATGTGCGGACCGTACCCCCACCCGTGTATGTACGGACCGTACCCCCACCCGTGTCTGCATGGAGTGTACCAACTCCCCACCCGTGTATGTACGGACCGTACCCACACCCCACCAGTGTATGTATGGAGCATACCCCCACCCGTGTATGTACGGACCGTACCCCCACCCGTGTATGCATGGAGCGTACCAACTCCCCACCCGTATATGTATGGAGCGTATCCCCACCTGTGTATGTACGGACCGTACCCACACCCCACCAGTGTATGTACTGACCCTACACCCTGCCCCCCCTGTATCTACGGTGCGAAACACCACCACCGATGGACGGTGCGGACCAACACCCTGCCAGTGTCTGTACGCACCCTACCCCAGGCCCATACACCAGCACCCTCACCCAACATCGCGCATGTACGAGTCGTACTAAGCCATAGCAAAGGACAGCACTGTACAACATAATGGCCCATGTACGCACCGTACAGACTCAAAAAACACTCGTACTGAACCAGGACAAACCAAAAAAACACAAGGAGACTCAATTCGATGCA
This sequence comes from Triturus cristatus, assembly GCF_964204655.1. Taxonomy (NCBI): domain Eukaryota; kingdom Metazoa; phylum Chordata; class Amphibia; order Caudata; family Salamandridae; genus Triturus; species Triturus cristatus. The sequence goes on from NC_140585.1 coordinate 209,333,583, forward strand.
CACAACACCACAAAACATATCCAACAAGCCCAAATACATCCTATACACTGACCTGCAACTGACAAACAGCTAAACAGAGGCCCAAACCACTACCACTCCTTATAACACACCCACCCAAAGTTCAAACACAGCCACACCCACAAATGGACCAATAAAAAGGCCCAGCACACACAAACCATGATCCTTTGCAACAGATCCCCTACTGCCAGACCACAGAGACAACGCACTGCACCATACGACATACATCAATACACCTTACACTTGCACTCCTTCACACAACCACCATCACAAACACACCCTCATCACATTCACACACACACACCTGCACAACCACACTCACACACCCACAACCATCCACACCCACACCCCCACAACCATCCACACCCACACCCCACACCATGCCCACTAACAAGAATCCAAAGTTCACAAAGGAGGAGCTGGAGGTCCTTGTCAACGAAATCGTCAGAGTTGAGCCACAGCTCTTTGGAACATTGGTCAGACGGACCAGCATATACGAAAAATCTGCCATGTGGGAGAAGATAGTCAATTCTGTGAATGCTGTTGGGTCCACCAGAAGGACCAGGCATGAGTGCCAAGCCAGGTGGTACGATCTGCGGAGGACGGTCCGCCGCAAAATGACGGATGAGCACAACCAGGCCAACATCACTGGAGGAGGGCCGCCCCGCAGACCGGTACACTACCATCCCTGGGAGGAGAAGGTGATAGCCACGCTGCCGCCGGTGGGAGTAGACAGAGTAGAAGGAGTCCGAGAGCCTGGTGAGTACACAAACAACTCACCTCACATGGGGGGAACGCCATACACAACCAAAATACCAATCATGCACGCAACCCCCCCAAAGCCTGCATCGTACACAACCATCCTCCAAAAACACACACATGCCACTAGCGCCTCCATGCCCCATGCCCCAAGCAAGGCCATGCCAAGTCACAGGCCACACAAAACACCAACACAAGACAGGATATCCCCGATGCCGGGAGGGTGGGCCTCAAAACTAACATAGAGCAACTCTGAAGCACACAACAATGCCCTCAGCCCATATGGCTTAGGGCACAGCCATACAAACAGTGTGTCCCCACACAGTACTGTTTTGCCTGCTAATGGTGGCCGCGTTGCAGGACGACATGGGTATGAAGGCACAATTTGCACATAACAGCAGCTAATGAAGACGCATCACTCTGAAAGAGTGTCAGCACACACCGCCACAGCAGCAGCGCAGACTCAGACACTCCGCCCAATGGGTGCCCGCGGAGAATAAACACACCCACATGAACAAGCCAATGGCCTTTGAAAGACCTTCAAACTGTGTGTGCCCAGGAAGCTGGGCTGAGGTGACAGAGGGTGACACACAGAGGGAGGGAGAGGGGGAGAGAGAGGGACGGAGACAGAGGTGGACACAGGGAGACAGACAGAGGGAGGGAGGAGGCTGACAGAGGGAGGGAGCAAGGGAGACAGAGGGAGACGGACAGTGGGAGGAGAGTGACAGAGGGAGGGAGAAAGGGAGACAGAGGGAGACGGACAGTGGGAGGAGGCTGACAGAGGGAGGGAGAAAGGGAGACAGAGGGAGACGGACAGTGGGAGGAGGCTGACAGAGGGAGGGAGAAAGGGAGACAGTGGGAGATGGACAGTGGGAGGAGGCTGACAGAGGGAGGGAGAAAGGGAGACGGACAGAGGAAGGAGGCTGACAGAGGGAGGGAGAAAGGGAGACAGAGGGAGATGGACAGTGGGAAGAGGCTGACAGAGGGCGGGAGGAGGCTGACAGAGGGAGGGAGAAAGGGAGACAGAGGGAGATGGACAGTGGGAGGAGGCTGACAGAAGGAGGGAGAAAGGGAGATGGACAGTGGGAGGAGGCTGACAGATGGAGGGAGAAAGGGAGATGGACAGTGGGAGGAGGCTGACATAGGGAGGGAGAAAGGGAGATGGACAGTGGGAGGAGGCTGACAGAGGGAGGGAGAAAGGGAGATGGACAGTGGGAGGAGGCTGACAGAGGGAGGGAGAAAGGGAGACAGACAGAGGGAGGAGGCTGACAGAGGGAGGGAGAAAGGGAGACGGACAGAGGGAGGAGGCTGACAGAGGGAGGGAGAAAGGGAGACGGACAGAGGGAGGAGGCTGACAGAGGGAGGGAGAAAGGGAGACAGAGGGAGATGGACAGTGGGAGGAGGCTGACAGAGGGAGGGAGAAAGGGAGATGGACAGTGGGAGGAGGCTGACAGAGGGAGGGAGAAAGGGAGACAGAGGGAGACGGACAGAGGGAGGAGGCTGACAGAGGGAGGGAGAAAGGGAGACAGAGGGAGATGGACAGTGGGAGGAGGCTGACAGAGGGAGGGAGAAAGGGAGATGGACAGTGGGAGGAGGCTGACAGAGGGAGGGAGAAAGGGAGATGGACAGTGGGAGGAGGCTGACAGAGGGAGGGAGAAAGGGAGAGGGACAGTGGGAGGAGGCTGACAGAGGGAGGGAGAAAGGGAGACAGAGGGAGACGGACAGTGGGAGGAGGCTGACAGAGGGAGGGAGAAAGGGAGACAGAGGGAGACGGACAGTGGGAGGAGGCTGACAGAGGGAGGGAGAAAGGGAGACAGAGAGAGATGGACAGTGGGAGGAGGCTGACAGAGGGCGGGAGGAGGCTGACAGAGGGAGGGAGAAAGGGAGACAGAGGGAGATGGACAGTGGGAGGAGGCTGACAGAAGGAGGGAGAAAGGGAGATGGACAGTGGGAGGAGGCTGACAGAGGGAGGGAGAAAGGGAGATGGACAGTGGGAGGAGGCTGACATAGGGAGGGAGAAAGGGAGATGGACAGTGGGAGGAGGCTGACAGAGGGAGGGAGAAAGGGAGATGGACAGTGGGAGGAGGCTGACAGAGGGAGGGAGAAAGGGAGACGGACAGAGGGAGGAGGCTGAAAGAGGGAGGGAGAAAGGGAGACGGACAGAGGGAGGAGGCTGACAGAGGGAGGGAGAAAGGGAGACGGACAGAGGGAGGAGGCTGACAGAGGGAGTGAGAAAGGGAGACAGAGGGAGATGGACAGTGGGAGGAGGCTGACAGAGGGAGGGAGAAAGGGAGATGGACAGTGGGAGGAGGCTGACAGAGGGAGAGAGAAAGGGAGACAGAGGGAGACTGACAGAGGGAGGAGGCTGACAGAGGGAGGGAGAAAGGGAGACAGAGGGAGATGGACAGTGGGAGGAGGCTGACAGAGGGAGGGAGAAAGGGAGATGGACAGTGGGAGGAGGCTGACAGAGGGAGGGAGAAAGGGAGATGGACAGTGGGAGGAGGCTGACAGAGGGAGGGAGAAAGGGAGACGGACAGAGGGAGGAGGCTGACAGAGGGAGGGAGAAAGGGAGACAGAGGGAGAGGGACAGTGGGAGGAGGCTGACAGAGGGAGTGAGAAAGGGAGACAGAGGGAGACGGACAGAGGGAGGAGGCTGACAGAGGGAGGGAGAAAGGGAGATGGACAGTGGGAGGAGGCTGACAGAGGGAGGGAGAAAGGGAGACGGACAGAGGGAGGAGGCTGACAGAGGGAGGGAGAAAGGGAGACAGAGAGAGATGGACAGTGGGAGGAGGCTGACAGAGGGAGGGAGAAAGGGAGACAGAGGGAGAGGGACAGTGGGAGGAGGCTGACAGAGGGAGTGAGAAAGGGAGACAGAGGGAGAGGGACAGTGGGAGGAGGCTGACAGAGGGAGGGAGAAAGGGAGACAGAGGGAGATGGACAGTGGGAGGAGGCTGACAGAGGGAGGGAGAAAGGGAAATAGAGGGAGACCAAATTACCCTTGGGTGGTGTGGCCATGTCCGCTCGTCAGCAGGTGGACTGTGTGCATGTAGACAAGGTTTGGCAGTGCGTGAACCCCCCCTTCAACCTTTGTTAAACACTGGGCCATGTGTCAATCTGTGCACGAGTACATCCGTGCTGCAGGCACAAACATAACCTTACACCCAGTATACCCACCCACTGTGTTTGTCAGAACCTTGTCACAAATGGTTAATTTACCTACCTGCATTCTCAAATAGCATGGAAAAACACCATTTGGCCACGTACAGTGCAACACGTAAGGTGGCTCTGCATGGCTTGCTACGCCCGCTCACTACACTGCTGACCGCGTTCCCAAAAGATGCATCAACTAAGATTGTGTCACACATAGGTAAAGGGTCGAAAGCTGTGGCCAAGGGACATACCCATGCACAAGTACACTGTGAGAAGAATGCTAGCCAAATCAAACCACCCAGAGGAACTGTGCCAACTCAAAAATGAATGAAACATGGATGTCACATGTAACGCAATTAACACTGTCTCTCTCACACACAGGTCAACGTCGTCGATCTCACCCAACACTGGGGGGGAAGACTCACAGGACCAGGCTCTGCGTGAAGACGACCCCACCGGCAGCGACGACTCTCACCACTCCATGGATGACCCAGACCAACCTGGCCCCTCTGGTGTCCAACCACCACCCCCATTCCTGCCACATCCCAGGAGACACCCAGGATCCCTGCCTGCACACAACAACACAGCCAGTCTGTCCACGAGGGACAAGGTTCTCCGGGCACCCAGGAGGAGGCAGGCGACACCGCAAATGCCATCCCTCAGGGGTCCCGAAGACCCGATGTACCCACAATGGCAGGCCAGGTGCAAGTGGGCAGGGGTGGTGGGAGTGGAGGACGGCGGAGGCGCGAACCTGACCAGTTGGCTCAGGAACCGGTAATGTCACTCGTCAGCAACTTCCTCGACTCATACCGGCATGACGCCAGGGGCATGGTCCAGATTGCGTCCACCCTCACAGACATCAAGGGGACCGTCGAGGAGATGAAGACCCTGCAGGTCGAGCAACATGCCTGTCAACAACGACACGAAGGACGGATGGAGGCAAGAGGGGCTGAGCTCGTGGCGGTGCAAACGGATATGACCCGTGTACTCCGTCGGATTGCCGAAAACATGGGCAACCCTCCCTGTGCCACCAGGCGAAGAACATCACCAACCACAGGGAGGGATCAGGAGGAGGAGGATTCATCCGACGGAGCATCACAAGCATCGTCACGGCCTGATTCTGAGGGTACCCGCAGGAGGGTGTGTCATCCACGCAAAAGACCGTGAGAGTCAGCGGAACATCACCATCTCCCAGGTCACCTGGCCTGGCACCTGGCCCTCTGGCCCAACAGCAGCACATCAGCAAATGACATTCTCTTCCACATGGCCTTGCTGGTCACTGTCTGACCAATGTAGACAAAGACTGTGGCATAGACTCTGATGACTTTCAATGGCAAGGATACCAACTCCCCCTGTGAACTTTGGATTCTACACTCCCGCCAAGCACCTCTTGTCATCCCCCCAAACACGTGCCCCACCACAAATAAAAATCTTCACAATCACCAGATGATGCCGTCATTTAGCATTATTCCACTACATGTGTGTGTTGTAAAGTCAAACCATGCCTGATTTCAGTAGTAACTCCAACCATCCATACCCTGGGGTCTGAGTCTGGCACAGGACACACATGGGTCACAATGTATCATCCAAGACAGACATGGAGCACCATACTCACCCGTGATGGGCCCAACCAGCTGAGGGGGTGCCCGCACAACTGTGCCTACAGACCTATTTAGAAGAGCAACAGTCATGCGCAGAGGTCAGGGATCATGTGGAGTGTCCTGGGGTGGGAGTCCCAGGTATGTGTAGACACGTGGCAGAACCATGTCCTGCATGCTTGAGTCAGGTGGATGTGGAGAATGGTGGGCCGGCCAAGGTTGGGTGCATGGAGATGGCACAATTGGGTGTTGGATCACAGTGTCACAAGGTTGTGTTGTGGTTGTGGGCTGCATCCTGAGTGTGTGCGTGGATTGAGAAGGTCATCCTGCAGCTGGCAGTGATCCACTCCCACCATCTCTGTTGGACGTTGATGTGGCCTGGTGGCCGGATGTAGTAGCAGAGCTGTGCAGATGCACCCTGGATGTGGACAAGTATCATGGGATTTCTAACGCACATGTCCGTAGAGTGCAGGGTAGGATTAGACACGGATGTCGTAGTTGACCTGGGGGATGGTCTCCCTCTTGCCTTGAGGTTGATGGAACTGGGGATCTTGTGCATAATGCAGAGTGTGCTGCCGCATGAGGCACAGATGCTGCTGATCAGCATAGCACATGTCAGCAAGCAATCCATGATGAACACCAGCTCATTTGCGTGGACACTGGGTGCCCTTGCTGCAGGGCCTGCAGCAGCATGCGCCATGTCAAGAAAACAATGCCACAAGTAGCACACAAAGACAAGGATCTCAGGAAGGAACTATGCAAAAGGTGTATGTCAAGGAAGGAATGTCTGGTTCAACATGGCACACACACACAATGGATTCACATGCAGCACAGTGGCCGTCGTGGAGACTGACATGCCACAATACCTACACAGCCATGGACATCATGCACAATACAGAATCTAATCCCTGACAAACAGCTTGCATCTTGCTACTCTACACATAGACTCATATGCACCATCTCTGAGAACAATGCCAGACATGCCGCATGCACAGTGGCAACAGACCATCATTGACAGAGATGAGGCACCTTGGAGGCAGAGGGACACCTTTATTAGTCATGTGTGTCGGAATGCTAATGCAACTCTGTCAACACATACACAGGTCATGTGGATGAACACGTGGGACCAACACTGGCACCCCCCTTTGCACCACAGATGCTGGAAATCCATAGCACTGGCACACAAGTGACGGGTTACAGCTAAACACCCCCTGCTGCTCACGGAGAGGCTGCTATACACCATTGAGCCCCTAATGGGGAATTCACACACCATGTCAACCCGGTGCAACCCGTATGTTTCCGAGGGCAGTGTTACACACATTGATGGCTTCATCACAATCCACAATCCCATTACAGATGACTGTCACCAAGTCTGACCATTAATTCAGGTGAATTCAGCTCCATGTCATGTGCCCCATGGTGATTCTACATGTATATAAAGTATCCAAACATGAACAGGAGCAGTGCACACACATTCAAAACAAATACCACTCCCAAAAAGCCGTGCTGCATCCCTTACCCTAAGGAGAATTTCAAACTTGTCCGTGCATGTAACGCTGATTCAGCACATGTTGCTGTGTTCATGAGGAATAGCAGGAGCACAACAATGCCACCAGCAGACAGCATGCGCAAGTAACTGTGGATGAGAGACACACCAGAAGTCAGCCAAAAGAAGCACATCCGCATGCATGTGCATGTATTCGACACGTATAAGGTTGTCAACATGCTAGGTGACAATGATGACTCTGGAAAAACATTCTTCTATTGCACCATCACTCGAGTGACACATCCAAACACACCTCTGACTCACTTGGCAGACATACAGATGGACACACACATTGCAACACATGCCACACACGGCCCAATGCGTGCACACTCAGACACTGGAACTCACCACTAAGCAAAGAAGTTGCGTATGAGCCGCCTCCGGATGTCCTCTACCGCCTCCTCCTCCTCCACATCACTTGCCTTGTGACCAAGCCCTTCATCCTCCACGGGTGGATGGTCCTGCTCATCTGGATCCAGGATGAGTGGCACAGCTTTCTCCACTGCCATGTTGTGCAGCATGCAGCACACGAGGAAGATCTTGCAGACCTTCACCGGTGCATATGGGAGTGCGCCACCGGTCTTGTGGAGGCAACGGAATCGGCTGTTCAGGAGGCCAAACGTCCTCTCTATCACTCGCCTGGTCCGCCCATGGGCGTTGTTGTAGCGGTGATCGGCAGCCGTGCTGGGGTTGCGGAGAGGCGTGATCAGCCATGGCATGTTGGGATAGCCAGCGTCCCCTACATGGAAACATCAAGGACAACAGTGGGTCAGGAGAAGCAGTAAGACAGGAAGATGATGTTAAATACAGGACTGCCAGAGTATACCCACCAACAATACATGCTCGTTCGTTGCGCAGCTGCAGCATCATTTCAGGCACCCTGCTACGCCTCATGATGTAGGCATCGTGTGCTGATCCTGGAAAACGAGCACAGACATGTGAAATCACCATGTTTGCAAGACACACCACATGGGCATTAATGGAGTGGTAATGCTTGCGGTTCCTATACGCTACCTCCTGTACCTGTGGTGGTACCACAGCCACATGTGTTCCATCTATGGACCCAATGACATGGGGCATCCCTCCCACGGCATAGAACTCACGCTTGACACCTGTCAACTGCTCAGGAGTTGGGAATTTTATGAACTCATCCAGGTGATCCAACATGGCCTCTAAAAACATCCAGTGTAAGTGAGCAGGCAGACGCATTACAGGAGTTACAGACATCCAAATATGTGCAGAAGAAGGATGTTTATTGTACAGACAGGTTGCGGAACACTAGAGGCACAGGTCACATGTCATAGAAAAAGGACAGACCACACACCTTGCCATGAAGGATTACATGTCAAGACTGATCACACATACATTGAGAGTATGCGGATATGTCCTTGTTTTGAAACTCCGTGTCGATGCATACATACACACCTTACGTTGGATTACACATGTGTGCTGGTGTGCGTAACAGTGTGCCATGCCCATCTACACACAGACACATGTTGGTTGCAGCAACTGCAGATGCATTTGACCAAACACTTACAGCAAACCTATGGGAACACATGACACACACATGACATAGTTATAGCGTGCAACGCGGGCATTCACTTGTCAGGGGTAATATTCCGTGTACCTGGCATCAGGGGACATTTGCGGGTGTCGGTGACTTTGCCATGCCAGTGACGCATGGCTCACCAAGTCTGTACTACATGCACACATGTCAAAGGAGTGAAGGGGATGTGTGGCACATAGGGCACCATCACACATGACATGTGTACACAGCTCATCATACTTTAATTAGCTTCACACCTCAGGAGTATAGTGCCACATCACAGCCTGACCCACCTGTGCCCGACACATGTAGTACTGCACCGACAATGCCTTGATGTCCAGCCTTGGCCAAGTATGACAGCTCAATTCCTTTCTGTGTGCCGCCTGTCACCACTGTCAGGTGTGAAACGCACCGTACATACCCTCTGAGGGCGTGTGTAGGGTCCCTATCACTATGGGAGTGCTGGCGAACGCGTACGCCACAGTGATACGGACAGTACACGAGTGTGTAGGGTCCCTATCACTATGGGAGTGCTGGCGTATGCGTACGCCACAGTGATACGGACCGTACATGCGTGTGTAGGGTCCCTATCACTATGGGAGTGCTGGCGTATGCGTACGCCACAGTGATACGGACCGTACACGCGTGTGTAGGGTCCCTATCACTATGGGAGTGCTGGCGTATGCGTACGCCACAGTGATACGGACCGTACACGCGTGTGTAGGGTCCCTATCACTATGGGAGTGCTGGCGTATGCTTATGCCACAGTGATACAGACCGTACACACATGTGTAGGGTCCCTATCACTATGGGAGTGCTGGCGTATGCGTACGCCACAGTGATACGGACCGTACACGTGTGTAGGGTCCGTATCACTGCATTTGGGGTGCCCTAGGGCCATGGAATGGACCGTACCTGTGTGTAAATCTTGAAATAACATAGGGAACACATGAGGGACAAGTATACGGGCCTAAATGCATGCTGGTTGTCATGGAGACCGAGTTTAAAGTTTGAATTATTGCATCAGGTGGCCAGCAGAAGTCGGTTGGAAACGATATACTTTGTTGCAAAGTGGTTGTTGACTTGACATCATGCTCAATTTTTAAACCATGCAAAGCCACTCACTGGGGTAGGTTTACAGGGATTGGAGGAAACGTAGGATGCTAATGTGACTGACCAATCACTCTGTACTCCTGTGAATGAAACAGGCCAGCAAGGCAGATATAAGGCAGCCAGGTCCCATGAGAGAGCACTTGCCTGCACATCCTTTCATTCCACAACACTGCTGCTGCTCGTGATTCCTCTGGCACCATGTCCAGGTCTGTGGAGAGGGCCCAGCCATTCACCATGGAGGAGAATATGGCGTTGGTGGATGTGATCCTCCCACAGTACACCATGCTGTATGGTCGACCAGGGGAGCAGGTGAGTGCAGACTTCACAAGCCTAGACTGTGCCCCTTTTTTGTGACTGTGACTTCTGGCATTGTGTCCCTGTGTGACAGACATGCAATGTTGTTTGGAGTGGGTCACAGGGTGGGGAAGGCCTCATGTCACCCATGCAGAGCATGCTGTGGTTCCTATGTGCACTCCTCACTTGCATTGCGCTTACTGTGACAATCAATGCATGGTGCATGCCACATTCTGCCTGGCTACTCCTCCTGGGAATGTTGTTGCTACAGTCCTGATGTGATTCTGTGGTAGGGGTGGGCGGAATTCGCGGAATCGCGTTACGCAAATCTCCGCGAAACGGTAAAAATCTCCGCGAACACGCAGAAATTCCGCGAACACGCGGAATTGCTTGTTCGCGATACTTTTTTCCTGTTCGCGATCGCTGTTTGCATGCTCGCGGTGAAATATATCGCGAACGTGCAATTTGAGAACGCGAACAAGCAAAAATTTCGCGAAGTTGCGGAACGCAGTTTTTTTGGGCAATTTCGCGCTCTCCGCGGAACGCGAAATTACCCAAATTCCGCAAATTCCGCGAGCGGAACGGAATTTGCCGCCCAGGCCTATTCTGTGGTCCCCCCAGTGTGACAGGTGACAGTACCCATAGATGTGTGTTTGTTTAGTGTACCTGTGCTGTGAGTGTCCAAATGATGTGTTCGTACCCTGGACATTGGTGTGTGTGTAAGTCCCCTGTCATGTGGGTGAGTGCATATGGGGAGTGTTGCACACCAGCTGCACGAGGGATGGATATACCCTGCCCATGTGATGTGAGCAGGGAGCAGTGCTGTGTGACTGCTGTGCTGAGCCAGCCCCACACCTGTGACACCCCCCAGTCTAGTGGCACATGGGCAGAGTGAGGTTTGTACCCGCAGTTGGCAATGGCAGGTGATTGTCCTGTGCCTGTGTGTGTCTGTGTACTCTGCTGAGGTAGCGTCAGTGGGCTGGGACATGTGACTGCTTTGAGGTGTTGTACATAATCCTTGTGTAGCTTGTGATGCACAGTGTGATCCAGGATCATTGATTGTGTGGCACCCCTCATGCCACCTGTGTACCTTCAATGCCACGTAGTGCATTTTGCCTTCCACAGTGGATTATGTCCCTATGACAAATGTGCAATGAGTTGCCTGCATACCATAGCCTGTTCAAAGAAGACAATTTGTTAATATGTGTGACTCTGTGTCATTGCTCAGGTGAATTAAAGTATTCTCACTTTTGCATCCTCACAGGTAGGCGTCCATGCCAAGGGGGAGATATGGAAGCAAGCTGTCAGGGCCGTGAGGAATTCGGAGGGTCGGAAGCGGCGCCTAGCCCAGGTGAGGAAACGCTGGCAGGATATCCGGTGCTGGACGAGGAGGATTGCACGGGTCCTGCTGGGGGACTCACCTGAGAGCCGGAAGAACCGTGGGCGCCGGCGACTGACCCACATCCAGAAGAGTGTGCTGGCGGTGGTCTTCCCCGACTTGGATAGGCGCTTACTGGAGAAGCAGCAGCAGGAAGGGGGTGTTGTGTGTCACCAGCTTTTGGAAGTGCGCAGTTGCATGGATACACTGCCAGGGTTTACATGTGCAGTGCATAACCAGTTCCCCAAAGTAAACCGGTGCTGTTCTTCCTCCCTTCCCCTCCTTGCCATGTGTTCCCTGGTCTGTGTGTAGTCACTCTTGCACAAGGTAATCTAGGCTGGCAGTCAATCCAAGTGCCCAATGCTTGCAGCATCATGTGTGGGGGTGGAGTGTAACAGGTTTTGGGACCTTGGCTGTGCCCTGGCCAGTTCAGTCATTGTGGGGTCCATGTCAGTTGGCACTGATGCTGAGTCCCAACATAGGAGTGTGTCTTTAAAGTGTACTGCCTTCCAGCATGCATGTCCAATGTTGTGCCCTCTGACATGATGTTCATGAGTGGGATTAATGTATAGTGCAGGGACGGTTGCTTCAGTTGCAGTCATATCCATCCAGGACCATGGAGGTGTGTGGCCACTACCGTGCCCTGGGGCACCTTTTCCTAGGTATCATGTGTGTCATCCAACTATGTGGACATTTTCTGTGTCTTCGGCATAGGTTGGGCTCTGTGGCATTGTACCCTGGCCTCATCTGTATTGGCGTAAACTGTGCTACATGTGTCCACTGTACACTGTGACCCAATTTTGCTTGTGCATACTCACAGTGGGCAGTGCCTGTGTGTCTTGGAACGACAATCTGATGATGGTTGATTGTCAATGATATATGTGGACAGGCGCACCAGGGGTAGTTTGTGTACAATCAGGATTTAGTGCAGGCCATGTGTTTTTATCCCAGAGTAAGAGGTGTAAGTACTTCCTCTGTCACAATCACATTGTCTCAGGTATTGGGTGCTTTGTGCGGGCAAGGCCTACATGTCCAAATCTGAAGTCTCCCTGCTAGGTCTGGCTTGTGTGTAATGTTTGTCTGGACATACACTCAAGGTGCAGTGACCCAGTAATGTTGTGCATGTTTTAATGTATTGGCTTTGCAGCATGTGCAAAAAGTTAATAGACATGGTTACTGCTCATCCCTTTTTTGTCAACGCTGTGTGGTACAGATGCTGTGCACGATTGTCCCCAGAGCCTGGCTCCTCTGTTCTATTTGATAACAAGTAATTTGCTGTTGGGTCATGCTCTCCATTGTTTCTCAGTGGCATGGTGGGTCAACCAGCTGGGTGTTGCAGGGCCTACATATGTACCTTGTGTTGTAGATGTTACTCATGTTGCTTTTCAGGCTATGCACTGTGACCTATGTCGATTTGACTCATGTGACATATGTATACAGGTGTCTGATCATTTCCTGTCTCTTCACCTTGCCCACAGCATCGTCGGGGGACTCCGAGGGAGACACTGGCACGGACCGTGAGGAGGGAGCAGGCACCAGTGGCAGCAGTGCTGTCTTGTCTGGCGCATCGAGTGGCACGGAGGCCGAGGGGAGTGAGGCGGAGGACCTGTCCAGTAACACCACCGACTATGACGCTGACGGGTCCGAGGCTGATCTCCCAGAGGGGGCGAAGGCTGCTCCCACAGCTGACAGCAGCACTCGATCTCTACCTGCCCCCTCGATTCCCATCACCGGCCTCCCACTTGCTCTGGTCCCTTCCCACCGTGCTAGGTCACCACGTGTCTCCTTCTTGCCAGGCACCGCACCCCCTGCCCCTGTCTCCACTGCTGCCGCCAATGCTGAGTCTGTGGACATCCTGCGCCAGTTGCAGGTTGGTCAGACTGCGATGCTTAATGTCCTCCATGGCCACACACGAGTGCTCACCCAGATGGAGGCATACATGGAAGGCATCTCAGCTGCGCAGTCTGACCAACGCCAGTTGCTGATGTCCATTGACTCGACACTGACTGCAGCAGTGGGTCTCCTGCAGCGCTACGTCCCCCCCTACCCCTGCACCATCCACACTTCCCACTCCCATGCCTGTCCAAAGCACACCCAGACGTAGCCATGCACGCACCCCACCAGACACAGGCACCACACCACCAGGGAAGGCCAAGCGCACACCTCCTCTCATGCACACACAGGGGGAAGTAGGCACACCCACTGGGTCGGGGGGCAAACGGAAGACATGCAGCCACAGTGGGAGTCCACATTCATCACAACCCACTACCTCCAAATCCACTCCCCTCAGCTCTCCTGGCCAGGATTCCACCAAAGACTCCTTCATGGCCGCTCTGTCCCTGAGCCCCAAAGTGACACCACCCCGCAAACGGTCAAAGGAGTCCCCGGTCAGGGTGGTTGAGTCCCCCCGCTGTCCACACCCTCCCCCAGTAGCGCTGCGACCCATCCCTCTGACCCCCCCCCTCCTTGGGGCCTGTGGTTCCTTCGGGTGCAGGGGAGACGCTGGGGGACCTTGCAACCGTGTGCAGCGCCATTCTGACCTCCACCTTTGGCGCTGCCCCACCCCCTGTGGTGGAGTCCTCCGTCCCTGCACCCACAACACCTACCCTTGCCCCTCCTGTCCCTGCGGTGCCTGGTCCTTCTCCCCCACATGATGCCCCCCCTGTGGAAGCAAAGGAGGTATGAACTGTGCAGGCAAGCTAGGGGACACGCGTACCTATGTGTCCCCCACCAGGAATTGGACTATGGACTGCCCTATGGGCCTTGTACATATTCAACTTTTAATTACAAATCGTTTTTTTATGCTGAATAAAGCTATGTTTTTTTCCCTTTACACACTACTGCTTTTCTGGTATTGCTGTTGGTGGTGCTGCTCCATGTTTGGGGTGGGGATAATGTGTTAGGTGTCTGGCAAATGTAATGGTGTGCTGCTCATGGGATGGACCCTGGTATCTGTGTGCCATCACAAGGTATTTGCCAAATAACTTTGTTCATGTATGCTCTTACTGCATGGTGACATTGTCCCAAGGTCTTCCTCTGTGGACCCTGACATCTTCCCTGCAGGGTGTTTCCTAAATGTTGTGCTGAGATGTGTCTACATATCCTTGGTGTATGACAGATCCGTTCTACTTTGGCCATGCATGCTGGGCAATGTCTCCACCTGCATCATTTGTGGCATCCTTGGTGGTCACTGTACTTGTGTGTGAAGTATATTGAAGTTACTTCATGTGGACATGTTCCCTTTTACACACTATGCATGTGTGTACTCCCAGCCTCGCACACATGTTACGTGTTCTTCAGGGTCTTTGAGCACCTGACTGACTATTGTGGGCATTGTATCTGTGGACACTGCACCCTTTTTTTTCCATGGGCACTGCTGGGAGTGATAGGCACACACCCCTCCTGTGTCTGGGCACTGCTGGGAGTGATAGGCACACACCCCTCCTGTGTCTGGGCACTACTGGGAGTGATAGGCACCCACCCCTCCTGTGTCTGGGCACTGCTGGGAGTGATAGGCACCCACCCCTCCTATGTCTGGGCACTGCTGGGAGGACTCTGCACACACCCCTCCTATGTCTGGGCACTGCTGGGAGGACTCTGCACACACCCCTCCTGTGTCTGGGCACTGCTGGGAGAGATAGGCACACACCCCTCCTATGTCTGGGCACTGCTGGGAGGATTCTGCACACACCCCTCCTATGTCTGGGCACTGCTGGGAGGGCTCTGCACACACCCCTCTTGTGTCTGGGCACTGCTGGGAGTGATAGGCAGACACCCCTCCTGTGTCTGGGCACTGCTGGGAGTGATAGGCACACACCCCTCCTGTGTCTGGGCACTGCTGGGAGTGATAGGCACACACCCCTCCTATGTCTGGGCACTGCTGGGAGTGATAGGCACACACCCCTCCTATGTCTGGGCACTGCTGGGAGGACTCTGCACACACCCATCCTGTGTCTGGGCACTGCTGGGAGTGATAGGCACACACCCCTCCTATGTCTGGGCACTGCTGGGAGGACTCTGCACTCACCCCTCCTGTGTCTTGGCACTGCTGGGAGTGATAGGCACCCACCCCTCCTATGGCTGGGCACTGCTGGGAGGACTCTGCACACACCCCTCCTTTGTCTGGGCACTGCTGGGAGGACTCTGCACACACCCCTCCTGTGTCTGGGCTCTGCTGGGAGGACTCTGCACACACCCCTCCTGTGTCTGGGCACTGCTGGGAGTGATAGGCACACACCCCTCCTATGTCTGGGCACTGCTCAGAGGACTCTGCACACACCCCTTCTGTGTCTGGGCACTGCTGGGAGGACTCTGCACACACCCCTCCTGTGTTTGGGCACTGCTGGGAGTGATAGGCACACACCCCTCCTATGTCTGGGCACTGCTGGGAGGACTCTGCACACACCCCTCCTGTGTCTGGGCACTGCTGGGAGTGATAGGCACCCACCCCTCCTATGTCTGGGCACTGCTGGGAGTGATAGGCACACACCCCTCCTGTGTCTGGGCACTGCTGGGAGGACTCTGCACACACCCCTCCTGTGTCTGAGCACTGCTGGGAGTGATAGGCACACACCCCTCGTATGTCTGGGCACTGCTGGGAGGACTCTGCACACACCCCTCCTATGTCTGGGCACTGCTGGGAGGACTCTGCACACACCTCTCCTGTGTCTGGGCACTGCACCCCTCCTGTGTCTGGGCACTGCTGGGAGTACTCTGCACACACCCCTCCTGTGTCTGGGCACTGCTGGGAGGACTCTGCACACACCCCTCCTGTGTCTGGGCACTGCTGGGTGGACTCTGCACACACCCCTCCTATGTCTGGGCACTGCTGGGAGGACTCTGCACACACCCCTCCTGTGTCTGGGCACTGCTGGGAGTGATAGGCACACACCACTCCTGTGTCTGGGCACTGCTGGGAGTGATAGGCACACACCCCTCCTGTGTCTGGGCCCTGCTGGGAGTGATAGGCACCCACCCCTCCTATGTCTGGGCACTGCTGGGAGGACTCTGCACACACCCCTCCTATGTCTGGGCACTGCTGGGAGGACTCTGCACACACGCCTCCTGTGTCTGGGCACTGCTGGGAGTGATAGGCACACACCCCTCCTGTGTCTGGGCACTGCTGGGAGTGATAGGCACACACCCCTCCTGTGTCTGGGAACTGCTGGGAGGACTCTGCACACACCCCTCCTTTGTCTGAGCACTGCTGGGAGTGATAGGCACACACCCCTCCTATGTCTGGGCACTGCTGGGAGGACTCTGCACACACCCCTCCTATGTCTGGGCACTGTTGGGAGGACTCTGCACCCACCCCTCCTATGTCTGGGCATGGGCGGTCGGGACATACACGGGTGTGGGTACGCTCCATTCATACACGGGTGTGGGTACGCTACATTCATACACGGGTGGGGGTACGCTACATTCATACACGGGTGGGGGTACGCTCTGTACATTCCCATACCCACAATTTGCAGGCCTGGGTACGTACCGTACCCAGGCCTTAAGAGCGTGGGTACGAGTCGTACCACGCCCACCACTATGTCACCCCAACAATGGCGGTACGGCCCGTACCCACGTTCTAATCGCCTGGGTACGGGCCGTACCAGCATTGTTGGGGTGATGTAGGGGTACGCGTGGTACGACCCATACCCACGCTCTGAAGGGCTGGGTATGGTGCGTACCCCTACGGCACCCCATTGGGGGTCTGCACCGTACCCAGGCCTTCAGAGCGTTGTACCACGCCCACCCCTACATCACCCCAACAATGGCGGTACGGCCCATACCCGCGTTCTTAATGCCCCTATCTGCCCCCGAGGGGGAACGAAAGAGTGAATTAATAAAATTGCCAAGTAGGAGCACAAGTCCTTGCCAAAAGGCTCGCTCCCCCTAAAACTGGAGGCTACGGGGTGCATCCCTGCTTGGGGCTCGCTCTCCTGCTGAAATCCCCTAGAGGTACTATTGGAAAGGGAATATTTTTCCCTTTCCAACAATACCTCTGCCTGGAGAATCGGTGCTCGAGGAGCTGAAATATGCCCACAAGCAGTGATTCATTCCCTAGCAGCCTGATGGAAAAAAAAGAAAGAACTCCCTCAGGTGCAAGGGGCCTTTAAAGTTCTCACTAGTGTCGGCCAGTGTCCAAAGGACTCACTGGGAGGGAGTGTAGGCATTGGCCATTGGCTCATAGCCCTCCTTATTGGGTTAAATGCAATTAATTTGACAAACAGTATTGAAAACATGAATTTAAAATGTCTCACTTTTTCACATTCCTTTTCAGAACACCAAGCAGGCCAATGATTATCCAAGCAGGACCTAGGGAAAAGAATATGTTCCTTGACTGAAAGGCGGACAGGACCACTTGACAGCACCAGTGAGGGAGAGAAAGCCATACCAAGGAGGTGGGGTACGCCCGTTTTGAGTTAAACCAGAACGTGCACCAAAATAATTTTGCTAACTGGGGAGGAAGCAGATCTCAGGGCTCCTCCTTGCAAGACCATCCAGTGGGGTCCAAAGAGCAGACCTCCAGCTGCACCCCCTGCACAGGCATAATCTCCTTTTCCCAGTGAGTGCCCAGAACAACACTAGGAGTTCAGGGACACTTTCGTCCCCCCAAAATGTGTCCTTGGCTGCTCTCAAGAAGGTCTTGAGGCCAATCAGAGAGGTTTGGGGAGCATTCTCTGCTACCCCATGCTACCTTCTTCCCATGAGGTGTCTGTACCATCATAGTGGTGAAAACATAGAAAGCACATGGCCAGAAACAGTTGCCCCCAAGCCAGGAACACAGCTCAGACACCCCTCCCTGAATTGGGTGGTTGCCTTATTACATTTTCGGACAGTGAACTGTTATTTTTAGATCCATAATGAAAGTAAGTGGGAGTTGGGGTGGGTGGGAGTCTATAGGAATAGTGGTGCAATTGTATTAAGGTAAAGCACCCTTTAAATAATTTAGACCTATGCTCAACCCCCTGGTAGCTATGGCAAAAAGCCAAAAGGCCTAGCTTAGGAACATTTGTAAAGTATTTAATCAGGAACAAAATAGTTAGAAGGTCAAAACACAAAACAATAAAAATCCCACAACCATGTCATTAAAATAGAGGAAGAGATAATAAGCAAAATGAAAACAAAACTTCACAATTTCAATAGGATGTACCTGAGAAATGAATCTTTTGAAGATTTTAGTTGAAAAGTGTCAAGAAAAAGTAAAATGCCAATCAATAGTCATTGTTCAAAGTGGACAGAGACCTAGACACAATTCTAGGCTAATGTGATTGAGTGAGCGCCAGATACAACAAGCAGGTTGTCCCGGTCGAAGATTTTACTTTAGACTTAGCCTTTGTAATGGAAGTCGCAATCCTCCAGTGGGACAGTGTTGCTGGCTGTATCTGTGGAAGTTCCCTCGCAGACTGCCACCAGTGTGATGTCTTCCACTTCTTTGTGACCTGTTTGTTTACACTACTGCAATACTCATTTGATGCCAATGATTTTATGTACCTGATTTATGTTTATCATAACTATTTAACAATTATTTTATTATGTATCAATTGAATATACTAAATATGCCTAAATGATACAACCTGTACTTAATGTTCATACTTTTATGGATTATTTAATTATGAAAAAATATTACTTTACTTTGGAATTTGCCTTTGGGGTGCTTGTTAATGCATGCAGTCTTGAAAAAGCCCAATGCCTGTGCATCGCATGAAGCGAGACAGGTGCCGGCTGGTCAATATCTTCAAAATCTTGCTAAGCATTATAAGAATGTTTAGAGATCACTACGGGCTATACGATTAAACACTTAAGCAAAAAATGATGTATCCACACCACAATCTGTCAGAGTGGAACACCAGCAAGCACCAAATTATTCGCAGCTTGGCACAAAATTGTCAGGCTTCACTTAAAGGCAATGTCTAAAGTAATTATGTAGTACTTCAAACAGTAATTAATATGTTACAAGAAAAAAACTACCCAAATTTAGAAAAAATAATATTTACTAAACTGTTTGACACCAAAATGAAAAAATACAACCAGTAAAACATGAGGTTTGCAATATTAAAGATTCAATTGAAAATAGTGACTGAAAGCACTAAGCTTCAACTATGGTGATGTGAACATGCCAGGCGTGGACAAAGTCACAAGTTTAGGCAGACTACGATGGAGTTTGAGCTGGATACAGGGACCAGGTTAGGCCTGCAGAACAAAGAACCTTAAATACCGGCTATGGAGCGTTGTAAGGTCTAATCCTTTTACTCAGGCAGTAGGACAGCTGAGCAGCAGAATAGCAGTCCTTCTTGCAAAGCAGCACAACAGTCCTTCTGATTCTTCTGCAGGTCATAGATATTCTGAAGAGTTGGGTCTGAGGGTCTATTATTTATACCTGGTGACAACATTGAAATATGATAATGTTCTGGAGGTTTCCTCTACCAGATGGATTTGGAATTTCCTGCATCCCTGCCTTGGCCCCAGCTTATCTGGGTCACAAAATACTAGTGTCAAACCCTTTGTGAGTATGCTCAGGTAGAGGCTTTGTGATGCGCAAGTGTGGTAGGTGACAACTCCTCCCCCCTCATCAAGTCAGAGATGACCTATCCTGCTAACACCTACTACCCCTTGTCTTATTGTCTGGGAGCAATATACAAAGATCAACTACCACATTCATCTAGTCATGTGACCGAGGATACAGGCTGCAGACACCAAATCATTGGGAGATGCATCTTTCCTCGGTCACAACCTAGTCCTGTCTAATCTCGCTTTGTGGCATGCAAGTCTAAACCTCCTCCGCCCAGGCTTGGTGCCAAGACCTATTGGTGGACTGCCACACCTTAGTCTCCAAAGTCCCAAATTTCAGGTAGTAATGCTGTTGCTGGCACTTCTGCCTCTAGGGCCTAGCAGCAGAATCTCACCCACTGCAAACCAGCCAGAGCCCCAGCTGCCCGGTTCTCTAAGTTGGGAATATATCATTCCTTAAACACAATCTTATAGTATGTTATGTTATATTCTTATTTTATTTGATTTTATTTGCCTAGTTTTATATAGTGCTTGCTAGACCCAGAATATCAGTGTGCTTTACATGAACAGAACCAATCAATAAAAGAAGTAGTTCAGGGTAAAAAAAACAGGCAATGACATCTCACAATAAGTTAAAAGGGGGCACAAATAAATTAGGCAATCTTTCCAGGTAACAAAACACACAGGTACATCTCAGATTATGAAAAAGGGGAGCACACATTCTGGGTGGTTAGAGGGGAATAAACATATAAAAAATATAAAGGGAGGTAACAATTTAGGGCAGAGAAGAGAGGAAGATACGTAAAGAGGGAGAGTGAAGTGAGGGTTAGGAAAAGATAACCAATGCAGGTGAAGCAGAAACCAAGGTCAAAGGAGAGATTAAGGACCCCAGTATATGTTGAGAAAGTGAAACGTACGGTCTTTTTTAAAGCTGAGGTAGGAGGGATTACAACACAGGTCTTTCGGGAGGGCATTCTAGATGTTCGGGGTATTACTGGAGAAGGAGCGAGATTGGGTGGATTTCTTGTTTAAAAGCGGGGGGACGAGAAGGAGCGCATTGGTGCTTCTCATCATTCTGGTGCTGCAGATATATTGAGTTTATTAGTTAGGCACAACGGGGTTTGTTGGGGAAGAGCTTTATGCATGATGCATGCAGTCTTATGAAAGCATCTTCCTTTAACGGGTAGCTATTTGAGGGCTTTAAGGGCTGGGTAGATGTGGTCAAATAGCTTACAGTCAGTGATGAGCCTGGCCGCCATTCATTTGCATAGTGCAAGTCACCCAAGAGGGTTTCCAGGCACTTTGGCAAGGTGTGTAGGTGTGTAGTCACATGGCGCTTATACAAAGAGGTGGGACTTTAGCTTCTAACTGAACTCAAAAAGTAAGAGAAGGCTCTGATGTGTTGAGGGGGATCGTTCCATGTTGTAGTTGTGATGTAGGAGAAGACGTGATCTTGAGGTTTCCTTTTTGCAGATGTGGGGAGTGTGTGCAAGTGAGTGTGATGCAGAATGTAGGTGTCTGGTGGGTTGGTGAATGTGTATGCAGCTGTTCAATTATTCTTGGCCTGTGTTGAGTAGGGCTTTGTATGTGTGGGTGGGAAGTTTGAATTAGCTGTGCTTGTGAAGGGGGAGCCATTGAAGCCTCCTGAGGTTTGGTGAGATGTGGCTGTGGTGTGGGACTTCAAGTATGTGGCAGCTTTCTGGGGGGTCCTGGAGTCTGTGTAGTAGTACATCTAGTCTTCTGAGGTAAGCACCTGAAGATCTTTTGCAGCATGCGTAGGATGTGAAAGTAGGAGGTGCGCACTGCATTGACTTGAGCTGTCATGTAGAGCTTGTCATCTAGGATTGTTGCCTCAGACCAGCACTTCCATCTTGAGCCTTAGGCAGTTGGTTCACATCCAGACTGCTACCATGGTCATGCAGTTGGTGAAGTGCTAGTGTTTGACTTGTCCGTCATAGAGAGGAGAAGGATGAAAGGGAGAATCTGTCAAGGGTGCCATGATGTCATTTCCAGTGCTGATAGGTGATGAGAAATGAAGTCCCTTGACTGACTTCTTCTTTTAAAAATGGTTTTGTCAGGAAAAACAGTAATTTTACTTCCTAGCCAGATGGATGATGGGAACATCAGTGATGCCACTTTCTTGTGCAGGTGCATCATAGAAGATCTAGTGAAGTTACTTCCTGTGCTGATGGGTAGTGGGAAACCCTAGGGCCAGTAGAGTATCCCTCCCATCACTAGGAATATGCATTCAGAAGCTAGCCTCCCAATCCTCCTCAGGAAAACTATGCATCGACAAAGCTAACCTATACACTTAAAATCAGTTTTCAATGTAATCACCCACAACAAAGTCTTCACCAGCCCCTTAGAGATGTGGGCCCTCTTGTCTCCAGACGACATTGTAGGTGTGCTGCCACCATTATTGCTGGACTCTACCTGATTATCGCTGATGTCCAGCTCTCCCAGACTTATCTCATGGGCCTTTATCCTGTTTTCTTTTCTGTGCCTCCATTCTTACCTGGCCCATCAAATTCGGCTTTGGCCTTCCTATCAACAACCTCTTCTGAATACAGGCCACAAGATGACGCACTGCTCTCTGCTCTAGTCTGGTTTTAACTCCAACTCAGGAGACAAGTCATTCCCCTCAGCTGACTGCTACATCTCCGGACCCTCAACTGGGACCTGTTCTGGCCCCTGCACATCATCCTCTCCATCCTGTTGATCTGTTGTGACTGCCAACTGGTGGGCCTCCACTAATGCCCTCAGAACCTTTTGGAGCTCTCCCTTCCTGGAGATACTATGGCAGACAGTCCCCTTCCATACAAATGTCCTTGATCTCAGCCACAGCATAGCTTTCCAGATTAAGGAACTCAAATTCAATTCTTGAATTGAATCCACTGATGCAATTAGTCAGCTAGAGTGTGGGTGAATTTGGAAAAAAAAGCCACAAAGATAGTCAAACAGAATTTAACACTCAAATTGGTCTCAGATCATTTATCTGGTATGATCAGTGCAACACGAAATCACTGTTTTGCACTCCACAACACAAGTCCAAATCCTCACTGCTGATCGCCAAGGTAAGACATTGGATTACTGGTTGAGAGATATGGAACTCTACACAAGCAGCAACCACAATCCTTGTCATGGTGAGGTACAGGCAAACCTCAAATTAACCCGACATCAACCATCTGGCAGCTTAGCAAAGAGCAATCAGGGTTAACTTAGAGACAATGTCTGAAGTATTTATGTAGCACATCAAACAGTACGAAAGTAAAAACACAACACAAGAAAAATTCTCCACTAAGTTTGAGTACATTTTAATAAATATATCAAGACCAAAATGACCAAAATCTAATCATTAGAACTGGAAATATGCAATTATGAATATTTCGGTGAAAATAGCTCCAAAAAGCAAAAGCTCCAGCTGTGGTTCTCTGGAAGTGCTAGACAAGGATACAAGTCACAAGTTCAGGCTGACCAGGATGGAACACGGACATGCTACAGAGACTCCTAAGTCCCTTTGAACAACAGTCCCTTGAACCTCGATTCCAAAAAGATGTGGAGTCCCAAGTCAAGGCTGTGTCATGCAGAAAATGTGATGTGAGGCCAGACGAGGAGATGAGTCACGCAGCTATGGTTCTGAGAGCTGAAATGTATGAGGTGATGTCCTTGTAGGGAGATGTGTCATGCAGCGGCAGTTCTGATGGGCTGCGTTGGGTGAGGAACAGTCCTTGCAGAATATGTCAGCATTGATGGGCTGCGGTGAGGAATGTGAAATCCTTGTGCTGAGTAGATCTACACAGCAGAAGCAATGTGTCAGTTCAGAAGGCAATGCTTTGAGCAGAAGAGACCATTTTTCGGTCCGGCTTGAGATGCACCGCACTGCAGAGGAGATGTGTCGGTTCCACAGACTGGCTGGCACAGCAGCTTCAGGCCCACTTCCAAGGATACAGGGTGGCACCACGTGGGAGGGCAGAACTAACTTATGGAAGTGTCCAGGTGGTAGGTTCAAGTTGTTGAAAGGCTGTTATGTTGCTGAGGCATCTGCCCTTGGAGTCACTCTGGGGTCCTAAGTTAAGGGTTGCAGCTACAATCCTTCTCGTCACAATTCCATAGACACCAAACTCGACCTGTCTACTTATTCCAAATTGGACGTTACGGCATGTTGAATGTAATAAGGTAACTCCAGTGTTATTCTATAGGGTAGGTAAGTTTTGCAGCAGTGAACAGCAAGGATTTTCCACTACCAGGCATGTAAAACTTAAATGTACATGTGTAACATTTTATATAGACTGCTCCATGCCCTCTAGGCTGCGTAGGGCCTACACTATGGGTGATTTATGTCTATTAAAAAGGAAAGTCTGGGCCTGGAAAAAGGTTTATTTTGCCATGGCAAAATGGAAGTCTAAGGCTGCATAAACAGAATGCAGTGGCAGGTCTGAGACATGTTTAAAAGGCCACTCAAGTGGGTTGCACAAGTGCAGCAAGTGCACTAGTGGAATTTAATTTACAGGCCCTGGGTACATGTGGTACAACTTTACTTGGGACGTTCAAGTAATATAAATGACTAAGACTAGTTTGACCTGAGAGGAAGGTGGTTAAAGAAAGTTGGTGGGTTGAGCCTGCTGTGGAGTCCCTTGGCTCCGGGACTGCTGCCTCCCATCCAGCCGTGATCTGTTTGAGCCTATTGCAGAATTCACCTACTGTGGCTTCCTGCAGCTCTTTTTTCGGTCAGCATGCTCACTGACAGCAAGTCTTTCCAGCATGGATGCTGCAGCTCTGTGGTTGGCAGACATACAGCAGTACCAGACTCAATGGGTGTCTGTGTCTAGCAGTATTACTGCTTCTCCAACCTCGCATTTCCAATTATTTCCCGCAGGGAGTACACATGGCCATGCTGAAGGGAAATGGTTCCCGGGGGAGCCACAGAACTAGGGGGGATTGTGGGGGAGGGCTACACTATGGCAGTGCAGGAAGGGAGGCTGCTGGAGGAGGGTGAGCAGAGCACACCAATAATGCCCTTGGATCCAGGTTGGCCGCCCTATTAAAAAGTTATGCAAGCAGCGGCTAAAGATCCCCTGCTTCTAGTGAGCATCATCACTTAGTGCCTTAGTGGCGGCAGCTATAGCAGCAGCTACTGTTGC